>NW_026623053.1:28458684-29098684 GCF_023065955.2 Ursus arctos | reverse complement strand
ACCCGAACCCTAAACCCAAATATGAACCCGAACCCTAACCCGAACCCGAACCCTAACCCTAAACCCTAACCCTAAACCCGAACCCTAAACCCGAACCCTTAACCCGAACCCTAAACCCGAACCCTTAACCCGAACCCTGAACCCCCTACCCCCACCCCCACCCTAACCCTTCCTGTACCCGAACCCGAACCTCAACCCGAACCTTAATCCTAACCCGAACCCCAACCCCAACCCTAACCCCGAACCCAAACCTCAATCCCAACCCTAATCCCAACCCCTAACCCTGGGGATTGGGTACACCTGAGCCCCACCACAGGACTCAGCCTGCCACCCTTCAGGAAACCATGCCCCTTGGGGCGCCGCAGGGCATCCCGTGCAGGAGAACTGGTAGGGCCCCCCTGAGCCCCCAGCGATCCTCGGTGGCCCCCTACACCCCAACCCTGAGGCCCACGCTCACCCTGCCCCGCACCCTCCCTTCAGCCTGCCACCGAGCTCGCCGCAGAGCCGGCAAATCAGGCCTGCCAGGCTCCTGGGGCCTAACCCTGACCCTAGGTCAACAGGGGAGGGCCCCTCCCCCGGGGCCTGGCGCCGCAGCCCCGGGGACTGGGGACACCTGAGCCCCACTGCAGGACTCAGTCTGCCACCCTGCAGGAAACCGTGCCCCTTGGGAGGCCATAGAGCATTCAGGGCAGGAGAACCAGGAGGGCCCCCCTGAGCCCCGGGTGAACTTCAGTGGCCTCCCGCACCCCAACCCTGAGGCCCACGCTCACCCTCCCCACGCCCTCACCTCAGCCCGTGTAGCTCGCCATACAGCCAGCAGATCGGGCCTGCGGGGCTTCTGGGGCCTAACCCTAACCCTAGGTCAGCCGCGGGGGTGGGGGCCTCCCCAGGAGCCTTACACAGCAGCCCCGGGGAATTGGGATACCTGTGCCCCACCACAGGACTCAGCTTGCCACCCCACAGGAAACCATGCCCCTTGGGGCGCTACGGAGCATACAGGGCACGAGAACTTGGGGAGGCCCCGGAGCCCATCCCCACCTTTGGCAGCCCCCTGTGCCCCAACCATAAGGCCCATGCTCACCCTCCCCCATGGCCTCCTCTCAGCCCTCCACAGAGCTCGCCGCACAGCCTGCAGATTGGCCCTGCCGGGCTCCTGGACCCTAACCCTTACCCTAGGTTGGCCACAGAGGGGTCCCTCCCCAGGGTCCTGGCACACCACTCCAGGGGATTGGGGACACCCAAACCCCACCGTAGGACTCAGCCTGCAGCCCGCAGGAAACCGTACCATTTTGGGGCACAACACAGCATTCAGGGCAAGAGAATTGGGGCACCCCCTGAGAGCCCCTTTTGGTGAACCCCGACATTTGTGGGCCCCTCCAGATGAAACCCCAAGGCTCACACTCACCTGCCCTTGTGCCCTCATCTCAGTCAGCCTGGGAGTTCTCTGAGCACTGGGCAGTTTGGACCTGCTGTCTCTTGAGGCCTAACCTAACCCTGGGTCTTCTGCTGAGGGTCCCTCCCCGTTTGCCTGCCTCCAAGGCAGCAGGCATTGGGCTCGCCTCTGCATGACTAGAGGACTCAGTCTGCCCCACAGCAAGAAACCGTCCATTTACGGCTGTAGCAAGGATGCATAGCAGGAAAATCGGAGGGGCCCCCTCAGCCCATCCCAGGGAACCCTCAATTTCAGAGATCTCCCCGGATCCAATTAGTAGCTTCACACTGACCTTCAAACTCGCTCTCCACGGAAATCTTTTGAAATTCTCCATGATTCCAACCAATGGCATCATCCAGCTTCAGTGCCTTACCCAGCTTTAGGTCTTGAGATGGATTAAAATAGGAAGTCATTTCACTAATGACGACGTACTGGTGACCAAGAGATACACGCATAAATGCTTCATATCACTTGGCTTCAGGGAAATGCAAATCTAAACCCCTATAGATGCTATATCACACGAGGCCGAATATCTAAAAATAAGAAGACATGAAACTATACATGTTGGAGAGGATGTGGAGAAACGGGAACCCTCTTACACCCCTGTGTGAATGCAGTCCAGTACAGCCACTCTTGAAAATGGTACGGAGTTTCCTCAAGAAGTTATAAATAAAGCTACCCTATGTCCCAGCAATTGCACTACTGGGTATTTACCCCAAAGAGACAGAGGTAGTGAAGACGGGACACATGCACCCCAGTGTTCATAGCAGCAATATCCATAATAGACAAACTGTGGAAGGAGTGCAGATGACCATGGATAGATGAATGGATAAAGAAGATGCAGTGCATAAATACAAGGGAATATTACTCAGCCTTTAGAAAGGATGAATACTTACCATCACACTAACCTGGGTGGAGCTGGAGGGTATTATGCTGAGGGAAATAAGTCAATGAGAGAAATACAATGATCGTATGCTTTCACTCCTATGTGGAATATCAGAAACAGGGAAGAAGACCATAGGGGAAGGGAGGGAAAATAGAATGGGAAGTCATCAGAGAGGCAGAAAAACCATGATAGACTCTTAACTATCGCAACAAACTGATGATTGCTGGACGAGAGGTGGGGGAGGTAACTGGGTGAGTGGCATTAAGGAGGTCACACCATGCAATGAGCACTGAGTGTTACACACGACTGATAATTTATTGATGACTACGTCTGAAACTAATGATGTACTGTAAGTTGGCTGATTAAATTTAAATTAAAAAATAAAAGACCTCGAATAAACAATCCTAAACATTTACATGGAACCAGATTCTGAACAGCCAGTGCAATGTGGAAAAGAAAAACAAAGCTGGAGGACTCACAATTTCAGATTTCAGGTTATACTACAAAGCTGCAGTCATCCTAACAAGACAGTACGGCACAAAAATAGACACAGCGACCAAAGGAACAGGATACAAGTTCAGACAGAAACCCACAATTATGTGGTCCATGAATCTTCCACAAAGCAGGCAACAATATCAAAAGGGAAAAGGACAGTCTCTACAACAAATGGTGTTGGGAAAACTGGACAGCTACGCACAAAAGAATGAAATTAGACTGCTTTCTTACACAATACAGACAAACACAAAACAGTTTCGAGACCTCAATGTGAGACCAGAAACCATAAAAATCCTACAAGAGGGCAGGCAGTAACTTCTTGACATGGAGCATACCAACATTTTTCTAGACTGTCTCCTGAGGCAAAGGAAACGAAAGCAAAAACAAACTATTGGGAATACAGCCAAATAGAAAGTTTCCACACAGCAGAAGAACAATGAAAACGTAATAATAATAAGACAACCTAGTCAAAGGGAGAAGATATTTGCAGATATCATATGCAATAAAGGGATAGTGTCCAAAACATATAGAACTGATACTACTCGACCCCCAAAAAACAAATAATCCAGGTAAAAAATAGGCAGAAGACATGAACAGACATTTCTCCAAAGAAGAAATAAAATGGCCAACAGTCCCGTGAAAAGATGTTCACCATCACCCATCATCAGGAAAATGTAAATGCAAAGGACAATGAGGTATTACCTCACACCTGTCAGAATGGCTAACATCAACAGCACAACAGGATGTGGATAAAGGGGAATCCTCGCGAACTGTGGGTGGGAATGCAAACTGTGGTGGCCACCGTGGAAAACAGTATGAAGATTCCTCAAAAAATTAAATATAGAACTACCCTACGATCCAGCAAGCACACTACTGGTATTTACCCAAAGACTAGGAAAACAGTAACTTAAAAGGATACGTGCACCCCTATGTTTCTTGCACCATTATTTACAATATCACAATATGGAAGCAACCCAAGTGCCTGTAGAAAAATTGACAAATGAGATGATAGATGTGTGTATTCACACACACACACACACACACACACACACACACACACAATGCAGTATTACTCGGCTTGAAAAAGAATGAAACCTTGCCATTTGAAGCCACATGGATGGAGCTAGAGAGTATTATCCTAACTGAAATCAGTCAGTCCGAGAAAGACAAATACCATAGGATGTCACTCTTATGTGGAATTTAAGAAACAAACAAAAATAAATAAAGAGAAAAAAGAGACACACCAAAATACAAACTCTTAACAATAGAGAACAAACAGATGGTTACCAGAGGGGAGGTGGATGGAGGGAGGAGTGAAATAGATGAAGCGGATTAAGAGGACACTTTTCTTGATGACCACTGAGTAATATATAGAATTACTGAATCACTCTCTTGTACACCTGAAACGAATGTAACGCTGTATGTTAGCTCTACTGGAATTAAAATAAATTTTTAAAAAAGATTTTTCTTTCAGGAACCTCTTTGAAAAAGCTTCTGCTGTGCAATGTGCATAAGCCCTACTTGGGAGGATTCACTCTACAATAATTATTCACTCTATGCCTCGAATTCAAATTTCACTGAGTTCTTACACTTTACCTGTGGATCCCAGCCCACGGGAGCTATGGTCCTTTTCTGTCCAGGCTCAGCACCTATGCATTCAAGATTGGAAGTAGAGACAGATGCCACATCACAATCCATAAAGCTGTTATTCTGTTTTAGTGTGAGATAGTCACAGACTGTGGGACAGGTTTCAGAGCAGGTTTTTTATGGATCCTGGATCTCTACTTCAATGGTCATTACCTGGATCCATTTGGCTCATAGGTTCCCTGTGGATGGGCTTGCTTCCAAGCACATACATGGAAGATGCAAAGGTGAGTGGGCTTGGTGCGGGACAGGAAGAGGACCAAAATCAGACAAGGGTCCGACCCCTCCCCTGATCCAGGAACTGCTACGGGAGAGGGTATGGGAGGTAGAATCCATGTAAAACTCCAAGGTCACCAGGTGAACACAGGAGACACAGGTCAAGGGATCTGGAGATGCAGGGGTTGGAGGCTGCTCTGAGCTACCTCTGGGAGGGAGGGAGAGAAGGAATGAGGAGGAGACACTGCCTGCCCCTGGCCCATGCCAGCTGCCCACCGCTCCGACACGCATCCGTCTACACAGCTGACACACAGCCTGGGCTCAGGGTCGGCTGGCTCGGGTCCCTCAATCCTCAGTGGGACAGCTGGCCCCAGGGCTCAGAGACATGCTGAGGAAGATGAGAGGGAAAGCTGCCCCACCCAGGTCATCCCCTCCTTGAGCAGACAGCCCTTCAAAACTGCTAAAAAACCCACTAACGGGGTTGAAAGACATGCCATGGATCAACTAAGGCATAGAGATATGTAAAATAACATTCATTTTTAAGTTCAGACCTGTCATCTCAGGAAGTGGGGAGAGCTTCCCTGAGGAAGACTGAGTGGAGGGCAGGCCATGCTGAAAAGGGAGACGTGCCTTTCCTGATTAGGGACCTACAGCCCCCTTCCAGGGCAGGGCATCGTCCTCACCTCATGGGGGATCCATGGAAGTGTTCCATCAGGGGACTGATAGGGCCAGAGGTGGGTTTCGAGAAGGCTACCCTGGCATCGGACTGCACAGGGCACCAGGGACGAGGGCCAGATGGAGGACGGACAATACCCCGGAGGCCATGGGGCAAGAGCAGAGGCACACGACCTTGAAGATGATGATGAAAAGCAGGAGGTGGCAGCATGGAGCTGGCCCGAAAGTGCCATGGCAGCAGTGCCCACAGCTACACTGACTGGGTGCCTTCTGTGCCGGGTGTGGCTGACTTCAGTACACTCCAGACCAGTCCTGACCACAACCTTAGGAAGTGTGCACCACCCCCACCTTTCTCTCCCCTTGCAGCTGCTAGGAATCACATTCACAGAGCCCGGTCAGTTTTCATGGAAACCAAGCAGTGGCTCCCCTTCACACTGCCCCTGGTGGTGGTCCAGTGCGACCCTCGTGCCTGGCCAGACACTGATGTCTACCTGTCCGCACAACTCAACAGACAGGAGGGTGTCGCTGAATTCCACAGCACCTGATGAGACAGATCCACAGACCCCAACACCCAGTGGGTCGCTCGGGACCTCGCCTGTGGTCATGAAGCTCACCGTGCCCTAGTCCTGTCACTTCCCACAGAAATCCTGGTTCTGATCCCCCACAATACCATACATCCTGGTTGCTGACCTGGGGTCATGCCATTAACCCCCATGGCACCTTTCTTTTACAGAAGGCTACCCCTGCACCTCCTAGAAAATATTTCTAATGAAGTACAAGTCCATCAGCACTACGGTGTGAACGGTAGCACACAGCCTGCATGGTAGTAGTCAGTAATTCTAACAAGGGCTGACCCCCACCCCCATCTCACAAAACCTTCCTCTGTCCCCACGAAACTCATGGTCTGCCCTCAGAAAACCCCCAGGAAATAAACCTTTAATCTGAATGCTCCCTTCACCTTCTGGTTCAAATCTTGTCCAACCACAAGGATATGAAACTAGAAATCAGTCTCAAGAAGAAAATGGGACAGTCAAAAATAGGTGGAGATTGGGGGGCCTGGGTGGCTCAGTCGTTAAGGATCTGCCTTCAGCTCAGGTCGTGATCCCAGGAACCTGGGATCTAGCCCCGAATCAGGCTCCTTACTCAGCGGGAAGCCTGCTTCTCCCTCTCCCACCCCCCTGCTTGCATTCCCTCTCTCGCTGTCTCACTCTCTGTCAAATACATAAATAAAAACTCTTTCAAAAATATGTGGACATTTAACAACATGCTACGGAACCAACAGTCAAAGAAGAAATCAAAAGAAATTTTAGAAGTACCTTGACACAAATGAAAAAGAGAACCTACAAAAATTTATGGGATGCAGCAAAAGCAGCTCTAAGGGGTACGTTCATAGAAATTCGAGTCTTCGTCAATCCATAAGAATGCTCTCCAATAAACCACCTAATTTTACGTAGTAAAGAAGTAGAGAAAAAAAAAAAGAACCAAAGCCCCAAATTAGTAGACGTAAGGAAATAACAAAAAGGAATGTGTAAATAAATCCGATGGAGACTAAAAAGAACAAAAAAAGAGAAAGATATGAAATCCATACAGGAAAACTGTCACTAATTGCAAATGACATGGAATCCCTAAAGATTCCACACACAAAAAAACTGTTAAACAAATTCAGTAAAGCTGCAGGACATAAACTCAATATACAGAGACCTGTTGCATTTATTTTTTTTTTCAGATTTTATTTATTTGACAGGGAGAGAAAAAGCACGAGCAGGGGGAGTGGCAGGCAAAGGGAGAAGCAGACCATCGCTAAGCGGGGAGCCCAATGCGGGGCTCGATCCCAGGACTCTGAGTTCATGACCTGAGCTGAAGGCAGACGCTTCACCGATGGAGCCACCCGGATGACCCAACTTCTTGCATCTCTATATACTGATGACATACTTTCACAAAGAGAAATTAAGAAAGAAATGCCATTTACAATTGCATCAAGAAAAAAAATAGAGGAATAAAAGTAACTAAGAATGAGAAAGACATGGTACACTCAACACATGGCAGAAAAGAGAGGAAAAACATGGGGTTGGCAGAATGCATGGGTCAAAGATTTGGAAGGCAACACAAACAAATGGAAGCATACGCCATGCTCCTTAACTGGAAGAGTTAATTATGTGAACATGTCCATCGTACCCAAAGCAATCGACAGATGTGATGAAATCCCCATCTGAATTCCAGTGGCATTATTCGAGGAAATAGAAAACAGTCCTCAAACTTGGATGGAATCACAAAAGACCCCAAATACCCAATGAAACCTGGAGAAAGAAAGCTGCAGGCACCACACTCCTGGATTTCAAGCTAGATTACAAAGCTATTGTCATCAAAACAGGGTGGTACTGGCAGAAACACAGACACCAGGTCAGTGGAACAGAACAGAAAGCTCAGAAACTTACCCACATGTAGATGATCCTAACTTACGACACAGCAGCAGAAGATATGCCATGAGGGAAGGACTGTCTCTTCAGTGAGCGGTAACAGGCAAACTGGACACTAAATGCAGAAGAATATAACTGGGTCACTTTCTTACACCACACACAAAATTTTTAATGGATGAATGATTTGAACATAAGACCTGAATCCATAAACCTCCAAGAAGACACAGGTACTAAGTCTCTCGACATTGGTTTTGGCAAAGAGTCTTCAGATCGGACACCAAATGCAAAGGCAACAAAAGCAAAAATAAACAAGTGGAACAACATCAAACTGAAATCTTCCACACGGCAAAAGAAACCAACAAAAACTTAAAAGGCGACCGACTTTAAGAAAATAAGAGAAAGAAATAAGAAAAAATATCTGCGAATCATATGTGTGAGAAGAGGCTAATATCCAAAATACACACAACACTCATACAAATCAAAACAAAAAAATCTGTATAAAAAATGGGGAGAATATGTGAATAGATACTTTCCAAAGATGGCACACAGGTGTCAACAGACAGAAAAAGTTGTTCGACATCACTCATCATCGTCAGGGAAACATCAGTCAAACCCACAATCGGCTATCCCCTCACAACTGTTGGAACAGCAATTGTCCCAGAGACAGACACCAGGTGGGGTCAAGGGTGTGCAGACAACAGGACCCTGTGCACTGTTGGTGGGAATGGAAATTGGTGCAGCCACTGTGACAAACGGTATGGAGGTTCCTGGAAAAATAAATACAACTACCACGTGACCCAGGAATGGCTCTACTGAGTATTGATTTGGAGAATACAAAAACACTGCCTCAGAAAGACAGATGCACTCCCATGTTCACTGCAGCATTATTCACAATAACCAGACATACAAACATAGACCTTGGGGGCCTTATGTCAAGTAACTCAGACACAGAAAGACAAATACCAGATGCTCTCATGTACATTCCACATGGAAAAAAAATACTGAACGCATAGATACTGAGAACAAATGGGTGGTTGCCAGGTTCAGCGATGGGGTGGTAGAAATGGGTGAAGGGGGTCAAAAGCGCAATGTTTGAGTGGTAAAATCCATTAGTCATGGAAATTTCTGTCCAGCAGGGAGACTAAAACTAACCCCGCAGGATGGGGTATAGGTTTCCCTGCTCTTTGAAAGTACAGTTCCAAGGAAACCTTCCAGGGCAGAAATGGTGTCAAGAAGGAAAGACCATTAATTTATATAGAAAAATTAGACAGTGTGCTCAGACTCCAAAAATTCCTTCTCTTTGGCTTTTCTTAGGCCTCAGAACACAAGTTTCTAACGGAGGCCCAGCATAAATGAAGATACAGCACAGCAGAGGCTCACAGACACAATTCAAAGTGCTGGTAGCTGGATGCAGAGAGCAGTTCCCAGCAGAAGGAGCTGGTTGGGGTGCACGCCGCCTCTGTCGTGCTTCTCCCCAAAACGGATGCTGAACGTGATTCTCACTGTTCGACTTTTTTCATAAGAGGGAAATCCTCTTCAGATCTCTTCTTGTTACTGAAGCCGGGTAATAACGTAGATCTTTCTAGAAAGCCAAGTGTCTTACTGTGAGTGTTTAAAAAGTGGGGGATAACTGTACTTGAATGTTGCTGAGGGAGGAGATGGGAAAGGTTCTCCCGGACACAAACCTCAGCAGATCCACCGGGAAAGGCACCTTCCTCAGCATGCAGAACACGGACTACCTCCTACCCCCAGAAACGTCCTCCTTCCCCTAGCTCAGGACAACCCACAACAGCTGGGAGTTACCCCAGTTCCTCCTTTCTCCCATTCCCAATATCTAAGCCGTCGGCAAATCCTGTGAGCTCCATCTTCAAGACGTACCCAGAATAGGACTAACCACTCCTTCCAAGGCCACCTGTCTGGTCCACACTGGAGCCCATCTCTTGCCTGAGTTCCTAGAAAAGTGTCATCATTGACCTTCCTTTCCCATCCTCAACCCTCTGTCATCTGTTTTCAACACTGTAGCCAGGATGGCCTGGTGAAACAGGGTCCCATGGGGTCACAGCCTTCCAATGGCTTTCTGTCACGCTCTGTCACCTCCCTGAGGTCATGTCCTAAGCTGTCTCCTGTGGCCACAGGGCCTTCTTGCTGCTCCTGGACGCACCTGCTATGCTCCTGCCCCAGGGCCTTTGTACATGCTTTCCCTTCTGTTTAGAATGCTCTTGACTTAAAAAGGAGAATTACAGACCGATATCCCTGATGAATATGGATGCCAAAATTCTCAGCAAGATCCTAGCTAATAGGATCCAACAATACATTAAAGGGATTATCCGTCATGACCAAGTGGGGTTCATCCCTGGGATGCAAGCGTGGTTCAACATACACAAATCGACCTGTGTGATAGATCACATCAACAAGAAAAGAGTCAAGAACCATAGGATCCTCTCAATGGATGCAGAAAAAGCATTTGACAAAATACAGCATCCTTTCCTGATTAAAACCCTTCAGAGTGTAGGGATAGAGGGTACATTCCTCAATTTCATAAAACCAACTATGAAAAGCCTACAGCGAATATCATTCTCAATGGGGAAAAGCTGGAAGCCTTTCCCTTCAGATGAGGAATACGACAAGGATGCCCACTCTCACCACTATTATTCAACATAGTACTAGAAATCCTTGCAACAGCAATCAGACGACAAAAAGGGATAAAAGGTATCCAAATCGACAATGAAGAAGTCAACTGTCTCTCTTCGCAGATGACATGATACTCTATATGGAAAACCCAAAGACTCCACCCCCAAATTACTAGGACTTATAGAGCAATTCAGTAATGTGGAGGGATACAAAATCAATGCTCAGGAATCAGTTGCATTTCTTTACATGAACAATGAGACTGAAGAAAGAGAAATTAGGGAATCGATTCCATTTACAATAGCACCAGAAATCATACGATATCTCAGAATTAACTTAACCAGAGAGGTAAAGGATCTATATTCTAGAAACTACAGATCACTCTTGAAAGACACTGAAGAAAACACAAAAAGATGGAAAAACGTTCCATGCTCATGGATCGGAAGAATACACAGTTAAAATGTCTGTGCTACCCAGAGCAATCTACACTTTCAATGCCATCCCAATCGAATTACCAATGACATTTTTCAAAGAGCTGGAACAAACAGCCCTTAAATTTGTGTGCAAGCAGAAAAAGCCCTGAATCACCAAGGAATTGTTGAAAAGGAAAAACAAAGCTGGGGGCATCATGTTACCAGATTTCGAGCTGTACTACAAAGCTGTGATCACAAAGACAGCATGGTACTGGCACAAAAACAGACACATAGACCAATGTAACAGAACAGAGAACCCAGAAATGGAACTTCAGCTCTTTGGGCAACCAATCTTTGACAAAACAGGAAAAAAACATCCAGTGGAAAAAGAGACAGTCTCTTCAATAAATGGTGCTGGGAAAACTGGACAGCAATATGCAAAAGAATAAAACTTGACCACTATCTCACACCATACACAAAGATAAACTCCAATTGAATGAAAGACCTCGATGTGAGACAGGAATCCATCAAAATCCTAGAGGAGAACATAGGCTGCAACCTCTTTGACATCAGCCACAGCAACTTTCTTCATGACACATCTCCAAAGGCAAGAGAAACAAAAGAAAAAATGAACTTGTGGGACTTCATCAAGATAAAAAGCTTCTGCACAGCCAAGGAAACAGTCAAAAAAACTAAGAGGCAGCCCACAGAATGGGTGAAGATATTTGCAAATGACACTACAGATAAAAGACTGGTATCCGAGATCTACAAAGAACTTCTCAAACTCAATACGCGAGAAACAATCAAATCAAAAAATGGACAGAAGATATGAACAGACACTTTTCCAATGAAGACATACAAATGGCTAACAGACACATGAAAAAATGTTCAAAATCATCAGCCAACAAGGAAAATCAAATCAAAACCACATTGAGATACCACCTTACGCCAGTTAGAATGGCAAAAATGGACAAAACAAAAAATGACAAATGTTGGAGAGGATGTGGAGAAAGGGGATCCCTCCTACATTGTTGGTGGGAATGCAAGTTGGTACAGCCACTCTGGAAAACAGTGTGGAGGTCCCTTAAAAAGTCAAAAATAGAGCTACCCTATGATCCAGCCATTGGGTATTTACCCCAAAGATACAGATGTAGTGAAGAGAAGGGCCATAGGCACCCCAATGTTCATAGCAGCATTGTCCACAATAGCTAAATTGTGGAAGGAGCCGAGATGCCCTTCAACAGACGAATGGATTAAGAAGATGTGGTCCATATACACAATAGAATATTAATCAGCCATCAGAGAGAATGATTACCCAACATTTGCTGCAACATGGACGGGACTGGAAGAGATTATGCTAAGTGAAATAGGTCAAGCAGAAAAAGACAATTATCATATGGTTTCACTCATTTATGGAACATAAAAAATAAGATCGGTAGGAGAAGGAAGGGAAGAATGAAGGGGGGGTAAACAGAAGAGGGAATGAACCACCAGAGACTATGGACTCTGGGAAACAAACTGAGGGCCTCAGGGGGAGGGGGGTGGGGTATTTGGGATGGGCTGGTGATGGGTATTAAGGAGGGCACATATTGCATAGAGCACTGGATGTTATATGCAAATAATGAATCATGGAACACTACATCAAAAAATAGGGATGTACTGTACGGTGACTAACATAATAAAAAATCATTATTAAAAAATGCTCTTGATGTGATATCATTCACCTTTTTTATATCTTGACACAGTTAACACCTTCTTAGTGAAGTCCCACCTGGCCCTTATGTGAATAGCAAACACCACCCCCACCTCCCCTTGTCTGTCTCCTGTTTTATATTTCCATAGCACTTATTAAATGTCTCCAGTCCATCTCGGCAAGCAAGAAACTGAGGTAAAAACTGTTCACTTAACCACCGACTCCCCCCAATGTCGTGCTCCAAATCCCCAGGGGAAAATGTGCCCCCAGGCTCTTGCACAGCCAGGATGCCTGGGACACGGGGGTCCACCTCCTGCACCCTGAACACCATCATGAAAGGGAGCCATACGAGGAATCCACCTGCACAAGAAACCTGAAACCAGACACCTTCCTCAATGACAGGTGAGCACACATGCTTCCTCCCCTTGCCTGAGGTGCTCATGCGAGGAAGCTGAGCAGAGACACTTCCCAGGGCCCAAATCTCCCTCTGGCCAAGGTCCTGGGAAACAGACATTTCTCCTCCCTGCACCAACCACCTGGGATTGGTGTCCAGAATCCTCCTGTGCTCAGGCAGAGTGGTGCTTCTGTCCCTCTTTCCTGTGACGTCCTCACAAACCGGTGTTCAGGAAGGAGCCTGCAGCAGCGTCAGCAGGCTGCCCAGCTCAGCCTCAGTCCCGCACATCAGCCCCACGCAGAACTGGACCTTCACAGAGACTGGTGGCCTGTGTGGCCTCAGAACCTAACGGCAGGAGCAGAGATTGCAGGTCCAAAGGAACACTGACCTCTTCCACACAGCACAGCAATGTGGAGGGAGCATTTCTCAGGTGTGTGGCTCTGGAAGAAGTGCTTCTGCTGGCTGAACTCAGACACCAGGCAGAGGACATCTGCTGTGTGTCCTCCAAGGAAGCGGGCGGCACACTGGGCAAGAATCCATAATGCTGCCTGGGGGCTGCTTCCCACTGACCACCCTGCTGAGCCGAGGGCTTGAGAACCAATCAGGAACCAACTGTCTTATCACATATGCAGCCTGAATGCTGCCGGGGCAGGAGGTGGGGGTGGGGGGAAGAGACACCAGTACCGATCCTTGTAGCAAGCTGGCCTGCCCATCAAGAGCGACGGTCCAAGACCATGGCATCACAACCTCCCAGCTATCCGATCCGACTACCCTGCCAGGCTCACACCCGCTCAGTGAATCCTAAGACCCAGAGACTTCTTTGCACTCCAGCTCAATCATTCTCACAGAGAAGCAATCTCCAGCCTCAGAAAAGTGCTCATCATTAGCTCTGGAATTCCCTGGGTTGTGTCTACACTGGCCCACACAGGGGTCCCGTGCAGACCACTCCGCAAATGCCCTAGGGTTGCAAGCCACTTTCAAGCTGCCCTTAGAAAGGCAGAAACTGGCCCGATTAGGCAGACCAGCCAAGTGACTTGATGTGCTGCAAACTCGGACAACATCCTCCCTGAGCACCAAGGCTTCCGAGTCCAAGCCCCAACCTTCGCTCACTGGGCACTGAGCACCATGCCAGCATGAACACTGCTCTTCGATTCACTGGCCTCCCAGTCCTTCCAATCAGAAACCCAGCTCCAGACACCACTCTAGTTTCCCTTCAGAGAGAGAAGTCAGATGATGGAATAAAACACTCCCTGTGCACAGCACACTTCTATCCACATCGAATTCCTTGGTCTTTCTCATTCGGGCAGCCCTACAAGACCCACACCAATGAGAGATACCACAAGTTCAATCATCACATACATATTTGACCTTGTGTTGTTCCTTTTGCTATGTGTATCTCAAAGTCAATGTCTATAGTGCTTTCTTAAAACATCAATAATAATAATGACACGGTCACCTATGGGTCAGGATCTCCATAGCCAGACAACATGACTCTGGTCCAGATAAGGATGAAGACACAACCTCAGCCCATGAAGCAAAGCCCACACCCTCAGGGTTCCCGACACACCTCATGGGTGAAGAGTTCCTTTGCTACATGGAGTTGTCTGTGTCCAAAGGATACAGGCAACCCCCAGCATTCATTCTGTTTTCTTCATCAATTCCCCAGCTCAAGTCACAAGTGACTCACCAGGTCAAGCTTCCAGAGCCCAGGAGGAGCCTCCAGGTAAGCAGCACCCCCCCCCCGGAAAGCAGGGGGGCTCAATTTCCTTTGGGAGCACAATGTGCCACTCCCCGAGCTCCTAAAGAACCCACACTCCTTCTCCCTTTCTCCCTCTCACAAAGGCCACCAAACCCTGTGACAGCTCTGAGGCTGTTTTACTTTAACAAATAATTTCTCATATCGGAATGTGGCTCGCAGAAGAGAAAAACATGAACACCCACAAAGGATTCTCTTAATATTTCAGAAGACTGTTTTTCCATTGTTTAATTAAAACAGGAAATAAAAGGCACAGATAGCCCCTTCCACTAGCAGGTCCGATTCACTTCAGTGATCGAAAGTAGAGCAGGAAATAAAAGAGTAACAGATGTTCTGAGGACCCATCACGTCCATCACCTCAGGTTTGAAACTTCTCACGCATGCAAGGAAAGAAGCACCACCAAACATCTCGGCCTGGCAACTCTGACAGTCTGAACTGGAGTGACAGGGACAGACGATGAGGCTGTGTGTGTTGGGTGAGGCTGGTGGCCCAGAAGAAGGGGCTCGGCCAGCTCTCCACCTGTGCCTCACCTGTCCTCAGACAGGAACTTGCACACGGCCCTCACCTGTCACAACTCTCACACAGGAGACCCACAGCCACCACTGGAGCCCGCCCTGCCCACACCCTGCTGCAGAATGCACTCAGCTCTCCTCTGGGACCCCTGTCAGCTTTACCCAGACCTGGAACTCCCCCATCTCCTGCAAAGCTCCCGGATTCCCCCTCTTCTTCCAAAATCACACTGGCGCAAGGCTTTCACGAGAAAGCTACAAAGCTAACTAATGAAAGGTTCACACCTACTTTCCCCTTCTGTTGCATTTCTCTGCACCTTCCTTCCTACCTGTGCAAACTGGTACATATCAGTGGAGCATAAACATGCTCTGAGATCTGGATCTTTCATTGCAGCTTTCCAAGGACTCCTCATGCGATAAGAAACGAGCGTATCCTACAACAGGGTGTTTTACAACTATCATCTATAGAATAGTACAGCCAAAATCACTATATTTTTACCTCACTCTTCAGGAAGCAGAACACTTTTTCCTTTCTTCTTTTACTTAAATTCCAGTTAGTTCACATGCCATGTAACATTCACTTCAGGGGTAGGATTTAGTGATTCCTCATCTGCATACAGTACCCGGTGCTCATCACAAGTGCCCTCCTTAATACCCCTCACACATTTAACCCTTCCCCCCACGCCCCTGCCCTGCAGCAGCCCTCGGTTTGTTCTCTAAGGTTGAGTCTGTTTCCTTGTTTGCCTCTCTCATCACCCCTCGACTCTGTTCATCTGTTTTCGTTCTGAAATTCCACATGAGTGAGATCATAGGATATTTGTCTTTCCTCACTGATTTTGCTTAGCTTAATACACTCTAGATTCATGCACATCCTTGCAAATGGTAAGATTTCATTCTTTCTGAAGCTGGGTCATATTCCATTATACGTATGTATCCCACATCTGCTTTATCCATTCATCAGTGCACTGATTCTTGGATTTTCTTTGGCTACTGTGGACATTGCAGCTAAAAACATCGTGGTGCATGTACCCCCTTGGAATCTGCATTTTTGTATCCTTTGGGTAAATACCTAGGAGAGCAATTGCTGGATCATATGGTTGTTCAATGTCTAACTTTTTGAGGAACCCCCACACTGTTTCCCAGACTGGCTGCACCACTTTGCATTCCCCACCAACAGGATGGGAGGGTTCCCCTTTAAGCAGAACATTATCTGCCAGCAATTTCATAAGAGGAGACAAAAACTCTGTGAGATACACCCAGGGTCAGGCAAGCAGTTGCAGAATTCACCCCAGGGCTCCTGACGCCAAGCCCCTTGAAGCCACCAGCATGCCTCTATCCAAAGAATTCCCAGACTCTCCTTCTGACTCCACCACCAAAGAAACTACAGAGTGAATATGGCACCTCAAAATATCGAGATAATACATTTAGTAAAACTAGAAAGTCAAGCTCAACTTTTAAACAGGAACAGGCCGCTTTGAATAATTTTGAATTTTCCCTCCACCCCAATTTTAACTCTTCTGATGAAAACACTAACCAATGATGAAACATCACCTTTGTCAAATGACATCATCCAAGTCTGTATCTGACGACAAAAGCCACCTAACTCTAGATGCTGGCCACGCATCTATATCCTAGGCCCAAGTAAATAACACTGTTAGATGAAGGAACAAATCAGACATTACAAACACAGAGTGAATCTCACCTTCCCTTTCTAATAAAAGAGGATTTCCTAAGAAAAAGATGTTCAAAATACATTCTTAAGCAATAAATGGACAAGAAAATATGACCCCCTGCAAAGTTCAACATGTAGGGAAACTAAGTAACTCTTGCACCAAATCCAGGATGCTGACAGCTACTTACGTTTTAATTCGTGGCTCAGCTAGAGAAAGGAGAAAATCCCAGGAGGTTTTGGGATAAAGAGAGGTTTTACCTCCAATCCTGACATGGATATGACATCATGCCAAACGTACCTGCTGCTTTCTCCGAACGCTGGCGTCCTGTGACAAGCTGCCTCAGATGCTGACGTTCAAAGCCTCGGGTCTCGTGGAGCCAGAGCAGAGAAGTGCTATCAGCTGGGGAGAAAAAGGCACCTCCGACCTATAGCCTGCACACCTGCTTCGGGTTCTGGGCGAAGGGGTAACACATACTTGTTTTTTACTAGTAATTACCTTCATTCTAAATAGACCAATGACCTTGCCTTTTCTGGAAAGCGGAATTACTCTTCCAAACCCTCAACTCATCTGTTCCAAATACAACCAGAGTGGGGTCTGCTTTACGCCCGCCTCCGGGCCCCCACCTGGAGGACCTTCCAACAGGATTCTAATAGCCAATTACCACCAACCTGGGGGGCACACAGGGCATAATGCTGAAGTTGGGGGACTGCTCTGGGGCTTGTTACCGCCACACCTGTGCCTGGGGGAATAGGGAACACCCTGCTGAACTCGGGGTACTGCTCAAGGTCCATCACCTGCACTGTGTCAGGGAACCGGAGGACACCCCACTGAAGATGGGGACTGTGTGCGATCCTTGCCCACACTCTTCCCGGGGAACACGGGAAACCCTGAAATTCTGCAACCCATCCCACAAAAGCTCGGGTGAGCGGGCGCCCTGGAGTTCATGGGTCCGGGGAATACGGCCAGTAGACGGACAATGGGCAGAAGAGACTTTTAAGGGAAAAAGAAAACTCACCTGAGTCCCCACGATGAACCCTCTCCACGCGCCCTTCCAGAACCCCGCCTCCCACCCGGGGCGCACCCTACCCCCGGACCCTCACCCCGGCGCACAGCGCTCACTCACCAGCCAGGAACTCCGCAGGGCAACTCTCTCCCAGCGCCCCTTCTTCTGCCCCAGGTCTGCAACCCGCTGCAACTCCAGGACCGCCCACAGAGACGTAGCTCCACCCCCACGCGGTGATTGGTTGGGGAAGGTGGTGCCCGAGACCCTTGGATGCCGGGCAACCCGCCCTCCCGCCCAGCAACCCTGCGAGTGCAGGAGGTCCAGGAGGCACCTCCTCGCCCCAACACCTGGCGCAGGCGTGGGTGGGGTCATGGGCCGGGCCCCACACATACACCTGGCCCCTTCTGGGGACCCCTCCAGCTGCAGACCACCCTCAGAGCCCTGCCCCTTCCCTTTCTGCACCAGCCCTCCCTGCTGGGGTGTGCCTGGTTCCTGGCAAGGTCAGCTGCTCTCAGACCCTCCAAGGCTTGGGCTTTAGGAAATGCAATGATTTCATGCATTTCCAAAGCAACTTTAAGACCCAAAAAGTAGTGCTCAGAGCTTCGCCTTCTGGTCTCACCCATGGAGTGGATAGTGCTTCTCAGACCTTCAAAGCATCCTTCTAGGATGAGCCCATTTGTGCTCAAATCTATATACACATGCTTGGTTCTGCAGGAAAGTGTCCAGGATGGAGAACAGCTGCCCTTCTGTGCTGCTGGAGTTGTGAACCAGGAACATTTATTTTTCACTTAAATAGAAAACATTGTTATTGTCGACTACATGAATGAACTTTTTAAAACAGTTTAGAGAGAAAGGAAGAGAGTTTTATTCAAACCCGAGTCAGGACAGCTGCCTGGGAGACACAATCTTCACAAAGAAGGGAGTGCTCCGGGGAAGGAACGTTTGGGGCAGAATTATTTATTTGTTCTGTTTTCTGTTACGTACACAGTTACACAGCACGATGAGGAAGAAGATTCCAGAAAGTGACACTTTTTCTTACGTTTTCAGTATGTGCATGTCAGTATGACTTTAATCTTACAGGAGCCAAAGAGGTTCTTTATTTTTTCTTCATGTTGGCATTTTTGGTTATTGTTTTCTTCTCGAAGCATATGTACAACATGTGCTTGGGGCAGAAATAGGGCCCATGCTTTGAGGTTTTGCCCAGTCATTTTGAGGCAGGTAAAATGTTAAAGGATAGCTTCCCTGGGAGTCCAGGATCAGGGCCCACAGATGATATAAGATAAAAGTTACTTTTATCATTATAATTACTCCTAAATGGAGGAATTTGAGACAAAAGCACCTTTCACAAGAGTACCAAGAAATCGAAATGATGCCCACAGAAGGCTGCCTGCTCCATGGTCAGCACAGGTAACAGAAGTGTTCACAGTCTGTGGACTCCTGCCCTTCTCCTGCCCAAATCGCTGAAGCACACAGACCACTTAAAATCAGAATTTTAGGGGCACCTGGGTGGCTCAGTCATTAACCGTCTGACTTCGGCTCAGAGCGTGATCCCGGCACTCTGGGATCAAGCCCCACATCAGGCTCCTATGCTGGGAGGCTGCTTCTTCCTCTCCCACTCCCCCTGCTTGTGTTCCCTCTCTCACTGGCTGTCTCTCTCTCTCTGTCAAATAAATAAAATCTTTTTTAAAAAATCAGAATTTTAGAACTGCTAGACATCTTAGAGATGTCTGGCACCATTCCCTGGGACTACGGAATAAAACAGAGTAGCTCATTGTCACAACATTAACTGAAACATGAAGTGCCCCCTGGAAGCAGTAAGTTCTTTCTCTGCAAATTTTGACTAATGTAAGTCATAGTCATACCGTATAAACACTATGATGGCTGGGAAGTAATTGTAGGTAAGGGAATATTTTAGCCATGTTTATAAGCATTGTCTCACTTTGTAGAAGAGGCTGAGCTGAGTGTTTTTAAGTGCTATTTCAGACCTGTCTTACAGCACACTCTGAACATACCAGAGCCTGAATCAACTAAAAAAGATAGTTCATTTCAGTAACTTTAATACCAGAAAAATGTTATACTGTCTCTATTTCTAGGGATCTTTGAGAACCTTACCGGATGTCCTCCACTGAGATAATTATCTTAATGATCATGATGGGCAGAGGTTAAAAGGCCAGCTGAATCCGTTCCAGTTGTCCACACAACAAGAAAATCTTGATACTTGATAGGTTTCCAAATCGAGAAGACCAGAGATAAGACGGAAATAGTACGCTGTATGGAATAACAAGGAATCTGGAGTCAATTTGGGGATCCCACTTAGGTTTCTGACACTAAAATCCTCTGTGACTCGTATCGTCTCTGAGCCCCTGTCTAACCATCTAGAAAATGGGCCTAATAATATCTACATCCTAGTTGAGAAGTTTAAGAGGGAGAACACTACAAAGAGCCAGTATGATGTCTCTCAAGAACAGGTGCCCAGGAAGCCATAATTGCTATTGGGTCTATTTCTTTTCCAGAAGAAAGAACACATGTTGAATCCATATTTCTAAGAGATGACTCACCAGATGATTTTCAAACCTTAAGGAAGGTCAAGAAGCTACTCTGTGTCATATTTCTCTGAGAAATCATGTTTTTGCAGTGGTGAGGACAATACAATAGCACCATCATCACTAGGAGTGGGGCGTTTCCCATGTTGTTCCACAACATTCCCATGTTGTCCCCCTTAGCTCAGGGCCACCAGAAAGGGCAGCTGGGGGCAGAGGCACAGGCCAAGGCTGCTAAGTGTGGCTGGGGCAGGCAGAGCTCGGAAGCTGAACTCCCGTCTAGATTAGGATAGTGAGGGCTCTTCACAGATAGAGGGCCATTGTCTGTGAGCCCTGACATGGAAAGGTGGAGAATTTCCATTGCGATTCCCTCTCTGACCCTTAGGATATGCAGCAAAGTTACATTTAATTTTTTAAACATTGAGGGACTTCCTGGTTTTCTTTTCATTATGACTGTGGCTCAATTCCCCTGTGGTCTAAGAATAGAATCTAGTTAATTTCAGGCTCTTAAAATTTGTAGACTTGATTTGTGACCCAGCATACCATCTATTTGGGTAATATTCTGTGACCACTAGAAAAGAATGTATTCTGCACTTATTAGGTAATGTTCCATATATGTCAATTAGGTGACATTTGTTACCAATGTTTTGTCTGCTTTTTCTATCAGATACTGAGAAAGGTATATCAAAATCCTCAAACAATGCTGCTCTATTCAACATTGCATTGGAGAATCTACCCAGAGTTATAAGGCAAGAGAAACAAAAGGTATAAGAATTGAGGGGATAATTGTCACTATACACAGATAATATGATGGTGTACACAGAAAATCCAAAATAGTCTATAAATACACTATTAGAATTAAAAATGGAATTTAGAAATTTGAGATGGACCATAGCTTACTGTTAGACCGTTTCTGGAAGATGTGTAGAAAATGTTGATCTTGGGGTGGGACACAGACTGCACTAACCTTTTGAAAAGATTCAGTGGGACTTCATAAAAATGTGACGTTTCTCCTTATCTCATGACCATTAAGAAAATGAAAAGGCAAGCCATAGCCTGGGAAGTAAAGATTTGCAACACACACACTGACAAAGACTTGTCAATAAAGAATTCCTATGCATCAACCATAAAAGACAGTCTATTTAAAAATGAATACTTCAAATGTTGGAGAGGATGTAGAGAAAAGGGACCCTCTTACACTGTCGGTGGGAATGCAAGCTGGTACACCCACCCTTAAAAACAGTATGGATGCCCCTCAAGACGTTCACAATAGAGCTATCCCATGAGCCAACAACTGCACTACTAAGTATTCATCTATAAAATACAAATGTACTGATCCAAAGGGGCACCTGCACCCCAATGTCCACAATAGCCAAACTGTGGAAGGAGCTGAGATGTCCTTCAACAGATGAATGGATAAAGAAGATGTGGTCCATATACACAATGGAATATACTCAGCCATCAGAAAGGATGAATACCTACCATTTGCATCAACATGGATGGAACTGGAAGGGATTATTCTAAGTGAAATAAGTCAATCAGAGAAAGACAATTATCATATTATTTCACTCATATGTGGAATATAAGGAATAGTGCAGAGGACAATAGGGGTATGGGGGGCACTGAATGGGAAGAAATCAGAGAGGGAGACAAACCATAGAGACTCTTGACTCTGGGAAACAAACCGAGAGTTAGGAAAGGGAGGTGGGGGGAGGGGTAACTGGGTGATGGGCATTGAAGAGGGCACATGATATGACTAACGGTGGGTATTATACTGAAGTAATAAATCACTGAACATTATATCAGAAGCCAATGATGTACTATACCTCGGCTAAAAATTAATTAAATTAAATTAAATTAAATTAAATTAAATTAAATTAAATTAAAATGGATGTTTCTCAAAAGATGGCCAATAAGACAGGAAAGGGTGCTCAACAGTATTATTTTCAGGAACATCCAGGACCTTTCTAAAACAAAAACATACACACAAACCAGTATTCCCTAGATGGATGACATCCTTATTTCTGAGGACAACTTGGAGAACAGACGAGATCCAAGTAAAGTGATGGAATTCCTGACACTCAGAGGATGGACAATTGACCTAAGTTAGGGCTGAGGATCTCAAACTACAGTACAATTTGTAGGCATCATTCGGTCCTCTAAAGGCAGACAACTACCACACCCCTTCCTACACCACACAGTTTGTTTCCCAACCCCTACCATAAAGGAAGAAGATCAGAAACAGATAGGACTGGTAGGAAAGAGCAAAAATCACATGTGGGGATTATCCTGAAACACACTGGTCACATAACTAGTGTAAGAAAGTGTAGGGAACTAGCATGGACGCAGACCCAAGAGGTACTTCTTTGGGAAATGCTGTCTGACATTGTCACATGCTGGTACCACCTAATGAGGGCTCTGAGCATACCCTAGAATGCGTATACTCACAAGGGTTTGCGACATGGTCTCTGAGGACTGAAACTCTTCAAGACCTCAAAGTTTACCAGATTGACTGCTGGACTAAGAGATTCCCATGTTCTGAGAACAGATACCAACTAATTGGAGGCTCACCTGGGCTCTCTCAGAGGCCCTACAAAAGGCTGGACCATTCACTGAAAATCAATAGAAGAAAGAAAGAAAAGAAAAGAAAAGAAAAGAAAAGAAAAGAAAAGAAAAGAAAGGAAAGGAAAAAATAAAGAAAAGAAAGAAAGAAAGAAAGAAAGAAAGGGAGGAAGGGAGGGAGGAAGGAAGGGAAAGAAGAAAGAAAGGAAAGGAAAGGAAAGGAAAGAAAAAGAAAGAAAGAAAGAAAGAAAGAAAGAAAGAAAGAAAGAAAGAAAGAAAGAAAGAAAGAAAAAACATCAATGATACAAAAACTTCAAAAGGCTATTCTGGAGTGGGAAAAGCAGATTCCAGATGAACAAAGCAGAACCACTCCTTACCTTAAGTCCTACTACAGAAATGATACTTTTCTGAGTAGGACAGAGAGACAGAGAGTCAGTCCTACGCATCCAATGAGGGTCAGCACAATATGCAAAACAAATAGCTAGAAAACTGGTGATTGCTGAATCTGTTCAAGAAAACCAGAATGAGGTGTATCTATTCTCAGACTCATGGCAGTAACTAGTGACACAAAACTGTGGTTGGAAATAGGTCAGAAAAATGACTGCCCAGTAGAAAATAAGAACATAGGAGTTAAGAACATATGGCAAAAATTAGCGCTGGCTGGGGCCCCTGGGTGTCTCAGCCGTTAAGCGTCTGCCTTCGGCTCAGGACATGATCCCAGAGTTCTGGGATTGAGCCCCGCATTGGGCTCCCTCCTCCTCTGGGAGCCTACTTCTTCCTCTCCCACTCCCCCTGCTTGTGTTTCCTCTCTCGCTGGCTGTCTCTCTTTCTGTCAAATAAATAAAATCTTTTTAAAAAATTAGCCCTGGCTGACATTTCCATCTTCATCATGCATGTTTCTGTACATCAGAAGCATAACTCTAAAGTAACCAAATTAAACACCAGGCAGAGAACCTCATTAGGAAAATGAGTGAGGCCAACATACCTAAAAACATCATTGAAAAAACCAATGATTTTTGGCAGAAGAGGAAAACAATTCAAAATGGAACCATCCATGAATACAAAGGATAATGGACTATGAAACTGGAACACATAGATATGGCAATCAATACGATCATTGCATGGGCACATCACCAAGGAGGTCATGCTGGCATAACAGAGAACATAGAGGAAGCAAAATGTATACTGTTACCAAACGACTCACTGAGAGAGAGAGAATGCCATGATTGCCAAAGTTAAAACCAAGAGATCTCTAATGAATACCCACATAAAGTCAAAGCTGACAGACTCTTCCAAAATATACAAATTGAATATAACCAACCCTTGTCTGTATCAAAGAATGAACTATACCCATGTACCATTGTAGACACATGGTCAAAAATAGTGTTCTCCTATTCTTGCCAGAAAAAATGCTTTAAACACTATTATCAAAGCATTAGAAATCTGGATTCATTGCTATGGTATCCCAATCATTATCAAATCAGATCACGGCACCCGCTTCACAGGAAAGCAAATACAACAGTAGGCTAAGGAACAAGGGATAATGTGAAACTTCCACTTACTCTACAACCCAACTACCACTGGGTCAATTGAAAGGTCGAGTAGCTTGAGAAATCAAGGAATCAATCCCATTTAAAATTGCACCCAAAGCCATAGGATACCCAGAAATAAACCTAACCAAAGAGGTAAAACATCTATACTCAGAAAAGTATAGATCACTTATGAAAGCAATTGAGGAAGGCACAAAGAAATGGAAAAACAGTGCATGCTCATGGACTGGAGGAAAAAAAAATGTTAAAATGTCTTTGCTACCCAAAACAATCTACACATTCAATGCAATCCCTGTCAAAATAACACCAGTATTTTTCACAGAGCTGGAACAAACAATCCTAAAATTTGTATGGAACCAGAAAAGACCCCGAACAGCCAAAGGAATGTTGAAAAAAAAAAAGGAAAGCTGGAGGCATCACAATTCCGGACTTCAAGGTCTATTACAAAGTTGTCATCGTCAAGACAGCATGGTACTGTCACGAAAACTGACACATTGATCAATGGAACAGAATAGAGAACCCAGAAATGGACCCTCAAGTCTATGGTCAACGAATCTTCAACAAAGCGGAAAGAATATCCAGCAGAAAAAAAGATGGTCTCTCTAACAAATGGTGCTGGGAAAATTGGACAGCCACATGCAGAAGAATGGCACTGGAGCACTTTCTTACACTGTCCACAAAGATAAACTCAAAATGGATGAAAGACCTAAATGGGAGACAGGAATCCATTGCAATCCTAGAGGAGAACATAAGCAGCAACTTTTTTGACCTCAGCTGCAGCAACTTCTAGCTAGACACGTCTCCAGAGGCAAAGGAAACGAAAGCAAAAATGAATTATTGGGACTTAATCAAGATAAAAAGCTTTTGTACAGCGAAGGACATAGTTGACAAAACCGACAGACAACCTATAGGACGGGAGATTTTTACAAATTTCTTAACAGATAAAGGGCTACTATCCAAGATCTATGAAGAACTTACCAAATCAACACCCAAAGAACAAATAATCCAGTCAAGAAATGGGCAGAAGACATGAATAGACATTTCCCCAAAGAAGACATACAAATAGTCAACAGACTCATGAAAAATTTTTCCACATCAGTTGCCATCGGGGAAATACAAATCATAAGATACCACCTCACACCAGTCAGAATGGCTAAAATGAACAAGTCAGGAAATGATAGATGTTGGCGAGGATGTGGGACATCCTCAGAAATGAGACAGATGTAGGAACCCTCCTACACTGTTGGTGGGAATGCAAGCTAGTGAAGCCACTCTGGACAACAGTATGGAGGTTCCTCAGAAAGTTAAAACTAGAGCTACCCTATGACCCAGCAATTGCACTACTAGATATTTACCACCCAAATACAAACGTAGTGATCTGAAGGGGCACCTGCACCCCAATGTTTATAGCAGCAATGTCCGCAACAGCCAAACTATGGAAAGAGCCCAGATGTCCATTGACAGTTGAATGGGTAAAGAAGATGTGGTGTATATACATACACTGGAATATTACTGAGTCATCAGAAAGGATGAATACTTACCATTTACAATGCATGGATGGAACTAGAGGGTATTATGCAAAGCAAAATAAGTCAATCAGAGGAAGATAATTATCATATGATTTCACTCATATGTGGAATTTAAGAAACAAAACAGAGGGGATGTCTGGGTGGCTCAGACAGTTAAGTGTCTGCCTTCACCTCAGGTCATGATCCCAGGATCCTGAGATCAAGTCCCGCATCAGGCTCCTTGCTCAGCGGGGAGCCTGCTTCTCCCTCTGCCTGCCACTCCCCCTGCTGTGCTCTCTCTCTCTCTTTCTCTCTGACAAATAAATAAATAAAATCTTAAAAGAAAAAAAGAAACGAAACAGAGGATCATAGAGGAAGGGAGGGAACAATAAAACAAGATGAAATCAGACAGGGAGACAAACCATAAGAGACTGTGAACCGTAGGAAATAAACTGAGGGTTGCTGAAGGGTGGGGGGATGGGGTAGCTAGGTGATGGGCATTAAGGATGGCATGGGGTGTAATGAGCACTGGGTGTTATATAAGACTGACGAATCACTGAAACTGTACCTCTAAGACTACTAGTATACTATATGTTAATTGAATTTAAATAAAATAACATACAATTTAACAAAATAAATTGTGTTGGGAAGCTGGATATTCCCATGTCAAAGAACAAAGATGGACTCTTCCATTTCACCTTTTACAGAAATGAACTAAATAATGAATCAAGACCTCAATGAAAGTCCTAAAACTGTTCATCTCCCATAAGAAAACATAGGGGAAAAGCTTCATGACACTGGATAGGACAATGATTTCTTAGATAGACACCAAAAACATAGCAACAACAAAAATAAAAGGCAAAGAGGACTACATGAAAGTAAAAAACTGTTGTGAATCACAGGACACAACAGGTGAAAAGGCAACCTACAAAATGGGAGAAAGTATTTGCAAATCATATATCTGATGGTGAGTTAATATCCAGAATAAATAAAGAACTCATGGGGTGCTGGATGGCTCAGTCATTAGGCGTCTGCCTTCAGCTCAGGGCGTGATCCTGGCATTCTCGGATTGAGCCCCACATCGAGCTCCTCCGCTGGGAGCCAGCTCTTCCTCTCCCACTCCCCCTGTTTGTATTCCCTCTCTCGCTGGCTGTCTCTTGCTCTGTCAAATAAATAAATAAAATCTTAAAAAAAAAAAAGGAACTCATACAGCACAATAACAAAACAAATGACTTGATTTTAAAATGGGCAAAGGACTTGAATTGACTTCTGCAAAGATGTAGGCAAATGACCAACAAGCATATGAAAATACACTCACATGACTAATAATCAGAGGAGATTAAACCAAAACCACAGAGCTATCAGCTCACATTCATTCTGATGGGTACTGAAAAAAAAAAAAAAAGACAACCAGAAACAGAAAACTCCAAATGTTGGCAAAGATGTGGAGAAACTGGAACTTTTGTGCACTGCTGGTGTGATTGTAAAATGGTGTACCACTACGGAAAACAGTATCAAAGCATCTCAAAAACTAAAAATGCAGGTACAGTATGATCCAGCAATCCCACCTCTGCGTATATATTCAAAAGAACTAGAAAGCAAGTTCTGGAAGAGCTATTTGCACACCCATGTCACAGCAGCACTCTTCACAATAGACAAATGGCCAAATGGTAGAAGCAACTCAAATGTCCACCAACGGATAAGTGGATAAACCAAAGGTGGTCTATCCATCAATGAAATATCACTGAGTCTTACCGAGGAAGGAAGTCCTGACACCTGCTACAACATGCATGAACCTTGAGGACACTATGCTCCATGAAATAAGCCCTCACAAAAAGACAAATACTGTAGGAATCCACAGCTGGGAGCTCTCCAAAGTAGCCATATTTCCTGAAATAGAAGCTAGACTGGTAGTAACCAGGAGATTCAGGGAAGGGGGAAAAAGGGGAAGCTGTGATTTAATGGGTGCAGACATTCAAAGGCCCGTCAGAGAAAGACAAATACCATATGATCCCACTCATATGCAGAATTTAAGAAAGAAAATAGATGAACATGTGGGAACAGGGAAAAGAAAAAAAAGGAGAGAAGGAAACAAACCATAAGAGAATCTTCATGATAGAGAACAAACTGAGGGTCCCTGGAGAGAGGGGGTGGGGGAGGGGCTAGATGGGTGATGGGGATTAAGGAGGGTACTTGCTGTGTAAGCACTGGGTGTCCTATTAAGTGATGAATCACAGAATTGCACTCCAGAAACCAATATTGCACTGTATGTTAACTAAAATTTAAATTAGAAATTTAATGGCAAAATTAATGTTATGATTTTTTACAATTTTTTAAAAGTACATTCTGTAAGATTTCATTTTCTAATAAGGATTTTATTTATTTATTTTAGAGAGAGAGGGCATGGCACGAGAGTGACAAGAGAGGCAGGAGGTGGAAGGAGAATCGTGAGCCCACGCTGCACTGAACACAGACCCTGTGTGGGGCTCGATCCTATAACCAGGAGATCACATCCAGAGCTGAAATCAAGAGTCAGTGGCTTAACTGACTGAGCCGCCATCCATCTCCTTGGGCATTAGTGTTGTTCCGTTCCCTGTTCTCTCCACCACTGCTGTGCTGAACACTCCTGAAAATACAACCGAAACACTGGACCAGAGTTCCCAGGGGGAGTCCGAGGACAAGCATGCTAGGTGATGGGTGCACCTGCGGCCTGGGATGCGTGCTGCCCACTGTTCTCCCAGACAGGGGTGCCCGACACCCTTCTCTCCAGGGCAGCTGTCGGGGCCACCATGTCCTCAGGCACCTGAGGGCCACCCGGCCCAGGAATTCACCTTCTCCCACAGAGAACAGATGGTACTTCTTTCTCTCCAGGAATAGGAACCCTGATCCCGGGAAAGGAGAGCTCTCCTGGGACTCGTGGCCCAGCCAGGCAGCCGTGGGCACCGTGTGTGTGACGGAGCCAGAGTGGCTGGACCTTGGAGGGAATGTGTGCCTTACACCAGCCGTGTGCGGGGCAGGCGGGAGCAGCAGCCCCTGCTTCCTGGGGAGCAGTGATGTGTGCAGATGGAAGGAGGCAGGGGCAGAGCCTTCCCAGTCACACCACAGTCTCTCCCTCCGTCCTGAAGCCAGCAGGAAGGGAGCCCCGAGGGCGGAGATGAGACTCCAGGAGGATTCCCATCCAGGGAAAGGGGACCTGCAGCCCCTGGAAGGCATTGAAGCCTCCAGCCCCACCAGCCCGCAGGCCATTTGCACAGGACCACCTCCGGCATTTCCTTAGCACGTTGTCCATGTTCGTGTGTGGACACTGATTGACCCACTCAGTGCTGGTGCATTTCCAGAGGCAGACTAGAAACCGTCCAGTGCCTGCTAGTGGGACAGAGGACCCCCACCCAAAGAAGCCAAGGATGTCCCTTTTCCTCCAGAGCTGGGGAAGGCAGCCACTGTCCCGGGGCAGGACCTGGTCCAGGTGTGTGTCCTTTCTGAAGTCCCCGCGTTCAGTGGGCATCATTGTGCCTGAGAAAGGCCCCCTCAGCCTTAGAGTCGGGAGCAGTGAGGGGCTGTCTCTGGCCCTGGCCCAGGATCATGACCCAAAACCATCCTGCCTTTGGGAGGACATGCCCCTCTCCCCTCCCCAGGTTCAGGACGCCCGGGACCCTGCAAGAGCTCTTCATTCGAGGCAGAGTCCTGGAAAGCATGTGTGTCTCATCACCCCAGCAAGTAAAAGAACCAACCCCCCCCACAATGCTCAGGTTCTAACCAAAGCAGAATTTCCATGTACTCAAGTCCAGATTCACTGTGTGCAGCAAGGACGCCTACCCCTCCCCACTAGGTAAGTGGGTGCTGGGGAAGGGCTGTCTGGCCATGGGGACAGCCTCCTCCCCTCTTACGTGGCCTTGGGGGACCCCAGGGAAAGTCTTCCTTGCTCTCCTTCCCTCAGAGGGAGGGGCTGGCCTCATGCTCCTGGGGTCCCCACTGTGCCCCCACTCCTGAAGAAGAGCCACCCATGGACCTCGTGTCAGGAGTGTGGTCTGCCACTGCTCCTGGGCTCCCAGCCAGGGGCCTGGCGGCTGCGTGGAAGGCCTAGATTGCTTTTGGGGGGAGGAGTGCTCACTGGTGACCCCACTCACCATCCCCCACAGTGGTCTGCAATCCAGGCTCTGTGCCCAGCATAGGTCAATCACCAGCACCCCACATGTTCCTGCCATGGGAGCAATCATTCAGCATCACCCCATTGCACAGAGGAGGAGAGCGGGCCCCAGAGAGGGGAGGCAAATGGCTCCAGCCACAGGGCTGCTCCGCAGAGAAGCTGGAAGGCCAGCCCTCCCAAGCCCCCACTAGCCCACCCAGAGACTCCCTGAGCCCAGGGTGAGCCCTCCCCGCCTGCCCAGCCACTCACTGGTCCCTGAGTTTGATGAGGGCCTGTTCTTCTTGGCTCTGAAGGTGTTGCTGGTCGACTAAGAGGGGGAGTCCAGCAGGAGAGACAGGCTGTAGCTACAGGACAGAGAGACACGTCTGAGCTAGCAGGAGCCACACTCTGGTCTCCCTCCCAGAGCCTGCCCGGGAGCTGGAATCTGGGTGCCCTAGGGGCCAGCATGCAACAGAGTCTCTGCTGACCAGGGAGCCGTGGCCTTCAGAGAGAGTCCACTCTGTCCTCTCCCCGCTCTTGCCCGTCCTCACCTCTCCTCACTGTGGGGCTCCGAGACCCAGAACCAGGCCCCATAGGGCTCCTCGGGCTCCAGCTTGTAACGATTTTGCAGCCTCCAGAGCAGCTGGATTTCCTGGGGCTGGAGGGAGGACTGGCTGCAGTCAAGGACTGGGCTGGGGAGGATGCAGGGCCTCGTGGGGGGGCGGGTAGGATGGGGCAGGGGGCAAGTCCTGGGGCCATTGCTCATATCTAAAAAGGGCTGAAATCCCTGAATGCCCACGGGGTCCCTCATTAGAGTAACAACACCCTCACACTCGGGCACCCTGGTGGTGGGCCCCTCCTCCCTGGCCTCCTTCCTGCCCCTCTGACTCTAGCCAGGGCTGCAGCCAGGGGCAGGCTGGACCTCTGTCCCGGGTCCTGCCAGGAAGATGAGGCAGAATGAGGAGAAGAGAAGGGGAAGGGATGGACCGATCTTCTCCCTGCCCTGAGTCAGCCTCCATTGCTGCCACCAGGTCCCCTGGCCCAGCCATGCACTTAGCTAGACCCTGGGAGGGAGTCTGCATTCCAGGCCAGCTGGGTGGGGTGGGGGGTATTCAGTGACCTTTGCATCCCCAGATATCCAACCCACCTGGCTTTGCACCCTGAGGCTTGCTGCCCAGCGTGGGCATGGTTATGGGGCTCAGCAGACTTTGGGGCCACAGAGCACTTGGTGGTGAGGGAACATGAAGGACCAGCCAGGTGTGGAGCCATGGGTCTTGTGCACGTCCACAGCAGGACTGGGTCATGATACACGTGCTGTGTGCAGGTCCCCTGTGAACACCTAACCCTCTCAGTGGGGAGGCCTGTGTGCCTGGTGCACCTGTCCTCCACCTACCCCAGAAGAGCGGCCACATTCAAGCATTTCCATGCCCAACCCTCAGGGACAGTTGGGAAGCTGAGGTCCAGAGAGGCAGGGACTGGCCCAGGACAAATGAGGGGTGCAGAGTCCAAGGGGCAGGGCTGCTCTCCAATCCTAGGCCAGCATCAACCCACCCATGAGGTTTGCTTTGGGTATAGGAGCCCCTCAGATCCTTGGGGATAGCTCCCCACCCTGTCCCATGTGGGGACATGACCTTGGGCATCCCCAGGCAGGTAGAAGCATGTGTACCTGTGTGCGCAGACACACACACACACACACTGCCCAGCTGGGGGTCAGAAGTGGAGGACACCCTGGGAGCGAGGTGGGTGACAAAAAGAAGAAAGAGGTCGGAGCAGCTGGGCCATGGGGCAGGGGCATCAGGACTCCTGGCCATACCCCAGATCCATAGCATGGGGAGGGGAGACATGCCAGGCTGATGGTCAGGGGGTCCCCAAGGGGCCCAGGAGGGTTGCCAGGGCACTGGGAGAGGACAGGGTCTGGGGTCCGGTGTCCATCACCTCCCTGGGCACCTGGAAGTAGGAACAGAAACCCCCCGCTAGGAGGGGGCTACAGCACAAAAGGCCTCAGCTTACTCTTCTATCAATTGGGCTGTAGAGATGGGTGTCCCTAGGGTCCCACAGGCTTGTAGAAGAGCCTGTTGGCCTTGGATCTCCATCCCTGACCCACTGTGCTCCCAGTCCTAGGAAAATGCTTTGTACTCCCTCGAGGTCCTTCTGAGCAGAGGGCAGCCTGGGGGCTTGGGGGGCTGAGGACCTGGGTATGCAGAACATGGCAGAGCACTGACCACTGCTTGGGGGACCAAGGTCAGAACCCTCCTTGGTGCAGCCTCAGGGTTCCCATTTGGAAGAGGTTCCAGAGTCAGTGCTCTGGGCATGGTGAGGAGGCCTTAGGAAGGAACTGAGCACCAGGACAGGAAAGGGAAACAGGGACAAGTGAGACTTCTGAGGGTTTCTCACATCGTCCCCGGAGCCCTCAGATCCTGCTCCTGTGAGATACACAGAGACAGAGACAGAGACTGAACACAGGAGAGAGGGAACCAGGAGAAGTCACAGACTTTCCTCCATCAGCTTGGAAATGACATCCCACCCTTTTGCTCCATTCTCTTCCTTAGAGCGCAGTCACACAGGCCATCCACCCTGGAGGGGAGGGGACTCCCCAGGGATGTGTGACCAGGATTCAGGAATGCCCGGGAACCACTGTGGAGACTGCCCCGCACATGGGCACAGACGAGGCCTGGGGACCTGAGCCTCAACTTAATGGGAGCCCCTGGAAGTCTGTGTCGCCAGGGGATAAGGTTGGAATCAGTTCATTGCAACCTTCCCACGGGGCCTGGGACAAAGGGGTGGCTTTGCCTGGACCCCAGAGCAGACCCAGCCGCTCTGAGCTGTGTTCCATGCCCCGCCCAGCCCCTGGCTCATCCTTGCATTCCCAGGTGTGTGCCCCAGCCTCCTGTGATAGCAGGTACGGAATGTATGTAGAGGTCCTACCCCTGATGGTGTCCCTAGAAGTAGAAGCCAGAACACCCCACTGTGCAGATGGGGAGCCTGGGGAGTCCCTGAGAGGCACAGGGTCTGTCCAGGGTCACGGCCCTGGTCACGAGCAGAAGCCCGGTCTGAAACCAGCTCTGCGTCCTCACAGCGGGGACACTGGCTGCACCCAGGCCCCCTGGGGGCTGTGGGTGGGCTGTGTGGGTGTCACTGTATGGATGGGCCATGGGGGGGAGGGTGAGCATAGAGCAGCTGGGGGAGGGGGGCCCTTGGGGGCTCTTGTAGGAGAAGGCAGTCGGGCAAGGGAGCCCCAGGCAGTGGTGACCTCACTTCCCTGACAACGGACCCCAACAGAATTTGGAACTCGGGTAACCAGGCACCCACATTCCAGAGCCAGCCCCCTGCCCAGCTCATTTCGTTGGAGATCCTCAAACGAAGAACATGTTTGCGTGTTGCATCCCCAAGTCCGGAGGCTGCAGGCTGAGGAAAGCGTGCCCTGCAAACACTTCCCCTCGCTGGGGATGTCATGTCAGGGCTCCCCGACGCCTCTGGCCATTTGGCAGGAAGGACCGAAAGGTGACACCATGAGGCCCAGAGCCGGCCAGACCAGCCCCACACGCTCTGATCTGACTGTGCAGCCCCAGGTCCCCTCCGTGTGTGTGTGTGTGTGTGTAAGAGGGGTCTTGTAGGGTGGGGCCACTCCGAGCAGGAGCAGGCTGATGAGGGGTCAATGTCCAGTGGGCAGGTCATGTTCACACCCCAGGTCAAGCCTGGCTGGGTGGGACAGGGTGTGCGGGGGCTACGCCCTTCTGCCCAAGGTTTATCCCGAGCCCTGCAGGGATGGGTCACTGCATCCCAGGTGCAGGGCTGTGCACGCACAGGTCTGTGTCTTATCTGGGAGCACCAGGGGGCCTGGGCAGGAGGACAGTGAAGGCAGCCGGGCAGGGCTGTGATGCCTCTGGGCCGGCTACCGGTCCCTGTCTTTGCAGAAGACCGTGGATGAGACTGAGAGGAAGCTAGTGGACACGCCTTCCTCTCCAGGAGCAGGGACAGGGGATCACCTGGGAAGGGTTCTGACTCCGCCCAGGCCACTGTCCCCAGTAGTCATTCACTCAGTGAGTGTGATCCAGGAGCCAGAGCCCACGGAGGCCGAGCCCGAAGGTGAGAAGGCTGGGGCTGGGTGTGTGTGGTATGTGGGGATGGGTCAGTGCTGGCCCCACAGGGAGGAGCCCCCACAGGCTGGTGTGGGTCCAGGAGCAAGGACCGGGCTCAGAGCACCCAGTGGGTGGACTGCAGTCAGGGACATGTCCTGGTCAGGGTTCCTTCCTGGCTGCAGCTTCTCTGGGAGCCCCTGGGCTGGGTTCTGTCTCTGCAAAGGCCACGAGAGGCAGGCACATGGGTGAGCTTTTCTCCTCTCACAGCTGCTCCACCATCTGAGGAACTAGAGCCGGCTTCAAGTTCATGGGCAGCTCCAGAGGGAGGGGTGGTGCCTGCAGCGACTTCAGCAGGAGACCAGGAGCCAGCGGGTGACCTGGCACCTGCCCACGGAGAGCCTGAAGCTGTGCAGGAAGAGCCTACTGGAGAACCTGCCCACGGAGAGCCTGCCCCTGAGCCCGGCACTGCTCCTGCCCCCCCACCTGCCCCTATCTGTGCTCCTTTTCTTGCCCCTGCCCCAAATCCTGCCCCTGCTCCTGCCCCTGCCCTTGTCTGTGCTCCTGATCCTGCAAAGGATGAAACTCCTGCCCCTACCCCTTGCTCTGCCTGTGCTCCTGTTGCTGCCCCAGATTCAGCTACTGTCCCTGCGCCTGCCAGAGCCACTGCCCTTGCCCCTGCCTGTGCTCCTGTTCCTACCCTCCAGCTCTTGCCCCTGCTCCTGCCCCTTCCTCTACCCCTGCCAGAGCAGCTGCCCCTTCCCCTGCCTGTGCTGCCATTACTGCCCCAGAACAAGCTCATGCCCCAACTCTTGCCCCCTCCCCTGCCAGAACTGCTGCCCCTTCCCCTGCCCCTGCCAGAGACCCTGACCCTTCCCCTGCCCCTGCCTGTGCTGCTGTTCCTGCCCTGGACCCAGATCCTGTCCCACCTCCTGCACCTTGCCCTGCCAGAACTGCTGCCCCTTCCCCTGCCCCTGCCAGAGCCGCTGACCCTTCCCCTGCCCCTGCCTGTGCTCAGGTTCCTGCCCCAGACCCAGCTCCTACCCCAACTCCTGCGCCTTCCCCTGCCAGAACCGCTGACCCTTCCCCTGCCCCTGCCTGTGCTCAGGTTCCTGCCCCAGACCCAGCTCCTACCCCAACTCCTGCGCCTTCCCCTGCCAGAGCCGCTGACCCTTCCCCTGCCCCTGCCTGTGCTCAGGTTCCTGCCCCAGACCCTGCTCCTGCCCCAGCTCCTGCTCCTTCCCCTGCCAGAACTGCTGCCCCTTTCCCTGCCCCTGCCTGTGCTCTGGTTCCTGCCCCAGACCCAGCTCCTGCCCCAGATCCTGCCCCCTTCCCTGCCAGAACTGCTGCCCCTTCCCCTGCCCCTGCCAGAGACCCTGACCCTTCCCCTGCCCCTGCCTGTGCTGCTGTTCCTGCCCTGGACCCAGATCCTGCCCCACCTCCTGCACCTTGCCCTGCCAGAACTGCTGCCCCTTCCCCTGCCCCTGCCAGAGCCGCTGACCCTTTCCCTGCCCCTGCCTGTGCTCTGGTTCCTGCCCTGGACCCAGCTCCTGGCCCAGCTCCTGCCCCTTTCCCTGCCCCTGCCTGTGCTCTGGTTCCTGCCCCAGACCCAGCTCCTGCCCCAGCTCCTGCCCCCTCCCCTGCCAGAACTGCTGCCCCTTCCCCCTGCCCCTGCCTGTGCTCCTGTCCTTGCCCCTGACCCAGCTCCTGCCTTGGATCCTGCACCTGCCACTGCTGCTGACCCTGTCCCTCCCCTTGCTCCTGCCCCTGTCCCTGCTCTTGCATCTGTCCCTGCTCCTGTCCCTGCCCCTATCCCAACAGCTGCCCCTACTCCTGCTCTTGCAGGGCTCCCAGAGCCACATCCAGAGCCCACAGCCCTGCAGGGAGAGCTCCTTATACAATTACCCTTAGTTCCTTCACCCGAACCCGATGTCCCGCCAGAATGTTTCATCCCCTCCCCCTATGTTCTTTCTCTCTGGTACATATTGACTGTTACTTTATCTTTTCATGTTCTGTATACTGTTTATTATTTGTTTTAAGTAAAATTACTTGCTTTCAATTGAACACGTCATGCACATTGAGTATACTCACAATGTTGTGCCACCCCACCAGAGAACATTGCTGCAGAATATCTCCTTCCCCAAAGGAGTCCCTGAACCAGAAGCCCTCCCTGCCCATTTCTCCCCCAGCCCACACCCTCAAAACCCCCTAAGCTGCTCTGTTTCTTTACCTGTTCGGATGTTTCTGTAAGTGGAATCACAATAGGTACCTTCGTGTCTGCCCACCTATTTTCAAAGGGGACTCTTTTTTTCTGTGTTTATCTGACATAGCATTTCCCTTATTCGATACTGAAATCCCCAATGGATTACAGATCAAACATAATCATAGAGACCACTTTAGGAATTATGGGCACAATCTCAGGGCCGAGACCCCTGTTCCTGCTGGGACACCACGGCCTGACCTCAGACAGGAAACAGCTGGCTCTTCCTGTGACCCACACAGAAACCAGGGAAATGCAGAAAGCTAGGAGACACACCATAAAGGGCAAAAGCATTGCTCACAACCCAAGGCCAGAGAAAGGTTTCCCCTGCCTCTGGTCCAAACCGTGCTCCAAGTCACTGGGTTCCACAGGGACAGAGACCAAACACATGCAAGTCCAAGGGGGAGGATACGCACGCGGGGAGTATGTGTCAGAGATGCGGGAGCTCCCGGGCAAGGACTCCAGCAAAGGAAACCCTATGGAGGCAGCACTGGTCAACCTCAGACTCGCAGGTGTCTGGTCCGGGGACCAGCAGCCCTGGGGAGAATGTGAGGACACAGAAGTCTCCCACAGGTCCCCTGGAGAGAAGGGTGACGGGCACCCTTGTCTGGGAGAACAGTGAGCCGCACCCATCCCAGGCCGCAGGTGCACCCATTACCTAGCATGCTCGTCCTCAGACTCACCCCTGAAAACTCTCACTCGGTTTTTCACAGATGTATTTTCAGGAGTGTTCATCACAGCAGTGGTGGAGAGAGCAGGGTATGCTCCAACACTAATGCCCAAGGAGATGGATGGGATCCTCGGTCCCAGTCCTCATGATAGAATGCCCTGTAGCTACTGTCACAGCTTCCTCTGGGGCACAGGATCGGGGAAGCCCCTCCTGAGACTCCCCTCCTGCCACCCTATTCCTGGGAACATTCAGAATTGTCTGAGGAGGAGGTGGAGAGGATCCAGGATGACAGCAGGTCCGAGGAGAAGGATGGTCAGCACTGGGAGGGCAGTTGGACGTGCCCTGAGCCACCATCCAGGGCCCGGGCTACGATGCCCTCGGACCTCACCCCAAATAATGGCTCCTGATGTAGGGACCCTACTTCGTGGTTTCACTCCCTCCCTCCCTACATCATTTATTCACTCTGTCATTCATTCCCCCTGCCTCTTTCCTTCCCCTCCACCCCTTCCATCCTCCCTCCCTCCCTCCCTCTTTCCCTCACTCCCATCCTCCCTCAGGCCCTCCCTCATTCAGCAGAGGATCTGGGGGCCCTGCTGTGTACTGAGCACCGGGGCTTCATCAGTGAGCACCCCCCAACCCATACCGTCATGTCCACTGTGGGTGGTGACAGGGGCCAGTCCTCAGGGTGAGCAGAGGTGATGAGCACCAGGAATCTGCTCCTGAAAACAGAGGCCAGTTGCGCAAAGAAAAGAATGGAGAGACCCATGCTTAGCACTTCGTCTAAAAAAATCTAGTCCTGAAAAGTAAGTATGTCCTAGACTTAACGCAATGTGAGTTCTCATGGCAGGTACGCACTGATTCCTAGAACCAACGAAGAGTAAATCATCCAGTGTTGATGGGGGTTTGTGACACACCTTTTCTGACCAAATGACAGCGATTCAGCCAACATCTCCAGGGCCTCCAAGTCTTCCCAAGGCCTCTGCAATCCTCTGATTCTTCCATCGACCTCCTTGGGAAGCTCTGTCCTGTTGTCTTCCTTGTCGCCTGCCTCTTCTGGAACCCTTCTGTGGCCTCCCCACCAGGGCCACCCTCACCGGGATTTCCCGTGACCTGTGGCTAGGTGCCCGCATCCTGTGCTGGGCCCCACGAGCCCCGTGCTTTGTGCGAGGCCTGTGTGCTCACTCTGGGTCACTTGGCATCCCCCCTTGCAGCGGGCTGCATCTTCCTGAGCTGGGTCTCCTATGAGCAGTCTGTGAGGCCAGACTGTGCCCATGTCACGGGCACCGAAGCATGAGTCTAGAAGGTCCAGATGACCCACTCCCAGTCCCAGCATGTAGAGAATGGGCCAAGGGTGGTTCCCAAGCAGAGGAGGACTTGGGCCCAGGGGGCCTGAGGGAGGGCATGGCATAGTGAGCCTGCAGAAGGAGAGCGAGCACCGTGGTGGCCTGGGTGCTCAGGCCTGCTGGGAGACCAGGTCCCACATGCACTGGCTCTGTCCCCAGGACTGGAGGCCATCCGGGTATCCACACTCCCAGGCTGCAGGCTGGCAGTGACTTGCAGGGGGGAGGCACTGCTGGTGCAGGAGAGAACCCTCCACAGGGAGGAGGGGGCAGGCCCTCCCCCAGCAGCAGGTGCACTGGGGAGGGCTGAGGGGGCATCAGCAGACAGCAGTGGCTACAGCTGGGGTCTCCACACAGGCCCCTGCCTCAGGTCCAGCACGAGATTGGATGGCCTTTGTCCCTGAAACACAAAGTCTGGCCCAGGACCCCTCCCTCAAGCCCCCACTCCCAATCCTTTGTACTCAGCTCAAGTGACAGGAAATGGCCAATAGTTTAGGTGGTGTTGGGTGCACAGGGACATTTGTTTTTCTGGCCCATGCTGTAACACTGCTGGCATTTTAAAGATCTCAAGGCTTGGATTCAAAAACTGTAGAAAGGTAGCTTTGTAGCTTTCTGGAAACCTGTCTCTGTGCCTTGCAGCCCTCCCATCCCACCAAGCTCTGCTTAGAATCCCTCCAGGCCACAGACCCACAGTCTTGGGTCCTCAGATGGCCCAGACGATGTGATCCAGGTGGGGCAGCAGGACACACTGCGGATTTCAGCAACCCCCCCCAAAAGTGAGGGTACCACTGGGCGAGCTGTCTGAAAACAGCCAGGTCAGGGTTCCAGGAAGACACCAGAGGCACAGGAGGAACTGGGGGGCATCTGAAGGTCAGGTGGGGACAGTCAGAGCTTCCAGGCCCTATTCCCTAACGCTCCTCATCACTCAGCCTTTCTTCCAGTGAATCTGCTTGGTTTCTGTTTGCCCCAACTGTTACCCGTTGCCCTGGGCAGCAGAGACTCACATATGCCTTTAAATGTTTAGGATATCGAATGCCCTCCAGTAGCCACCTCACTACAGTTGGTAGTAAGCAAGAAGTCACTGAGGTCTCCAAGGGTCTGGACTTGGTGTTTCCCTCTTCTGAGATGGGGACACCTGTGGAAGGTGCAGGTGGCCGGCTGGTGGGGGTTGCAGGCACCTAACATGGACAGATGGGGTAGGTGGGGCCCGGGGCCCGGGGGGGTGTACCCGGCATCTGGACTGAACAGGTCTTCAAAGCTGCAGATTGGTTGGTATCATCTTCAGGCTGAGAAGGAAGATGAGGGGAGCAAAGGAGAGCAGAGGAGGCTCAGCTTAGACAGAAGAGGGCTGAGCCACTCCTTTGGGGGAAAAGTGGGTCAGGTCCAGGCTCATGGGGACAGACCTTAGGCCACTGTGTTACGTGAAATAAGCCAGTCCCTAAAGGACAGACACTGGAGGACCCCACTCGTGAGGGACGGAGAGCACTCCAATTCACAGAGGTGGAAGGAGCTGCTGGGTGCCGGGGCTGGGGAGGGGGAATGGGGGTTAGGGTCTCGTGGGTAGAGGTTCAGTTTGGGATGACAATGAAGTTGTGGCGATGGATGGAGGTGGCAGGTGCAGAGCAGTGAATGTACGTATTGCCACTGAATTGTACCCTGAAACGTGCTTAACGGTATCAGTCATATGTCCACTACACCACAATAGGAAGGTAGTGAGTCAGGAGGACGGGGCCATCGCGAGTCCCAGGAGGGCCCTGGAGCAGGGATCCTGTATCTTGGTTCTCGCTCTCACGCTCTGCCCCTTGTTGGTGACCGAGCTCACAGTAGGCACTCAGTGAATGCTTGCTAACACATAGTGCAGAGAGAATCCACAAGTGCAAACCCTCCAGTGGGCACTGAGGGATCCCAACAGGACGCGCATCCAGACAGAGCCAGTGCCCACATCTCACAAACACCAGCACAGAAATAGCCATTTAAAACCAAGGCAGGAACCAGAAATAACCCAGAGGGCTCCATGCTCCTGGAGGCCATGCTAGCGGTCACAGCCTCTGGCGGTCAGGGGACTGGGGGTCTGAGAGGTGGCTCGGCGCACCCCTGACCCTGAAGGCCCATGGCTGCCGCGAGGTGCAGGGACTGGGAGGAAGACCCAGCCAGGGCCCGTTCTGGCTCCAAGGCTGCTGCAGGGCCGCTCCCAGCCCACCAGGCAATGTCTGTTTAGAACCGGGGAGAAAACCTTTTCCCTCAATTGTTCTTTTTAAAGATGGTTGCTCAGCACTGACACAGAAAAACATTCGACATAAAACTGGAGCCGTTCGCAGCTGCAAATGACCCAGAAATGATCGAAATGCACTGACCACAAAGAAAGGAACTTGTGCCCCAGGCAGGCCTCCTGTGCATGGGGGCAGCTAGGGGCCCTGGACATGCCCGAGCGGGCAGTGCTGGACTCCACAGTTGAGGGGACAGAAGAAGGAATGTGCTCTTATGGCTCCGCTGAGAGAGGCCACCCTGACGGAGACGGGGCGAGCCCCTCATGCGTTCTGGATGTCCTGGTGATTCTTGGGCACTGCCCGAATCTCAGCATCTTCATGACCCGGGTGGGGGAGGGCAGCCCAGCAGCCTCAGGTCCCATGTGGCCTCCGGGGCTTGGTGGGCTTGTGGTTCAGGTGGCTCTTGTCAGGCCACATGGCCTCCATCCCATTGGCCAGGTCGACCCCCATTGCCTGGTGACAGGCCAATGTCAGTCAGTGAACCTCCACCACTGACCCCCCCAAAAAGGCCCCCATATAGTAAAAGTTGCCCTGGTGCCTGGGGATGTGGGCCTGGGACTGCGGCCGGCGCGCGTAGCTGAAGTTCTCATTGGCCACCCAGTAGAAACTGGGGTACAAAGTGACAAAGGGGGGGGACAGGATCTCCACACCCACGTGGTCATGGAACTTCATGTCCACATCCGCACACACCAGGTCATCCACCTCACGGAGGAAGCGCTGATCACAGAAGCGGCTGATCATCGCCATGTGCTGCATGGACACATCCTGCCAGAGCAGGGGCACCACAGACCCCGAGGACCACCACCCTCCGGCCTTCCCGGAGAGGCACACAGGCCCGGCAGCTGGTGGTTGGTGAAGACGTACTAGGTGACCCTGTGTCCACCATGAGGAGCACCACCCTCCACCCTTCCCAGAGGGGCACATGGGCCCGGCAGCTAGTGGTTGGTGAAGATGTACTAGGTGACCCTGTGTCCGCCATGAGGACCACCGCCCTCCGGCCCTCACAGAGGGGCACACAGGCACAGCAGCCAGCTGGTCAGTGAAGACCTAGTAGGTGACCCTGTGTCCCACCATGAAGTGCTTCTTCGCCGTCTGCAGGACCAGCTCCAGGAAGACCACATAGCTACAGGGACAGGGGACAGGGTGAGAGGAGGGTCACTGCCAGAGGCTGGCCACAGGACCCCGAAGCTGAGGGCCACAGACCTGTGTACCTTCTTCAAGGGGTCAGGCCCTGGGCTGCTTTAAGCAACAGCCACTCTACTGGCCTCTCCTGAGTGAGTCTGCCCATGGGGCCTCCCTACCTTCTGCTCCCAGAGATGGGGGCCGTCAGCACCCCATCTTACAAAGGGGTGCCTAAGGCTTAAGAGGTTGGAAGCCCATGCAGCCCCACATGGGCTCTAGCATGCTGGAGCCAGGAACACTCCCCCTGTGCTGAGCTCCCGGGCAAACCCCCAGGTCCTGTCCCCACCTGCCGGGAGCGAAGCACCTTGGGGAACAGACCTTGTTTCTATGCCCTACAGTCTGGGTAGAACCAGCAGGGCCGGCCACCAGCCCCATTTTGTTTTGAGTAGGATGTCACCGGCCCCCACAGAGCTGTCTCCACCTCCTGTAGGGTCCTCCCTTGAAGGCTACTGGGCATCCTGCTAACAAGGTCCTCAGTAAACCACTGGTATTCCTAGGAGGGGTCACCCTCGAACTCCCCCAGATTTGGTCCAGTCCATGTGCAGGGAAGGGGAAAGAGGACCTCTGGAAGAAGAAGGAGCTTGCTTAGGCCCCAGCCTTGAATCCAAGGGTGTAAGCCTCCAGGTCCAGGTCTACATCTCCCCAGACAAGAAGTTGGGAGTCTTGTCCAACCACCTCACATGACTGGTCCCCCTTTGAGGGGACTACCTGCTCCCCACCATGGGGACAGCAGCTCGCCCATCATCAGGCAAGTGTGGTGAGCCCCTCTGGGACTGATTTTTTGTGTAGACACTAAGGCTACTTCCTTATGCCTGCCCCATCTCAGGCAGGTTAGCAAATTGCCCACATCGGGAAGGTGGGCTCTACATTTAAATAGCGGACAGGCACATTCAACCAGCAGACATGAGTCAGGTCATCAGGGGAAATTCGAGGCCCAGACAATGGGGAAACAAGCCAAACATGAAGCAGGGGGAGAGAAGAGTGCTCCTGGCAGAGGGCACAGTGAATGCAAAGGCTTGGACTCAGGCCTGAGGCACACATGGGACAACCACACCCCTGGGTGGCCCACAGAGGGGCAGGCCGTGGTGGGAGGGGTGAGGCTGGAGAGGATGGGCAGGAGGGGAGCAAACCACAGAGAGGCCCAAAGGTTATGTTCCGAAAAGATCACTCTGGTTACTGGAGGAGAATGGGCTCTGTGCGGAAGAGAACAGGGAGACCCCTACCCCTAACCCTAACCCAACCATAACCCTAACAACCCATAACACCAATCCTAACCACTAATACCAACCAGCAAATACATTCCTACACCTGTCTTAAAATAGATATAAGAAGCCTCATCAGAGAAACTGCAAAACTAAGAGCTCTTAAATATATTGTGCATCATAAGCAAGGGTCTCTTCACAAACATCTCAAAGGTTGTTCAATATACTGAAATCAAGCAATGTTATACTCTGCAATAAATTTTTAAATAAAAACATGTGGTCATATTAATTGATGCAGAAAAGGTTCTAACCAAAATCCAATGTCTGTTGCTGATATAAACACTCCTGAAAACAGGAATAAGGGGTAATTTTTTTCAATAAATCTATAGCAAACACCATGCTCAAGTCTGAAGATTGACAGCTCTACTCCGAAATCGGCAACAAGGACAGGATGCTGGCTTTCAAAGAAGGACAGATACTGTATGATTTCACCTCTTGAGGTATCTAGAGACAGAAAGCTGAATGTGGCAGCAGGGCCGAGGGGAAAGGGAAATGGGGAGTTAGTGTTTCATGCATACAGTCTCCCTTGGGGAGAAAGAAAAAGTTCTAGAGATTGATGTACAACCGTGTGAACTCAGCTAAGGCCAGAGAACTGTGAACCTGAAATGTTTTAAGTGGTAAATGTTATTTATGTTTAGACACAGTGAAAAAATGAAGGACTGATACATGTCACCACGTGGATGGACACTGAAAACAGCCCCAGTGACAGAAGCCACCCAGAAAAGGCCACCCAGATTGGAGCCATCTGTGCTCCTTAAATCCATCAGGGTTGTGCAAATATGGGAAAGTCTCAGGAGCAGTTCCGGAAGAAGAAAACTGGATCCGAATGGAGCAGGACATTTCAGACAGTGGGGCAGGTGGCGACAGTTCAAGTGGACCTGTGGTCTGGATTATAATATGGAAACCGCGGTGATTTCCTCGTTCAGGGCTACGTGGTGGTTCCGTGGGAGCGTGTCCCTGTTCGCGGTAAAACGCATTGAAGTATCCCGTGTGGTAAAGAAACAACAGCTGGGGAGTCTGAGTGTGGAGATAAAGCGTATTTGTGCTGCTGTGACAGGTTCACTGCACCTTGAAATCACCGCAGAGTCAAGCACTCTTACAAACAACCAGGTCAGCACCAGGTCACAGGAGCAGAGACCACATCACGCTTCCTGATAGAGGCCAAGTCCTCCCAGACCCAGGTCACCCACCGCGGAGAGGCCACTCGCCAGTGTAGGAGGCCACACGTTAGCAAGAGACTCGCGGGAGGATGACATCGGCGGCCCCTGTGTCTCAGGTACAGGAGAAGCAGCAGGATCTGGAATTCCAATTTTCCACAACGCTCCACCAAAAACTGGTTAGAACTGTGCAAATGCATGAAGGGAAGGCTCAGTCAAGTGGACTAGGGTCGCCAGAAGGGACGCTGGGCGGGGGAGCCAACCACTCAGTGTCAATTACACGAACAACTGTCAATTACAGACCCCACATTGAAGCTCCACAACAGAGACTCATCAGTCACAGGCCCCAAAGGGGAAGACGCCAGTTTCACCTCCTCCCAGAAATCACCACCCCTGCAGCTAAGCGGATGAGAACCCTCCATCACCCCAAACCCGCTTCTCTCCAGGGGACTTTCCTTCAGAACAAACCTCTCAACTTCCTCCTCCTCCTCAGTGAAATACTCAACAGGGGACAGCCCTGCTCTCAGACACCCGTGAGACACCAACAACAGACGTAGAAGGAGACAGAAAGCCCTGCCCTCAGACACCCGGGAGACACCGATAACAGACTTGGAGGGAGATGGACAGCCCTGTCCTCGGACACCCCTGAGACACCGACGACAGACGTCGAGGGAGACGGACGGCCCTTTCCTCGGACACCCGTGAGACACTGAGCACAGACGTCGAGGGAGATGGATGGCCCTGCCCTCGGACACCCGGGAGACACCGACGACAGACATGGAGGGAGACGGAGAGCCCTGTCCTCGGACACCCCTGAGACACCGACGACAGACGTCGAGGGAGACGGACGGCCCTTTCCTCGGACACATGTGAGACACCAACGACAGACGTCGAGGGAGATGGACAGCCCTGTCACGGACACCCGTGAGATACCGACGACAGACGTTGAAGGAGAAAGACAGCCCTGCCCTCAGACACCCGGGAGACACCGATAACAGACGTGGAGGGAGATGGAGAGCCCTGCCCTCGGACACCCGGGAGACACCGACGACAGACGTCGAGGGAGACGGACGGCCCTGCCCTCGGACACCCGTGAGACACTGACGACAGACGGACACCCGGGAGACACTGACGACAGACGTGGAGGGAGACGGACAGCCCTGTCCTCGGACACCCGGGAGACACCGACGACAGACGTCGAGGGAGATGGACGGCCCTGCCCTCGGACACATGTGAGACACTGACGACAGACGTGGAGGGAGACGGACGGCCCTGTCCTCGGACACCCGGGAGACACCGACGACAGACGTCGAGGGAGACACGCGGAGACCGGAAGACACTCTGCGCTCGGGAAGAACCGACGCCGTGAGAACACCTGCTCTCCCCACAGCCGTCTGTCTGCAGAGCGCGCGCCGTCGCTACCGAACCTCCAGACACGGAACCGACAGCCCGGACCGGGTGTGGACGCGGGGAGGACCCTGCGGGGCCGAGGCGGGGGGAGCAGGAGCACCGGGTGGGCGGCCGGAGGCTCCCTGACTGCAGACTGCCTGCGGAGCCCCCGGAACCGGATCCGTGTGCGCGTAAACACGGACCCGCGGACCAGCCCAGCGGATCCGGGCCCAGGGAGGGGAGACCCCACAGCCCCGCTCGCAGCCCCGCCAGCGACCCCACGGCACCGCACACAATGCACGGAAACCCCACCGTCTACACAGCGCGCCCTTCCTCCGCGGGGTCCTGTGAGCACGGAGCCCTCGGCAGTCCCCGCTCAGGCGGCTTCTCCTCCCGAGGCGGGTGCTGAGGAGACCCGGGTCCTGTGGGTGTGGACGCGGAAACACGTCCTCCACGGCGGGTCCTGAGGAGGCCGGGCTCCTGCCTGCGTGCACGCGGCGCCACGTCCTCCCGAACTGTCCGCAGCAGGTCCTGAGGAGGCCGGGCCCCTGTCAGCGTGCACGCGGCCCCACCTCCTCCAGAAGTGTCCGCATTGCGAGAGGCTCCGGTTACTACAGGCGGACAAGCCCGGCAGAGCACGCAGGCCCCGCCCGGGTCAGGGAGCTGTGCTCCGGCGCCCCCTGCGGGCGGCGCAGGCAGTGCAGGAGGCAGCGCAGAGTGCGGTGCACTCAGTGCCAGGGATGCACCTGTCCCCTTCCCGGGTCCAGCCAAACCCAATAAACCTTGGAAATTTCTAACTGAAATGGAGTACAATATCCTGGCTTCTCCAGAAATACTTAAGGAACAATGACTTGGAAACCATATACTATGAAATGAAATGTAGACAAAACCTTTACAACTTCCACCAAAATTCACTCAAAATTGTACGTAAATTTAAAATATACAACTATCAAAATATCAAAAAGAAAACATAAAAGAAAATCTACATGACCTTGGGTTTGGTGATGAGGTTATTTTTATATAAGATTTATTTATTTATTTGTCAGAGAGAGAGAGAGCACAAGCAGTGGTGGGGCAGGCAGAGGGAGAAGCAGACTCCCTGCTGAGCAGGGAGCCCAATGCCGGACTTGATCCCAGGACCCCAGGATCATGACCTGAGCTGAAGGCACATGCTTAACCCACTGAGCTACCCAGGCAACCCGGTGATGAGTTTTAATACACAACACCAAACACCGATCCAGAAAAGAAAAAAATTGATAACGTGAACTTTATAAAATCAAAACTTCTGCTCTGTGAAAGACCTTGCTCAGAGAACAAAAAGACAACCCAAAAACTGTGAGAAAATATTTGCAAAACACACATTTGATAAAGGATCTGTATTCAAAAGGTACCAAAAACTCTTAGAACTCAACAGTAAGAATACAAATAACTTAATTATCAATGGGTAAATATCTGAACAGACACCTGGAAAAAGAAGATGTACAGATAATAAACAGGCTCTACATCCTCTATCATTAGGAAGTTACCAATTTAAACAACAGTGAGATAGTGCAGCACACCTATGAGAAATGCTAGAGTCCAGAAAATGAGGGTACCAGTTGTTGAAGGGTGAGGAATGACAGGAACACTTCTTCATGCTGGGGATACCTGTAAGGCCACTTGGGAAGACTGTTTGGCAGTGTTTCTGAGGCTAAATAAATGTCACCTCAATATCCAACAATCACACTTCTAGTATTTAGACAACTGCCTTGAAAAACTGTTTCCTCACAAAAACTAGCATGCAGTTATGCACAGTAGCTCTATTCATCATAGCTAAAAACTTGAAGATCAGGGTGTCCTTCAACAGATGAATCCATAAGCAAACTGCGGTGCATCCACGTGAAGGGTGCCAGGAGGCCCCACCAGTCTGCAAGAAGGGTGCACATGGGGATGGCTGGGCCCCTGCACCCAGTCCTGTGTAAATCTACATGTGTCTACTGAGTGCTCTCATGGGTCAGGGTTTTGCTGGCACCTGGAGCTGCCCAGGCAGAATGGGGCCAGCAGCACTCTTCCCAGGTCGGAAACTGGAAAGAAGAATACATGATCTCTGACACCCTCCACAACCCTTGACTGGTTGAGCTGGATTTGAAACACTCAGTGACCAGGTAGACATTTCACTCTTCTATTAAAGCCCAGAACTGAAGGGCCCAGAAAAACAAGGCTTCAGGTCAAACCTGAACTCATGTGTGACCCTGGGCAAGTCCTGTCCACCCTGGAGGCCCAGGGAGATGGAAGAGGGGGAGAGGGCCAGTTATGTTTAAACTTAACACTGACCCTAACCCCAAACCCCTAAGCCCAGACCCTGACCCTAAGCCCAAACCGGAATCTACACCTTATTTCCTAACCACATACCAGAATCATCTGATCTTCACTATTCTACTACGCCATAAGCTGAGCATGTAGCCCTTTGTAATAACATATAATTGTGACAAGCTGTCTTATTTTCTCTGCCCATGGGAGATAACTAGTTCTTGGGTGTGGACTTTATGCCCCCTTCTTTCAATCTTCAATTCAAACCTCAAGTCAGGAGGGGATTATGCTAAGTTAAATTAAGTCAAGCAGAGAAAGACAAAAACTGAAGGTTGCAGAAAGGGAGGGGGTAGGGGTATGGGTTATCCTGGTGATGGGTATTAAGGAGGGCACGTGTCATAATGAGCACTAGGTGTTAAATGCAAACAATGAATCATGGAACACTACATTAAAAACTACTGAAGTACTGTATGATGACTAACATAATTTTTAAAAAAGAGGAAGATATGAAATCCACACAGAAAAACTGTCACTATTTGCAATTGACATGAAATCCCTAAAGATTCCACAAAAAACTGTTAGAATAAACAAATTCAGTAAAGCTGCAGGATATAAAGTCAATATACAGAGACCTGTTGCATTTATTTTTTTCAGATTTTATTTATTTATTTGACAGGGAAAGAAAAAGCATGAGCAGGGGGAGTGTCAGACAGAGGGAGAAGCAAACCCTCGGTAAGCGGGGAGCCCAACACGGGGCTTGATCCCAGGACTCTGGGATCATCACCTGAGCTGAAGGCAGACACTTCACCTATGGAGCCACCCAGATGACCCAACTTCTTGCATTTCTATATACTGATGACACACTTTCGCAAAGAGAAATTTAAAAAGCAATGCCATTTACAATTGCATCCAAAAGAAATCTAGGAATAAAAGTAACCAAGAATGAGAAAGACATAGTACACTCAACATATGGCAGAAAAGAAAGGAAAAACGTGTGTCGGGGGGGGCAGAATGTATGGGTCAAAGATTTGGAAGGCAACACAAACAAATGGAAGCGTACGCCATGCTCCTTAACTGGAAGAGTTAATTATGTGAACATGTCCATCGTACCCAAAGCAATCGACAGATGTGATGAAATCCCTATCTGAATTCCAGTGGCATTATTCAAGGAAATAGAAGACAGTCCTAAAACTCGTATGGAATCACAAAACCCCAAATACCCAAAGCAACCTAGAGAAAGAAAGCTGCAGTCAACACACTCCTGGATTTCAAGCTAGATTACAAAGCTGTTGTCATCAAAACAGGATGGTACTGGCATAAACACAGACACCAGGTCAGTGGAACAGAACAGAAAGCTCAGAAACTAACCCACATGTAGATGGTCCTAACTTATGACACAGCAGCAGAAAATATGCCATGGAGAAAGGACTGTCTCTTCAGTGAGCGGTAACAGGAAAACTGGGCACTAAATGCAGAAGAATATAACTGGGTCACTTTCTTACACTGCACACAAAATTTTTAATGGATGAATGATTTGAACATAAGACCTGAATCCATAAACCTCCAAGAAGACACAGGTACTAACTTTCTCGACGTTGGTTTGGGCAAAGAGTCTTTAGATCAGACACCAAATGCAAAGGCAAAAAAAGCAAAAATAAACAAGTGGAACAACATCAAACTGAAATCTTCCACACGGCAAAAGAAACCATCAAAAACTTAAAAGGCGACTGATCCAATAAGAAAAAATATCTGCAAATCATATGTGTGAGAAGAGGCTAATATCCAAAATACCCAAAACACTCATACAAATCAAAACAAAAAAAAACTGTATAAAAAATGGGGAGAATATGTGAATACTTTCCAAAGATGGCACACAGGTGGCAACAGACAGAAAAAGTTGTTCAACATCACTAATCATCATCAGGGAAACATAAGTCAAAACCATAATCAGCCATCACCTCACAACTGTTGCAACGGCAATCGTCCCAGAGACAGACACCCAGTGTGGTCGGGGGTGTGCAGACAATGGGAACCTGTGCACTGTTGGTGGGAATGGAAATGATGCAGTCACTGTGACAAACGGTATGGAGGTTCCTGAAAAATAAATACAACTACCACACGACCCAGTAATGGCTCTACTGAGTATTGATTTGGAGAGCACAAAAACAGTACCCCAAAAAGACAGATGGACTCCCATGGTCACTGCAGCATTATTCCCAATAAACACACATAGAAACATAGACCTTGGGAGCCTTCTACTAAGTAACTCAGACACAGAAAGACAAATACCAGATGCTCTCATGATCATTCCACGTGGAATAAACAAATACTGAATGCACAGACAGGGAGAAGAGATGGGTGGCTGCCCGATGCGGGGAACAGGGGGGGGGGGTGAAGGTGGTCAAAGATGCAGTGTCTGAGTGAGAAAATCTGATAGTCATGGAATGTTCTGTGCAGCGTGGTGACTGAAGCTAACCCGGCAGGATGGGGTACAGGTTCCCCTGCTCTTTGAAAGTACAGTGCTCCTAGGAAACGTTTCACAGCAGAAATGGTGTAAAGAAGGAATGACCATTAATTTATATGGAAAAATGAGTGAGCACGCTCAGACTCCAAAAATGACTTCTCTTTGGCTTTTCCTAGGCCTCGGGACACAACTCCTAACGGATGCTGAAAATAAATGGAGATAAAGCACAGCAGACGCTCACAGACACAATTCAAAGTGCCGGTGGCTGGACGCAGAGAGCGGTTCCCAGGAAGCGGTGGTTAGGCTGCACGCTGCCTCTGTCGTGCTTCTCCCCAAAACAGATGCTGAACGCGATGCTCGCTGTTCGACTTTTTTCATAAGAGGAAAATCCTCTTCCGGTTTCTTCCCATTAGTGAAACCAGGTAATAACGGAGATCTTTTCAAAAAGCCAAGTGTCTTCCCATGAACTTTTAAAAAGTGGGGGATACTTGTACTTGAACGTTGCTGAGGGAGGACATGTGAAAGGTTCTCCCGGACACAAACCTCAGCAGATCCACCGGGAAAGGCACCTTCCTCAGCATGCGGCACACGGACTACCTCCTACCCCCAGAAACCTTCTCCTTCCCTCGCTCGGGACAGCCCACAACAGCTGGGAGTTACCCCAGTTCCTCCTTTCTCCCATCCCCGATATCTAAGCCGTCGGCAAATCCGGTGAGCTCCGTCTTCAAGACGTACCCACCATAGGACTAACCGCTCCTTCCGAGGCCACCTGTCTGGTCCACACTGGAGCCCATCTCTTGCCTGAGTTCCTGGAAAAGCGTCATCATTGACCTCCCTTGCCCATCTTCAACCCTCTGTCACCTGTTCTCAACCCTGCAGCCAGGATGGCCCAGTGAGACAGGGTCCCATGGGGTCACGGGCCTGCAATGACTTTCTGTTACACTCTGTCACCTCCCTGAGGTCATGTCCTAAGCTGTCTGCCGTGGCCACAGGGCCTTCTTGCTGCTCTTGCGCACACCTGGTATGCTCCTGCCCTGGGGCCTTTGCACATGCTTTCCCTTCAGTTTACAATGGTCTCGATGTGATCTCACTCACCTTCTTTAGATCTTGACTCAAGTATCACCCTCCTAGTGAAGTACCACCTGGCCCCTATATGAATAGCGAACACCACCCCCACCTCCCCTTCAGCACCCCCAGCCCTGTCTCCTGCTTTATATTTCCATAGCACTTAGAGTCTCCACTCCATCTCGGCAGGGAAGAAACTGAGGCACCAACTGATGGCTTCACCACCGACCCCCGCCCGGTGTCGTGCTCCAAATCCCTAGGGGAAAAGGTGCCCCAGGGCTCCTGCACAGCCCAGATGCCCGGGACAAGGGGTCCACCCACCTCCTGCACCCCGAACACCATCAGGAAAGGGAGCTGCATGAGGAATCCACCTGCACACGAAACCTGAAACCAGACACCTTCCTCGATGACAGGTGAGCACACACGCTTCCTCCCCTTGCCGGAGGTGCTCACCCGAGAAAGCTGAGCAGAGACGCTTCCCAGGGTCCAAATCTCCCTCTGGCCAAGGTCCTGGGAAACAGACATCTGATCCGACCACCCTGCCAGCCTGGGACCCGCTCGGTGAGTCCTAAGACCCAGAGACTTCTTTGCACTCCGGCTCAATCCTTGTCACGGAGAATCAAACTCCAGCCTCACAAACGTGCTCATCGGTAGCTCTGGAATTCCCTGGGTTGTATCTACACTGGCCCACACAGGGGTTCCATGCAGACCACTCTGCAAATGCCCTAGGGTTGCACTTTCAAGCTGCCCTTAGAAAGGCAGAAACTGGCCCGATCAGGCAGACCAGCCAAGTGACTCGATGTGCTGCAAACTCAGACAACATCCTCCCTGAACACCAACGCTTCTGAGTCCAAGCTTCCGACCTTCGCTCACTGGGCACTGAGCACCGTGTCAGCATGAACACCGCTCTTTCCATTCACTGGCCTCCCAGTCCTTCCGATCAGAAACCAAGCTCCAGTCACCACTCTATTTTCCCTTCAGACAGAGAAGTCAACTGATGGAATAAAACACTCCCTGTGCACAGCACACTTCTATCCACATAGAATTCCTTGGTCTTCCTCATTTGGGCAGCCCTACAAGACCCACACCAGTGAGAGACACCACAAGTTCAATCGTCACGTATATATTTGACCTTGTGTTGTTCCTTGCAGTATTTTTATCTCAAAGTCAATGTCTCTATTGCTTTGTTGAAATATTAATACTAATAATGATAATGATAATAATAATTAATAATAATAATAATAATAATAATGATAATGATGATGATGACATGGTCACCTAAGGGTCTGGATCTCCATAGCCAGACAACATGGCTCCGGTCCAGATAAGGATGAAGACAGAACCTCAGCCCATGAAGCAAACCCCACACCCTCAGGGATCCCGACACGCCTCAGGGGGAAGAGTTCCTTTGCTACATGGAGTTGTCTGAGTCCAAAGGATACAGGCAACCCCCAGCATTCATTCTATTTTCTTCATCGATTCCCCAGCTCAAGTCACAAGTGACTCACAAGGTCAAGCTTCCAGAGCCCAGGATGGGCCTCCAGGTAAGCAGCACCCCCCCCCCCCGCCACCCCTGCCCCGGGTAGGCTGACAGGAGGCTCCATTTCCTTTGGGAGCACAATGTGGCACTCCCCAAGCTCCTAAAGAACGTACACTCCTTCTCCCTTTCTCCCTCTCACAAAGGCCACCAAACCCTGTGACAGCTCTGAGGCTGTTTCACTTTAACAAATAATTTCTAATATCGGAATGTGGCTCGCAGAAGAGAAAAACATGAACACCCAGAAAGGATTCCTTTACTATTTCAGAAGACTCTTTTCCCATTGTTTAATTAAACCTGGAAATAAAAACGCACAGATAGCTCCTTCCACTAGCAGGTCCAATTCACTTCACCAATCGGAAGTAGAGCAGGAAATAAAAGAGTAACAGATGTTCTGAGGACCCACCATGTCCATCACCTCAGGTTTGAAACTTCTCACGCATGCAAGGAAAGAAGCACCACCAAACATCTCAGCCTGGCAACTCTGACAGTCTGAATTGGAGTGACAGGGACAGACGATGAGGCTGTGTGTGTTTGGTGAGGATGGTGGCCCAGAAGAAGGTACATGGCCAGCTCTCCACCTGTGCCTCACCTGTCCTCAGACAGGAACTTGCACACGGCCCTCACCTGTCACAACTCTCACACAGGAGACCCACAGCCACCCCTGGAGCCCGCCCTGCCCACGCTGTGCTGCAGAATGCACTCAGCTCTCCTCTGGGACCCCTGTCACCTCTACCCAGACCTGGAACTCCCCCGTCTCCTGCAAAGCTCCAGGATTCCCCCTCTTCTTCCAAAATCACACTGGCTCAAGGCTTTCATGAGAAAGCAATAACGCTAACTAATGAAAGGTTCACACCTACTTTCCCCTTCTGTTGCATTTCTCTGCACCTTCCTTCCTACCTGTGCAAACTGGTACATATCAGTGGAGCATAAACATGCTCTGAGATCTGGATCTTTCATTGAAGCTTTCCAAGGACTCCTCATGCGATAAGAAACTAGCATATCCTACAACAGGGTGTTTTACAACTATCATCTATAGAATAGTACAGCCCAAATCACTACATTTTTACCTCACTCTTCATGAAGCAGAACACTCTCTTTTTCTTTTTGTCTTCTACTTAAATTCCAGTTAGTTCACATGCCATGTAATATTCGCTTCAGGTGTAAGATTTAGATATTCCTCATCTGCATATAATACCCGGTGCTCATCACAAGTGCCCTCCTTAATACCCTGCACCCATTTAACTCTTCCCCCCATGCCCCTGCCCTGCAGCAACCCTCAGTTTGTTCTCCAAGGTTGAGTCTGTTTTCTTGTTTGCCTCTCTCATTCCCCCCCTCCAACTCTGTTCATCTGTTTTCTTTCTGAAATTCCAAATGAGTGAGATCATAGGATATTTGTCTTTCCTCACTAATGTTGCTTAGCTTAGTACACTCTAGATCCATCCACATCCTTGTAAATGGTAAGATTTCATTCTTTTTGAAGCTGGGTCATATTCCATTATATATATATGTATCCCACATCTGCTATATCCATTCATCAGTGCATGGACTTTGGGATTCTCTCCATAGTTTGGCTACTGTGGACATTGCTGCTATAAACATCATGGTGCATGTTCCCCCTTCGAATCTGCATTTTTGTATCCTCTGGGTAAATACCTAGGAGAGCAATTGCTGGATCATATGGTTGTTCAATGTTTAACTTTTTGAGGAACCCCCACACTGTTTTCCAGAATGGCTGCACCAGTTTGCATTCCCACCAACAGGATGGGAGGGTTCCCCTTTAAGCAGAACATTATCTGCCAGCAATTTCATAAGAGGAAACAAAAATTCTGTGAGATACACCCAGGGTCAGGTAAGCAGTTGCAGAATTCACCCGAGGGCTCCTGATGCCAAGCCCCTTGAAGCCACCAGCATGCCTCTATCCAAACGAATTCCCAGACTCTCCTTCTGACTCCATCACCAAAGAAACTACAGAGAGAATACGGCACCTCAAAACATCGAGATAATACCTTTAGTAAAACTAGAAAGTCAAGCTCAACTTTTAAACAGGAAAAGGCTGCTTTGAATAATTTTGAATTTTCCCTCCACCCTAATTTTAACTCTTCTGATAAAAAGACTAATCAATGATGAAACATCACCTTTGTCAAATGACATCATCCAAGTCTGTATCTGATGAAAAAAAAGCCACCTAACTCAAGATGCTGGCCACTCAACCATATCCTAGGCACAAATGAATAACGCTATTAGATGAAGGAACCAATTAGATGTTACAACCATGCACAGAGTGAATCTCACCTTCCCTTTCTAATAAAAGAGGGTTCCTAGGAAACAGATGTTCAAAATACATTTGTAAGCAATAAATGGACAGAGAAATTGTGATCCCCTGCGAAGTTCTACATGTAGGGAAACTATGTACCTCTTGCATCTAATCCAGAATGCTGACAGCTACTTAAGTTTTACTTTGTGGCTCAACTAGAGAAAAGCCCAGGTTTTGGGATAATGAGAGGTTTTACCTCCAGCCCTGACATAGTTAGGACATTTTGCCAAACATACCTGTGCTTTCTCTGAACACTGGCGTCCTGTGACAAGCTGCCTCACTGACTCAGATGCTGATGTTCAAAACCTCGGGTGTCTTGGAGCCAGAGCAGAGAAGTGCTGTCAGCTGGGGAGAAGAAGGCACCTCTGACCTAAAGCCTGCACACCTGCTTCGGTTTCTGGGAGAAGGGGCAACACATACTTGTTGTTTAGCAGTAATTATCTTCATTCTAAATAGACCAATGACCTTGCCTTTTCTGGAGGGCGTAATTACCCTTCTAAAGAAACCCTCAATTCGTCTGTTCCAAATGCAACTAGAGTGGGGTCTGGTTTACGCCCGCCTCCAGGCCCCCACCTGGAGGATTTTCCAGCATGATTCTAACAGCCAATTACCACTAACCCGGGGGGCACACGGGGCATATGCTGAAGTTGGGGGACAGCTCTGAGGCTTGTTACCACCACACGTATGCCTGGGGGAACAGGGAACACCCTGCTGAACTCGGGGTACTGCTCAAGGTCCATCACCTGCATTGTGTCAGGGAACCGGGGGACACCCCACTGATGATGGGGACTGTATGCGGTCCTTACCCGCACTCTTCCCGGGGAACACGGGAAACCCTGACATTCTGCAACCCATCCCACAAAAGCTCAGGTGAGCGGGCGCCCTGGAGTTCACGGGTCTGGGGAATAAGGCCAGTTGACGGACATCAGGCAGAGGAGACTTTAAAGGGAAAAAGAAAACTCACCTGAGTCCCCACGATGAACCCTCTCCACGCGCCCTTCCAGAACCCCGCCTCCCACCCGGGGCGCACCCTACCCCCCGACCCCCACCCCGGCGCACAGCGCTCACTCACCAGCCTGAACTGCGCGGGGCAACTCTCACCCAGTGCCCCTTCTTCTGCCCCAGGTCTGCAACCACCTGCAACTCCAGTACCGCCCACAGAGATGTAGCTCCACCCCCACACGGTGATTGGTCGGGGAGGGTGGTGCCCCAGCCCCTTGGATGCCGGGCAACCCGCCCCCACAGCCAGCAACCCTGAAGGTCAGGGGGTCCAAGAGGCGCCTCCTCTACCCAACACCTGGTGCAGTTGTGGGCTGGGCCCCATACACACACCTGGCCCCTTCTGGGGACCCCTCTAGCTGCAGACCACCCTCAGAGCCCTGCCCCTTCCCTTTCTGCACCAGCCCTCCCTGCTGGGGTGTGCCTGGTTCCTGGCAAGGTCAGCTGCTCTCAGACCCTCCAAGGATTGGGCTTTAGGAAATGCAGTGGTTTCACACATTTCCAAGGCAACTTTAAGACCCAAAAAGGAATGTTCTAATTGGGAAGAGCTTCACCTTCTGGTCTCACCCATGAAGTGGATAGTGCTTCTCAGACCTTCAAAGCATCCTTCTAGGATGAGCCCATTTATGCTGGTATCTATATACACATGCTTGGTTCTGCAGGAAAACATCCAGGATAGAGAACAGCTGCCCTTCTGTGCTTTTGCTGTTGTGAACCAGAAACATTTATTTTTCACTTAAATAGAAAACAGTGTTATTGTCGGCACTACATGAACGACCTTTTTAAAACATTTTAGAGAGAAAGGAAGAGCGTTTTATTCAAACCCAAGTCAGAACAGCTGCCTGGGAGACACAATCTTCCCAAAGAAGGGAGTGCTCCGGGGAAGGAACACTTGGGGCAGGGTTATATATTTGTTCTGTTTTGTGTTACATACAGAGTTACACGCCACAATGAGGAAGAAGATTCCAGAAAGTGACAGACTTTTTCTTATGTTTTCAGAATGTGCAAGTCAGTATGACATTAATCTTAAGGGAGTCAGAGAGGTTCTTTATTTTTTCTTATCTTTATGTTGGCATTTTTGGTTATTTTTTTCTTCTCGAAGCAGATGTCCAACGTGTGCTTGGGGCAGAAATAGGGCCCACGCTTTGAGGTTTTGCCCAGTTATTTTGAGCCGGGTAAAATGTTAAAGGATAGCTTCCCTGGGAGCCCAGGATCAGGGCCCACAGATGATATAAGATAAAAATTACTTTTATCATTATAATTACTACTAAATGGAGGAATTTGAGACAAATCACCTTTCACAAGAGTACCAAGAAATCAAAATGATGCCTACAAAAAGGCTACCTGCTCCATGGTCAGCACAGGTAACAGAAGTGTTCACAGTCTCTGGACACCTGCCCTTCTCCTGAAGCACACAATCATTTACAGTCAGAATTTTAGAACTGCTAGACACCTTAGAGAGGTCTGGCACCATTCCCTTGGACTGCAGAGTAAAACAGAGTAGCTCATTGTCACAAACTAACTTAAACATGAAGTGCCCCCTGGAGGCACTAAGTTCTTTCTCTGCAAATGTTGACTAATCTAAGTCACATCATACCATATAAACACTGCGATGGCTGGGAAGTAAATAATCACAGGTAAGGGAATATTTTAGCCATGTTTATAAGCATTGGCTCACTTTGTAGAAGAGGCTGAGATGACTGTTTTTAAATACTATTTCAGACCTGTCCTACAGCACACTCTGAACATACCAGAGCCTGAATCAACTAAAAAAGATAGTTCCTTTCAGTAACTTTAATACCAGAAAAATATTATACTGTCTCTATTCCTAGGGATCTTTGAGTATCTCACCTGGAGGTCCTCCACTGAGATAATTCTCTTCATGATCACCATGGGCAGAGGTGAAAAGGCCAGCTGAATTCGTTCCAGTTGGCCACATGACAAGAAAATCCTGATACTTGATAGGTTTCCAGATCGAGAAGACCAGAGATAAGATGGAAATAGTATGCTGTATGGAATAACAAGGGATTTGGAGTCAATTTGGGGATCCCACTTAGGTTTCTGACACTAAAATCCTCTGTGGCTCGTATTGTCTGAGTCCCCGTCTAACCATCTGAAAATGGGCCTAATAATATCTACATCCTAGTTGAGAAGTTTAAGAGGGAGAATGCTGCAAAGAGCCAGTATGATGTCTCTCAAGAACAGGTGCCCAGGAAGCCATAATTGCTATTGGGTCTATTTCTTTTCCAGAAGAAAGAACACATGTTGAATCCATATTTCTAATAGATGACTCACCAGATGATTTTCAAACCTGAAGGAAGGCCAAGAAGTCGCTCTTGTGTCATATTTCACTCAGAAATCATGTTGTTGGACTGGTGAGGATGATACGATAGCAACATCATCACTAAGAGTGGGGAGCTTCTAATTTCCATACGGCCATGTTGACCCCTTAGCTCAGGGCCACCAGAAAGGACAGCTGGGGGGGGACCATAGGCCAAGTCTGCCAGGTGTGGCTGGGGCAGGCAGAACTCTGGCTTAAGGCTCAACTCCTGTCTAAGTTATTGTAATGCTCTTCACAAATAAAGTGCCATTGTGTGTGAGCCCTGATGTAGAAAAGGTTGAGAATTTCCATTGAGATTCCCTCTCTGACCTTTAGGATATGCAGCAAAGTTACATTTAATTTGTAAACATGCAGGGACTTCCTGGTTTTCTTTTCATTATGACTATGGCTCAATTCCCCTGTGGTCTAAGAATAGAATCTAGTTAATTTCGGGGTTTAAAATTAGTAGACTTGATTCATAGCCTAACTTATTGTCTATTTGGGTAAAGAGGCTATGACCACTTGAAAATATTGTATTCTGTACTTATTAGGTAATGTTCCATATAGGTCAATTAGGTCACATTTGCGACCAACGTTTCGTCTGCTTTTTCTATCAGATATTGAGAAAGGTATATTAAAATCTTCAAACAATGCTGCTCTATTCAACATTGCATTGGAGAATCTACCCAGTGTTGTAAGGCAAGAGAAACAGAAAGTATAAGAATTGAGGGGATAATTGTGACTATTCACAGATAATAGGATGGTGTACATAGAAAATCCAAAATATTCTGTAAATGCCCTATTAGAGTTAAAAATGGAATTTAGAAATTTGAGATGGATTGTAGCTTCACATTGGACAGTTTCTGGAAGAAAATGTAGAACATGTCAATCTTGGGGTAGGACACAGGGTGCACTAACCATTTAAAAGAATTCAGTGGGACTTCATAAAAATGGGACATTTCTCCTTATCTTATGACCATTAAGAAAATGAAAAGGTGAACCGCAGGCAGGGAAGTAAAGATTTGCAATACACACGCTAACAAAGACTTGTCAATAAAGAATTCCTACTCATCGACCATAAAAAGACAGTCTATTTAAAAACAAATACTTCACAAAAGATTTTCTGATGGCCAATAAGAACAGGAAATGGTGCTCAACAGGAGCTTCCAGGCCTTTTCTAAGACAAAAACATACACACAAACCAGTATTCCCTATATAGATGACATCCTTATTACTGAGGACAATTTGGAGAACAGACGAGCATCCAAGTAAAGTGATGAAATTTCTTACACTCAGAGGATGGACAATTGACCTAAGTTAGGGCTGAGGACCTCAAACTACAGTACAATTTCTAGGCATAATTTCATCCTCTGAAGGCAGACAACTATCAGACCACATCATATACCACATAGATTGCTTACCAACCCCTACCATAAAGGAAGATCAGAAACAGATAGGACTGGTAGGAAAGAGCAGAAATCACATGTGGGGATTATCCTGAAACACACTGATCACATAACTAGTGTAAGGAAGTGTCGGAAACTGACATGGACAGAGACCCACGAGGTACTTCTTTGGGAAATGGTGTCTGAAATCGTCACATTGGTACCAGCTAATGAGGGCTCACAGCATACCCTAGGGTTTGCTCACAAGGGTTTGCAACACCATCGCTGAGGACTGAAACTCTTCAAGACCTCAAAGCTTACCTGATTGACTATTGGACTAAGAAATTCCCATGTTCTGAGAACAGATACCAACTAATTGAAAGGTTCACCTGGCCTCTCTCAGAGGCCCTACAAGAAGCTGAACCATTCACTGAAAATCAATTACACACACACACACACAACCTGTCATTTGTCTACTTCGCCAATTACTTAAACATTCAGGATTCTTCCTACTGTTTATTTTTTCAGATTGATATTTGTACTCACATGAAATGTCATCATTTCTAATTAACACTGATTCAAAATAGAGATGCATTGACACGATATTCACAAAATGGAACTTCACTGTTGTAATTTTCAATATAGTGTTTTTTAAAGTTCATACATATTTTAGGTTTTTGGTAACTCATACAGGAGAAAATCAGCATTGAAAAACTCTAAATACTGACAATGAGTTTTAAGCCTAGAGAACAAAAATTGTCCAATTTCACAGATAATAAGGAACCAAAGGGAAAGCATGGAAGTTGTAGTCTAATAATTTTACACATATGCATCCTCTATTATTCTACTACTGAGGGGCATGTTTATTACCACTATACATGCATAAATTATCTTCCACATGCACCTGCACAGGTATAATGAATTACTACAGTAGAATAAAATATCTGGAAACTACTTGGCGGCATCTGTAATGAGCAATTAGGTTTTGTTCTTATGTTTGATTAACTTTCACTGTCTGTCCCTTTAGACAATGGACCATAAACAGAAGGGGGAATGAACCATGAGAGACTATTGACTCTGGGAAATAAACTGAGGACTTCAGAGGGGAGGGGGTGGGGGATTGGGATAGGCTGGTGATGAGTATTAAGGAGGGCACATATTGCATGGAGCACTGGGTGTTATACCCAAATAATGACTCATGGAACACTACATCAAAAACTAAGGATGTACTGTATGGGGACTAACATAACATAATAAAAAATTATTATTAGAAAAAAATAAAAAATAAAGTTTTAAAAAAAACCAATACAGCTTTTCCATTTCAAGAACAATCACAATTGAGAAGACACTAACTTCCAATTCCTAAAGCAACACACGGACTGAGTTCCATTTCACTCCCCTTTATTCACATTCTCTGTGGGCTCTAAGCTATTTCCCTACCTCCTTTCCCGCTGAGCAGGGAGCCCAATGCCGGGCTTGATCCCAGAATCCTGGGATCATTATCTGAGCTGAAGGCAGATGCTTAACTGGATGAGCCACCCAGAAGCCCCACCCATGTTTCTCTTAAGCAAAAGGACACTTTCTCATGATGACTTCACATGACTTCACATGGTACCAGAGATCTGCACTTTGCCTCCAGGAGGTTGGAGATGAAGGCAATTGCAAACTCTCATGGTGGTTTCCCAGATACAATGACCTGCCTGGTGACAGTGAGCCCCTTATGAGCCCACGAGCGGGGGCTGTGACCTCAGCTGTGGCTGGGCTGGCACAGAGAACCAAATCCATTTCCCTGGCTGATGTCTCTGGGGAACAGATGCCCCACACTGTGAATGAGTCCCTGCCACAGAGCTGTCCAGAGATGGCCATCCTCAGGGAGAATGAGGATCAAGGACAAGCCAGAGGAGACCTCATCTGTCTCTTTTATCTTTTCATATTGTGGACAGTGGACAACTAGCTGCCTACAAGTCCCCAGCTAACTTAGTCTCAGCTGTGAACGACCCAGAGGTTTTACAGAACACTTAAGATTTTGTCCTCACAAGTGCACAAATATTTACATATAGATAAGTAAGAGTGCAATCGGTTCCTTAATTTTAAATGTAAATATGTGAATAAATTCTTATTTCTAAAAAAGATTTATTTATTTTAGAGAGAAGAGAGAGAGAGAGCACAAGCAGGAGGGGCAGGAAGAGGGAGGGAGAATCTCAAGCTGCACTGAGCACCCAGACCTAAGCAGGGCTCGATCTCATGACCCTGAGATCATGACCTGAGGTGAAACCAGGAGAGGGATACTTAACCGACTACACCACCCAGTTGACCTAATGAATTCTTAATTTCATTCATAACCAACTGCTATGGGATCACAGAGCTAATAATTAGGCACATTCTAATCTTTAGCATGAATACAGAGGAAGACAACCAAATTCTACCAAACTTCTAATGTGGTGAACGGTGACAAAAATCTCAAATCCTCTAAAACGCTCCTCAGGTTATATCCATAGGTTTTAATGATGTGCTCAAACAATTTCAAAAATTATCTCTTTTTAATAAAACATACATGGTTTACTTAAAGTCAACTAGCCTTTGCATTTAAGCTCCAAATGGTTTTGTCCTTACCAGGATAGTTAAAATCATCACTACCGAAAAATGGAAGGAAGTTGTTGGGTGGTTGTAGCCGTTTCTCATAGATTGGTAAGTTCCGGCTTCATTTATCATATTTAGCCTGAAGAGATCACCTACTTCCTGCTACACACCTTCTTCCATTTGAATTTTCTCAGTTATTCCCATACCAGTTAGATTCCATCCTGAGAGTTACAGGGAGAACTGGCAAAGACACTGGACTCTGGGTGTCCCGAAGAGAGAGGGAATGAGCTGCTACTAACACTTTGCATCCAGGCCACGTGCCCTGCTGCCGCCTTACACTGAAACAATATTTCTCACACAGAAGTGCTGAGGAAATGATGCAAGTTACAAAGGACTAGATCTTCCTACATAAGTTCAAACACAGGACAAACAAATAGTTGTTTATGAACTCACATATGGGTGATAAGGCTAGAGTTACAGTCAAAAATTATAGTCACAACTAAAAATGATATCAAAATGCAGATTATAACAAAGTCACCATCAAAGGGAAGAGAAAGATATGGAGTTGGATAGAGGCCATCTGAGGTTCTATCCAGGTTCCTTAACAAGGGTGTCAATATATTGGCCCTTCACTTTTTTATGATTCTTTATTATTTTTTCTCAAGAAATACATTTATTTAGATTCTCTTGGTCACACACAGATATGAATATGTCTAATGAATATCACATTATACATCACATCACTGTCATTTATGTGTCTACAGCTGGAAAAACCCAGTACATTGGTTTTACATAGTCTTAGTAGACAGTCCAGCTTAGGTCCTCAGTGAAAGCTTGTTGAGTGAAATAACAGCACTGCCAAATGATTGTCTAGTCCATATTTAAACCTGCAATCTCTGATAAATCTACAGATCCCTTCATGATGTTGAATGTTCTCCATCGTGGTGTTACAGGATCTGTGTCCCCTCAGTGCCCGGGTTCTTGGTCATGCTGCTTCCAAGAATGAAGAGGTAGACCAGACGAAGGGTGGTGGGCATCAAAGCAAAGTTTATTGAGCAAGAGTACAAAGCTCCCAGAGAGGGAGCGGACCCAAGTGGGTTGCACCTGGAGTTTCTACGTTTAGGGGTTTTTATAAGCTCTTTTGTGGAACTTTCTTAAGCGAGCAGGGTGTGCTGAGTTGTGCCAACCAGGGCTTTGGTCACATATCTGTCTCCCTATTAGGTTCATGTCCACATGCTGATGGGTTTTTATTTTCTGACATCTGTGGGCTTAGATCTTAACTGCCCCTTGTCCGTGATATGGACAAATGCTTTTGTGGTTAATTGTCTTATTTTAGGGCTTTGTGCAGAAGTCATTCCTGCAAAGGCTGCAGAGCAGAATGTCAGGGTTGTCCTAAGCTGCAGAATAGGATATCAGTGCTATTTTATTTTAACTGTCCTGACTCCATATTTTCTTGTTGGGGACCCTGACCCTGACTACCTAACTGTCCAACTAACTCCTAACTTTCCCCCTCTGAAGAAGTGACCCTAACTGCCGGTAGGGAAAGGGGGTGATGACTGGTCTAACCGATTCCTGCTGGTTGGGGGCCTTGTTGAAGAATGGCAGTCAGGGTTTCATCCACAGAGGTCTGTCCAAATGTGCTCGGTAGAAGTCGGTAGGGGCTGTCTCCATTTGTGGCTGCATAGACAGGACCATCTGTAGCCTGATGGACTCTAAACGAGAAGAGACAAATCAGATAAGGGCATTTAGAATACAAAGTGTGGAAAGGAATAGAAGGGAGATGACTAATAGTGGGGCTCTTACACCAACAACACAAGTCAGGTGGTCTCTCATTTGGATTCCTCAGAACCTAGTGGCCCAAATAGACGACCTCTCCTCTTTGTGCATGTCTCTCAGGGCACAGCTGTGAGAGAAGGCATAAATAAATACAGTTAGACATGTGGTAGCAGAATAATGGTCTCCCAAAGTGTGCACATCCTAACCCCCAAATTCAGTGGCTGTGACCTCACATGGTACAAGGGACTCTAAACATAACAGTAGAGAGGGAGGCAAGATGGTGGAAGAGTAGGGGACCTCGTTTCATCTGGTCACTTGAATTTAGCTTGATATCTATCAAATCATTCTGAATACCCACAAAATCAGCCTGAGAGGTAAGAAAATATGTCTGGATCTCTACAAGCAGAAAAGCGACTGGTTTTTTGCAAGGTAGGATGTGCAGAGGCATGAATCTGTGGGGAGATATTGGAAGATAAACAGAAGGGGGAGGGAGTCTCCATCAGCTGGCTACCAAAAAGTGATATAACAATAGAGAGCAAATGAAAACCCTTAGAAATCTGCTCCGGTGAGAAATATCCCTTCCTGAAAGGGGCTCAGGGGATGAAAAGGGCAGAATTCTAGGTGGGTCATTGTGGTCTCAGGATCCCAGGGGATACAGAAAGAACAGGGGTACCTGAACCAATACAGTGCCCAAGAAGTGGAGCAAAGAAACTGGTTGTGGTCAGTAAGCCCAGAAGGGACTCTCAGCTCTGGTCACCATAAACCGCAAGATGGGCTAGTATGGAGACTGCTCTCTGCCTGACCACCCTGTAAAGGACTGGAACTTGCGGGCTGTTTACCGTCCTCTGGGAGGGGCAAAAAGTCTTCGGAGCAGGGTGAGCACAGGAGCCCACAACCACTCACAGTCCCAAAGACACAAAGTGCAGTGATGGTCACGGGTCCCTGGGACTCCCCTGGGGAAAGACTGCAGTAGACACAAACCACGGGAGTCTGAGAACTTTGGTGCACACAGAAGTGGAGACCCTTTCACCTGGAGGGTTTATTGAAGAGGAGGGACCAGGATCTTGCGGCTCTGGGCCAGAGATTCAGGCACAGCCGTTTTTTTTTTTTTTTTATGACCCTCAGAATGGTGGAAAGCTTCCAGGGAACAAAAGCCACATAGACGACCAGCTCACCTTGAGCCCATCCCCCTGACAAGGGGTGGGGCAACTCCGCTGAGGCACAGCAGGCCCCTCCCCCAGAAGGTGGCCTGGATGAAACAAAACAATCATGACCTGATTTAAAAATGGACAAAGGGGAGAGGAGTTAAGATGGCGGAGGAGTAGGGGACCCCTTTTTCAGCTGGTCCCCTGAGTCGAGCTGGATAGGTACCAGACCATCCTGAACACTCACAGAATCAGCCTGAGATGCAGGAAGATACATCTGGATCTCTAAAATTGAACATCTCCAGCGATTAGTATTGAGGTACAAAGGGGGGAACCATGAAGCCACGCACAGATATCGGAAGATAAACAGAAAGGGGAGGTGGCTGCCGCGTTCAGGCGCCGGGAAGCGGTAACCACCTGCACTGGGGACTGGCACCCACGAGAGAGCAGACTGAGACTGTGAGCTGGGGAACGCGTGACCAGTCTGAAAACCGGAGCTCCGGAGTGCGTGCGAACCACACTGAGATGGAGCTCCGGAACGCGGGGGGGGGGGGGCGGCTGGTGGTGTTAGAAACGCAAAGGACAGAGACACACCAGCCCTGGAAGTGAGGGCAGGGATGCCGGGTGTGGGACGCACATCCTGGGACACTGCAGGGTTGAGCAGCACCAACAGAAACAGAGTTAAAGTGGCCAGAACATCAGTGGAGAGCGGTCCGCGATCCCTCTGTTCTGAGACAGAGGCTGAGATTCGGGCACTGCTGCTCTGACTCTCAGAAGAGGCACAGCAAACCACCAGGGAAACCTGCCAGAGAACAAAAGCCTGGAAATACCAGCTCACAGTGTGCCCATCCCCATCTCCCCTCGCAGGGGAGGTGGAGAATCTACCCAAACAGGGTTGCCTGAGTATCGGCGCGGCAGGCCCCTCCCCCAGAAGGCAGGCTGAAAAATTCAAGAAGCCCACATCCCTAAGGTCCCTATAAAACAAGGGCACACAGCCTGGGTCCTGGTCAATAATTTGGGCTCTGGGCAACCCCGTAACCTCTCCTCATCAGAATGACAAGAAGGAGAAATCCCCCCCAGCAAAGAAAAGACAATGAGTCTGTGGCCTCTGCAACAGAACTAATGGATATAGATATAACCAAATTATCAGAATGGAGTTCAGAGTAACAATGGTCAAGACGATGTGTAGGCTTGAAAAAAATATTAACGAAAATGTTAATGAGAATATAGAATCTCTAAGGGCGGAAATGAGAGCGAATCTGGCAAAAATTAAAAATTCTATGAATCAGGGGCACCTGGGTAGCACAGTCGTTAAGCGTCTGCCTTCGGCTCAGGGCGTGATCCCGGCGTTCCGGGATCGAGTCCCACATCGGGCTCCTCTGCTATGAGCCTGCTTCTTCCTCTCCCACTCCCCCTGCTGTGTTCCCTCTCTCGCTGGCTGTCTCTCTGTCACATAAATAAATAAAATCTTAAAAAAAAAATTCTATGAATCAAATGCAGTCAAAACTAGATGTTCTGACGGCCAGGGTGAATGAGGGAGAAGAACGTATTGGCAAATTGGAGGATGGGTTAGTAGAAAAGAAAGCTAACACAGAAACTGGGCTCAAAAAAATCCAATCTCAAGAATGTAGGTTACGGGAGATTACTGACTTAATGAAATGTTCCAATGTCAGAATCATTGGCATCCCCGAGGGAGTGTAGAAAAACAGAGGTCTAGAAGAGATATTTGAACAAATTGTAGCTGACAACTTCCCTAATCTAGCAAGGGAAACAAGCATTCGTGTCCAAGAAGCAGAGTGGACCCCTCCCAAGCTCAACCATGAAAAACCTACGCCACGTCACGTCATAGTGCAATTTGCAAATATTAGATCCAAGGATACAGTATTGAAAGCGGCCAGGGCAAAGAAATTTCTCACATACCAAGGCAAAGTTATCAAAATTACGTCAGACCTGTCTACACAGACCTGGAATGAGAGAAAGGGTTGGGGGGCATTTTTAAAGCTCTTTCAGAGAAATACATGCAGCCAAGGATCCTTTATCCAGCAAGGCTGTCAATCAGAATTGATGGAGAGATAAAAACCTTCCAGAATCGTCAGTCACTGACCAATTTCATAACCACGAAACCAGCCCTACAGGAGATATTAAGGGGGGTTCTATAAAAGTAAAAAGGGCCCAAGAGTGATACAGAACAGAAAGTCACAAACTGTAGAAACAGACTTTACTGGCAACATGGCATCATTAAAATCATATCTCTCAATAATCACTCTCCATGTAAATGGCCTAAATGCTTCCATAAATGCCACAGGGTTGCAGATTGGATAAAAAGACATGACCCATAAATTTGCTGTCTACAAGAGACTCATTTTGAACCTAAAGATACATTCAGACTGAAAGTAAAGGGATGGAATACCATCCTTCAAGCCAATGGACCTCAAAAGAAAGATGGAGTAGCAATTCTCATATCAGACAGATTGCATTTTAAACTAAAGACTATAGTTAGAGATACAGAAGGACACTATATTATTCTTAAAGGATGTATCCAACAAGTGGATATGACAATTATAAATATCTATGCCCCCAACAGGGGAGCAGCAAGATAAACAAGCCAACTCTTAACCAGAATAGAGAGACATATAGATAAAAATACGTTAATACTAGGGGACCTCAACACTCCACTATCAGCAATAGACAGATCACCTAAGCAGAAAATCAACAAAGAAACAAGAGCTTTGAATGCCATATTAGACGAGTTGGACCTCATAGATATGTACAGAACACTACACCCCAGAACCAAAGAATACTCATTCTATTCTAATGCCCATGGAACATTCTCAAGAATAGACCATGTTCTGGGTCACAAAACAGGTCTCAACCGATACCAAAAGACTGAAATTATTCCCTGCATATTCTCAGACCACAATGCTTTGAAATTGGAACTCAACCACAAGTAAAAATTTGGAAGAAACTCAAACACTTGGAGACTAAGAACCATCCTGCTCAAAAATGATTCAATAAACCAGAAAATCAAAAATCAATTTAAACAATTTATGGAGACCAACGAGAATGGAAACACAATGGTCCAAAACCTATGGGACACTGCCAAGGCAGTCCTAAGGGGAAAATACATAGTCATCTAAGCCTCACTCAAAAGTATAGAAAAATCTAAAATGCAGTTTTTATATTCTCACCTCAAGAAGCTGAAACAGCAACAAAGGAACAGGCCTAATCCACGCACGAGAAGGCAGTTGATCAAGATTAGAGCAGAAATCAATGAATTAGAAACCAGGAGTACAGTAGAGCAGATCAACGGAACTAGAAGCTGGTTCTTTGAAAGAATAAATAAAATTGAAAAACCACTGGCAAGACTTAACCAAAAGAATAGAGAAAGGACCCAAATTAATAAAATTATGAATGAAAAGGGAGAGGTCACAACCAACACCAATGAAATTGGAAGGATTATTAGAAACTTTCATCAATAGCTTTATGCCAATAAATTAAGCAATCTGGAAGAGATGGAGGCCTTCCTGGAAACCTATAAACTACCAAGACTGAAACAGGAAGAAACTGATTATTTAAACAGGCCAATTAATTATGAAGAGATTGAGTCAGTGATTAACAACCTTCCAAAAAACAAAACTCCAGGGCCTGATGGTTTTCCCAGGGAATTCTACCAAACATCCAAAGAAGAAATAATACCTATTCTCCTAAAGCTTTTTGAAAAAATAGAAACAGAAGGAAAGCTACCAAACTCATTCTATGAGGCCAATATTACCTTGATCCCCAAACCACGCAAAGACCCCATCAAAAAGGAGAATTACAGACTGATTTCCCTAATGAATATGGACGCCAAAATCCTCAACAAGATCCTGGCTAATAGAATCCAACAGTACATTAAAAGGATTATCCATCATGACCAACTGGGATTCATCCCTGGGATGCAAGGGTGGTTCAACATTCGCAAATCTATCAGTGTCTTAGATTTTATCAACAAGAAAAAAGCCAAAAATCATATGATCCTCTCAATAGATGCAGAAAAATCATTTGACAAAATACAGCATCTTTTCCTGATTAAAACCCTTTAGAGTGTAGGGATAGAGGGTACATTCCTCAATCTCATAAAAACCATCTATGAAAAGCCTACAGCAAATATCATTCTCAACGGGGAAAAGCTGAAAGCCTTTCCCTTAAGATCAGGAACACGACAAGGATGCCCACTCTCGCCACTATTATTCAACATAGTACTAGAAGTCCTTGCAACAGCAATCAGACAACAAAAAACGGTTTAAAAAGGTATCCAAATCGGCAAAGAAGAAGTCAAACTGTCTCTCTTCACAGATGACATGATACTCTATATGGAAAACCCAAAAGAATCCAATCCCAAACTACTAGAAATTATAGAGCAATTCAGTAATGTGGCAGGATACAAAATTAATGCTCAGAAATCAGTTGCATTTCTATACACGAACAATGAGACTGAAGAAAGAGAAATTAGGGAATCCATCCCATTTACAATAGCACCAAAAATCATTCGTTTCCTTGGAATTAACTTTACCAGAGACGTAAAGGATCTATATTCTAGAAACTACAAATCACTCTTGAAAGACACTGAAGAAGACACAAAAAGATGGAAAAATATTCCATGCTCATGGATCGGAAGAATTAACATAGTTAAAAGGTCCATGCTACCCAGAGCAATCTACACTTTCAATGCTATCCCGATCAAAATACCAATGACATTTTTCAAGAACTGAACAAACAGCCCTTAAATTTGTGTGGAACCAGAAAAGGCCACGAATCACCAAGGAACTGTTGAAAAGGAAAAACTAAGCTGGGGGCATCACATTGCCGGATTTCAAGCTGTACTACAGAGCTGTGATCACAAAGACAACATGGTACTGGCACAAAAACAGACACATAGACCAATGGAACAGAATAGAGAACCCAGAAATGGACCCTTGGCTCTTTGGGCAACTAATCTTTGATAAAGCAGGAAAAAACATCCGGTGGAAAAAAGACAAGTCTCTTCAATAAATGGTGCTGGGAAAATTGGTCAGCTACATGCAAAAGAATTAAACTTGACCACTCTCTCACACCAGACACAAAGATAAACTCTAAATGGATGAAAGACCTCGATGTGAGACAGGAATCCATCAAAATCCTAGAGGAGAACATAGGCAGCAACCTCTATGACATCGGCCACAGCAACATTTTCATGACACATCTCCAAAGGCAAGAGAAACAAAAGAAAAAATGAACTTGTGGGACTTCATCAAGATAAAAAGCTTCTGCACAGCCAAGGAAATAGTCAAAAAAAACTAAGAGGCAGCCCACAGAATGGGAGAATATATTTGCAAATGATGCTACAGATAAAACACTGGTATCCAAGATCTACAAAGAACTTCTCAAACTCAGTACATGAGAAACAAATAAACAAATCATAAAATGGGCAGAAGATATGAACAGACACTTTTCCAATGAAGACATACAAATGGCTAACAGACATGAAAAAATGTTCAAAGTCATTAGCCATCAGGGAAATTCAAATCAAAACCACACTAAGAGACCACCTTACGCCAGTTAGAATGGCAAAAATTGACAAAGCAGGAAACAACAATTGCTGGAGAGGATGTGGAGAAAGGGGATCCCTCCTACATTGTTGGTGGGAATGCAAGTTGGTACAGCCACTCTGGAAAACAGTGTGGAGGTCCCTTTAAAAGTTAAAAATTGAGGGGCGCCTGGGTATCGCAGTCCTTAAGTGTCTGCCTTTGGCTCAGGGCGAGATGGAGTCCCACACTGGGCTCCTCCGCTGGGAGCCTGCTTCTTCCTCTCCCACTCCCCCTGCTCGTGATACCCTCTGTCGCTAGCCAGCGACCTCTCTCTGTCACATAAATAAATAAAATCTTTAAAGAAAAAAAAAGTTAAAAATTGAGCTACCCTATGACCCAGCCATTGTACTACTGGGTATTTACCCCAAAGATACAGACGTAGTGAAGAGAAGGGCCATATGCACCCCAATGTTCATAGCAGCATTGTCCACAATAGCTAAATCGTGGAAGGGGCCGAGATGCCCTTCAACAGATGACTGGATTAAGAAGTTGTGGTCCAGGGGGCGCCTGGGTAGCGCAGTCGTTAAAGCGTCTGCCTTCGGCTCAGGGCGTGATCCCGGCGTGCCGGGATCGAGTCCCACATCGGGCTCCTCTGCTGTGAGCCTGCTTCTTCCTCTCCCACTCCCCCTGCTGTGTTCCCTCTCTCGCTGGCTGTCTCTCTGTCACATAAATAAATAAAATCTTAAAAAAAAAAAAAAAGAAGTTGTGGTCCATATATACGATGGAATATTAGTCAGCTATCAAAAAGAACGAGTTCTCAACATTTGCTGCAACATGGACGGCACTGGAGGAGATAATGCTAAGTGAAATAAGTCAAGCAGAGAAAGACAATTATCCTATGGTTTCTCTCATCTATGGAACATAAGAACTAGGAAGATCGGTAGGAGAAGAAAGGGATAAAGAAAGGGGGGTTAATCAGAAGAGGGAATGAAGCATGAGAGACTATGGACTCTGAGAAACAAACTGAGGGCTTCAGAGGGTAGGTGGGGTGGGGGAATGGGATAGACTGGTGATGGGTAGTAAGGAGGGCACGTATTGCATGGTGCACTGGGTGTTATACGCAACTAATGAATCATCGAACTTTACATCAGAAACCAGGGATGTACTGTATGATGCCTAACATAATATAATAAAAAAATATTATTATAAAACAAAACAAAACAGGTCATGCTAATTAAGTACCTACCTTAAGTCCCTAAGTATGTGTTATATTCATATCTTATTTTTTCCTCACAACAACTCATCCCCATTTTACAGGGGAAACTGAGGCACGGAATGGTAACTTGCCCAAGTCAGCAGTTAGCCAGGTGTTGAACTCAGTGTTTCCAAATCTGGCACCTATGCTGCAAAGCTATGTCTCCCCTCCCCCTCCCCTCTCTTCTGATTCACTGAAGTTTTTCGTTTTTTTATGGATGTTTGCTAAGAAAGCCAAATGGATGATGAAAACTATTAATGAACATTTGTTTTAGCAAAGTTGTATCCAGGACTTAACTATGTACCATGTTACAAATCATTCTACTAGGACCAGGAATGAACGGGGGCGGGGGGCAAGGGAGACATGCGGCCCACGCCCCTAATGAATGTTTTGTCTCCTTGATGGGAGGAGGTGCGGGGGAGAGAGGCCATGTGAAATAAAAGTAGCAGAATATAAGGAAGGGAGGGGGCACCTGGGTGGCTCAGTCAGTTAAGCGTCTGACTCTTGATTTTCACTCAGGTCATGATCTCAGGGTCATGAAATTGAGCCCCGCATTGGGCCCTGCACTGAGAGTGGAGCCTGCTCAAGATTCTCTCTCTCCCTCTCCTTCTCCCCTCCTCTCTCCCTCTCTCTATACAGCAGATATGGAAGGGTGATGGGATAATTTGACCTCACAAGGAAGGTAGGTGTGACTTCTTTGCTTTCACAGCACACTGAGGAAACTGACACTCAGAGACCTTAAAGAGTTTATCCTGGAACACTCAGCAAGCCAGCAGGAGAGGTAAGAGTCTAGCATCTAACTCTGAAGCCCACACTCTCCCCATTGCACCATACAACTCCCTAAGCCTGAGGGTGTTGAAGACCATGTCCTGAAGAGCCTTAATGTTGCCCTAAGAAACTTGGGCTTTATTCTCTAATGGGTGGAAGTACCCACAATGCCCCCTCAGCTCTAAATTTAAGAGCATCACCCAGGAATTTCGAGCAGGAAGCAAATCCCACTGGTTTCCCTCCACGGATCCATATATCCCCCCTCCCGGGTGTCCAGTGAGCGAACCAACCATGTCCTTCCTTCATGCAAACACAGCAGCTGGGTGAGCTGCACCTGCAGCCCCTGCTGTGTCACCCGCGATAAAAGGGTCAAAGCCTGCAATATGACTTCAGACTATAATTTAAGTTAATTAAGATTTTTTTTACCTAAATTACATTTTAACATTTCATGACAGAGCTGTCAAGATTCTATCAAAACTCTATCAAGCAAACAAAAGAGGATAATTATATTTTCAGACACATGTAGTCATCACTCTGCTTGGCTTCTTATAAAAAGACTCCTGTCTTCCTTCACATTCTCATTTTCAAATGCTCTTCCTCTTTCCCACCCACCCTCAGAGCCTCAGACTATACACTCTTAAACAAGTGGAAAATATACCAAAGGAATGTGTAACTCAGGGAATGCAAGTGTTTCTCAGAAGGAGCAACTCTAATTACAACTGCATCTAAAGGAAGTATCTCTTAGTTGGCAAGAGCATCCTCTCACTAAATAGACTCTGATTGGGGATGGAGAAAAGGCAGGATATTAAACTCCTCAAATCAAGAGAACAACGAAGAAATGACAAGCTTCCTACTAGAAGCCGAATTTGCTTTTATCTTGTCCCAATAAGACAGGGAGTTTGTCCTAAGGCCTTTGAGATACCAAGGGAAGAATACTGTCTATTTTGGGTATTGTTGGACGCCTCCTTCTCATTCACTTCACTCCTCCCCTGAACATTATGAAACAGTTATGCTGGTCGGGCAAAAATGACCTTACTAATAATCTTACTCTCTTCAGGTTAGGATTGATTCAGGACTGGGTAGGAACCTTCAGCCAATCAGTGCATGCCATCTCCCCTCCCCCACCCCAGAAACCAATGGGGACAGGGGCACGCGACCTCAGTGGGTCCCATCAGAGTGGAGCCCACAATTTTCATTGGATGGTGGCGAGGAAAGAAATGCTCTCCTTTTGGACATGTGGGGGGTACAGCACTGGGTCTGGAACTACTGCAGGCATTTTGCTACGAATGAAGGAAGCCCGAGGACAAAGCCAACACACTAAGGAGGGTGAAGCCTAGAGTGTTGCCAGAGAAATGGAATAGGAATAAACTCTGAATGAAAACTGACTCTCAGCCAGTGTGAGGTGGGTATTCTTTTGTTTGCAACCAAGAGCATCCTAACTCAAATAATTCAGTGCTTTGTGTGACCACAGCCCTTTGGAAATCTAACATGGACCGTGACCCTTCTTCCTGGAGAAAGAAAGCCACATGCAGAAAAGGTCCCAGAGAATTTAGGGGAGACAGGGCCACAGACTGAGAGTTCCCAGCAGACTGGTTAGATGTTTAGGCTTTGGGGTAGGACACTCTTGGGTTCAAATCCTGACTTGAATTCAAATCCTAAACTGCATTACCTGGGGTTGCCATACGTAACTCTTCTGATTTCATTTTATTCCTCTATAAAATGAGATTAATGATAATGCCTACTTCATAGAGATGCAAAAATTGAATAAAATTACAGATGTCTTGAGATTAGCATGCTGCACAGTCACAGCCAGAACACTAGCATCGAGCAAGTAGGAATAGGACTTCAGGGGCCCCAGAGAGAAAGTCCTTTAGATAAACATCCATGTCACATGTTCAGGCATGCACAAAAGTGCAGCCCTGCCTGCTCTGAAAATATGAAGCAGGTGATGAGGCACTGGCCTAAATTTTGGGGAAAATCTGACCTTTTGGGCCAATACACAGCTTCGTCATCAGAAAAGTACCTTGACAGTGCTCAGAATTATTGTGGGCCCAAGGAGAAAAAAAAAGATTCGATCCTCCTGAGGGAGAATACGGAAGATTTGGTTAACTGTGAAGTTAAAAAAAAAAAAAGGTAGAAAAGGAATAAGAAAGGAATATCACTGCATATCTCCTATAGTCTTTGGAACCCTAAGAGAACAAAAGTAGCAATTTCTCACCCCAGCTGGGCAGAAGTGACTCACTGGGCTGTCCTTTACAGGCCAAACTCCAAAGTTTCTTTTAACAAGGAAAGACCTTGGGCTCCACAGGCATGGCCACTCTATCCAACACCGCTCTCTGCTGTTCCCCTCACGCCCTGCCCACCTCCAGCACCTGCACGCCCTACTCAACCCAGAGGGTTTCCCCAACACTCACATTCCAGCAGAGTCATAAGGCTCTTCAAATACATCCCCTTGACTTTTGACTTAGAAATATCAACAGAAATGGAATATCCAGGGCAGAACCAGGAGGAGCACCATCCTGGGACATTTTAGAGCTGACATGGCCCATCTGGTTAATCTTTCACTGGGGTCCTCTATTCCTACCTTCTAGTTCCTTATTTTTCTTTCTGCAACAAAACTTTGCTTCTTTTTCCACTCCATTTTCCGAAGTAGGCCAGCCGCAAATAAGCACTTTTTGGAGAACAAATGCAATCCCATCGTTGCATTTCCTGCATTTTTCAGTTATGTAGACCTCAGAGCAACTCCCAGTGAGATGGCCCGGTCCATGGACCCCTCCTCACCACGGGGTTGGCGGCGGTGCGGGGGGTGGTGAAGACTGGACTGGGAGGAATTATGTCCCATCCCAGGCAATTATCCCTATTAAATCAATTCCTTCCTAAGAATCTTCTCCCTCAAGACACCTTCACAGCTCTGGGTAGGGATCACAAATTAACAAGAAAAAGTTAAAAGCTGTTCTGACTTCCCACATCGCAGCCAGTGATGACTCAGCCACAAAGTTCTGCTCCCTCCTAGAAACAACTGAGACCACGAAGGCAACAGGAAAGAAATGCTGACAGAGACCCACAAAGCCCGCTGCAGTTTGGTAAAACACCAAGCCAGCCTGTAGGCCTTATGGAAAAAGAGAGCCGATGCGACCACAGTTGGCACTGAGAATGGCCAAGCCACAGGGCTGATGATGGTCACCGGCTCACCGAGGAAAACGTAAGTCACGGCTGACTGACAGGAGCGGGGGTCGGGCAGCCCTCAGGGGGCAGCTGCATTATCTGAGGCACACCAAGAGCTCACCCTGAAAGCAGACATTCGACGAACTATGGGCAAGCACTTGAAGAAACAGGATTCAAAGCCTGTGAAGATTTTAGACAAAACCCTTGGAGATTTTTGTAAATTAATGAGCACCTAATATGAACCTTTTCTTAAAACGCAGGATAAATGGATAGAGAATGGAAAATATTAATGCATCAAAATACTAATGCACTATAGCTCAGTCCTGGGGTGGGGTGGGACTGGGCTTTCCTGTCGCCACTGCTTTGGGCAACCTTGAAAGGAAAGAAGATAAACAGGTGACAGAATCTCCACCAGACCCAACTAGCACTAAGGGAACCCCCCTCCCTTTGGGCCACAGGCCCTAATGACCCAGATTGAGGAGAGGGTGTCACACCTGGTCTGGGCCGGTGATTAAGGAGCTCAGTCACATTCCAGTTTGTGTAGCATGGGTTGGCATGACTACAGATGAGAACACCCAAGTATAAGCAGCAAGGCCTTTCCCTATGCACATGAAACAAAGGCCTTCAGGTTTAGCCTCCTTGAAGAGACGGCCCATGATCTGTCTCCCAGCCAAACACAGGTTTATGGGGGGTAGGGGGGGCTCTCGGGACATCCAACTAACTGGAGGATCCAATGCCCTCTGATCCCTCGTGCCCTTCCTGCAGCAGGTAACTTGACAATAAGCTGAGGAGAACATCCTGAGGCCCTGTCTTCCCATCCCTACAGCTGCATGCTCCTCCCCACCGCTCAGCCTTGACTGCTGAAGGAGCTCATGCTCCCAGAGGATGGGCATAGTGGAAAACATAGTAAAGAGAAGATGATGCCAAAAAAAATAAAAATCAGAAAATGTACGATAATACTTCTGCAAGGCTGGTTACTCCCACTTTTTAGAGAAGAAATTGAGGGGCACCTGGGTGGCTCACTGGGTTAAGTTTCTGACTCTTGATCTCAGGTCAGGTCTTAATCTCAGGGTTATGAGTTTAAGCCAAGCTGGCCATGGATCCTACTTAAAAAAAAAAGAAAAGAAAAAAAGAAGAAGGAATTGAAATAGAGAGACTGCTATGCTGAAGTTCAGAGCAACTAATTTTTCCTCCAGATAGCAAGTATATAGTAAATAACCAATCCACATAGAATTATTGATATGCTCAGCACCAGGCACTATTTTACCACCAAGCTACTCAAGTTGAAAAATCCCTCTTTCTGACCTAAACCTCCTTTATTTCTCACCCTACAGCTCTCTAATTCCTACTAAAACTGTCCTCACCTCCTCTGGGCCTCCATTCTCTAGATCCTTCTCTTGTGTCCTCATCCATCAGTGTCCTTCCGACTTCATTTGACCCCTTCCCAGCCTGGACCCATCAGAAAGGACTTCAGCAGGGCTTTCCCCTGAACGTTAGAACTATTTGCAAGCTACCTCCTGTGGCCAGATTTCCACTCATCAAATCCGGGTACTCTCACGTTTCCTCCTCCCCATTCTTTAGCTGCCAAGTGATGTGGGAAAAACACCAAAGCACACAGGTTGCATCCCATGTGCCCATTCTCTCTAAACCCTGGCTGGGTCCTCACTCCTTACTGACAACCTTTTTCATTAACTTTTCCTGTCTCCATGTACCACTTCTAACAGCACTGGTCTCCTCAGACACATGTGACTGCCTTCATAGAGAGACAAACTCATTTATTATTCTCAGAAGATTAGTAGGTCATTGCTTTACTCAAAATTCCCCCGTATTTTTTACTATGGTTTTGCCTTCTCTCCTATTTCAAAGAAAGAGGTATTCCTCTTCCTTTCTATAAAGTTATCCCTAGGCTCCTCATCTTCCAGCTCTTCACCTTCTCCAGGATCTGACTCGACCAATTTTGTGCTTTCTCACTTGAGACTTGTCTCTCTGCTGCTACTGTATTCCCCATTGCAAGAAATACATAACTTTCCCGAAACTGTACTTCAGCTATTCCTTGTAGGGAGACAGAAGTCCCCCAAGAAAAAACAAAAACCCTGCTGATAGAGAGCTCAAAATAAAGTATTAAAATCCACAAATGAGGGGCGCCTGGGTGGCGCAGTCATTAAGTGTCTGCCTTCGGCTCAGGGCGTGATCCCAGCGTTCTGGGATCGAGCCCCACATCAGTCTCCTCCGCTATGAGCCTGCTTCTTCCTCTCCCACTCCCCCTGCTTGTGTTCCCTCTCTCGCTGGCTGTCTCTCTCTGTCAAATAAATAAATAAAATCTTTAAAAAAAAATAAAATCCACAAATTAAATTAATAAACCACTAAGAGGGAATGCCAGTGGATGTAATACATGGGGGAAATATCGTTCCTAGTTTCTGACACAGACTACCAAGTTAGTATATCTAAAATGATTAAGATACTTTTTAAAAGAATGGAAATCATAAATAAAAGTATGAAAAAGGACAAATTTTTAAAAAAGGTTTTATTAATTTATCTGACAGAGAGAGAGAGAGCATGAGCAGGGGGGAGGGGCAGAGGGAGAAGCAGACTCCCCACTGAGCAGGGAGCCTGATGTGGGATTTGAGCCCAGAACCACAGGACCATGACCTGAGCCAAAGGCAGACACTTAACTGATTGAGCCACCCAGGCACCCAAAGGACAGATGTTTTTAAATGAAAATTTTAGGAATGGAAAATACAGTGTTAAAAAGGAAAGTTCAAGAGATATAGCAGATTTAATAGAGTTGAAGAGAGCATAAGATAAATGGGAAGTAGATCTAAAGAAATCATGCAGAATACAGTACAGAGAGGTAAATAGACAGGAAATATGAAATCAGTTCAGAGAGAGGGACGCTAGAATGTGAAAGTCTAAAATACATCTCCAGAAAGAGAGAAAAGCCAGAAAAAAGGTAAAGCAGGATTTGAAAAGACAATGGTTAAGATTTTTTTTCAGAACTGAATGTTTAATTCCTTAGGATGAAAAACCACCCAAATGCTGAGAGGATAAATAAAAACAAATCTACCAGGAGACACATTGTGGTAAAACTGCAGAATATCAAAATCGATAGGAAACCTTTTGAGCAGAGAAGAGACAACTTACTTACAAGGGAACGACAGGTTGGCAGCCAGCTTCCCACTGGCAACCGCAAATTCCACAGGAAAATGAAACAGTGTTTTCATACCATTGTGAGAAAATAACTGTCAACTTAGACTCCTACACCTGACAAACCCAAAATTCAAGAAGGAGTGAGAGGAAAAAAACGTGTGTGGACAAAGACAAGGAAGCATTTACCACTCAGAGACCCTCACTGAAATAGCTCCTAGAACCACAGCCCACGAAGGAAATGTAGTCCAAAGCAAAGGAGCAAGATGCAGGGTGCGATGAGTGTCAGTGTCTAGAGCAATCAGTCTAAGCAGATTTGCCTATAAAGAAAACAACTAGAATGTGAAGAGCTAGCAGGAAGTTGGAAACAAGATGCAAGAAAACAGCAGGCACCAAGAACATGAAAACGGGAGAAGAGCAGAGTTTAAAAAGTGGGAGCTCCCCACTCTGCTAACTGAAATAAGCCAGCCACAGAATGACTAATACGTTGTGATTCCACTTCCACAGGGTCCTGAGAGTAGGTAAAATCAGAGAGACAGAAAGTAGCAAGGTGGCTGCAGGGGGGTGGGGAGGCTGGGAGAGTTGCTTAATGAATACAGACTTCTGGTTTGACAAGACGTGTCCATCCTGGACACGGATGGTGGCGATGGCAGCATATTATGAATGTATTTAATACTACTGAACTGTACACTTAAAAATAGTTAAGAGGAAAAAAATAAAACAAGACAAAACCAAGAGGGAGATCAACCATAAGAGACTCTTAATCATAGGAAACAAACTGAGGGTTGCTGGAAGGGAGAGGGTGGGGGGATGGGGTCACTGGGTGATGGACATTAAGGAGGGCATGCAATGTAATGAGCACTGGGTATTATATAAAACTGATGAATCAACAGGCTTGTACCTCTGAAACTAATAATACATTATATGTCAATTAGTTGAATTTAAATTAAAAATGCTAAAAAATAAAAATAAAACATTCCAGGGAAAAAAAAATAGTTAAGATGGTAAATTTTACATTATATGTATGTTACCACAATAAAAAAAAAAGGGGGGGGGGAAGTGGAAGTCCTTACACTGCTTGGGAAATGCTCACTTTATACTTAGGTATTGATTGCAAAAATTTAAAGATTACCACCAACAGAAACAAAAAAATATAACTTTCAAGTTAGAAAAGGGGGAGAGAAAATAAAAAATCAGAAGTAAGGACAAAAAGAGCGAAAAGAATAGCAAAGAGAAAAGAGAGTAACACAAAAACAGAAAATTAGATGGAAGTTCCAAATATATCAGTAATAAATGGAAAAAAAACCATTAAAACCACTGGTTATAATATAGTCTCAGACTGGCACTTTTAAAATTCTAACTGTATGATATTCGTAATAGATTTATCAGGCAAACAGTAGCTGCAAGAAAAGCCAGTGGAGCCTTGTTCGTATCAGGCAAAATAGAATTTAAGGCAAATAGAATTATTCATAAAGAAACTAAATGAACTGAGGGTTTTAGAGGGGGAGGGGTGGGGGATGGGCTAGCCCAGTGATGGGTATTAAGGAGGGCACATATTGCATGGAGCACTGGGTGTTACATGCAAACAATGAATCATGGAACACTACATCAAAAGCTAATGATGCATTGTATGGTGACTAACATAAAAAAAAAAAAGGAAAAAAGAAACTAAATGAAAAGGAATTTTGGAGGTGGGGGGGAGATAGAATGTGCCTGATTCTGTTGTGCTGAACAATATGGTCTCAAAATATATAAAGCCAAAGGTTACAAAATTCCAGGAATAAAAAGGAAAATCACAGGGGGAGATTCCAATATGCCTTCCCAGAAAGTGATAAATCACCCAGACCAAAAATTGATAAGACACAGAAGATTCAAATTACAATTATCAACATTGACCTAAAGGCAGTATAGAATCCTGAATCCCCAAAATGCAGCAGAAAGACATAATTTTGAAACAATGGAACAAAATGTATATCCAAATAATTTGAGTTAACAAGTCACAGTAGGAATTATTAGCATAACTTGCTAATATATATATCTTATCTATATTAGCTAATATATGTAACAACTTGAATGTATATATGTGTGTGTATATATATATATATATATATATGATGAGCTAATCATTGAAGAAGTCAAAAAAAGGAAAGATAAAACTCAAAGAGAGATGAATGTATACAATAAAGACAACAGGAAGAAACAATAGAAAGGAATGAAAAACTAAGTTTTTTTCTGAAATGGCATATCAAATAGACTATTTTCTGATAAGACTGGTCAGGAAAAAGAGATGGCACAAATTAATCAAGGTTAGAAATAGAAAGGATAATTATTTCAGGTGTAATAGAGACTGAAGAAATAACCTAAGTAAATGCCATAAATCCAAATTTTGAGAACTAAATCTACAATTTTTGGACAAATTTGTCAACATTGACTCAACAAGAAATAAGTTTAAATATATCTATGTATTTTTTAAACAGCAAAAAAAGTATCCATACACATTCCCAGGCCAGATGAGTTTATTTTATTTATTATTTTTATCACCAAAGTTTCAGTGAACATATATCCTAATCCTATATAAGCTATATTGGAGAGTAAAATAAAAGAGACATTTCTCAGTCACCCTTTAGATACTATCACAATGTAGATACCAAAACTACACAAAGAGCATCTAAGAAATAATAGCAATGGGAAGAACAGCAGTTGACATACGGTGAACGTTCACAAAGCACTGGAAACTAATCTAAAAGCTTTACTTGAGGGGCATGGCGGGGGGGGGGGGGGCGCGGTCAGGCGGTGGAACTTGGGACTCTTGCTCTTGGCTCAGGGCAGGATCTCAGGATCCTGAGGCTGAGGCCTGCATTGGGCTCTGGGCTCAGTGCGGAGCCTGCTTGTCCCTCTCCCTTCCCCTCTGCCCTTCCACTCGCTCATGCTTTTTCTCTCTCTAAAATAAATAAATAAAATCTGTAAAAGTTTTACTTGATTATTTCGTTTAATATCTATGTAGTAGGTGTTACTGTTAACTCCACTTGGAGAAGAGGGAGAACAGAGAGTTTGAGTAACTTGTCTAAGTTAAGGGTCAGGAAGCGACAGAACAAGAGCTCAAGCCCAGCACGTGCTCACTGCACAGCCTGCAGTCTTAACCATCATGTTATAGTCCCTCCTGTTTACATCCGTGTTCCAATAAGTAAATACTAAAGAATGTACACCAAATGAACATAGGTGCAGAAAATAAGTATTAGCACATCTGGTCAAGCCATGTTTATTTTTTAAACACACTTAATAAAACTGGAAAACCACCCATGATATTAAGAATAAGAAAACATTTAGAAAACTAGAAATAGGGGCACCTGGGAGGCTCAGTCCGTTAAGTAGTTAAGCACCTGCCTTCAGCCCAGGTCATGATCTCAGGGTGCTGGAATTGAGTCCTGCATCGGGCTCCCTGCTCAGCGGGGGTCTGCTTCTCCCTCTCACTCTCCCTTGGTGCCTTGCCCCCCTCTCTCTCTTTCTCTTCCTCTTTCTCTCTCTCTCAAATAAATAAATAAAATCTTTAAAAAAAGAGAAAAGAAAACTAGAATTTGCTAAAGGGTATCCATTAAAAGCATACATTTTATGGTGAGACTTTGATTTCCCATTGCATTCCTGAAAAGACACAAATTTCCTCCATCCCTGTTTCTATTCAACATTGTACTGGAAACCATATAAGTAAAATAGGTCATTAAAAAAAATGAAATGCATAAGGATTGGAAAGAAAAAAATAAGCTGATTTTCAGACTATATTATTATATACATAGAAAATCCAAGAAAATCTCCAATATTAGAATTGAAAAAGATGCTTCAGAAAGATTCCTAGATAAAAGACAAAAAAAAAATTTTTGAACTCTTTTTCTTTTCATAATATCCACAAAAATATATTCACTCAGTAAAATTTTTTGAGTATCCAGGCACTGAATCGTACACTGGAGAAACATGTGCAAGTCTTTCACTGGAGAACTTAAACTTTCCTGAAAGATAGATAGAAGACCAAATAAATGGAGAGATATGGACAGGACTCAATATTCTATAGAGACAACTCTCTCCAAATTAATCTACACATTCAGTAAAAATGCAGTAAAACCCTAAAATAATTTTGATTGGAATATGACAATATGATTCTAAAATTAATATAAAAAATCATAGGAACAAGAATATCTAAAACAATTTTAAAGAAGAAGAACAAGGCACAAGCATTAGCCCTGTAAGATAGCAAAATTTATTTTCAAGTTACATAAAGTAAGAGAGCAAGTTCTTGGCACTAACAGTCACCGAGAGGTGGGAGTGGGCAACCGCCCCGTGACACAGTCCTATGGGCCCTGCACTGACAACACACCTACTGTCAGCTTGATCTTGCCAAATCATAAAATTGAGTTCTCTGCTACCCGCCATGAAGAGCTTTTAGAGAAAACAGAAAATGCATTAATTTCCATGTGTGGACAACGTAAATAGCTTTTGGCAATAGTCTGTAAAACGGAATATCAAATAGAAGAGTCTTTGAGAATCCCACGCAGAACCGGCAGCCTGATCAGGAGACAAAACAGAAGTTGAGATCTGCCCTGGCTGGGCAGGGAGAGACACTTGAGAAATGAAGGCCAATCATGGCGACCTTAAATGGCCTTTGTTAATAAGACGGGGTATGCTTCAGAAAACCAAGAGGAGCCATTTGCCACAAAGTTATTCTGGGCTAAAGGGCAGTGGCATTAATTCTACTCCTTGCAGGGCAGAATCGGTCTTTTCATTTTCTCTGCTCTCACCCTCTTCTCTTCAAATATCTGGAAGAGATGACATGGGGTTGGTCCCTTCCTTGAGGCTGAAAAGTAATAGTGAGTCCAATTAGGGCAAGAACTCAGTTTATTTTGGGCATGAATATTACATGGGATCTATGACAGATGAGAGTTCTTATTTCTTTCTATTAGTGGAGTGATTCATAACAGCAAAGACAGGGCTATCCCTAAACACACAGGGATATCTTTAGTCCCTTCTCTTGGAAAAGACCAATACTGAGCATGTCTCAATCTCCGCCTCTCTCTCAGTCTCTCTCTCTGTCTGCAGTGCACATACACAACATATACTCTATACCCTTCATCTAAGGAAACCAAGCTGCCCTAAGCTATGAATCGACAGTTCCCACTGATTCCAGCAGGAATTGTGGGCAGGACTTTGGGAGCCAGAATGTGACCCATGTCCTATTAATCAGTCCTACAGCATAGGAATGGAATTTGAAGTTAACAGAAGAGTCCTGTGCTCTAACCATCTGCTCATTGACTTCAATTCCTTCACATGACAACGAGAACAGCCAGAGGACTGGCTGCTCGTTAGCAAGACTCCTACTTCCAGCCCAGAACCCCCATCTTTTGGTGCTGCCGCATATAAAAAGCATTGGTCAATAGTCCCTCTCCCCAGTGTCTACTATATGACTGCTCTTTGATTAGGCTCTTGAGGTCAGAGGACCCCAGCAACCTCCCCCAGCCCACCTGGAAAAGATAGTTCAGTGTGTGGACACGGACCACTCTACTGCAGGCTCAAGACCAAATAATGCAAGAAGTAGATGCACAAAGCAGACAGCCTCCTTTCTGATGAACAGTTCTCACTTCAGAAACATGAAGGTTAATATAGGTCATGCAAGAGCCTGGGAGAGCCAGAGTAAGAGGCAGGAATGAAAACTACTCACGAGGTTGTAATGACACAGGCCAGCCCATATTCCGACTTGAGTTGCTCCTCTTGAGTAAAGCTGGCATCACTCCATCAAGTCCAACGTACTAGCTCTGGTTTGCTCAGGTCTCCGAGTTTCACACAATGACTGAGGAATACTGGCATTTGATGAGTCATCCATTTCTTCATTCTACATTTTACTGAGTGCTGGAAACCAGGTACGGTGCTAGGCTCTGAACAACCCAGGAGGGAAAAGAAACATAATTGCGATGCAGTGTGATCAGTGGCTAGACTAGATACATTCGTGGTGCTGGGGTAGGGTGCAGATAAAGTGCCCCAGGAGAGTGGCTTTTAAGGGGGGGTCTTGAATGATTAGTGTATAGGGTATATTGCTGATTCCTCTCCTGGTTCTTTGGTGTATTTCCCCTTCATCAAAAACAATTCCCAAAGCTTTTTGGCATCACCATAAAGATGAATCTTCAATCTGTTTTTGAAACATTTCATTGTACCAAAATGAAACAATGACTCCAGTAAAAGATGCTCCATTTCTCTGAAATGAAGCAAGTATCCTGAATCTTTTTTAACTGCTTAAAACATTTCAAATCACAAAAGTAATACCTTTTCCATAGAAACTCTGGAAAAACCGGAGAATGACAAGGGAAAAGTAAAAATTACCAAGCATCCAGGTATTAGAGAAAATATCACTGTTTTGGTATTTGGTTTTATTGTCTCTGAACAGACTATTGTTTTGGTTTGGTTTGTGCAAAACTGGGATCACATACTGTACACATAATTTTTTAACTTTTTTTTTAACTGAACATTCTATTCTAAGCAATTGCCACATCCTTAAATACCACTTGAAAATAGTACTTTTAATGGCTTGAAAATGTTCTATCATATGGATAGGCCACAGTTATTTCAGCTATGTCTCCACTGGTGGTAATTTATGTCACACAAGTTCTCTTGCTCTCCATGCTCAGTGAACATAAATCTATCTGTGCATCTAGGATATTTCCTTACAACAAATTTCTAAAAGAACCCTAACTGGAACAAAGGTCATGCATATTTTTAGGATTCTTGCTACATGCTGCTGAATTTCTCTCCAGAAATATAGGCATAGTCCCTACTACCCAGTGGGTATTTAATAAATATATATTACGGTGGCTCAGTCAGTTAAGCATCTTCAGCTCAGGTCATGATCCCGGGGTCCTGGGATCAAGTCCCACATCGGGCTCCCTGCTCAGCAGGGAATCTGCTTCTCCCTCTCTGTGTCAAATAAATAAATAGAATATTTAAATAAAAAATAAATTGGGGCACCTGGGTGGCTCAGTCATTAAGCTTCTGCCTTCGGCTCACGTCCTGATCCCAGGATACTGGGATCGAGCCCTGCGTTGGGCTCCCTACTCAACGGGAAGCCTGCTTCTCCCTCTCCCACTCCTCCTGCTTGTGTTCCTCCTTCTCTCATTGTGTCTGTCAAATAAATAAATAAAATCTTTTTAAAAAAATTAAGATTCAGCTAGATAAATAAATAAATTATATATATATATATATAAATCAATGAATGAATAAATGATATTTACGATTCTCCATAATATTCTTTCTAGAAATTGCCATACTCGAACCACAGGAAACTACATAAACTTTGTGGGATTGAAAAAAGTATTGGATTAGGGGAACTAATAAACTAATAAAATTTTAATTACCTGTGGGAAGAATAGACCAAGTAGTATTTCTAAAGTTGAGCTATGTATTTATCGGATAGAAAATTGGGTTAGCCAAAATAACATCGCAAAAGAACAATTATTGTCATAGGAAAACATGAACTATGTATCAAAAGTAGTCTCCAAAGTCCTAAGTATATGATCCCATTTTTGTGGAATATCATACGTATGTATACATACATAATACATTGCACATAACATTAGAAAACCAAACACCAAAACATTAACAGTGATTCTCTCTGTGTGCTGTATTATGGATCCTTTTTTCCCTTTGTGTGTGTGTGTGTTCTAACTCTTGTGCATGAAGCATGTGTTACTTTTTTTTTGAGAGAGAGAGGAGAGAGAGAGAATCCTAAGCAGGCTCCACTCCCAGTACAAAGCCTGACACAGGGCTCAAGCTCACAACCCTGAGATCATGACCTCAGCCAAAATTAAGAGTCGGACACTTAACAGACTAAGCCACCCGCACACCCCTACTTTTTTTAATTAAGGAAAAACAAATGTTTTTAAATGCTGAGTTACCATGGAACTAAAAGAAATGTTTTTTACAGCTAGAAACCGGACTTAGAGACAGTAAACAACATGATAACTAGGCAGGTCTTCCTCTGAAGGTCTATGAGTCCCCGTGGCTGCCATAACGAAATACCATAGACTGGGTGGTTTCAACAACAGAAGGGAACTTTCTCACAGTGTTGGAGGCTAAGGTCTGTTAGCGTGGCAACTTCTCATGAGGACTCTCCCTCGCTTGCAAACAGCCACCCTCTCCCTGAATGCTCACGTGGCCCTTCTTTGGCGTATGCTCTTGGAGAGAGAGCAAGCTCTCTGATGTCTTTCCTTATAAAAGTAACAATCCCGTCATGGGGGTCCAACCCTGACAGCCTCATCTAACCCTAATTACCTCCCAAAGACCTCATCTCCAAATACCATCACACTGTGGGGTAGGGCTGCAATGTATGAATTTTGGAGGGACACAAACATTCATCCAAAGCAGAGGGTATCCTCCAGAGATTAACAGTGTGATAAATTCAAGTTCACGTTTTTTTAAATAAAATACTTAGAAGAGTGCTAGATGATATAATACAGGGAAAGAAAAAAAGCCATGAACAGGATACAGTCCTGTCCATCAGAGACACATTCTTGTAGTGGAAGACAGAATATGACCACCAGTGCAACAGAATTCTAACAAAAATACATACTAGCACATATTGGAGTGAAGAAGGGGAACATAGAGTGCTCTTAGTCTGGGAACAATCGGGAAATGTTTCTAAAAAGAAGTGAAATTTAAGCTGAGGTTTTTGGGGGGGAAAAAAGTAGGACGAGTCAAGAGTGTGGAAGTCTGTGCCAGACAGAGGGAACAGCTTGTAGCAAGGTGCAGAGGTGCTGGAAAACATCACTGCACACGTGTGGGGGGGGGTGAGGCAGGAGGGGCTCAAGGAAGAACTGCCATCTCTAACGTACATCTGAACAGAGATTCAATGAGCTCAACTGGACTGAACTAGTGTGCCATGCTAAGTTCAAACCTTACCTCAAGAACCATGCAAAACACTAACTTTTAAGGAGAGAGGAGCAAGAAATGACTGAAGATTGAGAAATATCCCTCAGGTAATGAAGTGGAAGAGAATGGTTTAGACACCATTTTATAGAATGGAGAAAGAAAGCTGGTTTAGAGGTTCTCCTAAAAATTCAGAAGAAAAACGATGAAGAGCTTGACCCAGGCACAGATATTTATCAGAAAAATAAATGAGGTAGTTATTATCAAATAGCCAATATGGTTCCAGAAATTTCTGTGGTAAAGCTACAAATTTTATGTGGTTGAGGTACTTAATGACAAAAGAGGTGGCCATATGGTTTGTGTGGGACAGTCCTGGATTTCACAGCACAATTATTCATAGCACCCCTTTTCTTTTCAAGAGCATCCCAATTTGGGTAATAAATTAATGTGCACCCTACAGTGACTCCCCTCTCCCAGCTCCGTGAGTACCTAGTCTGAAGGCGCTATTGTAGACACCACTCCTTGGATTCCTGTTTGTTTTCACCATCTTGCCACCTTCCAGATCACACTTTTGGCCACCACAGAAAAAACCTGCCTCTTTCTCTGGACCCCAGGATCAGCCTTTTTTTAAGATTGTCTGTCTTACACTTATCTAAATCCCCCCGTTTCTGACCACACAAATTCTCTGGAGGAAACACTTCCGTTGTGGATCCCAACCCTGCTTCCAAATCAGCTGCTTCTGCCCAAACTCTTCATTCTTCCTTTATCACTGGCTGAGTGCCCTGGCCTTTACGGCCCCAGGCATTTCACTGGCTACACTGCCCTTCATTATACCATCTTGGGCCCATGGATCGTCTAAACTAAAATGTTAAATTCCTTCCCAACTTTGCCTCACATTACCTGGTCCTCTATTTGGCCAGAGTCTCAAACTCCTATCACAGACACCTCACCTTTTTCTCCACCATGGCCAACCTTTAGTGGGCATGTTAGTCTGCCACGTGACCTCCACTCCCTCATTCAGAACTAACCAGAATGTAAATAGTTGTTTATGGGATGATTTTTATAGCTCTTTATTCCTCCACTTCTTTGTATATTCCAAATTTTCTACAGTGTATAATGAAATACATTTATTTAAAACAAAAACAATTTACCTTTATTCCCTTCAAAATTGAACCACGCTTTCCTCTCACCTTCCAAGTCCCACTGAGGCTACTTACCTCACCACCAGGAGCTTTCCATTTAGGATGAGACTTGGCTAGGATCAAGGGCTAGCCATTGTGCCAAGCTCTCTGCTAGAGTCTTCTCACAAACTTTTTGGAGAAGAGCTAGCAATTTGAACATAACGGCAAAAGAACCCTATTTCTGACAGTAAATGCTTTTGACTCCCTACAAAAGTTTAAAAGGTTCTAAGAAGTTTAAAAGAATGGGTAGAGAAAGGGCAAAGATCAAAGAAATAAGAGTCGGTTACAGTGGAATGTTACTATCGATCCAGAGATGAAAGCACCATCGTTGCTATGCTCTCCAAAACACCGACTATCAGAGCAGAATTCACAGACCAACTAGACTGAATGAGGTGGAAGGCCTGGATTAGAAAGGGGGGCAACTACATTAGAGACAAGATTACTTAAGCGACACACCGATCAACCAGTATATTACAATGTGTATTGAATCATCTTTGTGTAAATGGATCACAGTTGCAATGATTCAGTGTTGTGAGATAAAGTTTTGTGTACCTACTGACCTGAACCAGGGCCTTTCAGTTTATGCTATGAGGCTACTGCGTGAAGAGAGGGGAGGGTAGAAACAGGTAAATGGCTAAGTCTCCTGCCTCCTACTCACATCAGCCAGTCTTTGTTACCTTAGAAGATAAAATGTATTTGAAAGCCACCAAATAAATCGGCATGAAAACTAAATACATGAATAAATAAATAGGTTTTGTTATGGAATGCATAGCCTAACACTTTTCATAGGACCAAAATCTAACTAAACATGCATCACCTTTGGCATATTAACCAGCACGTATGTTTTTGTTCTTGCTCACAGGAAGTAGAAATATTTCATTGGGAGGCTTAAAAATGCCTCTTTTTAATAAGCTCATATTCACACTTCTAATCCACATATGAACTCATCTACTTTCACTAAATAAATTCCTTGAAGAGAGGGGTCCCTTCCCTCTCACTGCCTCGTACAGACTTCACAAATAGGATGTTCAATAGATATTTGCCAGTTAAAAAGAACACTGAAGGCAGAATACATTTTTAAAATACATAAGCAAAGAAATTCTCTCATAGACCCAAAAGCAACTTGAAAAATATGTCCAGGGGTCAAATTGTTATCTACAAGCATAGAGAGAATGTTAATTATCAGGATAATGATTTTGCTGTAAGGGTATAACAATGATAATGAAGTCCACATACCATGACCCCAGTTGACAACACAAACATCTTAGGAGGTGGTAAAAACAGAGCACATCAGAGTAGTTCGCCCTTACGTTAAGGAATCATACCAGCTCATTACCTTCTAAATGACTGTGGTAAAAAATGCTTCCCATGCTACATTTTCTCTTTATGTTAAAACACACCCACCCACCCCCTCCAACACACTCACCCTCTGAATCAAAGGGTCAAGTTAAGCCAACCTCATTGTCTCTGTGATGCCTTTATATATAATGATAAATACAAATGAGATGAGAGGCTTATCTTGGTTCAGTCCATAGGAATTAAAAACTAACGAACAAGGAAGCATGATGTTTGTGCTGACTGCCTCAGACACTGGACCTAATATCTCACTTAAAATTTCAGAGTACCAGAGAAAACACCACCTGCACTGATTCTGTGGGTTCAACGAAAAGGTCAGATGGAGCATGACCTTGTCTTAATAAGCACTTGAGAAGTATATAGGGAAGACAGACAAAACTCACACAGGAAATTAACGGGCCATGTTGGTGTTAGCCGTCTGCGCCAGCCGTCTGACTGATGCTGTGAGGAAAAAGTTATAAACCGAACGACGACTTGGTGACCTGCCCTGGCATAATTAAATTCATGACTATAAATTATGCATAGTATTATTTTATAAAGCCTCTCAAAAGCAAGCGGAGTAAGGGAAAAACAGCTTAGTTGCCCACGGACAATTTTTCTTTGATGCCCGTTTGAATAAAACAAGAACCTTTTGCTGGATTTATAACGTGACCGTGTGACTCGGGCAGGGGACGGATTAAAGGTGACATGACAGGTGGCGTGTCGTCCGTGCGTGGGGAGCGTCACACTGACAGCGCTGCCTGTGGGAAAAGGCAGAGGATGTGGAAAGCGACTGTGCAGGAAGGCGGAGGTAATGGAGCTCAGCGACACGCTGGGTATTTGTGAAGGAGAACTTCTTCACGGGTGATATAAATCCAATCTGTAACTTTCCATTTTTCTTAGTATGTCCATAAATTTAACACACTATTATTTGAAAAGTAGAGTCACAGTAGATCTGAGATCACATTATATCTTGTTCAGCAAGCTCTGTGAGCCCAGCAGGGGCGGCTGTGGATAGCACACAGGGGGCCGGGGATGGGCCACCACAACAGGTCCGTGGAGGCGTCTGCCACGGAGCCCACACACTGTCCTGTTCCACAGCTTCTCTCACACCGAGTTACTTCATCCACGTCATCCTCACCATGCTGTTTCCACACCTTACACTTGTCAATCTCTCCTTTTTATGCCCACAAATAATTTCGCAATCCTCTTTCTCAGCTTTTTGCCCTTCCAGTTACCTCTCTTGAGAGTAGGTTTCCATTCAACAACCAGTGTCCTCTTCATCCTAATCGTGGGAAATGGTAAGGAGATATTCACCTGCCCTCAACGGAATAGCGCGAGAAGAGGATGTGAATCCAGGAAAGAATGAGTACCAACAGAGAAGAAAAGTAAGCAATGGCTTGAAGAGGGGGGGAAAATCCACCTTTATCCTGTTAGACAACTTCGGATGCAAACCTGGAAGAAAGCGGCTACGTTCCCGTGAGTGTTTCAACATGGCTGGAATAGCGCAAAGTAAAATAAAGCTAGTTATCACTGATGAATGTATGCTATTTACCTTTAGTGCCTTTTTCTGAACTCAAGCAATGCATTTCCAATATTTACCATTAGGCTGATTTTTATTAAAAGTTCAGAGAGACTCTGGATCAAAAGTGCCGTGCCCACTCAAAATATTCATAGTCCTGACTTTAACAAATGAATGTGAAAGGCTGCACGAGGTAAGCCCAGAATTCAGTGCTCAGTTTGATATCCCAGAATGCTCTCTGTGAGAACGGAACAGATTGGTGAGGCTGTGAGTGCCGTTGCAGACTGTAGTAACAAGTGCATCCCATCTCTCCCCATAAGGCCTTCTGGGGGATGCATTACTATCCTTCCACATTTATTACTCGTATTATGTTCCCAGCTAGAGTCTCAGAGGCTCGATGGTCGAGTACACAAAGTGCTGCTACAACAAGCAGGCTGATCTCAGACAGTTGTGTGTGTCTCTCGTTCATGGATGACAACTAAATGAGCAGAATGTCCAACACCATGCCCACTGTTATTGGCTTGATTTATCATGAACCACAAGACTTTTTTTCCTGGCCCTATAACAAGTCTAACACCAACAACTACAGTGAACAGTAAACAGCACAGGTGTAAGAACAGAGAGTAATTTCTGTTTGAGAGGCAGAGTCAGGTGTACCCAGGGCAGGTGTGCCCAGAAGGCACGATTCCAAACCAAAGCAGGAGAGAGCATGTGGCGGAGTGGGTTTGAACGAGCAGCTAGTCCCCTACTGCCATCCTCTAAGTCAGAACTTTTTAAATTGCCACTTGCTTGAAGCCACATCAAGAGTCTTCCCATGATTCTCTCACCTCCCTAGATTTCTATTCTTGGGACTGGATGCAAAGCCAGAAAATTGAAGGGATTCCTTCTCCTCTCTATAAACCACCAACTAGACAAAAAATAGAACCTATTCACCAGTTACTCTTCTCTTCTCAAAGGGCTTTATTTACATGGCTTTATCAAGTGAGTTATAAGAGAAAAGGCTTCGGAAAGTTGGCCAAACTCAGTAACTATCTCTTATGGTTTTATTGGAGTTAAACAGTTGGAATAGGCAGGTAGCATATCATCAGGAAGGATGCCAGGCTGAAACTACAAAACCTCTTGGTAGATGTCTTGGTCCTAATATACAAACATTGAACCCAAAGAATAAACAAAACTGCAAGGTTGCAGTTTGAGTTACTCAATTTATTCCAGAATCACAAATACAGTAAGTGATTAAGGAAAAGAATAAAGTTTCTACCAGGATGTGTTGGACACAAATAGCTCTTGCATTGTGCGTTACCCAACTGAGATTTCACTATGATGGAACTTCTTGACTTCCTGGACCACTGCTCACCTCCTTAATGCTTTATTTAAGAATAACAGCAATTCAAACTATCACAAAATGACCCATTGTTGTTTCTTAAGAAAAGAGCAGCTCTTTGTTTCTAAAATGCTCAGTTATGCAATGAATGACTTTGGACTTGCAGGAAAATGTTCACCTCATCATGTGATACAATTGTAGGACATGAATCCAGCAGGAGTGATTAAATCTTAAACACAAATGTGGAACAATTGCTCAAAGAGCATGCAAAGTCCTTTGTGATTAAATTAAGCAGGGATTGGAAAAATAGTGTATAAGAATAATGGCTCTGCCTGAAAATTTTCTGGGAAAATCAACATATCACAAATCTCTAAATTGGAAGAGACCTTAGATGACATTAAAGGCAATCCTCTTTGGTAGAGTGACCACTTTATTCAGGTTTGCCTGGGATTTTTCTGATTTTGGCACTCAACAGCCCAGGTCTTAGAAAACTCCTCAGTCTTGGGGAACCTGGGTGGTGCAGTCAATTAAGCATCCGACTCTTGGTTTCATCTCAAGTCCTGATCTCAGGGTCTTCAGATCAAGACCTGCATTGGGCACTCAGCAAGGAGTCTGCTTGAGGTTCTCTCTTCCTCTCCCTCTGTCCCTCCTGCTCATGTGTACATGCTCTCTCTCTCTCAAATAATAAATAAATCTTAAAAAAAAAATCCTCAGCCTTGAGCAAACCAGGTAGTCACTCTACTCTTTGGATTCATAAATCCCCTTGATGACATGACCTACAAGAGACTTAACTTTCACAGGGTTCTGCTCCTGATCATGAGTCAAAGTCAGTGGCCCTATAACCTATCCTTTTTCTTTCTTCTGTAGCAAAATAAATTCCCTCCTCCAACTGGTAGCCTTCTGATTATCTGAAGACTACCCCTCCCCATCCCATACTTCTCCAACCCAGTCTCTCCATTCTCTGGGTTAGATTTACCCAGCTCCTTCATCTACTCCTTGACTGTTCTTGTTCCATTGGTGACCAAATGACTCTCCTCTGGGTAAGCTCATCTGTCAAGGCCCCCAAATGGTGACATCCCAAACTGAGTTCAGGCTTCCATGCACCATATGAGTAGAGTCCTTTAGCCCTCCCCCTGTCCTGGGCATGATGGGAATGTGGACATTCTATTAGTTCATCTGGCTACCACATCCCACTACTAAATAACAGTACAATTTATGTCAACAGAAGGCCATGGAGATTTTTCATACATGCTGTTGTTCGAAGACCTGCCATCCTGTAGTTATGCAATTGGTCTTTAGACCCAAACATTGCACATTGATCTCTTAGAGTGAACCCATTATTCAGCCCAGAATTCCAGCTTTGAATAATAACTCCATCACCCAAATCATTCACTCCCCTTCTAGGTTCATGTAATAGACAAATGTTTTCTGGATGTCAGCATCTGCCTTCACTGAAATCATTGGCAGGAATGTTTACTAAGTCAGGGTGTGGGGCCAAATCATTAGTGTACGCATAGCTATCTGCTGCATAAAGGCGGGTATTCATATGGGTCCTTTATTTTGAAATATTCTTTAGAGCTTTCCCTATTTCCAGATTTTAGAAGGGAAATTGAAACCAGGAGAATGCAAATACACTATAGCAATGCTTTCTTCATTTTCAACCACACCTGCCTTCTCCTTTACCTTTAGCCCACATATAGCCCTTCAGTGTCTCCAAACTTCAGTAAGCGAGTAGGATGGAGTTCCCACTATGAGCCTCGGAACGGAGCAGGGCTCTGCAGGCTTCAAGTGGGAATCATTGGTGCAGTTCATCCAGTGTCCCTGACTACCCTGTTCCAGGGACATGTTAGGGTTTCACTTGCCCACCTCTTTTGAAGTCAGGCATAGCCACGTGACTTGTTTTAGCAAACTACACATATATGGAATAATAAGTGTTACATCCTGGCAGAAGCTTTAAAAGCCGCTGTGTGGTTTGCCCTGTTTCCTTCCCACTGTTGTTTTCATCAGGGATGTGGGGGAAGATGAAAAGCCTTCCATTAGCCTAGGTCCCTGAGAGGACACATGATCAGAGCCCCCTGCTGGCCCACATTAGACATGCAGGTGGAGTAGGAAAGAAAGCCCCTGAGATTTTGGACATTTTGTGACTGCTACATGATTCACCTTGACCTGACTGTTACACTGAGGATACTGAAGGATACTGAGGACACTGAGGATACTGAGGGTCTGAAAGGGCAAAAGGAAGGCATCGGCATAAACAGCAAGTACGAAGGCTTGAGATGGGAAAGAGCAGAGCTAGTCCATGGAACAGAAGGGCCACTGAGCTGGAGCTCAGAGGACAAGGTTTAGGATGAGGACAGAGAAGAGACAGGCTCTGACCATACAGGGCCTTGGATGCTGAGGTGAGGTGTCGGTACTTCATTCTGTGCCCCGTGAGAAGATTTTGGACCATGTAGACAGGTGATCTAACCCTGCTCTGCTTCCCGTGTGGAGCAAGCACTGTAGGGGTGGTGATGGAGGATGTAGAAGCAATTGGCGCAGCGGGGTTGCCATGACCTCAACCCAGAACCCAAATGTGTGGAGAAATTAGACTTCCACTTGGTTGAGAGCCGATCTCTTCTTGCTCACTAGCTCCTATCAACTATAGCAAAATAAAAGGAACAGGGAGATTACCCTTAGACCGACACAGTGATTTAAGGAGTCTTTTTAGTAAAACTCAGCCTATTTGGTTAGACATGGTAAGTCTCTAGATTTTGGCCCCACCCCTGCCCTCCAGGATGGTGTATGGAGGGAGAGAAGCATGCATGACCTTATGGATTTGGGGGAAAAGAGTCCTCAAAACCATGCAGGGTCCTCTGGCTCCCCAGCAACGTCCCTTGTCCCCCACGTCATTAGCCTACAATGGTGTCATTAGGGGCTGCAGCTGAGGCTGAGCTGGTCTACACATCTTGGTCTACACCAAGCTCTCAGCCGGGTGGGACTAGTAGTCACCTCTGCTCTCGCTGGCATTACAGGCCCCTCTGAATGCCTCGCAGCCCCTATCTCAACACGCCCACAACTGCGCTGGTGGCTCGCAAGTCCATGTTCATGCCTTGGAAGAATAGAGGGAGGCTTGGGGATACAAATGAGATCCTCACTCTCTCTGACCACATCTCTGAATTTACTTACTTGGGATCACCCTCCAGGCTGGCCAGGAAGACCAGTCACAGGGCCTCCGGGTGACTTCTCCCAGTGTCCCAGACTAGAAGCCGAGGAGGAACCCCTCTGCACTCCCTCCAGGTATTTAGTTCACTTCCCTCTCTCTCTGGGCTGCAGCCCCCAGGGAAGATTAAGAGTCCCTCGCTGGCCATTATCTCCTGTTCTCTTTCTGTCTTCCTCCTCCAAAAATCAATGTGGGCAAGTATGCAGGCTTCATTACCATAGCCCCATCATCTGAACAGCCTTCTCACTCACTCAGCATGAATGGGGAATAGTACAGACGTTCGATGTGTTACGGGAGAAATTTATAACCTAGTCTTTTAGTCCTGATCTCTGCTATGTAAATGGGCACTAAAAACATTTATAAAATCCTTTCTCTCCCTACAGACTAGCTTTCAAGGCTACTGTCTTTCTGTACAACCCTATTTTTTTATGTCAGAAGCCAAATCTTAGCTTTTTCAGCATGTATTCTTTTTTTTTTTTAAGAGATTTTATTTATTTGTTTGAGAGAGAAAGAGTGAGTACAAGTGGGGGAGAAGGGCAGAGGAGAGGGAGAAGCAGGGAGCCTGACTTGGGGCCTGATCCCAGGATCCTGAGATCATGACATGAGCCATAGGCAGATCTTAACCAACTGAACCACCCAGGTGCCCCTCGGTTTATATTAACCAACTGAACCACCCAGGTGCCCCTCGGTTTATATTTCTTTATCCCCTCTCTGAGCAGGTATATTTGGGAAGAAGAGAAAAGCACATTAAATTTTTCCAAGTCATCGCCATCATTACACCTGTTAGGAATCTATCTTAATGGTCTGGATGAGAGAGAAACATACCACGCTGAAGTGAAGTAGAGAGCAGGAGAGAGAGAGCAAAGTAGGCATATGCAGGAAATATTCTGGAATTAAAATAGAATCGGCTGAAGGATGAGATCATAGGTGGTGAAGAATATGCAGGACCAAGAAGGAGTCCTAAGTGATAACAGACAGATTGTCCATTTGGGAATACTAGAGAAGAAACAGCTTTGGGGCAGGAAAAGTCAAGGATTGTTTTGCACCCAGTAAATTTGAAATTTCAGTTAAACATCTCAGTGATCATGTCAAACAGGCCACTTAGCAGGGCCCGGAGACGACGACCAAAACTGAAGTCAGTTTTGCGGGGGGAAGCTTCCGTAGGCCAAGCCACATTAGGACAAGGGGGACAAGAAGAACAATCCTGACCCAATCCAAAGCTCCCTCAAGGCAAGCTCTTAAGATTCAGCGTAACATTTAAGGTCCAGACTCAGGCACTGCAAACCCTAGATTTCAGCTATAACCACAGAGGAGAGAGAAAAGGTGTATGTGGGAACTAGGTAATCGTTTTTGTACAGACTTTTATCTGAGAGAAAGTAACAAACACTTGGGATCCTTCATCGTGGAGATCATGGAGAAACAAAGCACTCCCTAATAACTGACCTTTCTATCAACAAAAGATCTTGTGATGGACCAGTTTTTCAGCCCAGAAGCCACCCAGAGAGTGGGCTCTCTGACTACCCAAAACGAACCTATGGTTTAGAGTTTCACCATACACCCTAACATTTCTGCTGTTGGGTAGGAATAGGGGAAAAAAGAATGGGTAGGCTCCTCTAACTGAATGGGGGAGGGGTAGAGAGCAGTGATGGGGGTGAAAGGACCCCCAAAGAAATATCCCCAATTCTGAAACAAATATCTGTCTGGGTTCCTTCAGAATCACTCTTTTGAAACAGCAAGGCACCCCTCCACCATAGGAGAATGGAAAGCTGACAACTAGAAGACAGATATGCTTAATTAATAAGGGTTGAGGGAAACCTACACGGATGTCACACAAAAGGAGCAGGAAAATAGAAAATGATAAAGAAGACATGATTCTTCAAAATCAACATGTTTATATAGGTAGGGTAAAAGAGAAAGGGAAGACAAGAGGGAGAGGAGGGGTAAGAACAAGGGAGGAGAAAGTTCTTTTTCAGGAACGATTACTATTCAACTATAACCCTCTTGCTCCCTCTGGAGGTCAAGGGTGTGAATAACATGTCTGTAAAAAAAATCACTACTAGAAGCCTCGGCTTCATTTGGACGGCAATTTTCTTCACTCTAAAATAAGTCAGAAAAAAATAATAAAATAAAATCAGTATTAAGATAAAAGGACAAAATAAGGGCAAGAAATAAAATTTCCTCTGGCTTTTGGGAACTTTCCATATATTCTGAAATTTGAAGCCCAAAAATTTGAGGTGCTTTGTAAGCAAAGCTAGGGTAAAGCCCTAATCAAATACTTAAGACAGGCCTTAATAGGATGGGGAAAAGGTACAATACGGCATTAGCCTACATTAATCTATTTCCCCAAACAGTTTCTTTTGTAAACAGGAAGATTCTTTAGGATGGTGGGGTTTTTTTAAAGGTTTTATTTTTAACTAATCTCCTGACACCCAACACGGGGCTTGAACTCACAACCTCAAGATCAAGAATCACGTGCTCCACCGACTGAGCCCGCCAGGCGCCAGTAGGATTGCGTTTCTCCTCACATCAATGTAAAGTCCTCTTGGAAGGGCAATGTCTGGCCTTTGTTTCAGATTTTTTGTATTTTAACAAGGATGTCATTGTCACCAGGCAACTCTGTACTCCAGATGTAGGTATCTGCGAAAGTTAAATTACCTCCTATTTCTAATGACTAGTCTGGCAGTAATCACAGTATTACAATTTGTCTCCCAAGATCTAGCAGCTGAATCAGGAAAACAAGTCAAGGAGCCAAAGGCAATGAACCTTCATAAACTGAGTGCTCACGAGGCCTTTCTTCAAGGTCCCAACACACCAGTTCCAAACGAGCAGCCCTGAGACTCATTTCAGGAAGCTTCACTTCAGCGTAATGATTTTATAATACAACAGAAACGGACTCTGATTAACATTTGGGCAGGAGCAATGCAATGCTTCATAGCTGTGGGTTCAATTTGGGTAACGGTGTTTAACAAATACATAGCCAGAAGGTAAATTGCTCTGGCTTAATTAACTATTCTTTCAGAAGAACAAACACCAGTCTGGAGCATTATCTGTGGCCACAGGCAGTGAGTAGATAACATAACACCAACCACACCACGACAAAGTGCAAAAAGAGCAAAAGTGAATTTTTAAAGGTGATTTGATACTATTTAGTATATGCTAAAAGTGACATCTCAAATCACTTTTGAATGGTGTCAGGACAAGGGAGCCATTTGGAACAAAAGGTAAAATCAGATCTGTATGACACTCCATACAAAAGAATGAACTCTAAATGTATCAGATATCTGACAAATAAAACTATCCAGGTACTACAAGAAAATACGAGGAAATTCCTCTTCAATTTTGGTGAGAAACAAAGACTTAAAATAAAGAGGCAATAAAAGACTGATAATCTGACCACATAAAAATAAATACAATACATAACAAAAACAAACAAACAAAAAACCCACCCACAATAAACAAAGACAGAAGACAACTGACTGGGAGAAAATATTTGCAAGACATATCTGTAATATGTAAAGAGCTCTTGAAAATCGAGAAAGGACCAAAAACCCAGTAGAAAAAAGGGAAAAAAGATATAGAGGCAATTCACCTCCGAAAAATAAAATAGTCCTTAAAAATGTGAAAAAAAAATCAGAGAAATATAATTAAAAAAAAACAAAACAGAATACTGAGATACCATTTTTATCTATCAAAAATTAGAAAGTATGATAATACATTCTGTTGGCAAAACTGTGGGGAAATATTCTTATAAATTGCCGGTGGGAACGAAGATTGATACAACCCTTTGTGGAATGAAATCTGACAACACTTAACAAAAGCTACAGATGCACTTAACTTCTGCCCCAAAATCCCGCTTTTAGGAGTCTGCTCTGAAGATAACCCTCCAGCAACACAAAATGAATAAGCACAGGAGATTCACTGCAGCACTGTTTGTGACTCAAAACATTAGACGCAACCGAGACGCTCAGTGCCATCAGCATGGGGGTCGCTGAATAAACGGAGACACCCCCACGGTGAAACACTATGCAGCCATAAAAAAGAAGGGAGCTCTCTGTGAATGTACAGGGAGTGATTTCTAGAACATATTAAATTTAAAAAGCAAAGTGAAGAGTATCTACAGTACGCTACCTTTTGTGTAAAACAGAGGGGATACAACAATATCTATGTATTCATTATACATATATTCATCCGTTTGTTCAAAAGAAATGCTAAAAGGATAAACCATAGATTAATGAGTTTTGCCTATAGAAAGTGAGGGGGGCACCTGGGTGGCTCAGTCGGTTAAGCATCTGCCTCTGGCTCAGGTCATGATCCCAGGGTCCTGGGATGGACCCCACATCAGGCTTGCTGATCTGCGGGGAGCCTGCTTCTCTCACTCCCTCTCCTTGCTGCTGCCCCTGCTTGTGCTCTCCTCTCTCTGTCAAATAAATAAATAAAATCTCTCTAAAAATTAGCATTCTGAGTAATAAATGTGGAAGGGATGAAGGAAACAGAAAGTCACCATTAGGCAAATACCGTATGTAATAACTATTGCATAGAAGATCCATCAATGGATGATAAAATCAAGAGGCAAAAGTATTACGAGAAAAAGGATATTTGCATAGTCTCAAAGTATCTCCCTACAAGATACTAATTACAAAGGCAAAAATAGTTACCTTACAGGGCAGAATCCTGGCGCACAACATCTTAAGTAATCAGAGTGAACATCCCCAGAAACAAGGGACAGCAAGATCGCGTGCCCCGGACAGAAGGGTACAACATAACGTCTGTGGTGTTCTCACAAAGAAATACATCCACTCACATCTAATCGTCAGAAAACATCAGACAAACCCAAAGTGGGGGATATTCTAGAAAATAACTGACCAGCACTCTCCAGAAGTGTCAAGGTCGTGAAAGACAAAGGAGACAGAGATGTGACAAATACATGCCGCGTGTGTGTGATCCTGGGTTGATCTGGGGCCGAGGATTACTTCAACCTCAGTGGGAAAACTGCTGAAATTCCAGTAAGGTCTACACATTAGTTAAAAGTCGACTGTCGATGTTAATTTCCCTATTATTCTGTTGCGTAAGCATCAACATGAAAGAAAGCGGGTAAAGGTTATATGGGAACTCTGTTATTATCTTTGCCAGTCTTTTCTGTAAGTTCACATTTATATCGAAATAAGAAAATTTTCAAAGGATTATTTTAAAGCGTTTCTGTTAAGTGAACGCATGTCTACGTGGCACATTTCCGGAAGGTATTACGTGTGCGATGCCTTATTACGACTGCTGGAGGTAAGCTCTGCAGATATTGATGCGCAAAATCTGTAGGAAGAGTGTTGGAACCCAGAAGAAAACATCAGCAGAATAATATCTTGTTTAAAACACTGTAAAATGAAATACAGCCTATTTGTTTAGATTTGGGGAAACAGGAATACGAATGTGCTAAATGTGCTATTTCCACTGGCAGAGATAGAACCGTAACTTTCAAGTCAGTAAGTCGTCACTAGATGCAGAGTTTGCGCTCAGGATCAAGTCTGCAAAATTCTATTGGACACCTCATTCCCACGACTGCAAATCCAGCCTTCACCAATAGGAAGCAGAAACCAGTGGATAAAAGCTTCCCTTTCTTGTCCCCGAGCAAACAGTTCTGAGACACATTTAAAAGAATACCCTAGCAAGACTGTACACGAGTCACCCACAGGAATGGACCCCTCAATAATGTACCACCGTATTAGTTTGCCCTCCATCCCTGTTCAATTCCCCTGGATCCTTATTGCTCAATGGGGTCACTTCCAAAGGAACTTCCTGTTTACCAGTCTTTGTCATGGGTTCTGCTTTGAGGGAGTGTAGGGCAGGGATGGTGGAGACCTAAGCTAAGATAAAGACACATTTGCCCGTAAGTACAAGTTACTGACGTAAATATGAAGGAGATAACAATCAGTGGGAGTCTATTACTAAGTGCAAAAAATACCATTAAAGATGTTCACAAATGAGAATTTTATCCATTAAATGATGTGTTCCGGATGGAGCTAGACTGTGAGGTAACCCTTGAGGAGTAATAACTCTTTGAGAGAATCATAGAATGAGCAAAGAGGGTATCCCACATCCATGGACAGACAACGCAGGACCCAAATCAAGCTGAGTTTTCTTTAGCCAACATGGAAAAAAGATTGTTGTAAGACTGCAATCAGCACAGCTCAAGGACTTATACACACGTGCACTCTTGAAGATGTCTATCACTAGCCAGCAAAAAGATGAAAAATGAAAGCATTTTTACCTGGGAATGAGAAAGGTGTATTTCAGGCTTGTTTATAGGAAATGTTAAGTCCTACATTTTTTAAAGGAGAAATTTCTTTTGTGGAATACCAGATAGGAAATATTTGATTTATACAAAGAACAAAAAAGCAGAGGAGCCTAAAAGAAATAGAATTTAGCAAAATTTCCATTTAATTTAATAAAAATGAATTTGGCCCTCTTGATACTTGAAATAATTTTTAACAAAGCAGCTACCTAACGATTTATGCCAATCACATCCTTTTATATTTGGCACACAAAACTTTTGTTGCTCTTTTCCCCATGTTTCCTTTCCTCTAATGTTTGTTTTCTTTAAAGATCTATAAGCTATCTCCCTTAAAAAGAAAAAGTAGAATTGTGAACTAAAACTATGGTTAACCAGTACCCAAGTTTCTTGCCAGTCTGAAATGTCAGCTGGAAAAACAGTCAGCCACTAAGCATGGCACATTTTAAGCCCAGTCTTCGAGAAATCCAGCAAGTTTTTGTTTATTTATTTTTTTAAAGATATTATTTGTCAGAGAGAAAGAGCACAAGCAAAGGGAGAAGTGGGCAGAGGGAGAGGGTGAAGCAGGCTCCCCACTGAGCAAGGAGCCCGATGCGAGACTTGATCCCAGGACCCTGGGATCATGATCTGAGCTGAAGACAGAGGCCTAACCGACTGAGCCACCCAGGAGTCCCTCTAGCAAGTTTTTAAAGAACTGCAAGGGAGCCACTTCTCCGGGGATGAATAGCCAGCCCCTCCTAGGTGTGGTAAACACATACAAAAGGATGTTAGTATAAACAAAAAAGAAATGTTAACATGAAAAATAAAGTCTGACTGAGAGACTTCACTATTATCACCTCCACACTTAACATACCTGGTAAGGATGACTTTCAGTATTTAAATTCCAACCCCGTAAGACAAGTTTTCCTCAGTATGTCAAATCATGTTGCTTTCATTTATCTTTTTCAGTTTCTCAAACTATGGGATGCAAGCTTTTGGGAAATCTAACTGCCATATACAGTTACACAGTTTGTGCACTGCACAAATGTACCTTATGCCAAAAGGGATGTGAGGGCCAAGGAGGGTTGGGCCCAGGAAAATGCATGAATATAAATATGTATGTAAAACTGTATGTAATTTCAGGGGACCCCAAACCCTATGAAGTCCAGATCACAAGTTCAGACCCTTCTGTTCTATTGGTTTCTACCCAAATAAATGAGGTTTGCATTTTACCATATTGAAAATTTATTGCTGAGTCAGTCCTACCTCAGGCGTAAAACTAATTACAAATGTGCCCTTTCCAAGGTAAAAGAAAATTTATCTTTACCAAGTTAATTAACTATTTTGTCCTTTGTTACAAAACACAGATTTTTATCTGAATAAGATCTTAAGACAGTAACTCTCAAGTATTTTCATTTCTCTTTTGCTCCACGGAAAGGTCACTCTCTGGCCTTTATAAATTTAATAAAGAGCTACCACTATGGAAAGCATATCTAGGAGTAAAATCTCAACATTTATAATTTTATGATATCTACTTTATATCATTTTTAAGTTTCACTAAAATGAGCAGAATTTATCAATTGAATCAATCAGTTATAATAGCTTAACTGAATGAAATGACACAAGAACATACCTTTAGATACACACATTCATCTGCCAAACCCAACTGATCTCATAAAAAATATTTGACAATAAAAGGAACAAAAGCATCACACTTAATTTCAGGATGCAGCTATAAATTTAAATTCAATTCTGTGTCTGTGACATCACCACCCCATGCTTCAGTATACGAAAGTCCCCAATGTAATAGCTACAAGACCTTCCACAATAAAAAGTTTTTGTTAATCTCTGATTCTCTCAAAACACTACTAAAGTAATAGTAAAGAGATTTTTTTTTTTTTACATGTGTAAAACCCACAATACCAACAAGAACAGGAGAGTACTTTTGTTTCAGGCAAAGTGATTTAGTGGAATGGAAAACTTGAGAAAAACTCCTGGGATACTTAAAAGTTCTGGATCAAATGGTTTGGTTTTTTTTTAAGTCTCTTCATATTCATGGCTGGGCATTATGAAGAAACACACTCCATAGGCCAAAAATGAAGCAAGAACTTAAGTGAGACAGCTAAGTATAAGAGCTAACAGTTGCCACTGATGTTTCTGATCAGTGCTAGTGGGTTCCAGATTTTTGTCTTTATACAAACAAGGGCACTGGAAAAAAAACCTAGGACCTAGGATGCCAGGTCAGAGGAGATAAGACCCGCCAACAACTCCCTCGGAAATAAGATAAACATAGAAGGAGATAGGAAGGAAATGTGCCTATTTTACCTTAGCTCTGGGAGCAGGAAGATGCCTCTGGGAGTCTCTCTACAAGCTGGCCCTGCGCACAAACAGCATCTGTAGTACCTTTGGGGGGAACAACTCCAAGGTGAGAATGTAAAACACTCCCAAGTGGCCAGCAGAAATAAATGCAAATCCTAGGGGAGGTACCTTAAAGACAGGCCCCCAAGAACTTACAGATAAATTATGAAATTAAGATAAAAAATCCAGGGGCGCCTGGGTGGCGCAGTCGTTGGGCGTCTGTCTTCGGCTCAGGGCGTGATCCCGGCGTTCTGGGATCGAGCCCCACATCAGGCTCCTCCGCTGGGAGCCTGCTTCTTCCTCTCCCACTCCCCCTGCTTGTGTTCCCTCTCTCGCTGGCTGTCTCTATCTCTGTCGAATAAATAAATAAAATCTTTAATTAAAAAAAAAAAGATAAAAAATGCTAAGACCTAAGAAAAAACAAACCAGCATACGTGACTGACACTCAAACAGAACCCAACCATATCACAGACTCACAATGACTGGAAATTAGTACACTGACTATATTTACATATAAAAAGATAGTACTTAAGAGTATGAACAGGCATATTTCCTAAGTAGAGTGTCTAGAAATTTAAAATATATAATTAGATTTAGAAACTCTAAAGAGATGAAACGAAGATTAGACATTGTTGAAGAATCACTATTAAAGATAATTTAGAAGAAATTATTCAGAATGAAGGAAAGAGTAGTAACAGATAAAAAAGGAAATTTAATAGCTACTAAGAACAGAGGGAAAATGTCTAACACACCTCTAATAAGACTAACAGAAAGGGGCTAATAAATAACATAGCAATGAAGCGATATTCAAAAACATAACCGCTAAAATTTTCCAAAACTGATAGAAGGAACAAATCCTCAGATTCGAGAATCTCGACGAACCCTAAAATGCTTCAATAAAGAGATTCACAGCTAGACATTACAGAACAGCAAAGGGTAGAGACCCTAACGCAGCTGGAGGAAAAGATGACCTCAAAGAAACCAGTTTAATAACTGGCTTCTAGAATTCAGAAGACTTACTCCAGAAAGAGGTAAAATGGACCCTCCCAAAAAATGGTCTGGGATACAAAAACCAACGGTGAGCAAAGCAAGTGGAAAATGCTTAAGAAAGTTGAAACTACTATTGTATAACGCATTGACAACCATACCAAAATTGTGGGGTTAAATAGAGAAGTAAAATAAAAAATAATAGTATATAATTCGGGTGATGGGCAACTATACCAATTAAATTTTGAATCTGTGAAGTTAACATGCTTTTTAGAATTTTGGGGAGCACAAAAAACTTAAAATAGAGAGCATCACTTTCAATGAAGAAAGATGGGATTTAAAAGAAAATTTTAACAATCTCTATCCAAAAGAAAGGGGAAAATATGTATGTGAGAAGAACACTGACAAAGCACAAAATAAGATGGTGGAAAGAACTCCAAAATTAGTAGTAACCAAAATAAAGACTAAACTCCTCAGTAAAAGAAAATGTCCATATCCAGCCACCTGCGAGGAGTCTGCTTCTCCCTCTCCCTCTGCCTGCTTGTGCTCTCTCTCTCTCTTTCTCAAATAAGTAAATAAAATCTTCCAAAAAGAAGGAAAAAGAAAAGAAATCCTTTCTTGCCAGACCTCTAGCTCTACAGTATAAAAAATGTTACCTGATTTCATGCCCCAACATGAGGAATTCCAATCTCTCTAGTGAACAGGGTACCAATACTTCTGGGACTATTATTAAAGAGTTATTACCACTTACTCAGAAAGTCTGCTATGCATTGTCCCCAATTTCCAGGAAAAGTAAAAAGAACAAATGGAATTCTGAAACTCGGTTTAGCAAAGCCCTCAGAGACTCTCCAAGTTCTACGGTTTGAAAATATTCTGATTGGCTTTAATGACTCCTCTGGGGTTCATCAACTCTTGCCTTCTGAGTAATAGGCCTGTTCGAGCATCTAGGAATATTACGTCTGATTCTAGAGTCCACATGCTACCAGCAAGGAGACATAACCAAATATTGCAAGGGGCTCATACAATACATCCAATCTTACCATTAACAGGTATGAGGAGACTTGCTCAGAATCCTCCTAAATTGTGCACAACCTAAAACCCAAAGATTTGGCCTTCTGGAGGAGACATATTACCCATGAACTGGTAAACCATACAACCAAACTAACTGTCGGAATTATACACATTTTCCTTTGGGAGGAGCCACTCCATTTCCCTTGATTCCATTTCCTTGAATGAAATCTGATAACTTTCTAGGTAACTAACTCAATCCTTTCATTAGGCAGCTTTTTAGATGCCAAAAAACACACAGATAGCCAAAAATCTAAATTCCTCTATGATATTATATGTAGGAAAAAAGGTTCTGGTATCCGCCAAAACTAATATTTGGGACCTTTTGTAGGAGCTAGCTTTGGTATCTGAATTTTCAGATATAGACCCTGGAAGGGAACATATGGTAGAGATTTGGAAGCTGTCTCACTTTATCCAGTCTTACAGGTAAAACACACTATTTCTTTCACTTTAGATATGCCTAACTGATGATCTTGACACTATAAATTTCAATACCTGCAGCCAGACTACTCTTAAGTGGCCCCAAAGCATAAAAAACTATTTTACAACCCCATAGGGATCTTCTGACCAAAAACAGATGACTGGGTGGCCACCAGTAACTCCATTTGTAACATAAAATTGAATTTGTAATACAATTAGATCTGTAACATGAAAGGCTATTGGCTACTAACTGCAATCTAAACAAGGAGTTGTGACCATGGCAAATGGACACCTGTCCTCAGAATAGTCTGATATCAGCCACTCTGACTCATCCATTTGCCTCTTAGAAAAAGAAATTGGGCAAATTAGCAAAAGGAGAAGGAAGTGGGCCTTGTTTTGAAAACTGAAACCTTAACCACTCACAGCGGATTCTAGACTGCTTTCTTTTCTCTGCCAGACTCTTTATTTCACTTTGCAAGAGGCCTAAAAATAGCAAGACATCTACATGCTGTGGTTAAGAGAAATAAGCAGGAGAGCTAAACAAATCCGCTAAGGCTGTAAGGTTCCACCAAGGTAACCCTCATCCAAGATTCAGGAAATTGAACTGAGTAAGAGCCCATTAGATACAATATTGGTGTCTTGAGAGGAAACATGTGTTGTTTTAGGGGAAAATGGTGTGATTACATCCCTGCAGACCTCTTCTGGCATCTTTAATACTTATAAAGAGATCTGATAAGCTAATGAAGAAATCACAAAATTAGGTAATTTGGCTAATAATCTCATGTCCGTTACTGCAGACTCATCACAATGGAAATGAAAACTGTTCTTCCATCTTAATTTGGGTACTCTTGGCTCAGGGTTTAAAAGGTACTCTACAAACTCTCCTAGTGTCTGTTATACAGGGGCTCAGATGGGCAATAGCAAGTTTTAAATGCCGCTGTGCAACTGCTGTCCCATTGCATAATTAAACAAATGATCAATGAAAAGAACAAAAAAACCCTAACACTGTGGATGTTGAAACAACCATCTGGGAACCACGATGCTACAAACAGCAGTGAAGATCTGTAGTAAAGATTGTGGGACCACATCCCGTTATGAATCTTTCGGCTCAGACCAAAAAATGGCAATAAGGGGGTGATACTGAGAACTGAAACTATTTGCAATCACACATCTGACTGTCAATATTAACAACTTCACTATTCTACTGTCTTCATTCACATGGCATTAATATTCTAGGAAACTTGCCCAGAAAGCTAAAGTTGAAAATAACTTGATTATTCAAGAACTTCCTCCAAGCCCTTTATCTCAACACTAGACTATTCAACTTCCCTCAGCAAAGTATATACTCCCTTCTTAGAACAGGAAGCATTGAATGACTATTTACTTCTCAAGATTTACCTTAAAATCCTCGTCCCAAATTTGTTCAATCATAAAGACATCAAATCAAGAGACCCACCTTAAACCAGACCCCAAAAGAACTCAAATAACCTGCCTTTGCTCTCGCTCTCCAGAACACAGTATACTGAGACTTTGCCAATGAAGTGACTGTCGTTAACCATAGTAAAGAATAAACTCAGCTTTGCTTAATCAATAGGATCATTTAGGTATATTTTCAGGAAGCTAGCCTTCAGCAATTGAGTAGGAAGCTTAAATTATGAGGTACCATGAAGAAAAGCCCCATATAAGATGAGGGTAACATGGTACCAAAGTTCCTACACTAACACTCCCCCAAGTGTACTTTAAGGAGAACTAATGCCTTGAGATGTTTAAAGAATGTTAATTTAAAAGAGGTTCTACGTTCAAATAAAGGGAAGCATCAGGTTAAACAAAGGTAAACTGGTCTTGTTGGTGTAGGGATTTAGTCTGTACTACGAATATCCAGAAGGAACAGCATATACAAGCTTTCCCTAACTCATTCTACCACAAGACTCCATGAAACAGATTGTGGGACGAGTGAGCTAAAGATAATCTGAGAAACACTGAACTCTACTAAAGTACGTGACCCTAGGTTCAAGTCTTAAATCCACCCCTTAATGGTTGTGTAACCTCAAGCAGTTCCTTTGGCTTGAGTTTCAATTTCCGTATCAGTAAAATAATAATACTTGCCTTTTGCACTCATTAAAGAGGTTGTGAGTCAAATGACACGAAGCTTAGGAAAGCCCTTTGTAAACTCGACAGCAGTACACACAAGTGGGCTTTTTTTTTCTTAAATATTTTATTTGAGAGAGAGCGAGCTTGAGGGAGCACAAGCAGGGGAAAGTCAGAGGGAGAGGGACAAGCAGACTCCCCGCTGAGCAGGGAACCCCACCACAAAGACAACGCAGGAATGCAGGGCTCATCCCAGGACCCTGGGATCATGACCTGAGCCAAAGGCAGCCACTCAACCAACTGAGCCACCCAGGAGCCCCCTGAGTAAAGTGTTATCAATAACTCACAGGAGAGAGAAGGTAAATTCATGGGGATGATGAGACAAAGTATTATTAGTGAAATAAAATGGAAAATAGTCTAATAAAAACTGTTTCGTGCAAAGTCAGAGCTTTCTTTGATTGTCTACCTTGAGATCAGTGGTAAACAACTAAATAAATATACTGAGCAAACATTTACTGAGCTCCTGTAGTGCCAGATCATGAATGTGATTGACAGAAACCTAACCTGGGTGCTTCTCCTTGTTACCAGGTATTGTAATTATGCTATAACCAGAAAAAAACAATAAGGCTACAGAACCTGTGTACCTAATGGTACACTTTCTATTCCTTAGCACCAATACCAGATTTAAATGATCTCCCTATATGAACTGGTGGAAATGTTACTGACGAAGCTAAGATTCAATTATTCTCCTTGACGATTCCAGCATAACAGAGATGCAGAAAAATGAGGTTACTACAGGCTTACATTGTACAGTAATACAAACCGTGACCTGACAGATCTCCTATAAGCAAACAGCCCTGCCGGATCAGACTTGGGTTCTACTTAACAATGTGAACAGAGCATTTAAGCTTACAGTTGTATAACATGGCCTGGCTTCCAATAACTTCCCTCAGAAAAAACTTTATGAAGAAAGAAGAAATCAACTGCGAGGACACCGGAATTCTTACTCTCTATTTGCCCTTCATGAGCTGTCTAGGGAAGAAACTTCAGTTTACTCATCTTGAGTGGTTCCCAGATTTCAAAATTTTATGGTCCAGTAAAATTCTCCAAATTTAAGATACTCACAAGAGACTGTCAATGCTTAACTTTACCAAGGTAAGGTCATTTTTTTTTTTTTAAAGATTTTTTATTTATGTGACAGAGAGACAGCCAGCGAGAGAGGGAACACAGCAGGGGAGTGAGAGAGAGGAAGAAGCAGGCTCCCAGCGGAGGAGCCCGATGTGGGACTCGATCCCGGAACGCCGGGATCACGCCCTGAGCCGAAGGCAGACACTTTTAATGACTGCGCTACCCAGGCGCCCCAAGGTAAGGTCATTTTTAAAAATCTGTCATTTTTAATTTTAAAACATTAGGAAGGATACAATCCCAGAAAAGACAGTCCTTTAATGAAAACCTCATCACACGGTCCTGTCTTTGTATACTATGACTTCTCTGTGAGCTCATATCCGAGGGTGAGAATAGGTAACACATCATTTTACGCAATTTGCGTACCTCCAGATTAAAAATCAGCCTGGAGGCTGGAGCCATTTAACAATATGGACTCATACATAAACACTGAAATTAACTAAACATTTTTACATGCAGCATATAACTCAAAGTTAGCAAGTAGTCTGGCTCCTCCAACAATCAGGAATCAAAGCATACACTGACAAGGAGCTCAGACATCAAAAAAAGTAACTGCATTCTGAGGTTTGCAAAATAAACACTTCAAACTCCAGTGCAAGTCACAGTCTATGAAGCAGTAGGGTTATTCGGCTGGAATCCCGTCATGAACGTCAGATTAAGAAACACTCCATACCAAGCTGTTTGCACGTGCTAAGTTATGACTGGCGTCTTCACATACATTCTCATTTAATCTTGACAGTGTACACACGATAAACTGAGAAAAGAGAGGAACATTCCAGACTTCACCCTTTACTACCTCCTCCTCTATTTGCTCCTCCTCAAACGGCATAGAACGGCAAAATAATTCCTTACTGTCTCCAAACTTACATTGTTCTCATTCTTAGCAGAAAACTCAATTACTGTCAAAAACGGTAACTAGAAATTTGCTCACTAAACACAAAATCCAAATAAAAGAGGGTTTTACAAGCCCAACAAGGCTATTTTAGGCTCAAAGCCTGAGTTAACACTGAATAGCTAGCTATACTTACACTCAACACACTATTTTTTGCTTCCAGGACTTCACCTCTAATGCTTACAGATCCTGACATTTATGTAATAAAATGAGAGAAAAAAAAGCTGCCAAAAAAGGAAAACTATACTCACTTAACCTTCCACTACCAAGTCTGTTTGGAGTTCATGTCTGACTTACCCCATTAATTAGTTTCAACCACATATATAAAGGTCTTTTTCCTGACCTTGGCTGACCTTGGAAGGTCAACAGGGAGAAAAGTAAACCACAGCTTGAGGTACACAATCTGAAAATGACATGGAATTGAGGTGAATTAAGCCAAATCAAGACCCCATTGTTCACAGTCCGGAAAGGTGACAACCATGCTGATACTTTAGTTACAAGTAACTGAAAAGCCTTATTCAACATGGTAAGATAATAAGGAAAATTATCTCTAATAACAAGATGTCCAGAGGTAGGATGTGCACTGGCAAAGCTCCTGATTCTCTTAGCTCTGCCCTCCTGTTTGTTCATTTCATCCTCAGGCTGTGAGATGGTCATCTCCTTTGAGTCCTAATTTTTAAGCAGAGACCTTACGAGAAGAAGCCCCTACATCCTCACTGGCTCAAACCAGACCACATATTCGATCACTGGTTTGGATTATCTTGTGTCTTAATAATCCAAACCCAACCCTAGTAGGTGAGGAGGGAGTCAGCTTGTCTTGAAGCACATGGCTGCAGAGAATGAGATGGAGAACAGAAAATCCACGTTCTGCTGGGAAGGATGTGAATGTTAGAAAGTAGAGTGGACATCAGTGCTTATGACAGTGAAGGCAGAACAGCCTTTTCTTTTCCTGCTCCCCCATCTCAGACTGAGGACCAGGATGGTGTCTAGTGACACCCACAGTTTACTGTCAATGTGAACAACTTGACTATTCAACTGTCTTCATTCCCATGGCATTAAAATTCTAGGAAACCTGCCCAGGAAGCTAAAGTTGCAAATAACTACATTGTTCAAGAACTTCCTCGAAGTAATTTATCCAACAACTAGACTACTCGACTTACATTCATGTCACAAAAATGAAAAATCAGTGTACAGAGAGGTGGTAGGCACATTCCTACTCAGGGGCACAAACAAGACTTGAAGCCAGGTCTCCTGACTTCTGCCAAGTCTCCACACAACAGTATGCTGCCTCAAACTAAAGTATTTTCAGGGCTCAAGGTGATGACAGTCAGGTTTTAGAGACAACTCAGGAACGCAGTGACTCTCTTGTTAAAGGTAGAGAACTCCAGAAATCACTTAAGTCATAAATTGAGGCCAAAGGCTGTATTGTGATTTGCTCTGTGTCACTCCGTCAATTGGTATAATAAATGTGAGAACAAATATTACAAGACAGAATGTAATTTAACTGCCAAGGAATGATGAAAACCTACATTTTAGTTTAGTGTGTGGGCCAGAAAGGACTTAAGGGATTTGAGCTGACTCTTAAACCAACAGACAGAATGTGAGACACGTTCACTGGAACAAAAGATTTGTTAAAATAGTTTCAGGGGTATTAGTTAGGTTGGGGCGGGGGAGATAAAGTTGATTGCATTTAAAATTTACAACGAAGTATATAGTATACATGCTTCTGTGGAAGCCGAAACATCTGAAGTTTAGAGAAATTTTCTTCGGAATGCCCAGGTAGCAATAAGCTGAATCTTCCTAAGTACTGGACTTGATACATTCCAATCTACTAGTAACCTTATTTCTGTGACATGCTGTATTAAAAACACTGAACCTAGGATAGTTTTTTAAAAATAATTACTTCAGTTATTCTTAAAAATTAAGTATATTTTCACTCAGTTCAAAACTGACTCTTAGAAAATTATATTCAGATTTGAAAGAAATTTCAGAGAATCAAACCTCTATTTGGTCAATTGACTTCTTATATTTTCATTTTTCATATTTTCGTTTTCAGGATACAACCAGTCTGAGTTGTCAAAACACAACCAAAATAGGTGTAAAAATAATGTCACACATAGCCAAGTGGGTAAAAAGGATAGACAGAGCTGATTTCATTAATGGCCACAAAACTGATATTACCACCATTTGTAATTAATGAGTTGAAAGAAACAATCATTAAAAGAAAGGATATATTTTAGATCTGTTCAAGTATATAATTTGACCTTACTACTTATATATTACCAAAGTTCCAATTTAAATGTATTGTTCTAGTTTTGATGGTTTTAAAACAAATGCAAAAGTTGCTAGATATACAATACAAACCTAAATCTACAAGATACTTAAAATTTTACTTTAACAATTACAAAATTACTCAGTAGGACCACTCATTTAAATTCCACCCAAGTCAATTATTTTGTTAATAAAAGAGCCTTATCAAAAGTAATTTGTTTTTTTAATTCATACCTCAGTAAAACTGGAAAAAATAATTTATTGAAAGACTTCTACCTTAAACTTGTGATGGATCAGAATATCCTGTAACACTAAAATGAGTAAAAACGTTTATTTCAATGTTAATCTCATAACGTAACTGCATAACTATGCCTTTGGTGCACTCGGCTGAATAAGGACACAACCAACTTGATGGAAAATTGCTTTCAAAAGCATCATTTACAAATGAAACTGGGCTACTTTCTCATACCATACATAAAAATAAACTCTAAACAGATTCAAGACGTCAATGTAAGACCTGAAAACATAAAATTTCTAGAAGAAAACATAGGCAGTAATTTCTCTGACACTGGCCTTAGCAACATTTTCTAGATGTTTCCTCAGACAAGGGAAACAAAAGCAAAAATAAACTATTGGGACTATCTAAAAAAAAAAAGAGCTTTTGCACAGCGAAGGAAACCATCGACAAAGTGAAAAGGCAACCTACTGAATGGAAGGAGTTACCTGCAAATGATCTAACCAGTAATGGGCTAATATCCAAAATACATAAAGAATTATACAAGGCGACACCAAAAACACCCAAACAATCCGATTAAAATGGGCAGAGGACCTGACCTGACCAATTTTCCAAAGACAACATCCAGACGGCCAACAGACACGTGAAAAGATACTCAACATCACTCATCCTCAGGGAAATGCAAATCAACACCACAATGAGGTATCACCTTACACCTGTCAGAACGGCTAGACTCAGAGAGACAACAGATAACAAATGCTGGCAGGAATGTGGAGAAAAAAGAACCCCGGTGAATGGAAGCTATCATTACATGCACAGGACTCTTCATTATAACTCTTGTCATTCTTGCTGATTATCTAGGCGGTATGTGGGAGAACTGCATTTTCCATTGGAGTGATCAGATTTTACACTTCCATGGTAGCACTGAGTAATTAATGCGAGTGGGAGCAGCGGGGCGCAGAGTTCTCCAGGATGCTGATATTGCACCTTAATCTCTCCTAAGCTGCCATATGCAGTACCCTTAGCCCAATAATGGAAACAAAGGGGTCTGTTAAAGGTAAAATCATCCTGCATAGTTTCTGTGCACCACTGGTGTGAAAGAAATTGATTATTCAGATGTCTGGAGTGACTGAAGAGTCACTGGAGAGATGCGGGAGTCCTGGTGAAATACAAGATCAACTGTTTTCTGAAATATCATGGCTCTACCCATTCGGGCTACTTTTAATTTTCTACATATATAGTATTTTCTAGATCACTTAGAAACTTAAAATCTATGTCGTGTATACTAGAACACTAGAAAACAGCATGCCTGATTAATGAGTACTATTGTCCTCTATCATCTCAAGTAACAGAAAAAGAGGTGTAGGACTCTAGCCTTTTGACTGTACAGACCAAGAACACACACAGTGACACAATGATTCATCTGAACATCGTTAAATACAAAGTAATTAAGCTTTTCTAAATATGCAACCAGAAATCACACTTGTATCCAGCTTTAGTGACGTGCTTAGAAAAGTTTATTTTGTGCTTAGACTATTTTCCTAAAGCATCACAAAATTATTATACATCCAAAACTCTTCAATGGTAGAATATTTAGTATTCTAAAGGCAAGGCCTTTCAAGAAAACTGTTGTACATTATGATACTGTAGAAGTCTACTGGAGTCACACAGCAGCAGAGTCTAGACAAAGGGGACATTACAGAAATTGTCTATTACATAAAGGACAAATGATTCACTCTGAGTTACGGTTTATCCCCTTCTTATAGATAATACAGTTCTTACTGCCACCCAGCACCCTTCCCCACTTTTGCTGTAAGGTGAAAAACTCTGTGCTCTAACTCGCTGAGGAGTAAAAACATCTCAAATGTCCCATCCTGCTGATGCCCACCTGTGAAATACTACACAATAAAAAGTACAGCAGAATATGGATTGTGTGTGTTCAAAATGTAAGAATGCTATGATTTTTAAACATCAAGCATATACAGACTTTGTAAAATTAATTAAGAATTTCCTGTGTGAGGATGAATATACACTGGAAACATACACTATAAGATACTTTTTCCTGAGTAGAATACTAGCTTTATTTTATATCAAATTAAGTTTCTATGAACTTTCAGAATTTAAAACATCAAGGCTTTTCCGCAACATCAAATGAAAATCAGGAATGTTCACCTTCATATCCAAAAGAAAAAAAGAAGTTCGAGCAGAGTTCCACAGAATGATACAAAATCTGAAATGAACGTCCAAAATTTAAGTGATCAGTAGACAGCTCTTCAATTTTAAGGATCCCTCAGTAAACTTCGGTTTGAAACAACAAAAAGGGACTATTTATTAAAGAATGAAAAACACTTCCAGAAAATTATCCAATTTGGAAAATAAAAAATGTAACCCATGGTTAAGTACAAATCATACAGAGAACAGAGGGGAACAAAAAAGGTAACTGACCTTTACTGGAATCAAGACTTACATAAAAACTTCCTACATCAGTAGCATATCCTGTATTATCACATGTAGAAAACTGTAATTAAGCAAGGTGGTTCTTATTAGTTGCATAATCTAAAAATATGAAGAAATTTTGGACTATATCTCTAAAATGACCAGAGTTGTCACTGAAATACACATTTCTTGAGACAATGGGCAGAAAGTTCCCATTTATGGGAAATATGTTCTTTTTTTCACACAGTGAAACTGAGAAAAATTATATCAAATGAGAAATCTTTTTCTCCAAAGTAATCTCCTTAAATACCTCAATAATGCAATATTTGGGAAATGTAATCTTTCAACTAAGAAAACTTGAAACAGATTACTAAACACGCTCAAATCTTATTGCTTGGCACCAGATTTTTCAAAAGTTAAAGAATTGTTTAAACCATCGTACTGCCATTCTTATATCCTATTTCAAACGTTTTTACGTAGTGCTACTTTTATTTTCTGAAGGTAGTCTGTTCAATCTGATGACAATCTCGACTGAACCCTGCAAGGTACAAGCATGTCACAGCTCACTTCAAACCAAAAGAAATGATCAATCTTCTCTTTTTGCCAAAATAATATTATGATATTAATAAAAATTAACTAGGATCTATCTGTGGCCAATGAAGGACCCACAGGACGTTGTCTTATGGCATTCTGTGCAAAGTCTTTCTTTGTTCCTTCTTTACTTCCTGCTTCCTCTTCTGACACATCTTCTTCATCAGCCTCTTGTTCCTCCTCCACTTTTTGCAAAGGTTGAGAAGATTCTGGTAATAATTTTTCTTAAAGATAAAAACCAGAGGGAATTAAGAGGTACGAACTTCCAGTTATAAAATAAACGAGTCACTGAGATGAAAAGTACAGCATAAGGAATATAGTCAGTAATACTGTAATAATATCGTTTGGCAACAGACAACATTCATGGTGAGCATTAAAAAAAAAAAAAAAAGATCAAGACCAAAAATGGGGTTTTTTTGTTGCTGTAATACATTTGCACTGGAGTAAAATCAAGACACAATTCATACACCCATAAACTGCTTTGCCACTTATTTATCAATCACAAGGTCAGATTTCCAAAAGGAAAAAGTTATCTTTAAGAGTGACGACATAAAAGTGAAAATTGGTTTGAAAGATCCATTTTACTTACCAAATTTATTATAATTACCTGCCTGTTTATAACTGAACTGAAATAAACCAAAATTAATGCTGTGAATGAAGATGCTGTAAGAAAATACACTGCATTCAACAGAACCATCTTAATTTGCTATTAAATCTTCCAGTGAACAAGTACAACTGAAACAAACTCCAACACTACCCTTGTTTCAGTTCCCAGGTGAACAGGAATCAGACATTTACAACTGAAGGTTATATTCCTACCCAGGTTGTTTCCAAGGAGTTTCACAAATGTTCTTCCTTACATATATAACTTTATTAAGACATAATTACAAATAATAAAATGTACAAATCTTAAGTGTACAGCTCAGTGAATTTTTAACTCTGTCCACACACACACACCCTTTCCATTTTTTTAACAAGGCCTACTGATAGATAACTTAAACTTGGAACACACCACGTTACTGAGAGATACAGAACACAGAATTGGGCCAATGAGCTTCAGCCTGTTCAGTGATCCTAGACTGCCCCTAACCTTAGGCAATCCAGAAGAGAGTAGGGAGACGCAAGGGTGCAAGGCAGAAGAAAACACCGGAAGCAACTACCACATGGTAGACAATCTGTCGTTTGGTCTGGCATCCCTCTTTCTGTTGGGTTCCCTGTACCACATCCCATGTAGCTGTGGTGAGCACTAGAGTTCACAGCAGTGGTTCTCCCAGGGGGATTCTGCTGCTCACTCCACCACCCCAGCCAAAAGAACAGTCAGCAATGTCTGGAGATATTTTTGGTTGTCACAAGTAAGAGGAGCGGTGTTACTGCCAAGCAGTGGGAAGCTGCCAAACATCCAACAATGTACAAAAGACAGTCTGTCACAATTAAGAATTAACCAGCCCAAATGTGAGAAGTGGCCAGGTTGAGAAACGGCAGTTTACAGTGACGATACCAAACAAGTGAGCTCTCTACACCAGCGGAGTGCACCAGAGTTTTTCTAAAAGATAGGTGGGTGCAGGGGAAAAGTGTATTTTCTTCTTACTCTGGATTGTGAGCTACAGCTTTCTTATCACTTTAACGCTAAGGACTGGAAGGAGCCAAAAATGGCTTTCCAAGCTACAGCACGGAAAACTAAGCAGTTCGGAAACACAACACCTTAACATTTGAGCCCTAGGATCCAGCCATCTCTGCTCTCAGACTTCCTCGCTACCTTGAAGCAATAAACTTCTATTTCGCTTAAAGCTGGACTGAGTTGGGTCTTTCCCTAGCAACTCAAAATCTAAGCTAAATACATCCTGGAAAACAACTCAGATCACGTGGCCTGCTATAAAAGGGGTGGTATCCCATTCAAGTATGGGTTACTATCTATCAGTCGTGCCACGGATTACTTAAGAGACAAATTTGTTGTTAATGTTTTTCAAATGATATAAATATTAAGCGTACATTCAGCAAATTTTAAATTGTCTTTTAAGGAATCATTTCTTTCCCTACAGGTCAGTGGCTCTTGTTGGATAAAATGATTCCTTCCCCTGTATATGTCCTTTTCAGTATTGATGTAACGATCTAAGAAATGAGAAGATAACCTGTCAGTTATCAGCAATCTCCACTGAGTTCATTTCACGAGTGCTGACCTCAATAAATCCTAAGTCATGAAAGGCAGCACAATGAAAATGTCATGCCAACAGTCTAATTTAGGCTCTATTCTCCACTCTGTCACTTCTGTGTGACCCTGGAAAAATAGTTCATCTCTCTGAGCCTTTCTTTCCTCGACCACAAAATGGAAGAGTATCACTTATGACATCTAGAGTGTTACGGAAGTGGGATGAATGGGATGGCATAAAGTGAAAGTTCTTTATAAACAGCAAACTGGAGGGCTTCCATAGCACTGCAACTTTCAACATTAAATGCATGTTTGAGAGGCAATTATACTAAGACAGACACCAGTGAATACTTAATTATATAAACGCGTCTTGCAGTACAGTGTCAATGCCACTCCTAATCAGCTATGGGAATTACTTTTCCCAATATCCTACCATAAAAACTTAGACTTGGCTAGCATACAAAGAAAATTCTTCAAATGTGGTCACTGTAATAATGATTGACTTCAAGAGCAGAACATATTCAACTTCTGATTTAAGTAAACTCAAATGGATCCAGGAATATGATGGTTCACATAAAATGACATCAGATCAATGTCATTAAATACCTACAAGTTATATGCAGTGTTAAAATTCTCCACACTACAAAAACCAAGAAAGTAACTATGTTCCAAATCCACCAGGTTGTCATTCTTAAATGAAATAAATATCCCCCTACCCCTTCCAATATAACCTACTACTCCACATTTAGAAAGCTAAGCTGGAAGGGGAACCTATTACATGTGTGATTGCATTCGCAGAAATGAACAGAATTACAGTGAATAAAAAATAAACACTAAAAAATATACTCACTGGAAGGGTATGGCTGTGGTCTGCGCCTTTTTGAAGGAAAAAGGCAATCTGCCACAAATATCATACACTGCAAAAATAAACACAAGAAATCTGAATGTATATGAAAGAACTAGTGTAACTATATTAAATTATCAGATGTAAAAGTTTTTTTCCCCTAGTACTCTGAAAAATGAAATACTTACGAGTCCTAGTAATAGTCCTGAAAGCAGAGTTGCTAAAGCAAAAACTGTATAGGATCCCCAAACTGGTAATCCAAGGTCTTCAATAAAATAGTTATGGCAAGTCTAAAATCAAAAGAAAAAAAAATAAACTAAAAACCTCATTGTTTAAAATAAACGGGTAGTGTCAAAATGTTTAAAATAGAAATAAAACTTTAGCCCATACCCGGATCCACATAGATAGCTGAAAGAGGGCAGACATACTACTCATCCTGAAAGAAAGGAGAGAGGACTGAAAAACTGAGTAAGACACACAATTCTGAAGTAAAATGCGCTCTGTCTTCTAGTTTTCAGTCTACAATTTCCCCAATGTGACAGATTTTATTGCTGGTAGTAATCAAGATTAGTGATACATCACTGATTTCAAGCCCGTATTAAGAAGTCTTGTTAATGGGGGCACCTGGGTGGCACAGCGGTTAAGCGTCTGCCTTCGGCTCAGGGCATGATCCCGGCGTTATGGGATCGAGCCCCACATCAGGCTCCTCCACTATGAGCCAGCTTCTTCCTCTCCCACTCCCCCTGCTTGTGTTCCCTCTCTCACTGGCTGTCTCTATCTCTGTCGAATAAATAAATAAAATCTTTACAAAAAAAAAAAAGAAGTCTTGTTAATGAAAATTAAGTTTTTGAATTGCTGTCACTATGTGATGTCCTCATAAATAAAACACTTGATAACTTTTTTCCTTTTCCCTACTGCTTTGATATTAACCTTTTACCTTTCACCTGATGATTTCTCTAATATACTCTGAATAACAGCTTATAAGCTCTATAGAACCAGTTAAAGTCAAGTGTACTGTAAGCAAATGGCAACTCTTATTGACCCTTAAAATTCTCCAAAGAATGAGCAGAGAGGGGAGCCTGAAGGAAGAACTGAGAGCACTTGTTGAACTGATCCTTCCCACCTAAGAATTACCCTTTTGAATTAAAATTAAATAAAACTTACAATAGCATTAGTTTGATATACTTTAATGATATACAAACAAATTACACAGAAAATAAATACTAAGTAATAATATAAATAAAAATAATTATTATTTTCACATAAACCCAATAGTTTAGACAGGCATTTAGAAAAAAGGCATGCTCCAGAACTAAAAAGGGTTTGTGGGTTCCCGACTGTTTCCCTCTAGCGCAAGCGTTGCCACCAACACACAAACTAATTCACACCTAAGCCAAAGTTCACGAACTCAGGATGACCTAATTCATTGCCCATCATCGGGTGGGTGAATGTACTAACACTGGAAGTACCTCTTATTCAGACCGCCAATACAAAAGGCATGGACTGCTGGACCCCTGAGGACTCAACAAAGACTTACAAGCAACTCCTTCTTCTGCTGGAGAGGGGAGAAGTTATTTATGCGACTTCAACTTAATAAAAATCAGTCGTATTTTCAGTTCAACATAGAAAGGTGGTTCAATCATGTTACTTCTGTTGTTTAAATTGCAAAATGGGAATAGGAACAAGAACTGAAACATAAAGCACTGCGTAGCCTCACTATAGTCAGCACTAATTAGGTTCTATCAGGAATATTAAGTGCGTTATCTGGGTTGGCGTGTTGGTCCAGCAGGCGGAATCCTGACAGATACAGGACAATTCAATTCAGAGATTTTCACAGGAAGAGAGGTTAAGGGAAAGGTGCTAAAGACAAAATTCTATTTCAAAATACCGCTTACGGCTGATCTTTCCTCCACTCCCAGAATCCATAGTATTTTTAGCTCTTATACCATTGGTGTAACAACCCTACATTCTCTAAGAGCAAGTGTGGTGAGGAGACAGGAAGAGAAAGCTTAGCCACACCAGGATGAGTCCATGGGGACCTCAGCAAAACTCAGTATTTCCAGATGGCTCTCAAATGACCTGTGAGGCCTTACACCCCAGGAGCTAGCAGGAAATATGCTAGCTATCTCCAACCCTTACTACTCCATATATCTAGCTATTTATAAAGCCCAGGGGTTACTCATGCCAGTAAGGTCACTTGTTCAACCATACGAGTCAACCAAAACACTATCAGATGGGTAGAGTAATTCAATCACATTAAGAAGTGAAATCTAAAGGTAGCCAGAGGAGGTATATGTCTGAGGCTTCTCATTCAAATATTAAGCTCAAATGATAACTTTACCCTTGTATTGCTCATGAAGATGGATTAGTTTTTGATGATAGAAATGACCATGATCTACAGAGCTAAAATATTCCTGAAAAGGCTCCCAATTCTAGTGAATGCCTCCTTCTAGCTTAACAAGAATCAACGTATCTGACTTAGAAGAAAAGTCAACCTAAAAATATCACAGTAAATATGAATGTACCTTAAGGGCCCAAGAATTAAAATCCAGTATAAATGCTTTATTTCCACAAAATTAATTGGTCCAATTAATTCTGAAATAAGTAAAAGAAAAATCCTCATACTTACAGAACAGAACCTGGACCAAACCATGATGAAACAGGTTCAATACTCTTCCACTCTTTCTCACTTATGAAGTTTATGAAGTCCTTCTTAGTCCTTGGGCCCTGATAGCGCCTAAATTCACCACCTTTACAACTGAAGAGGGTCAGAATCACACATTAAGCAGAACCAAATAAATAAATTTTGTATTTGTTTTGCTATTTCTTAAACCTCATTTTACAGTCAATCCTTACATTCAAAATCATTAGTAATGCACAAGTAACAAATTATACTAATTGCCTACTCAACATCTTAGATCCAAATTTGTTTAAACAATGGGGTTATAAACAATCATAAGCCTTAAGACTGTTATTACCTTTACAAATAATATAACAATGAAACACCAGAGTTATACGTCAATTATAACTCAATAAACGTGTAATGCACATATCAAAAGAATAACTACATGAAAAGTCATTAATATAGTGTCTGGTACTTATTAATTATTAGCTATTTTTAAGCTATATAGGTTAAAAATTTAAGGCATTTTTCTGGTATTTTCAGTCCTAATCACATCATCTTAACCATGCTACTTTGAACTGCTAGAGGTATCTGGTCAGATTTCCTTTCCTCCTATTTCAGTGATTCTATTTACAATCTACTTTGCATTCTTCCTGACCGCCCCCTCCCTACCTCCCATTCCCAATGTATGGAGTTCTCATAGGTTCAAAAATGCTCTGTCTGCTCCCATTTCTTCACTATTTTCAAACTACCCTCAATAATACTGCCAGTCTAATCCCATATAATACTTCTATTTTTACTGCTTAAGTACAAACACTTTCAAGAGCTTCCTACTACCTATAGTAGGGTTAGAGGATCCTTTAGCCATCCAGAGCCAAAGACCACAAGAAAGCCCCCACTCAAAAAAAAAACAACGTTTTTATAAAGGCAATGGCATTTGTGCTGTTTTTCAAGAATAGGCAGGAGTTCAACGGGCCAAAGACTGGGCATGATAAACAAGTGAGTTAAAAAAAGGACAGGAAATTCCATATAAGTTCAGGGGTGTTAAGCAGTGAGAAGGAAAATGAGAGACACAATCAGAACCAGTTAAGGGACATGTGGAGAAAAAGATTGAGTGAAAAGGGACAGTGCTACTTATGGTGACAGAGAATATGCCTACAAATAGACACAAGGGGAGTAGGGATGAATACAAAGGTAGAGGGAGGGGCGCCTGGGTGGCTCAGTCCTTAAGCGTCTGCGTTCTCTGCCTTCGGCTCAGGGCGTGATCCCGGCATTCTGGGATCGAGCCCCACATCAGGCTCCTCCGCTATGAGCCTGCTTCTTCCTCTCCCACTCCCCCTGCTTGTGTTCCCTCTCTCACTGGCTGTTTCTATCTCTGTCAAATAAATAAAAAAAATCTTTAACAAAAACAAAAACAAAGGTAGAGAGAAACAGACATAAACAAGAAAAAAAAAAAAGAAAGAAACAAAGAAAAGCGAGATACAGACACACAAAAAATTGCCAGGTTGCTTCCAAACTTTAAATGAGAAGTACCTCCTGGCATTCAACCCACCAGCTAGATGAACTTTAAGGTACAGGGCAGGTACAGGCCTACCTCAGAGATATCATGGTACCACCCCAGTAAAACAATTATCACAATAAAGAAAGTCACAAGACTTTGGTTTCCGAGTACATAAAAATATTTACTATACTGTAGTCTGTTAACTATGCAGTAGCATTATGTCTAAAAAAAATTTACATACCTTCATTTAAAAATATTTTATTGCAAAAAAATGTAAACCAACATCTGAGCTTTCAGCAAGTTGTAATCACTTATTATGGGCCACCATAAGAAACAAAGTATTGAAAAAGTTTGAAATACTGCAAGAATTACCAAAATGTGACACAGAGACACTAAGTGAGCAGATGCTGTTGGAGAAATGGTGGATTCACTTGACACAAGGTTGCCACAAACCTTCAATCTGTAAAAAACTGCAGTCTCTGGGAAGCACAATAAAATGAGGTGTACCTGTACAGATCTGAGATTTCCTATCCCCGGTTTAGAAGATAAATTCAAACTAAAAGACCTGATACTGAAGACTAAACAATCTTGCTCATTCTGACTTAGCACTCAATCATTTCACCTGCTACTGTCCAAAGACTGAGCTACAGCCCTCTCTTAACTAATTTTTGAACATACCATAACCCAATTTATGACTGTTCGTGAGATTATTCCAAGGATGAAACACTTACTTCTGCACTCTTCTGAAAATTCAGGGTTGTGTTTACATCCCCATATTCTCCAGGAACCACCCTAGCCCAGTGATTTTTCCCTTACCAAACTTTCTACAGACTTAACACTTTAACTCTGGGCTCATAATCATTTACTATGCTATATGGTATCACACTATTTCATGTGACCACCGCCCTCCAAAATAATTACAAAGCTCTGAGACCAGGGGCTGTCTCAGATCTCATCCATCTACCTAAAGACACCTAGGAAAACGCAAAACGCAAAATGAGTCTTACTGAATATAATGTTCCTTAAGCATGATCCAGGCCAGAGGCCTAGTATTCTGATTATGCTATGCTGCATCCTTCTCCATAACTACAGACTATTTAAATACTTACTGATAAATAGTAGGAAGAGCAGTTATGATAAATCGTCCACTCAGCCCTAAAAATGATAAAGAAAGATTAGAAATAAATACAAGAAAGAACAGAGAGCAGGTTTTATATGAGCCAACAATCACCACTTAAAAGTCGATTCTGAATTATTTAAATACTAACGGGGAAAGCATATGAAATTATACCTAAAAATAGCTGAGCTTTGTAGCAAACAATGAAAAAAACCCCAGTTATGTAGTGAAAGCAACTTTAAAAAAAAATCAACCCTATTGCACATTATCTCAACTAAAAATATGTAAAAGCTTGAATACTGAAGATATCTGTGAAAATATATTTATATATATTAACATTTGATCAATTATACCACTGTATGATAAGACTATTAGCTATGAGTAATGGGGCAGCACACTATAACAGTAGTCTTAGAAAGGTCTAAAATCATATGAAATTGCATTTGACATTCAAAAGACAAAGGCAGAGTCTAATGTGTTGTTAAAAATGGAAAATATTTTGAACCTTTCATAAGATGAGCAATAACAAAAACAACATTATTAACCATGTGTTAGGCAATAATATAACTAAGAATTATTCTCTCTATGCCTCAGTTTTCTTATCTGTAAAATGGGGGATATTACCTATCTCACAGGGTTATAGTTTTGTATAGGATAAATGCAAAACACCTGGAGCAATATCCGTACTAGGTAAGCACTCAATAAATACTAGCTATTATTACTATCTGGGGTGGGAACAGAGTCAACATTCCAGGTTTACTGTGACCAAGAACAAGTAAGATGAGGCTGGTCTAAGAAAGGAGCATCCTTAAGAATAGGCCTGCCACTTATTCAGGGGGCCAAGTCAGGAGTATATGTGACCCCACAACTATGAGGTCTTTGTATTAAAAGCATGTCCTCAAATTACAAGTATTAAATTTGAAACCCAATTAAGAGATTGGGATCACTCGTCAGGGAATGTGCCCTTGGCTCTATAAAGAACCTCAAACACATGCTCCTTATTCTGAAGCTTGGTATGGATGCAAATGATGGCCTGGCCAATGTCCATCTAAACCACATTATTCTAGGACTTCTCAAAGGCATTTTACACGCTAGTCTGGGGTCTGGGATACAAAGGAAAAAAAGATCAGAGGCAGTTAAATGGGCAAGAATGGGGAGAGGGCAATGTCTCCAAGGTCCCTTAGAGCAACACATAAAAGGAATGAGCTGCATATACAACCACGGAATCTGCTTTCTGCAGCCACAGCACAAGGATCCCTCGTCGGAGAGGTGGATGAGTCAGCTCACATACTACAGTTATGTTTTCAAAACGTAATGAAAGGCAGTTAAGACCAAATGATGTGGCAAACAGGATGAACACACGGAGCCAATCTGCAAACACTACCCACAACGTACAGTACCTGGCTGCTCTGTGACATCTACTTTTGCAACATTAACCTCAAGATCCTCTCCCCATTCAGCAAAACTTTCCCATTCTGGTTGAAGATTCTGACAAGCAGGACACCACGGAGCATAACTAAGAAACAGAATATTAAAAAAGTTAAAGCAATCTAATATGACCGTATGGAGATAAAAATTCTAAGTGTATAATTTATGAAGAATATCTTATACTAAAAACAAAATAGCAAAATGATTAATTTTGTGAAGATGAAAAAGCTTTAACTGTGGGTCTAACATTCTGGAAACCAAAACTACCTGATAATGCTAATCACAGAAAAGTAATTCTGAGAGTAGCTCTTAAGACAAAAATAAGTTTGTAAGTTCACATGCAAAACAGCTCTTTAAAAACCTTTGAATTTCTCGGGGTGCCTGGGTGGCTCAGTCGGTTAAGCACCTGTCTTTGGCTCAGGTCATGATCCCAGGGTCCTGAGATGGAGCCCCAAGTCAAGATCTCTGCTCAACAGCGAGAAGTAGGCTTCTCCCTCTGCCCCTTCCCCTATATGTGCCCTCTCTTTTTCTCTCAATAAATAAATTAAGTCTTTGAATTTCTCCAAAAATATGTGGCCACCAGAAACCTCAAAACCAAATCTGGAGTTCACCAGTTTTAATAATTTGCACTACAGGAGTCACAAATGAGAAAAATAGGAAGTGCCCAGGGCTGAGGTGAACAAGGAAATGCATGCCCCTACTTCAGAGGGGAACCATCACTCAGCAAGACCACCAGGAAGGGATTTACAGCTAGGTAGCAGGCTCTATCTTATTTAAAAGAAGCTGAAAATCTGCATTTTTATGTTAAAATGTTACTTCAAAACTTAACCCAGAAACAAACACTAGGCAAGCCAAACAAAATTCCTTTGGCCAGCCCTTGGTCAGCCAGTTTCTAAGACCTCAGGTTTATAAATGTATGGGTAAATTTATTAGCTTTTTAATTACTCCTCTGATATTCCGCATCTTTCAAGGCCCTGACCTCTTCCTAGGATTTCATTTTTCACTTTATTGTATATCATCTTTTAATGTGCTTCAGTTTTTTTTTAATAGAGCCAAGAAGAATAAAGCATGTACTTGCTGAACACCAGAGTACAGTTTCTACATTTCATTATATTGAACTTTTTTTTTATGAAAATAAAATTCCTAAAAGTAATCGGCCCTGTGGAACAAGACTAGTACCATACATAAAAGGGAAAGTCCTTAACAAGAGATTGTATTTCAATGAAAATATCTCTGTGACAAAACTGATCAGGATGGATGTAATGCAGATAACAGACTTGTAATAAGAGCAGACTATCGTTAGGACTAGTACTAGATCCCTCTTTCAAGCTCCTTTTGTTTCTTAGGTGCTTTTTAAAGTCTTAACCTCAAACTCAGTAAGCTAAAAGAACAAAAAAAAAGAAGCACTACAGTATATTCCAATTTCACAAAGTTGTTCTAATTCAAATCCCTAATAAATTTTTGACCACTGTATTTATACAGTTTGATCAAATGTGTTTAAAAAAAACCCTCCTTATTACTTGGCTGTATTTTGCATATAAATTCATAATCACTATTGTTTACTATTCATGAAACTGTGAATATTTTATTGGCACAATCTAAAACAAGTTATTCACGACAATAAAAAACAAATGTTGTCTCTGGTTATATTTCCTCTCCACTGCAGCTCAATGGGTGCCCGAAAATTCATTTCACTAAGTTACAGATTATATGCATACTACATAAACATTTTCCCCTATCTTTTCCTCCACTCCTTGATTTTATGACTCAAGAGTTACTGATTTGGCCTTTTGCGCTCTCCTTTAGGGACATCCACCTCCATCCATTAACTGGCAACCCAAGCATACAGGAAAACACTCACCTGAACTCTGTTAAAGAAGGGGGCTGTTCTAACAATTATTGCATACCTACTCTTATTTAGGCTTTGAAAACAGAAAGGAAGCCAGTATAGCAATACCGGGCCAGATTAATTAAAGCCTTTAGGTATTTCTCTCACTTGTAAAATGCAGGAAATAATACCCATTTATAGAATCTGTAGAGAATTAAATAGGATAATGTATATAAAGTGCTTAGCAGTGTTTAGTACAGTTAACACTCAACAGTGGTGTTTGTTACTAATACTGCTAACACCACTATTATCAATAGTACTACAACCATCATCACCACCACCAACAATTTAGCAACTAAAACAAAAACAGGCAGTTATTTTCTACCCATGCAGAAGAGACATTATAACAGAATCACCACAGATACATGATTTCCTCTGACCAGTAAATGATGACCTACCTGGTGGTCTTAAGAGTTTATAATCGCACTCATACATTAATTTTATTTTTTAATGCAATAACACTTGGACGTAAGAGTAACAATCCAGGATATTCAGTACTTTGCAAAAACACACATCCAAAGAAAAATTGAGATGCGGAGAAAGAGAAAAGAAAAAAAAAAAGGATAAAGAAAATTTAACAATAATTCAACCTGAATTTATTCAGCAGCTAAAATAAAAATATACCCAACCCATAAAATAAAATTTAAAATAAAAGAGTCTCAAATTCCAACACTGTAAATGGACTTTTAAAGGATAATTAGACAAAAGGAGAAGGGAGGTTCTGCTCATTTGCTGTTTTGTAAAGTTTGGTGAAAAGTAAGTCTAGAAGTTCGTGAAGGATCATTCTAAAATAAGTAACTGCATAGAAACTAGTCAGACGAATCACCTCCACCCCCACAGTCATGAAAAGTTGAGAAAATTCCAAGTTGAACGCCGTCTCTTAGGAGCACCACAGCGCTAGAAACGAAACTAGGGTGCACACTTGAGAAGAAACTTAACACGCCCCGGTAAGAAATGAGAAGGGGGTGGGACCAAGCTGATCCGAAGAGGAGTTTAGGCATCTCGAGGAGTCAGGGGCGCCGGCTCCACGGCACGGAGTGGAGTACCGGCGAACCTGGGACCCGCAGGAGGTGGTGAAGGGACGTGAAGTCGGGTGTCCAGACCTGGATCTAGGACACGGACCTTCCGGCCCACCGAAGGGACCCGAGACAACCGCCCCCCACTCACAATTCTATCATCCACTCTCCTTCCAGCAACTCTTTCCAATTCTCGTCCGTGATGACGCGCACGTCGCTCCGCCGCGCGTGGGTCCAGGGAGCCCCCCAAAGCAAGAGCAGCAACACTGCTACGGGAACCACGGGACTCCCGCAGGGCGTCATTTCTGCAGCCTGCCCACCCCACAGCAAGCGCGGCAGCCCCCACCTCCGCGCAGCCGCTCCTCACTTCCGCCCTCGCGGGCTTATCTGCTCATGCGCCTGACCGCGCGGCCCAGCGCGCGCGCGCGCGCGCGCGCGCTCCTGGGATCTCTGAATGCGCATGACAAGGTCGGGTCCTAGTGAGTTGGTTTGTGGAAAAGACGGAAGCGCGCCTATGCCTAGTGCGCATGACAGAAAAGCGGTCCCTTTCCACCGGCTGGTGAGCCCCAGAACTTTTGGAAAGGAGAAAAGCAAACAGGGGGCGTGGCGTAGGAAGTGGGGCGGGGCTTCGGAGATGACTGGCTTCAAAATTGCTTCAGCATTTTGGCGCCAAATAATTGCTATTCATACTTACTCAAGCCAATTGGTAAGTTTACAGAAAAGCAGTTTCCAGTTAACTGCCCTTTAGAGTTTTCATTTGTTTCTTTCGAAAATTTTGGGGGTAAAGCTAATAAATGTTTATGTAAATCAGAATATTGGTTTACTTCTGGGGGATTACAGACTGGAAAGGTGCACAAGGAAACTTCAGGGGAGGCTTTTCACATTCTTTATCTTGGTCTCAACAGTTAGTTACACGAGCGTACACAGGTAAAAAACCATCAGGCTGTGCATGTTGAGGCGAGTGCCCTTCATGCACTTCAGGGTGTACGTTGTCCCTAAATTGTTTTTAAATGTAGTAGTTACAGAGATGCGAGATCTGAAATTCAACATGGGCACAAAACACATAGGCTTATAACAAATATTTGAGATTTTTTTCTTTCAAGCATTTGTAAATGCTAATCAAAATGTGCCCTGTCTCTAGAAAGTATTCGTCAAACGACAGGTAGTAGTTGCCGTTACATCTCCTCACCTCACATTCTCGCTTAAACTCACTCCAGTTGGCTGACTTCCTCACCCCTCCCTCCATTGAAAGGCTCTTTCTAGGACACTAGTGATCTGCATATTAACAAATCCCCAGGCTTCTTCTCAGTATTCATCTTACTCCCCTGGCCAGCAGCATTCTACAGTCACCACACCCTCCTTGAAGCTGCTTTACTGTCTTGCCTTCGGTTGAGCCTCACTTGATTGTTTTTTCTCCTTCCTCACTAGCTGCTGCTTCTTGGCTGGTCCTCCTCTGTGTGATTTCTAGACATCGGTTTGCCCCAGGATGCCGTACTGGCCCTTCCTTCTCTTTGTATCCATACTCCTCCAGGTAACCTCAATCTGGCTGTATACCTGTCATTCCCGCTATGACCCTTCTTGGAACTTTGGACATTTGTATTCAACTCTTTGCTGGACATCTCTTGGATATCAAATAGGCAGTTTAAACATAACGTGGCCAAAAAAAACCCAATTCTTGATTCTCCCTCTCCTAGTCTTCTGTCTCAGTAAAGAGCCCCAAGGTCCATCAGGTTGCTCAAGACAAAAATTTACATTTTAATTCTTGTTGCTTTCTCTCTTCATCCTCCCTCCTGTACTCCATCAGCAAGGACCAAAACCTCGACCTCCAAAACATACCATGAATCTGACCACTAATTTCCATCTCCACAGCCAACACCCTAGTCCAAGTTTATCATCTCTTGCCTCTACTATAATAACAGATTCCTAACTGATCTCCCTGTGTCCTCTCTTGCTTCTCAAAATAAGATCAAGCCATTTCTCTTTAAAACCCTCCAAGTGCTCCCCACTTTACTTAAAATAAATCCAAACTTCTTAAACTCCTTACAATCACTTAAGAAGTCCTACATGATCTGAAACCTGCCTAACTGCTCCCTCGTGTAGTACTTGCTCTCCTCCTCCTTACCCTGCTACACCCCAGTGTTTCCCTGAAGATGCCAAACTCATTCCCATGCTAGAAAATTGGCATTGGCATTCCCTGTGCCTAGACTACTTATCCACTAGTCTTCATGTCACTCCATTTTGTCATTGATCTCAAATGTTACCTCTTAAAAGTCATATTATCCATCATATTACTCCACTCTAAATCTCTGCATAATATTAAACTGATGTCCTTATTTATGATTTCATTTCTTTCCTCACTCAATAAGAATATAAGTTTTGGGGTGCCTGGGTGGCTCAGTCGGTTGAGTGAGTGACTTGATTTGAGTTCAGGTCGTGATCTCAGGGTCATGGGACAGAGCCCCACATCTGGCTCCACACTCAGCATGGAGTCTGCTTATCCCCTTCCCTCTGTTCTTCCCCTCCCCGCTTCCTGCCCCCATGCTCACGCTTGCTCTCTGTCACTCTCTCTCAAATACATAAATAAATAAAATCTTTAAAAATATATATATATAAGCTTCATGACAGTGAAAAACTTCTCTATTTTGTTCACTACTATAATCTCTAAGGTATAGAACCCAGCCACTATAGAACTTGGTACATAATAAATGCTCAATAAATATTAGTTGAATGAATGAATGAGGAAAATCATAATTGTAGATATGCCATGCTTTTATTATAATGTATGAGCTGTATTAAGAAAGAATGTAAATATATTCTTATGTGTAATATAGAGGTAATACCTGCTGTTTATATCCACAGGGTTAAGAGGATAAAATGAGTATTCTTTTTAAACTGTAAGTCTTTTAAGGTAATTTATTAAAATTTCATTTTAAAGGAATTTTTTATATTACAAAAAAATGCACTTATGACTAAAATGTGCAAAGTACCAAAGACTGTAAAGTGAAAAGAAATACCCTCTAAAATCTTTTCCCATCTCCCGTGAGAATTTGCACCCCGTAGGCAACTGCTATTAACATTTTCTTTTGTGTACTTTCAGAATTTTTCTATGCACATAAACTATTACCAAAAAAAAAAAAAGCCACATACACAAGGGCGCCTGGGTGGCTCAGCCAGTTAAGCATCTTCCTGCAGCTCAGGTCATGATCTCAGGGTCCTGGGATCGAGCCCAGGGATGGAGCCCCGCATTGGGCTCCAGGCAGCAGGTATTTACCAACCAAGTATTTCAATATTTTAACAACTGGTGCAGCTTCACTGTCACAGTGTAACTGAAGACTTACCCCAGGCTAGGGCTGTTCCTCTTCCTCTGAGAGCTAGTTTTTCACTGTTCTGGTTTATTTCATTCGGCTTAGGGGGAGGAGCCACTGATGATCTAGCTTCACTGCTACGGTGACTTACCACAAAAGCTCTCAAAGAAATACTCTTAAATTTAAGTTACCAAAACCAGATTAACCCTCCTAACCAAGCAACCATATCATCAAGTCCTGTTGGTTTTAACAACTAAACTCATCTCAAATCTATCTCTTCATCCCGCTGTCACAGCCCTGATATATGCCATCATCTTTTTTCTTCTGGAATCTTGAAGGGTTTCTTTTTTCCTTTTTTATAATAATCTCATTATTGATGTGTAATTCATGTACCATACAGCACAGCCATTAAAAATGTGCAATTTAATGGTTTTTAGTATATTCACAGAGTTGTGCAACCATCACCACAGTCAAATTTAGAACATATTTATCACCTCGAACAGAAACCCCATATTCATTAGCAGTCATTCCCCATTTCCACCCAACTACTCTTTTGCCCGGCTCTAACAACCACCAGTCTCCTTTCTGCCTCTATGGTTTTGTGTACTCTGGATAGTTCATAGAAATGGAATAATATAATATGTGGTCCTTTGTGACTAACTTCTTTCATTTAGCATAATGTATTCAAAGTTCACCCATGTTGTAGCATGTTTCAGTACTTCATTTCTATTTTTTTATGAATAACATTCCGTTGTATGAATAGAACATATTTGGGTATCCATTCATCAGTTGATAGACATCTGATTTGTTCTACTCTTTAGTTATTAGGAATAGCGCTGCTATGAACATTCATGTACAAGTTTTTGTGTGGACATGTTCTCATTTTTCATGGGCACCCACCTTGAAATGAAAGTGTGTATGATATAATATTTAAGAAACTATTGCCTAATCCAGGGTTACCTAGGTTTCATATAAGAATTTTATAGTTTGGGGCGCCTCGGTGGCTCAGTTGGTTAAGTGTCAGACTCTCAATTTCAGTTCAGGTCGTGATCTCAGGGTTGTGGGATTGAGCCCCAGCATGGACCCTGCTTAAAAGTCTCTCTCTCCCTCTCCCTCAACCCCTCCCCCACCTCTCTCTCTCCCTCTCTTAAAAAAAGAATTCTATAGTTTTAGCTCATTCATTTAGATCTTTGATTCCTTTTGAGTTAATTTTTATATATGGTGTGGGATAAGAGGTCCAACTTCATTCTGTAGGATGTGGATATCCAGTTGTCCTAAAACCATTTGTTGAAAAGACTATTCTTTCACCATTGAATGTTCTTGGCAACTTTGTCAGAAATCAGTTGGTCATAAATGTATGAGGCTGTTTTTTTATTTTTCCCTGAATTTTCAGTTCTGTTCTATTGATCTATGTGTCTCCCTTGATGCCATTACTATACATTTTTTTTATGTCATTTCTATAGTTTTGAAATCAGGAAGTGTGAGTCTTCCAACTATGTTCTTCTTTTTTAAGATTGTTTTAGCTATTCTGGGACTCTTGAATTTCCATATAAATTTTTAAATCAGTTTGCTGATTTCTATAAAAAAACAACCTGGAATTTTGCAAGAAGCTACATGAAATCTGTAGGTCAATTTGGGGAGTATTGCCCTTTTAACAATATTAAGCTTTACAGTCTATGAACATGGGATGTCTTTCCATTGATTTGTCTTCTTAATTTTTTTCAGCAAAATTTTGGAGTTTTCAAATTATAAGCTTTGTAGTTTCATTAAATTTATTCTTTATTCTTTTTGATGCTAATATTAATGCAGTTGTTTTCTTAATTTCATTTTTGGTTTGTTCATTGCAGCTGTATAGAAATGTAATAGAATTTATATTTATCTTGTATCCTGCAATTTTGCTGGATGTGTTTACTAATTCTAATACTTTTTAGTGGATTTCTTAGGATTTTTTTTTTTTTTTTGTATATAAGATTATGTGATCTAAAGGTAGAGATGGTTTTACTTCTTTTTTTCCACTCCAGATGCCTTTTATTTAATTTTCCTACCTAATTTTCCTGGCTAGACCTCCGGTACAATGTTGAATAGAAATGGCAAGACTAGAGAACTCTGTCTTGCTACTATTCTTAGGAGGAAAGCATTCAGTTTTCATCATTAAGTATAATGTGAGTTTGGGTTTTTCACAAATGCCTTTTATTAGCTTGAAGAGGTTTCCTTCTATCCTAGGTGGTTGTGTATTTTTATCATGAAGGAATGTTGAATTTTGTCATATGGTTTTTCTGCGTTTATTGAGATGGTCAATAGTTTCTGTCTTTTATTCTATTGATATAGTGTATTATATTAATTGATTTTAGGCAACCTTGCATTCCTAGTATAAATCCCACCTGGTTATGGTGTTTAGTTCTTTTTATATATAGCTAGATTCATTTGCTAGTATTTTATTGAGGATTTTTGCATCTATATTCATAAGAGATATTGATCCGTAGTTTTCTTTTCTAATGATGTCTTTGCCTGGTTTTAATATCAGAATACTACTAGCCTGGTAAAATGAAGGAGAAGTTGTTCCCTCCTTTTCTACATTTTGGAAGTGTTTATAAAGAATTTTATTCTTTAAATGTTTGGTGGAATTCAACAGTGGAGTCATCTAGGTCCGGGCTTTGCTTTGTGGGTAGCTTTTAAGTTACTAATCCAATCTTTTGTTATAGATCTACTCAGATTTTCTGCCTTTTCTTGTGTCAGTTGGGTAGTTTGCATCTTTCTAGGAATATGTCTGTTTCATATAAATCATCTAATTTGTTGGCCTACAGTAGTTCATAGTATCCCATTATAATCCTTTTTATATTTGTAAGGTCAATATTGTCTCTTCTTTCATTCCTAATTTTACTAATTAATAATTTAATAATGTGAGTTTTTTCTCTTCTTTCTTAGTCAATTTAGCTAAAGGTTTGTCAATTTTATTGATCTTTTCAGAGAACCAACTTTTAGTTTCATTGATTTTTTCTATTTTTAAAAAATTATTTCTCTTTCATTATTTCCTTCCTCTTCCATCTTTGGATTTAGTTTTCTTCCCCCCTCCGTCTAAAGTATTTTAAGGGGGAAGATTTGGTTATTGATTTGAGATGTTTCTGCTTTTTCTAATGTTGGCATTGAACCCCTAAGTTACCCTCTAAACACTGCTTTAGCTGCATCCCCTAACTGTTGTCATGTTGTATCATCATTTCATCGATGTCAATGTATTTACTAATCTTCCTTTTGATATCTTCTTTGTCCATTGTTTACTTAGAACTGTGTTGGTCATTTCCACATATTTTTGAATTTCCCAGATTCCTTTCTGTTATTAATTTCTAATTTCATTCTATTGTCATTAAAGAGCATACTTCGTGTGATTTCAGTTTTTCCTAACTTATTGAGATTTGGTTTATGGCCTAGCATATGGTCTAGTACACTGAATATTCCAGCCCTTGAGAAGAATTTGCATTCTTCTGTTGTTAGGTCAGTGCTCTATAGATGTCTATTAGGTCTAGGTGGTATATATTGTTTAAGTCTTTTAATTCCTTGCTGATCTTCTTCCTAAGTGTTCTATCCACTATTGAAAATGGGGTATTGAAGTCTCCAGCTCGTATTGTTGAACTGTCTGCTTCTTTCTTCAATTCCGAAAGTTTGTATTTCACGTATTTTAGAGCTCTGTTGTAAATATTTTTATAATTGTTACACATTTCTGATGGATTGGCTCTTTTATTATTATGAAATTTCCCTGTATATCTAGTAACTTTTTTGTTTTATAGTCTATTTTGTCTGATATTAGTATAGATACTTGTTGTGACTTTAATTAATACTTGTTATCAGACGACAAGTTGCAGTTTAATGAAAGACCACAAGGGAAATTGAAATAGAGAAGTTTATTACTTGCAAGTCCTGGAAGAAGAACACAGTACGCCTTGAGGGTTGGTGGGTTGAGTGCTTTGGGGTTCCTGGGGTAAGGCCAAATTGGTCGACTCACACCAGAAAAAGCAGGGTTTTGTAAATTTCACAGGGTTTTTATCTAAGGGGATGCACAGAGTGGAAGTCCTGGGAAGAGGGTGGGGGACTGTTTATCACAAGGGCCATTGAGGGAGTCATATCAGGAACTTACATTTACTTATGACTCTATGGGCTGTTATCTAGGGCTAACGCTCACAGGAGGGCCTACTGTCAGCTCAAGGCCCCTGCAGGCTGCCTCCCCACCCCAATAGATGCCAAAACAGTAATATTATGGAGTAGCTTAGGTAAACTCTCTAACAACTACACTGTCTGTGAGATAACATCCTTAGATGGTCTCACAGCTCTCTAAGCCAAGATTAGGAAGATTAATTATTCTCCTTTCCCATCCAAATGCAGAAAGGCAAATGTGAGGACCATTCTAAATTTATGAGGTTGACTTTAAAATTTAACTTTAAAGAAGCATATTAAATATTTTATAATGTTCTCATTCATGCATAAAATTTTTAAATGAGACTAGAGAAAATTCCAAATGTTCAAAGGGATACTATCACGTGAAACACTAAATTAGAGTTAAATGAAGATTTGGCCATCTGAAGGATTATAATCACTGACATAATTACTTGGCAAGTTAGAAGGGATTTGTAGCTTGAGATTAGCTTAAGGTATATATTATTGCAGATGTCCACAAGGCACGAGGAAAGCTAAAGCCACAGACACCAGACTTAAATTTTGAAATCTGGTCAATTTCAAAAGAAGAAGGAGAAGTGTGTTCACTTAGCATTGAAATCTTTGACACAAATAGCAGCTCTTTCTGCACAGATGGCCAAAGGCAGAGAAAGGATTGTAAATGATAGAGTCAGGACAACAAGAAATGCTTGAACTGAACCTGGACAGAGATGGTTAAGTATCAAATTTCATATATGTATACTGATATACCACACTCACACTTAAGTATCTCTCTGAAACTCCGCAATTATAGAAAATGACCTCTTTATTTTTGTTATGGACTAAGTGCTTGTATCTCTCCAAAGTTCGTATGTTGAAGCCTTAAGCCCCCATGCAATGGTATTAAGAAGTGGGGTCATTGGGAGATCATTTGGTTAGATAAGTTTATGAGAATGGAATCCTGATGATGAGCTGAGTGCTTTTATATGAAGAGAAAGAGACACCAGAGCTGGTTTTCTCTGCCATGTGAGGATACAGCAAGAAGGCAGACATCTGTAAATGAGGAAGAGGGCCCTCACCAAGAACCAAAAGTGTCCACAACTTAATCTTAGATTCTCCAGCCTCCAAAACTGTGAGAAATAAATGTCTGTTGTTTAAGCCACCAAAGCTATGGTATTTTCTTGTAGCAGCCTAAGAAGATTAGGACAGTCATTTTAAAAAATTAAAAGGAGCAAGTCAATATGCATTTGGTTTTTGTTTTGTTTTGTTTTAATTTTACTTATTTATTTGAAAGAGAGAGAGAGAAAGCATGAGTGCACAGCAGAGGTGGGGAGGGGCAGAAGGAGAGGGAGGGGCGTCTGGGTGGCTCAGTTGTTAAGCGTCTGCCTTCTGCCCAGGTCATGATCCCAGGGTCCTGGGATCCAGCCCCACATCAGGCTCCCTGCTCAGTGGGAAGCCTGCTTCTCCCTCTTCCACCCCCCGCCCCTGCTGGTGTTCCCTCTCTCACTGTGTCTTTCTCTGTCCAATAAATAAAATCTTTAAAAAAAAAAAAAAAAGGAGAGGGAGAGAGAGAATCTCAAGCAGACTTCGTGCTAAGCATGGAACCCAACACAGGGTTTGATCCTGTGACCCACTCTCACAGTTTCTGTGTGTCAGGACTTCAGGAATGACTTAATCCCTGGTGGTTCTGGCAATGACTTCATCCCTTGTGGTTCTGGCTCAGAGTCTTTCATGAGGTTGCTGACAAGGTGTTGATCGAGGGACATTCATCAAGGTTTTACTGGTGCTGGAGGATACACTTCCAAAGTGGCTTTCATGTGGCTGACATATGGGAGGTACTGGCTGGTGGGAGGCTTCAGCACCTTTCCATGAAGGCCTCTCCATAGGCCACTTCAGGTTTTCATAACTGGCTTCCTCCATAGTGAGCCATCCAAGAAAGCAAGGCAGAAGCAGTGATGTCTTTTATGACCTGGCCTCAGAGGCTACTTACTGTTGGTCACTTCCACAACATCCTGTCGGTCCTAAAGGTCAGTCCTGTTCATTGTGGGAGAGGACCACACGAGAGTATGATGCAAACAGGCAGGGATTACTGGGGGACATCTTGGAGGCTGGCTGCCACACCTAACAGATCCACTTTAATGGTCATGGTAGCGTAGGTCTGGTGGCTAAGAACCTGGCTCTGGAGTCAGACAGACCAGCATTACCTACTTACATTTTCCAGTCCTCTGTTTCCTCACCTGTTGTATGGAAATGATAGATCCACCTCATAGGTTGGCTGTCAGCATTAAATGAATGCGTCTGCAGAATAATCCTTTCTGTCAGATCATGTCATTTCCCAACTCAAAATCTTCAGACTTAGAAATTCAACTGGTCTACCAGATCCTGACCTACCTGCACCTGGCTTAGCTACTACCACTATTACTGCTACTACTACTGGCACCACCACCAACTGATGTTGTTTCTTCTTGCTATCTCCTTTCCTCACTCCACTCTATCCACTGGTCTCCTTAGTCTTCAAACATGCTAAGCACTCTCCTACCTCAGGGCCTTTGCACTTGCTGTCCCTCTGCCTGGAACACTTTTCCCTTATGTTTTCATGGATCATTTGCCCATTTCATTCGGATCTCTACCAAATTGCTTCCTCCTCAAAGACCTTCCCTGACCATTCCTTTTATCCCTTAATCCTTCTTTACTTTTCTATTTATAACATTTACCACTACTTGATATTATATGTTTGCTTATTTTGATTATCGTGGCTTTCCTTTATTAGTGTGTCACTTCCATGAGGACTGTCTCATTCACCATCTTATCTTTAGTGTTTAGAAGTATGCCCAGCTTACTACAGTAGGTGTTCCAAAAATATTTGTTTAAAAATTAAATAATGCGTATGAATTACTCAGCACATTGCTTGACTCACGGCATCATGAAAATTCAATAAATCTTAGCGGACTTCAGCTTCATCATCATCAACATCTCATCGGCAACATCCTTCCCATCATCCCTTGACCATCCTAGTCTCTCACATATACGTGTACTTTACAGTTTTCAAATTCTTTTGTTATTTATAGAGAATATGTTATAATACTTTTAAAGCAAAGCTGAAATTGTGTAGGTATAGTTGAAATGATTTGACAAGTAATAAAACTGGGAAGTACAAGGGGAGGATTTGTCTCCTATATGTGGCTTTTTTTCAGATGGCCTTGCCTGAGAATTTGTCTCCCCGTCCCCCCTTGTCCCCCCGCAAATAAGCAGGCTTTCCTTAGGACAAATGAGTCTGTTATGAACAGATCATTTTAAGTTCATTTAAGATTTGACTCTTAAAAGAGTCTTTAGTGATTAAGTAGTGCCCTGGATCTTTCTTGGCCAAACTTTGAAACAGAGAATCATGTTGTATGACTCTTTGACCTTGGAGTTGTCCTAGAAGCTTAGTGATTTTTTCCATACACTGACTATCCCCTTCACCTACCCTTGCTGTCCCCGGCAAATCAGATCCCCATGCAAAGCTGCTTGCCTATACTGTGCATTTATGTTAATTAGGAAAAGGCAAACTTTTGTCCTGGCAAAGAACCCCGCAGGGGACCTGATTTGGTGTGGGCAATAGCCAGGGCACGTGGCTTTGCCAAAGCACGGGCTGAATTTGAGTCCCACTCAACCCTTGGCTGGAGGCTCTAGAGCACAGTGGCAGGCCAGGGACATCTCTTGTTCCCTCTGTGCTGCTTGCAGGCTGCATATATCCCCACTGTCATCCTAGGAGGTGATCACCCTGCTAAATCATACTGAGTACAGCAGTCTTCACTGCGAGGCAATCTAGCACAGTGGGGACTGCAGAGCAAAACACTTAAGAGTGAGGGTTCCAAAGTCAGATGCTCTGGCCTTGAATCCTGCCTCTACCAGTTAATAACCTGGGACCTTAGGCAAGTGATGTAATCTCTCTTGCCTCAGTCTTGGGTCATTGTGAGGCTTACATGAGCTAATGTATAAAATCCATACTCAACACATGTTATTTATTAATATAGGGTAGACTAGAAAACCTAGGAAGCTTGTTCAAAATGCTTCCTCATGCATTTAGGAAAATGCAGTTCCAAGAATGCTTCACTTCAGTGCCTTCTACCCACCCTTTCTGGACTCAGCGTTGAGTCATTCAGCAAGCATCTGAACACTTACTGTGCACAGTGATAGACAAAAACATTTGAAGAGACAGTCCCCAGCCCCAGAGTATGCTCCCAAATTCTCAAAAAATCAATCAAAAGAAGAAGATGCTACATAATGTCCTAAAACAAATGTGACCATATCAGGAAGCATGGCATATGCCTTCTGGTTTACTGGCATGGAGTCGTGCTTTAGAGACAGATCATCTCTGAATTCAGGCTCCTTCACTTATTGGCTGTGTGACTTCAACTAAGTGACTTAACTTCTATGAGCCTCAGTTTTCCAATAGGTAAAATGACGGGGGAATGTTTCAAGGGTTATTGTAAAGGCTGAGATAATTTTAGAACAAAAGGGGTCTGGCACATGGGAGGTGATTATTTAGTGGTAGCTTTCATCCTTACAGTATTTTCTGCTGTCAAGTTCTATGATGGTTCCTTATCCCACAGGTTAAAGTCAAGATACCTCACATTCCACACTTTTGGGAATCGGACCCCACCCACCATTTTACCCACATCTTTCACCTTGAATCTTGTAGCGCAAATATGTAGAACGACTTGTGGTTTCCAAAACCTGGTATTACATATACCCAGCCTTTGCCTCCAGTGTCCCTCTGTCTAGATGACCCTTTTTGCCTCTTTTGCCCAATCAACTATCATTTTTACATAACACATATATAATTAGTTTAAAAAAGAGTAGTAAAATAAACATTTTCTTACCCCCAAGTTAAGAAACAGAAATAGAAGTCTCCTGAGCATCCCACATTTTTTTAAAAATCAGCATTTGTGATATTTAAATTTTAAAAGAATGGCAGAGGGGTGCCTGGGTGGCTCAGTCGGTTAAGCATCTGCCTATCTTCTAAGGTCATGATCCCAGGGTCCTGGGATCAAGCCCCGCATCGGGCTCCCTGCTCAGTGGGGAGCCTGCTTCTCCCTCTCCCCCCCTGCTCATGCTCTCTCTCTCTCTCGCTATCTCTCTCTCTCAAATAAATAAAATCTTTAAAATAAAATAAAAGCGTAGCAGATAAAATCCTTATGTTTATGTACCACCTGTGCCATGAAGAAACCAAGGAATTTAAATGCGGCATAAAAGCCATAAGGACTACTAACCACTCTGCAGAAATGCTGTTAGCAATTAAATGTTCAAATGCAATTTGACTGATATATTTTGGAGAAAAAATATTTCAGTATTTTAAATTTAAGGAGTTTTTCCTACTATGTCTTGTTTCTTTTGAAAATCTACAGCACAATTCCTTTGTTTAAAATAAGTATGGTGGGGTTTTTTGCTTGCTTTTGGGAGGTGGGGGTAGATGACTTTTACGTTTTTCTTGACTGGTCATAAGGAGCCACTAGGTGGCAGAGGATACTTTTTTTACTACAGTGAGAAAACATTAAAAAAATTTCAGTGGGAAACAGGTTTTGGAAAACACAGAAAGCATCATACTATAGACTTCATAGGTTAACATGTTGCACTAGTACCCCATGGCCTTGCAATTAGCAATTTTGGCTTATTGGCTATATTTTAGTAACAACCACAATAATACCAAAACCACAAAGATTTATTGAATAATTATTGTATACCAGACTAAGAGGTGCCCACACATTTTGCTGTTTAATCCTCACAGCAGCTGGAAGAGGTCAGATTCAAACCAGGTTTGTTGGATTCCAGACACTGAGGGATTAACAACTTCACACTCTCAGCACTGGGAGAATATTTAAATCTTTTTAGAAGGATTAACTATGATATAATTAGTTTTAGACATGTGTTGACTTCAGATACTTTCTAATATTTTAGACATCACATCAATATCTGTGAGCTTAATCCTTAAAGACCTTACAAAATAAAAAGTTTATTAAGGACTGTACAAGTGGGTAGGCCCAATCTCTTATCTCTTCCCATTTAGTGACCATTTGAACCCAATTCCTACTCCTCATGTATTCCCTCAAAACCTCCTTTCTATTATACCTGTATGCCAGGAAAAGTCAATTTATGAATGAAAGCCAATTTTTCCATTGTTTTATAGATCTTTCTCTAACTTGTCGGGTTTGGCCAACAAACCCTGAGACGGCAAATGAAAAGATTACTCCAGACACCTCAGTAGGAGAAAGGAGAGACCTGAGGACCAGATCCTCTAGTAGCGAACGGCCTCGAACCAAGCCTTGTCTCCGGTTTTACTGGGGTCTTCTCAATACACCAGGCGTAAGCGCAAAACAAGGAGGCAAGGAGTCCGTGAGGTACGTGACCACCACAGGTGCCTGTTTGTCTTCAAAACTGACACATTGACTCCCTAGATGAGAACCTTGAGCCGCAGTAAGAATCTGGCGGCTTCCAGCCAAGAAATGTCAAAGGAGGCCCAGCGTTCCAGGCACTCCTCCTTTGCTTTTCAATTAGTCCCATCCAGGGAGGCATATACAAGTCAAATGCTGTCTATCCAGGCACTGTGAATTCCCACATTTCCCCCTTTTTTCTTATTAATAGAGCGAAGGTCTCGTTGCATCTGTGGCAGATATAACTCCTGGGTTTTTCCAGGTCGGGAAAGTACCTTACTCCGATTTTGCAGACTGTGCAAAGAAACACCAAAGTGAGCAAGACAATAGACAGGCTGGTAAGTACCCATTTGGTGGGAGAAAACCAATTTCTGGGGTTTAGCCATTGTAAATTATCTGAAAGGACACTCCAGGTATCTCGGTCATAGTCATGTTTATTATTAGCGGGAAGGGAGGCTAAAATCTGCTCCTTGAGATTGTGAATATCCAGGGCTAAATTTATCGTGAAGAGAACCTTGAGGGTATTTAATTCTTTTCCCAATCATGTAATGAATTGTTCCAGAGCAGGGGTGTTATACAAATGGCCTTATGGGCCCAATCACAGTTAAGGCTTTGGCGGAAGGTGAGTGCTTCCTGTTTTTCTCCCAGATACTCTATTGTGGCCTCCAAAGTTGGAGCCTCCCTAATATTTTTTTGGTCAATAGTTTGCTGCAATTGGAATTTTTGGGTCATGTTATAGGCTATTTGATTGACATATTGAGCCGTTTGAATAGTATGAGTAAGGGCACTAGTAGCTATTAAAATGGAGACAGCAAGTTATGGTGCTGGCTATAAGCAATCCTAGAAGCCTACATGGCATTCTTAATTCACTAAGGGCCTGATTAAGAATTGTAGCCATAGCTCCTGGAATAAGACAGTAAAATATACCCACCATGACAGAAGTTGTACTTATCACTGACAGCATGGCCAGAAACAGGTTTTCATGTGTGTAGGCCTGTCCTGTTATCTGTAGGATTTCTTCAGCCTTTTGAGTCGTTTTCTTTAGGTTTCCCCAAGTGATTTGGGTGGCATGTTGTGTCTTCGGCAATGAGCGATTCTGGAGTGGAGGCTCGCCCAGCATTAGCTGATTCATCTGGGACTTGGGCTTGATTCTTGCCAGGGTTTGATCCTTGCCAGGCCATGATATGGCTTGATGTTCTGCGCTGGAGCCAAAGTGGTCCTATCTGTGAGGAGACACAAGCATAGCCTTTGCCCCAAGTGATGAGTTCACAGGGACCTTGCCATAGATTAGAGTTGGGGGTCCCTCCAAAGGACCAAGGGGCGCAATCCTGGGAATTTTTTCGTAAGGTGTTTTAGGGCAGGAGTTAGAAAGTGATCATTCAAGTCGAAAAGATTTAAAGTTAGGAGTGCTTTGTGTAATCGTGTGGCAGGGTCTGGATTGCTCTGGCCCATAGTCCCCCTTTTTTGTTTATTTAACATGTTTTTGAGGGTAGAGTATGTACGTTTAATAATGGCTTGTCTTTGTGGGTTATAAGGGATGCCTGTATGATGTGTGATTCCCCAAAGAGTGTAAAAATTTTTTAAAGCTTTTTGGTCAAATTTGAGTCTATGCATGTCTTTCTCAAGGAGGACATATTAGTGAAAGCCTTGGTAAAATAACCAGTGTTTTTAATGGTGTCCTGTTACAAGGAGAACGGATTGTTATTGAATTTATATAAATGATTAGGATTGTCATGGAAGAAATATTGAGACGTTTTAACTAAGTAATCAAAGACTTGAAAAGACAAAATATAGAAACTGGTGTTTTGGGCAGACAAAAGAGGAAAAAAAACCCCTTTGTTATATATGTATTATATATATAAAATATATGTATATAAAATATATGTATATTTTTATCAACAGTAGACCAGTAATTTAAAACTTTTTGAACAGAGAGAAAAGCATGTACTTTTAAAATCCCTTCATTTTAATCTTAGTCCATCCTGACCATATGTAAAATTCCTTTCCAAAGATTTCCTTTCACAAAACTTTTAGTTTTTATTTTTATTTTTTTGCATTTAGATTTTGTCCCAAAGCCATTTTTTGCAAACAACCAGTCTTATTTAGGGCAAAATTACCTTCTTTTACCTTCAACAAAAATGCATTTCCATGAAACATGAGAGACTATGGACTATGAGAAACAAACTGAGGGCTACAGAGGGGAGGGGGGTGGGGGAATGGGATAGACCGGTGATGGGTAGTAAGGAGGGCACATATTGCATGGTGCACTGGGTGTTATACACAACTAATGAATCATCGAGCCTTACATCGAAAACCGGGGATGTACTGTATGGTGACTAACATAATATAATAAAAAATCATTATTAATAAAAAAAAAAAAAAAAAAAAAAAAAAAAATGCATTTCCATTCCTTACGTCTTTTTTATGTATCTCCTACTTTTCTACATATAGAGTTGCTTTCTTTATTTTTATTAGTCTTACTCATACTTAGCAGAATTCTGGACGTTTAGAAACCTTAGTGTCCAGTGAAAACTAAATGGTAACTAATTGTGAACTCTTATACCAGAATTCTTTAGATGACAATTTAAGAATCAGCTAAGTATAAAATATGTTTACCAACAGACTCAAATATCTTTAGTTTCTTAGTAGTAAGAAGTCAAAAGCACAAGCCTAAGTCCAGTAATCAATGCTTTAGTACTTTATCCTGTTTGGAAAAGACCTAGATGTCCAATGAATTTAATCCCATTTATCATCCAAGCAAAACTTTAAAGCTTCAGGTTACCAAAGACTTTGAAAGCTATCTTAACAATTACTCGTGAAAACTTGGAGACAGAAAATTAAGTTCCTTTTGCTAACAAATTGCAACAGGGATAACATGAGCTTATTTGACCTTTAGTAAATCTTGGCAGAAAAAGTTTTACTTTTAATGTTGATAACTTTACAAACATTTTCATTTTAATTAAACCAACGAACTTAAACTAGTTTAGATAGCAAATTATATTTCACTTTTAGAAGTCAGTCAGTTTGTTTCCCATGGTCAGTTTTCATCTGAGACACTGGTGAGGAAATCTGAAGTGAGCAGTGTTATGTAGGCTGCACCCAAGTGGTGCAGAAACAGGAGGGGGAGACCGAAGAGGCGGAGTGCTGCCAGAAAACAGAGAGGTTTCCTGGCTTAGAGCCTGTCAGCTCAGACAGATAAGCAGACGTAGATTTTTGTTTTCTCACCAAGGTGGAAATAAGCAGTCCATGTCAGGCCAGAGAAGACGGAGAACTTCCCCAGAATGAAGAGAGTTTTGGCAGCTGCTTGGAACTATTCTGTAAAGTCCCTGTCTTGAGGTAGACTAACCAGAGACAATGGGTTCTAATTATAGCCATGGCCAGGGAAAGGAGGGAGAAGCCCCCACATCTATTGGGAGGAACAGAGAGAGTCCCCTGTTTAATATTAGCAAAGAAGCCCTCGGCCACAAAGGCTGTGGTGCCTAGTAATTATCTTTAAAGCAGATTACATATCATTTTTTTTTTGAAAGTTGAAGTACAGAGAAGACTATGAAAAGTAGTGAGAGAAAAGCATACCATTAAAACAGAAACATAGGTTGTGATGTTTAAATTTAGAGAAAAGTTGATTTTGTTGATCAATCATTACTGGGAAGGTAGAGAGGTTCCCTGTAAGTCCTGCTTTCCCAACGTAGCCCCCGAGTAGTGATCAATTAAGTGGGGGCTCCCCCTTAATTAAGGGGAGATGGTGGTGGAATTTCTTAGTTGGGAATTCCTTCCAGCTTAGCCTGCTGGGGTGGGAGCTAACAGGAGGGATTGAGGAGCAGGGAGTGTAGGGCCAGGAGTCCTCTTTTTGTTTCTTTTAGACCCATTGGCATATCTTCAATATGTAATGGAGCTGAAGCGGATCTCATCAGCCCCCACAATGTAAGGGAGGCGAGAGGTACCCTCTTTCCTTGCTCATGACTCTGTTTTAGATTTTTTCCAACTCTTTGCCATACTTCTAAATCTCAAGGTCCTTGATCCGGGAACCATGGGTTATGTTCAGTAACAGTCTTTAACAAACCCCAAAGTTGGCCCTCTGATACAGAGGCCCCACTCCCCTTAAGGAGCTGCTTAAGCACCTTAATGTATTGCTTTTGTTCAGTGGAGAAATGCTGACCCATGACAGAGATAGGAAACCCGAGCCCAAAATTTCCCTGGAACTCTGCAAACCCAAGCGGGTTTGCGATGACTTACTGCAGAGTCCTTTCCTTTTCATTTCCGAGGGCTCTGCCGCCAACCATCACAAGTCCTCACAGAGGGCACCACTTGTCAGGTTTGGCCAACAAACCCTGAGATGGCAAATGAAAAGATTACTCCAGACACCTCAGTAGGAGAAAGGAGAGACCTGAGGACCAGATCCTCTAGTAGCGAATGGCCTCGAACCAAGCCTTGTCTCCACTTTTATTGGGGTCTTCTCAATACACCAGGCGCAAGCGCAAAACAAGGAAGCAAGGAGTCCGTGAGGTACGTGACCACCACAGGTGCCTGTTTGTCTTCAAAACTGACACATTGACTCCCTAGATGAGAACCTTGAGCCGCAGTAAGAATCTGGCGGCTTTCAGCCAAGAAATGTCAAAGGAGGCCCAGCGTTCCAGGCACTCCTCCTTTGCTTTTCAATTAGTCCATCCGGGGAGGCACATACAAGTCAGATGTCGTCTATCCAGGCCCTGTGAATTCCCACACTAACCAAAAATGTTTAAGTTCCCTGCCACAGCGTAATTGACAAGAACAATGTTACCATGGTGTCGATAGCCACATGTAGAAAATAAAGTGAAATCAAGTAACACAGTCATTAATAGTTTTTGTAATCCAGTCTGTTCATCTTCGGAAAACTGCACCATGTTCTAAAAGTTCTAGCTGACATAAGGCATCAAAGAAGCATTTTTAAAAATTTCCTAAATAACACTTAATAACAGTCTTAAAGATATACACCTGTAATGGGAAAAGGGAGAAACTATAGACACAATATTAGTTAATGTTAAGCTTTGTGGCAATATGTGACATTTCAATCTGAAATGGGGCAGTGATCATGTAGAAATTTCATAGAGCTATGGCTGGTCCTCCTTCTAATTGGTAAAGTTTTACTTAGTGTCTTTATCCTTGTGTTTCTTTTGATGTTTTCTTCTTTGGAAAAAGAAAAGATCAGGTGAGGGGGAGGAGTGGAGGTGATATCCCGTACCTACACAGCTGTTACTTGAATCAAAGAAGGAACATCTTCAAATCTTCATGTTCTTAGACGTGAAGGTGGGAGTGCAGGCCAACAGAAGGAAGTTTGAGTCTCATAGGTCTTCATTACTGGTTAAATTATGATGTAATCCTCCAATCATCTAGATTGAATGGTGATATTTTACATTACATTCATAAAATGCTTTATAGTCTAGAAGATGCTTTCAAAGCCGTCGGCTTACCCTTTGAAACAGGGACAGAAGTGAAGCAAACAGATTAGAATGGTAATTAGTAGTTCATTGGATGTTGGTAGTTTGTGGGATGTTAACTATAACACTTATTTGTATTATTATTAAAGCTAGATTTTAGCGTTTTTTATTTTTCATTTTGAAGATCTTCCAATTATAATAGGCAAAATGAAAATTCAAAAATAATACTCCTCTTTTGGTTTCCTTTTAAATATTCAAACTTTATGTTGGTCAAACTTAAATGTCTACTATGGCCGTACATTTTAAATGTGCCACTAAGTTGTGAATGTATCTAATGAGGAACTTTTCTAAAGACAAAACAAAATAGATTAATAGAACTTTTAAGAATCCAATATCATAGGAATTTGGGAGAAAAGATTCCTATCACGCTGATTATAAATTTTACTGAAAACTTTTTAATATTACTATTTCCTTAAGTTAAAGAAATAAACAAATATGTTAGGAATTAGTGGTTTATGGCTATGTACTGCTGCTTACTTGATTAATTGATTTTTCATAAGTGGTTTACAGGCTCCTTTTTTCCTTTTTTTTTTAAAGAGGTCATGATTACCACAGCAATTTTGAGAGACTTATGTCAAAAGAAATATCTCTTCTAATTTTACAATTTAAAATACCATGCATCTAGAACGTAATTATCCTGCATCATATTATTTTAGCCTACTTACTTCCTCTAGCAGTTCGATAATATTCTACTCTACCCATTAATCGTTCAGGAAGAGGTTACTGCCTGCATTTTTATGTTTTGCATGATTTGTGTATGTGTACGGTTATACAATAAATCACTAAGAGTCAGACTTTTTATTCGTACCTTTCTCCCTTTCTCTGAACCTCTGTAATGCCTTTTGTCTTCCTACTAAAAATAGCTATTTTTAGTTACCCAATAAGCATCAGGAGCCATCTCTCCATTGAAAATAGTAGTGTAGTTTTAACAAACAGGGGGCAGCCTTGGCAAAAGCAACAAAGATAAAAAATTTCATGTTATATAAGACTGCTTCCCCTTTCCCAAGATACTAGAGTAAGTAAAGCTAACTGCTATGACAATCAAATCTCCAAATGTCAGTGACTTAACACAAAAGAAGTTTATTTTTTGCTCTTGAGTAAAGTGTAAGGATGTTCTGGGTTGGAGGACAACCTTCAGTGTAGCCACTCAGGGAAGCCGTCTCCTTCCCATGTATGGCTCCACCGTCTGCTAGGATCTCAGACTTCTCTGCTGGATGCTCTGCATCCAGCTGGCAAACAGGGACTGAGATGTAGAGAATCACTTAGGAAGTTTGTGGGACAGGCCTGGAAATGGACCACATTGTTTGGCCTTCGTTCCATTGGCCATCACTGAGTCACGTGCAAGGGAGGCTGGGAGATGTTGTTTAGCCGTGTGAGGGAGGTAAAGGAAAAGTTTTGTTAGGCGCATGGCAATCCTTGCCGAGTCCATGGTAGTAGTCCTATGAAAGAAGTTACTTTCAGCAACTCTCATGTCTACCTCGTGCAGAAGCAATTTGAGTTTGGGACTGCAGGATTTTCAAGCCACATCCTTGCCCTGCTACCATGCCTGATCTTTGAACCTTTAGAGTAGTGAAATCTAGTCTAGTGAAATCTGTCACTGAGAGGCCTCACAGAGGCTTTAAAGTAGACAGTGGTTGATGGGGCGCCTGGGTGGCACAGCGGTTAAGCGTCTGCCTTCGGCTCAGGGCGTGATCCCGGCCTTGTGGGATCGAGCCCCACATCAGGCTCCTCCGCTGTGGGCCTGCTTCTTCCTCTCCCACTCCCCCTGCTGTGTTCCCTCTCTCGCTGGCTGTCTCTATGTCAAATAAATAAATAAATAAATCTTTAAAAAAAATAAATAAAAAAAGTAGACAGTGGTTGGGTAGAGGCATGAGAGAGGGAAAATGGACATCCAGTAGCTGAAGCAGCAGCTCAGATTTACCTGACTCCACTGAGGGCAGCACCCAACACCATAATGAGAGCTCTACTGCCATCTTTCCAGCTCTCCTCCGAATCCATTTTCCAGTGCCTCTAGCGTGACCTGGCCTCCACCTCTGACAGCCAGAGAACTCATGATCGATGTGGCCAATATCCATTAGTAGAATGAAATCTGAAAAACTAGACAAGAAAATTAGTAAGGTTATAGGTTCATTAAGCAAATGTATTAATGTATAGTTTAGTGATATTTGCAATAGACTAAAACATTGTTTTTAGCCTTATGCCATGAAGGACTTGTGCCTAGCACTGAATTTGGTAATTGGGTTGTTGGTTGTTGAAAACTACATCCAAGTATATTAATCACCTTTTTAATCTTTGAAGCTGACTGATTGTAAATTTGATTTGATGGCTTAAATTTGAATATGTCATAAAAGGGCCTTAACCTCTTTTATGGGGATTAAGAGAACCTCTTCTGTTAACTTGTTTTATTGTTGTTACCATGGAGACCACAGGAGACATATAAATGTATAAATTCGTAAACCAAATGAATTAGCCTCCAAGTAATGAATGTTCTTGTACTTTATTTGCTTCAAATAATTTTTGAAATGCTTTACATTTTTCTCAAAAATGAATATGGATTTTTTTTTTTACTTGCCTGAGTTTCATAAATATGCAGGTCAGGATCATAGGTTATAAGTATAAAATTAATTCACTGAAATATTCATTTTATGAGCCAAAAGTTATGAATTACTTCATCACAAAATGTCATAACAAAAAAAAGCAATTTATTGGTATCACTGCTTTTATCAGTTGCAGATGATTAAAATGTGCAGTTGTAATGAAAAATCTTATACATAATGTCAAGATTAATGTTAATATGCTATTCAAAATTACCTAATATTCTATAGGACATGTATTATTCTGTTCTAAATCTCAGAATAATAATTATTATTCAAAATATATACGTAAAATGAGAACCACTAAAAGTCATGCCAGAAAGTAATTGACTATTGTCAGTGCAGTGTTAGTAATGGTTATGACCAGCAATATTTAATTAATTCTCATAACAAACTCTTTGCTTGAATGGTAACATTTTCTTCCCCTAATATTGTGTCTTTCTAATTTGGAATTATGACTGACTCAGAAATCTCTATGAGGATTCTAAAGAAAATATGGATTTAGCCTAAATGACTATTATGAAAATTAAATTACATAATTTAATAAATGAGTCATGTTAAATCAAAGGTAATCCTCAAAACTTATCATTTCCTAGTTATTTTACCATTATCTATGTTTTTAAAGTTACTTGTATCTGTTGTATCTGTATGGCCCCAAAGCATTTAATGGTGGCTTCTGCAAATTTCTACCCAACTCCTATGTTCTGTAACATCAGATTTGTTGCTTGAAATTGGCTTTGGTGGCAGAGTATTTACACATGGAAATTGACAAATGTTACAAATCAGGCCTTTTTTTAGGGAGCTGGTTGTTAAACATTTATCAGTACACCAAGACATCACTCTTCATAGTGTTTTTAGGGTTTGTCATCCTAAAAAAATTTGTTAAATATATGTTATTATATATAATATATAGTATAATGTAAATATATTAGATTTGTGTGTACCTATAAGAGCAAAATAGCATGCTGGGCACTGTAAGTTTTCAAAATGGGTTAGCCATTATTACTTCTGAGTTGTGTTTATCTTATTAATGGCGTCTATATTCTTTCCTCCCTTACTCCTCCAGTTCTACTTCTTTCTCCTTCCCTCACCCCCAGACCTGAAGCACAGTGTGTGGGGAGATACGACCATGAATGGCAACCCTTGTAGTTCCGTTTCTTTCCTCCTGATCTCTACTAACTTGACTTTCACCCCAACTGCATCAGACCAGGGACTGCACATCTCTGCTTTAGCAGTGGGTCCCCAGCACCAAACAAGGAGCCTGCCAAGCAGCACCCCTCAGATAATCCCAGCTGTGTAGACCGATCCTGGGAGCTAGCCAGGAGACTGGAGTTCTAGAAGTCAAAGCTGCAGTTAGAACTGCTGCGTGTCCACACTGTTGTCCTTCCCAGACCACTCCCAAGATTCACTAGACAGGTTTTAGGAAATGTCTTCCAGAGCAGATTTGTTTAAAATGACCTCAGACAGTTGTAAACAGCTGTAGACTACTCTGGGAAGAAGTATGCAAATATAATGACTTAATAAGATTTTCCTTTGTCCTCAGTTCTGGCAGCCCTTCATCTTTGCCCTTCATCCTCTATTTTATATGTCTAGTCAAGAGCTTTTTGATGTGGCGATTGTTATCAAACTGGCTCTGCTTTAGAGAATCAGATATTCATCCTGTTTGTCAATGTAATGACCCTCTTTAGTGCATTTGACAGTTAGAATTCCCTCTGCCCCGTGGCCTAATTCAGTTTTCATTAATTTGCCTTTTAATGAGGAACTTTGAGTTTTAGTTTTTACCATGTCTTGGCTGTGTTCTATTTTAAATTATAGGTTACCATTTTGTCCTAATTCAAACTAACAGTGAGACCTGAATCCTGAGTTGCAGTTGAGTATGTAAAAATACTGATTTGCTATGGTATAGCTAACTGTAATTATACTTTTAGTAAACAGAGTCATTTATAGATTCTAAAATTTAGAGAGAAATCTCCAGGGGATTTTTATGCATGACTTGTGCCACAGTCCCCAGTGATCTTCCTAATGTTCTTTGTGATCAAAATAGTTCAGGGATCTGTAACTGGCTCTTTTATTTGTGCCACTGGGCCAATTTATCTAAATATGTAAACCTATATCTTCAAATATTTGTAGATTAAAAAAATGAAATTCTAAGATAAGAACTTTTTTCAAATGTTTTTTAAAAATCAAATACTTTTATCTCAATTTTGCTGCCCAAATCATCTTAAATAGGCTATGGATTGGCATTAACCCACCATCTGGGCCTACTTGGTTGCTTTTTAGGTTAAAGGTGGCCCTCCGCAGCGCTAAGTTATTTGTCTAATGCAGCCCCTGCTATTGTCCCAGCTGCAAAACAGATGGTGCAGTGAGCAGAGGGCAGCCGTGGGGTGCCTGCCCTCCATTTCATCTGCTTACAAGCCACAACACACACTCTCTCACTCTACTCTCTCTCCCACTCTCTCAAAAACATTCTCTTCCATCTCTACCTCCCCAACTCCCAATAGATATATGAAATATTAATTTGTATGTATGTGTAATAAAAGATCATAGAATGACTTCCGCACAAAATTGAAAAAAAATTCCTTGAGTTTAGGAGAAGGCCTGGGTTAGAAGTCCCCTAAAGAACAGGTGTTGTAGTGTGTTTCAGTGGTGGACCATCTGCTAGGCTATGGGAACCTGCTGGGTACAGCTGGCTGCCTGACACATAAGAATGTCACTGATTAATACACAACATGAAATACATTAACACCATAGTTGTAAGAAATGGTGTCCAATGTGGTATGAAGCTGAAATTAGAAAGAGAGATCTGTAACTTGTTGATTCTGCTTGGTGTGGCCTAACGTGAGATTTAGTGTGTCATATTTGGGAGTATAGGTAATACCCATTCCATTCACTTATTACTTTTTCTTATATACCATGAAGATCCAATGACATTAATCTTTCAAAATGTAAAATATCCTCCTCTATAAAATACAGTGCAATCAAACAATATTCTACCTGAAAGCACATCTCCCAAAGATCAGATGTTCTCTTTAGTAAAAGGTTCTTCCATCTTAACCCGTATATTTTTATAGTATCACCAGAATTCAATATTCTATTTCATTAATGTAGTATATATCCAAAATGCATTACTTTGTCTTGGCTTCCTTTGAATGACATTTCTGTCTCATGGAAGTTATTAATATTTTTGAGGAAAGTAGGTGTAGAACCATTTGCAGCCATTATATTGTTTTTTGAAGTGTGTTATGTGTTTTCTGAGTGATCTGCTGTTACATCTTTCAAACAGGCTGGCAAAATACTATAATGCTCTCCATCTTGAAAAACAGTTGACAGAAACTAAAGGAAACACTTTACAACTACTGGGGAAAATGTTATAATCAGATTATAATTTCCCTTTCTGAAGGGAAAATGCCATTGAGACATAGGAAATAGGCTGGGAGATATAAACTGAGCTCAGGAGTAATGGGATCTGTAATACGTTGACAGCTCTTGGTAATCTTCAGTGAAATCAGAAAATCTCTTCTTCATGAAGGAAGTCATATGAAAACAGAGTTGGGTTTTCTGTATTTTCCTTTGCTGGGTCTCCAGTTCTCATAGGAATTATATAAGTGAATCGTAATGATGTTCTAATAGTCCTAGAAACCAGAAGCATCATCAGTAATATTGTTGGTTTATGCACATTTATTGCAAGGTCCATCTCAAAACTCAAGTCATTGTCTGGGGCTTTGCTTCTCCTTCTTGCAAAGGACACAGGAGCTGAGATCAGACTCCTGGGGTTCTGGCAAGTTGAAGGGTATTTGCCCATTTAAATGCTTTGTGGGCTCCTGTCTTATCAGTCTGAGCCTGAAGACACAATTGGTCTGGGCCTTCAGGAAGCAGCAGTTGGGATGAAGAGAGAGGACAGAGAAAGAGAAGGAGACAGGCAGCATGGGCCCAGCAGCCACTGTCCATGGGAAGAGCCCATCCTGATCCTGGACAGGAGAGGAGAGTTCTTGCAGTCAGACCAGAGAGGAGGCCCTATTTATATGTACACAAAGTCTATAGAACAGATACTGACACTTTAGCAACTCCCTGCATGAATTAAAATCCAAACTCCCAAACAAAAGACCTGCTCCTCTTCACAGAGGCCTACAGTCTGCTAGCAAATCAGTGGGCTTCCCCTTGCAGCATCAGCCTGTGATGACAGTCCACGTTCCAGATAATTGTCATTCGTAAGAAGTGAAAGAACAGTTTAAAGATTTGTTAGACGCTCCTTTGTGAGATGATGCGATTCTACAGAAATTCTGGTTCACCCTGATGCAATGCAAGGTTTATTAAAATTAGATAAACTAAAAATAGTGCTGAAAACAAAAAAAAGTTTAAGATGCTGCATGCATCCTGCTAAGAACAAAAATCTGAGCTGTGTTTTTGGAGGTATTTTTTACGAAAGCAAGGAGAGAGATATAAAAATAGAAACTTGAGCAGTGGCTCACAGCCAATTTTATATCATTTGGACTGAGAACAAATTGTGCCACATCTATCATTAGAAAAGAACATATCCTGCCCAAATGGGAGAATGGGTAAAAGTGATTTATGAGGTACTTTTGAAGAAAACACACATTCTGGAAAACAAATAAGAGACAATCAATGAAACTGCTATAAAAGGTGACTATTAGAATTCAGGAATGGACCCTGTAAACTGACACATGAGCATAAGATGAATAGGTGAGAGAATATACGGTCGATACTCATCTCAGGCTCTTTGTATTCAAATGACCTTAACTAAGTTAAGTCTCTGCTCTTTCATTTTCCCAACATATGTAAACCGTAGCTGCCAGTGACCTACACCTGAAGTTATTTCATCTTTGTATGTGCTCAAGAAACAATGCAATTCTCAAAGAAAAATCACCCACTAAAAGGAGGTCTCTTGGCCACCTAGAACCTTCGAGTTCAGAAACACTAAGTTACCTGAATTGCTGTCTAAGGAGATGGTAATGTTTATTAATCTGGAAGCTAGTGCCTTCTGCTAGCACTAACTTCTGAGATAACCCAAGAGGTGTGCCTGATATTACATTAGGTATTGAATGTAGGAAGTACAGAGTACATCTCCATTTTTCAATCTGGGCCACAGTGATATGTTCCCTGGGCAGAGTAGATGTGATCCTTCATCACATCCCTTCTCTCCTGCCATCTCTAGCCCATGTGGCCACTGGTGCAGCCTATGTTAATATGGAATTGAAAGCAGCAAAGAGTGAGAAGGAATGAGCTTTAGCGGGGAATGGAGACTGCTATTCTTCACCATACGATTTGCCCCTACTCTTGACCTGCCTTTGGTATGGCTCCTCCTGGGGGAGACTGGCTGGCCCAGAGCAGCAGGTGGGTCTGGGCATCCCAGCCCTCTGCCATGTTATGTGCTGGATGTTGGGAGGCATTCATTCCATGCAGAGGTGTACATTGTTGCCACCATGGCTTTAAGAGATCTCCATTTCACTTCTATTGAGAGGGGACTGCTGTGCTCAAATACTACTGAAACCAGGGAGCACACACAGATAGCTATAAGCTGACCACCAACATGCTTGCCATGCCCAAGAGTCTATCATTTCTGTTTTAATAATAATTTTAAAAAGATGCTCTATGCAAAAATTGTTTAGCCAAGAAAAGTGGGCATTTCTGTCTCATTATAGAAAAAAAAAAAGAGTGCTGGACTTCAAATGTGATAAATGGATGAATTGGCCCAATCATTAGTTTTTCTTAAGTGACGAAGGAGGGGCGCCTGGGTGGCACAGTCAGTTGAGTGACCAACTCTTGGCTTCAGCTCAGGTCCTGATCTCAGAATTGTGAGATCAAGCCCCACATCAGGCTCTGTGCTCAGCATGGAGTCTGCTTCAGATTCTCTCTCCCTCTGCCCCTCCTGCTTGTGCTTTCTCTCTCTCTCAGATAAATAAATAAATCTTAAAAATAAATAAATTAAGTAACTAAACAAACAAATAAATAGCTGACCGACAAAGGAAATTTGTGCAGATTAAACTTAGTTTTCACTGACACTTCTTTCTGTTTGGAATTTTCACAAAGTGAAACATCTTATACTTAAAATGCATTTTATTAAAGCTTGTAAAAGTTCCTAATACAAATTGTATCATTTTCTATAAATATAATAAGTGTAATAAAAATAATATGCAATCATTTATACTTAGTTAATGCAAAATAACAGTGACAGACAGCAATTAAATTAATCAAGAGAAATATTAAGTAGGGTAATCATCCTTCAATGAGATGCTATATAAGATATTTATATACTGCATTCAATCCAAGTTTGTAGGGAGAAATCTGGACTCATTTAAAGGTTTAATTTTCAAAAACAAAAATAAAGCAAACAATAAAAGGAATAAAAATAGAGATTAACTGTGATTTTACATATCAAAACTGAGCAAGATTATGTAGGAATTCCAGAGTCCCTGGTCACAGAATCCAAAAATCAACCTTTCTACTACACAAATATTTGAACCTATATATTTTTTCTTAAAGTATATAGGGGGAAATCCCACATAAATTTCATTTGTAGAGCCTCATATAACAATTAACTAATGACAATTAGTTACAATTTTTTACATCTTAAATTTCAATATCTTTAGGGAGAGAAGGAAAATTATACAATAGTTTATTCTGCCATTTAATGCCAAATTAGAATACTTTATTAAGGTTCTCTAAATGAAAGAGCTCTAACTTATGAAATGGGAAGAAAAGATCCTGTATTTTATGTTCAGTGGATTATGCTGCATACTTTTAAAATCATTTTCTTAAAATTCCATAAGTTATGATAAATGAAAATATTATCCTACATACATGTTGACAGTCTGTGGAAATCTATCAGCCATTTGAAATTTAGTTCTGAAAGGCTTTATTCAGCTCACCCACACTTCACCTCACCAGGGATAATTAACAAGAGAGCTGGTAAGTTCTACATTCACCCACTTACCATTTTTACAGGTCTTTTTTTTATATATAACATGGTGTTTATTGTTAAGAGCAATGTTCCCTCTGGAAATAATACATGAAAAACTGTCAAAAATTATTAGCTACAGGGGAGTATTGGATTACAGATAGGAAACCTTGGAGATTTAAAGCCTTCCATGGGGGTTAAACTCTCAGGAGACACAGCCACCTCCTCCATCTTTATTTCCTTCTGTCTTCCCACAAGTTCTGCCTTGCTTCTTCCATCAGGAGAGTCCTGCTTTGCCTCCTGTGGTATATAGATGGGTAAGAAAGGTCTGGCAAGTTTCAAGTTCAATCAGAAAACTATCAAGTAGTTGTGAATATGGGAACATACATTGTCCTATAGCCACATGTTACCAAAGTCATTCTTGAAAGAATGTATAGAGGGCACATGGGTGGATCAGTCTGTTGAGCCACCGACTCTTGGTTTCTGCTCAGGTCATGATCTCAGGGGCTCCCTGCTCAGTGGGGAATCTGCTTGTCTCCCTTTCCCTGTGCCCCGCCCCCATCTCCAGTGCATGTGCACACTCTCTCTCTTTCTCAAATAAATTAATCTTGAAAAAGGAAAGTTATATGAAGGGATTCGATGATTACCTGAAAACCTCAAGCTGGGCATACAAAGAATTTCATGGAGGCATGATTGATTATACCCTGAAACTGGCTGTTGAACGAGGTCATGAGATAGCTATCTAATAGAAGGCATTTTTCATATAACTTTTATTAAAAATATGACAGTGTTTTATGACATAGTAGCAACTTGACTACAGGCAGAAACACTGGATAATGGGTTATCAGATCAAAAGTGGTTTTTTGCAGTAAATATGATTTTGTAAAAAAATACCTCTGATCTCTCTTTTTCAAAAAGCCAGGAAAACCTGCCCATGTTCATGAAAGACGCTCTAATCATAAAGCATTTGGACCCTGTTGGACCTCCACTTTTTTAGCCCAGTTGATTGCTGAATGATTGGAACAATGGATTTCTCAGACTGTTTTCTTAAAACATAATAGATTCAAAAAGGGAAAAAAATCTTTTTACCATAGGCAAGAATATCTAGCATTCCTCAGACTTATATTTATTCCAATCTATTTTTTATTCATCTAGTCCATTCATTTGCCAAAGGATTATTTCCTAATACGCCATAAAGTATGAAATAAATGAATGAATAATGAAGTGAAGATGACTAATAATTATACCCAAAGTATCAATCACAGAAATTATAAAAGGCACAGATTTAAAATCCCCTGTGAGATAAACATTCCTTCCTTCTCCTCTGTGTTCCACTACAGAGAAAATTAACATTGTGGGGCTAACTCGCTGCTTGAATCATGACTGGTGGCATTTTTGAAAAGAAAATGACAAACTGTTTTAAGAAGATTTCAGACAACAGAAGAACCAAGGGAGAATCAGGACTAAAACTGGGGTAGAAAGAAATCCCTGTCACTAAGACATTGACGCTTTCATTCATCTCCTAATTATTTCCATCAGAAATGTCTGTCTTCCATTATACACGGCCTTAGTCACATCAGTTATCTCTGCTCTGGAATTAACATTGAATCCCTCCTACTCTTTTCTGCACATTATCATCCATATATTACTAATTTTATTCTTGGCATCCTTCCAATTACCCAAATTCTGCCCTATGAAAGAAGTTAAGGTGAGTACTCTTCCCAAGGAATTATCTGGTTCCAATCTATTGCCTTCAGGTAAACAAATAATGAAACCAGCCATCCGAACATTCACACCTTGATCTTCTTCATACTAATAAGCTCTACACTGGGAGAACCATATTAAGTTTGTTCCAGGATAGGGTCTGATGTTCAAAATTGTGCTAACATAACATGCTATGTCTGATATGATCAGCTTTAGTGACTTCTAGTTCATTCTTAAGCCCAGCCATTTGGTATATTTTTAGATTCACAGATTTATTCACCATCCTGTTTAATCAAGAGCCTTTTGTATGTATCTTATATTTCAATAGGAGACATAATTTTCTCAAAGTATCTGGAGTAAAGAATAATTTTTAAAATTTTTCACACTGTGGGGCACCTGGGTGGCTCAGGTGGTTAAGAGGTTAAGTGTCTGACTTCAGCTCAGGTCATGATCTCAGGGTCCTGGGATGGAGCCCTGCATCAGGCTCCCTGCTCAGGGGGGAGTCTGCTTCTCCCTCTCTCTCTCTGCCCCTCCCCCTGCTCCTGATCTCTCTCTCCCTCTCTCTCTCAAATAAATAAATAAAATCTTTTTTTAAGATTTTAAAGATTTTTTTATATTTTTTTATTTACTTATTTGAGAGAGAGAGAGAGAGAGTGAGAGAGAGAACAAGCAAAGGGAGCAGCAGAAGGAGAGGGAGAAGCAGGGAGCCCGATTCAGGGCCCCATCCCAGGACCCCGGGATCATGACCTGAGTCAAAGGCAGACACCTAACTGACTGAGCCACCCAGGCTCCCCAATAAATAAAATCTTCAAAAAAAAAAACATTTTTTGCATTGTTATAGACCAGTAGTTCTGTGAAATACAAAGAAAATTAATTACTAGAAGATAATACTGGATATCAGCAAAATCAAATTGCTATAAGAAACAGCTAAGATCTTGGGTGCTTGAGTGGCTCAGTCAGTTAAGCGTCTGCCTTCAGCTCAGGTCATGATCCCTGGACCCTGGGATCAAGCCCTGCATCGGGCTCCTTGCTCAGCAAGGGAGCCTGCTTCTCCCTCTCCCTCTGCCCCTGCTCGCATGTGCTCCCTCTCTCACTCACTCTATCTCTCAAATAAACAAATAAAATCTTTAAAAAAAAAAGAAGAAGAAGAAAGAAGCAGCTAAGATCTTATTCTCAATTTCTGTACTTACCTTGTCATAAACCAGCATCACAACGTAGGCCGTGTCTTGCATAGCACTATTCTCGAACAGTCTTGTGACTTTATCTCAGTCTTTTGTCACGTGTGTGCATCACTGTCATGCCAAGAGCAGGGGTTTGGGACCAGACCACCTGGGCATATGCAATAGAAGTTGTAGAGAATTTTTAAACAATCATAAAACTGATTAAAAATCAGCCTGATTTTTCTTATTATTCACCACTTGATCATTGACAATTCTAAACAAAGTCAGTGATAAAGTTTCCCTGAAAAAGATACTTCTCTCCCCCCAAAAATCTTTTCCACACACACAGAATCTTCAGTCAATTTTAGGACTGTATCATACATGGTCTCTAGTTTCTCCACACTCTCTGTTAACCAAATAGGGTATACTATTTTATTAAGAGTCTGACCAATTCAGAAAATACTGGAAGACTTGTTCTTGACTGTTCAGACATCAAATTTCTTCAACATATCTCTGTTTTTAACAATATTTTAAACAATAACACTGTCACTGCTAATTAATATTTGGTTTTTGATATCAACTGTTAGTTCTTTTTTTCTCCAGTGTTTAGGCTTAACCTGTATTTCTGTGGGTTTAATATCTGTTTGGAGGGGAGGTATTTTTTTTTTTAACTCTTGTAATTATACCATGGGAATGTCTTCTCTTCTAAAATCCACCCATCGTTGAATTAGTGTTGCACTTGGTCTGAGTCAACTTAAAAATAGTTTCTGCCTCCTGGAGTCAGAAATGACACAGTATCAGGTAAGGTTCTCTAACAGCAGAGGCTGCGATAGGGGCTTGGGTCAAGTGTTTTACTAAGGGAATGCTGTTCAGGAAAAGAAATCTGTGAGGGAGGAGGGAGGCAGGATAGGGAGGGGGAAGGAGTTGAGCAAGGATGTGGTCTCGGGTAGTCTCACTTTGGCCTGATTCATTAGTGTGTGTGTGTGTGTGTGTGTGTGTGTGTGTGTGTGAAGATAGAGGTGGGGAGGGGGTGCTCCGGAGTAAAATCACGTAGAGTTGTACTGCCTATAACAGACTATCGTTGTCTGTCCCCAGGAAGGGAGTATATAACCTCTCAAGCATCCTAGCCACGGGCCTTGATGAAGGCAGAATATATGTGCACCAGTCTAGTATAGGTTATCCGAGTAGAACACCAGTAGCACCTACTCCTGCAGTACTCAGATCCACTGGCTTCCCACATTAAGTTCATTCCATCTAGATGCAACTTCTCCAGGGTTCGGGTTGGTCACAATTTCTTTGGAAGCTTTGAAGAGGAAGGTTAGAGGAAGAAAGCAGATTTCTGCTGCGGCATTTGGTCCCAAGCTATAACTGATGTTCATTACCACCCTCTAGATACCCCTCATCCTTGGCTAGTACTTTTCCTCAGTGGCTTGCCCGTGCTCTAGATCCACATCACGAAGGGTCTGTGCTCCACCCTACTGTCTTATGCTTGCCCATTTTCAGTTAAAATTGGATGGGGGAGAACCACAGGATGCCTCGGTAGATCACCTGAGTACCACATATATTCCTTCCTCCCCCATTTTGTATCAGGCTTACGTCCTCATAATGAGCAGGGTTGAGCATATCTGGCAGTGTGAGAACTCTTGTGTATGTCTGCTGGCCTACTGGCACAAGAAGCCTTAAGTGACCAGATGGCAGCAATAGCAGTAAGTTTAGTGGGTATCTTGATATACTCCCTATTGGAAACATCCTCTAAATGTGAAGGACTTCTAGACCCACAGGGCCAAAAGTTGTGAGAATGGGAAGCACAAAGTCCCCAAGGGGGTCGTTGGTAATGATGGAGAGAGGTGCTGTTCCTACTGCTGTCCGTTGGCTTCCTACCCCATGTGGTCTCCCTGTTTGGGACATGGTACTATAAAATGGCTTTGATTTATATCCTGAAGGATAGCACTCCCTCATCACAGAGCATCTATCTCCAACCTGGCATCAGCTATGCCTCCTAATGTCTTTTTGTGACAGAGGGAGAGGGAGAGAAGCAGACTCCTCACTGAGTGCGGTGCCCGACACAGGGCTTGATCCCATGACCCTGAGATCATGACCTGAGCTGAAATCAAGAGTTGGATGCTCAACTGACTGAGCCACCCAGGTGCCCCATATTAAATTACCTGTATTGTAACAGACAGTATACAAAATTCCTTGAGTATAAAAGATCACACACAAGGGGCGCCTGGGTGGCACAGCGGTTAAGCATCTGCCTTTGGCTCAGGGCGTGATCCCGGCGTTATGGGATCGAGCCCCACATCAGGCTCCAACGCTGGGGGCCTGCTTCTTCCTCTCCCACTCCCCCTGCTTGTGTTCCCTCTCTCGCTGGCTGTCTCTATCTCTGTCGAATAAATAAATAAAATCTTTAAAAGAAAAAAAAAATCACACACAAAGTAATCACAAAGGCCATATGTGATGGATGAGACTTGCCTTTAGTAATAGCTTTTTAATTTCCATTCCACAACTCAACACCATAATAATTGCACTTTTCATTTTATTATTCCACGTAATCCTGGAAATACTTCAGTTTCAAAAGAAAAAGAGGGAAAACTTTCTCAAATGAAGTACATCTGCTGTAATAATTGCATTTTTACCATAAATGATGAGATTATGCCCATATCTCTTTGGCCGTAAGAGCTGAAAATGGAAATTGAACTGCAGTTATTGCTGGTAGGCCAGTCACATAATAAAAGCAGATTTTAAAGTGGGTTAAGACCAGGGCCACCAGATAAAATATAGTTTATCCAGTTAATTTTGAATTTCAGATAAGCAATGAATATTTTTAGCACAACTGTGTCCCAGATATTACACGGGACATACTTATAGTAAAAAATTATTTGCTGTTTATCTGAAATTCAGACTTAACAGTGTGTCCTATATTTTTGTCTGCTAAATCTGGCAACCCTAGATAAGAAGAGAAACCAAAAAAGTTCTTGTCTATTTGTTTTTCTAAAGCCTCGGAATAATCCCAACCACTTTACCAAAGAAAGAAAACGTAACCCAGATAAAAATAATTGGCACTAGGGGTGCCTTGGGTTGCTCAGTTGGTTGGGCATCTGACTCTGGATTTTAGCAGGGGTCCTGATCTCAGGGTTGTGGAACTGAGCCCTGCATTGCCTCCACTCCACGCTCAACAGGGAGTCTGCTTCTCTCCCTCTCCCTATGCCCCACCCTCCTCTCTCTCTCTCTCTCAAATAAATAAATCGAAAAACAAACAAACAAACAAACAAAACTGACACTAAGCTGCGAGTCTTTCCAGATGTTACCAGAACTGAAATTAATTGGTAAAAATGGAAGAAACGTATTAGGGGAGTATCCCAACCCTAGGAGAGGTAGAGGAAAAAAAGAGGGAGAAACCAAGAAGACAGAAGATAGAAGGAAATACAAGGAAGAGAAAAGAGAACAAGAAAGAAGAGGACAGAAGAGGAATGACAGAAACTAAAAGGAGGAGGATGGAGCCACCAAATGGTTGGTGAAAACACAGCCATTTCGCTGGCTCAGCAGGAAGAGAATGGAGCCCATGCCCACCAAAAGGGAAATACATAGCCATTCCATCTCTGGCTCCAAAACAAAGACATCACCCATCTCAAAATTCATGATCCGATGCTTATCAGAGGAAGAATCTGATAAACTTGATGATCCAGCCCCCAAAAGGAGTAACTGGACAAACATTTACATCTGGCTCTCTGGTCAAGCTGTAGGCCCAGAATTTCTTATTATGAAAAATGTTTTTGTAACATCTCCCAGTATCCAATTTCTCCAAAATGAGCCTCTATAAATATGTAAGAAACATCTTTTCTTACCCATGGCTTAGGAAATTATTGTAATAAAATGTACTAGGATAGTGCCATAATAACATCCCAAAAGATCCTACCAAGAAATCAGATATATTGATACTGTATACCACAAATAATATCCTAGAACTTAAGTTTCCCTTCATAGCAGAAGCATTAGGCATTCCATTTATATTGTAATAGTAACAGCAAGCAGACATTAACTCTGGCCGCAGAATTTAGGCAGATGAAGAAACCGAAGAATATCACAGAAACTTTAGAAAACATTTGACCAGGGGCGCCTGGGTGGCACAGCGGTTAAGCATCTGCCTTCGGCTCAGGGTGTGATCCCAGAGTCCTGGGATCGAGCCCCACATCAGGCTCCTCCGCTGGGAGCCTGCTTCTTCCTCTCCCACTCCCCCTGCTTGTGTTCCCTCTCTCGCTGGCTGTCTCTCTCTCTGTCAAATAAATAAAATCTTAAAAAAAAAAAAATTTTGACCAAAACATATTTCTCCTAATAGATAAAGAGATTAACTACTAGGTCAACATCCTGTGTAAGTCAAGTTTTAAGAGTTCAGTTAGGAATCAAGGTAGCAGACACTCAGCGTTCTACCCACAGTCCCTGTACTCACCAAGTTACTCTAGCATGATTTCCAAATGCCAGCACCTCCATTTCTTTTCTTGAGGACAAGAACTCTTACTACTAGAACCAGCCAGATGAAACTTTACTATCCACTTTGCGATAGTCAGCAGGCAGGAAAATGAACACTCCCTGGGAGCAGCCCTCAAGCACTCCCTCACTCCTTAGGTAAGATAACTCTGAGGTGTGTGTGAGATCTAAGTTGGCTCCCCAAGTTCCTCCAGTGGGATTGAGCTCAGCCTTCCACATTGATAGCTGGCTTGATAACACATCCTTTATTAGCTGCCCTCCCTTCTTTGTCTCATTTCTTCACTCGGATCAAATCAACTGTGTGTACTTGAGTCATGGTCTGCTATTGGGGAACCCAAACTAAGGCAGTCAAAGTTTTAGAATTTTGCTGTATCTCCAAATTTCTGCTCAATATAACAGATTATTTGAATGCATTTGGTTAATAAATCTCATTTTATTATACTTTGATAAAATGGTATTGTGCATAACAATGATTGCTATTTTAAACACTTAATGTTTTCAAAGAACGTTTTTTATTATGCTCAGTGTTCCTTCATTCATTTATATTTTCTCTCTTAGATGAATATATAAATTAGTAAAACATCAATAAGAATAGTGAAATTTTACAATCAGTAGGTAGCTATCAGTAGGCTCTAGATGAAATGACAGAAAGAAAAACATAACTGCCTTTTTTTTTTTTAAAGTGAGGTGAGGAGGACAGAGGAGAGACTGGAGTCCATTTAAAGATTCTGGCACCATTTAGGTTACTAATTACTTCTTATAGCAGCTAAATGGGCTAGGTTACCTTTGTCTGTGTCCTACTAAATCAATGCCAAAAAAATGTAGAATTGGAAACTTCCGAGATTTCTTTGAAATCTAGAAATTTCTTCTTAATCAGCCACTGGAAAGTCATCTCAATATTTCAGACAATCTACTTCTCAGGCTAAAAAGGTTTTAGGAAAGTTAGAAGGAAAAAAACACCTTATTCAAGCCTCCATGGGGTAGACGGTTAATATATTTTTGGCTGCCCTACTCCTTGGAACACCCTTCCAATGTTGGGAAGTTTTCCATTTCTTGAGTCCTGTCCTTCTCATGACAGAAGACAGAAGCTCTTTCCCACCTTGCATGCAGCCAGGCACCAGCATGTGAGAAAATGGTAGAGGCCACCACAATCAGAAACATGTGATACCCCAGGTCAGAAACTGGTGCCCCACCTAAGCTAGTGCTATACAGATTCATTCTGGGGAATGTGACTGCAAAGACGTGGGCATCCAGAGGCAGCCAGGGCCAAGGTTCAGCTATAAGCTAGCTTGTTTTCACAGGTAGCAGTGAGCTGTGGTGTTGCCTCCATCTGGTAAACCCCACAGGACCATCCTGTGGTAGGATTTGCACATCGCTCCAGTTTGCGTAACCTTCAACCCAATACTCTGGCCTTCGGGAAGAGTATGTATGCTACTCATATCATTTGCTACCTTTATTTTCTGCTTAAACTAGCTAGAGTTTGCAACTCTGTCCCTTGCAACTAAAAACTAACCGCCTCACCCTTTATAAGCAAAGCTACAATGCAGGAAATTTAAAAGTTTATATAGCACAGTGGAGAGAAAAAAAGTAAATGACCACAATATACAGTAGACTCTGAGAAGGCAGAAGACTATTGTAGCTAAGAGCAAACCCTTTGGAGCCATTCTACCTGGCCTCACCATTGTTTACTTAGTTTACCTGGGCAAGTTAGTTAACCCCTCTGTGCTTCAGTTTTGTTTTGTTTTGTTTTATCTGCACAACGGGGTTAATAATATGACTGTCTTACATGGCATCATGATAGAGAGTCCTGAGTGTCTTATCACATCCATTCTCTTTCTGGGCACACAGCTGATCAACTAAAGATTATATTTTCAACCCCCTTTAGAACCAATTCAGTGCACCTATATGACTAAGTGTTAACCAGTGGAATGAGAGCAGAAGCAGTAGGTACAGCCCTGGCTTTACTTAGTTAAAAAGAAATTCCTTGTCCTGGACTTATACTGTGTCGTCCCTTTCTTCTCAGCTGTTTGCAAATGGTGATTACTGGTGATGAATGGTAATGGTAAAGCTTGATGTGGAGGATAGCAGTGCCATCTTGGTTGCCTGCATTTCTGGATGACTCTGGAGAATAGCCCATCTACCACCATTGCATTGTTGTAAGAGAAATCAGTGTCTATGTTAGTCAGGGTTCTCCAGATAAACAGCCAACAGGGTATGTACAGATATATAAGAGGAGATTTATTATGGGAATTGGTTTGTGCAATTATGGAGGCTGAGAGATGCCATAATATGCCATCTGCAACTGGAGAACCAGTTTTCAGTAATTCAGTCCAAGTCCAAAGGCCTGAGAATGGGTGAGGGAGTGCACTGATGTAAGTCCAATTCAGTCTAAGTCCAAAGGCTTGAAAATCAGGAGCTCTGATGTCTGAGGGCAGAAGATGGACATCCCAGGGGTGCTCAAGTGGCTCAGTCAATTAAGCATACGATCTTGATTTCAGATTAAGTCGTGATCTCCAGGTTGTAAGATTGAGCCCCATGTCAGGCTCTACACTGGGTGTGGAGCCTGCTTGGGATTCTCTCTCTCTCCCTCTCCCTTTGCCCCTCCCTGCCTTGCTCCTGCTCGCTCTCTCTCTCTCTCTCTCTCTCAAAAAAAAAAAAAAAAAAAGAGGGAAGATGGACATCCCAGCTCAAGAAGAAATAGAGAATTTGCCCTTCCTCCATCTTTTCAGTCTATTTGGGTTCTCAGTGGACTGGATGATGCCATTCCCATTATCGAGGGCAGATTTTCTTTACTCAGACTGCTGATTCAAATGCTAATACCCTCACAGACACACCCAGAAATGTTTTACCAGCTATCCTGGTGTCCCTAGCCCAGTGAAGTAAAATTAGCCATCATGATGTCTTTATTCTTTAAGCTTCTGCATCAGTGGGACTCTTTGTCACAGCAACTCTGGCTTTTACCCTATGGACTATAGTTATTACAAGGATAAAATACATACGTTTTATATAGAGCTTAGAATAGTACCTGGCTTAAAGTTAAGTACTATACACGTTTTAGCTACTATTCCTTTTTTTTTGTCATATAAGGAAACTGAGGCCTAGATGGATTAAGCAGATGACCCATGGCTACACTCGAAGTGTCAGAACTAGGATTGAAACCCAGGTCTGTCTGCCACAGAACTATAATGAGTTTCAAAATACAAGTGTCTGTTATTTAAACAAGATTCACACTTACATGAAAATGAGGCCCTAAGCAATATTATCATCCCTGAGAATTTATAATTATTAGATGCCCTTGAAGGTCAAGACGGGTCCTTTCTATCCCAGTCTTCCATTATCCTCTTTTAACACTGAAATGAGCAATCAGGGGAATGGATTGGCATTGTCTCTAGAGTTGAGGCAAAGGGGGGTGATCATGAGAGAAGGAGTCTAAGCCTCACTGAAAAGGCTGTTGGTGGGGTCCAAGCAGGTAGGAAGACAGTGAGGGCCAAAGGACCAAAGGGCTTTGAGCTCAGGAACTAATTGCCTGTCCCTCTAGGGGTATAAGGAAGAGCGAGGCACAGTGAAGGCTGGGAAAGATAGAAGGGTGAGAAGTAGCAGTCACAACAGAGATGGGCACAAGACTATTTCAACCTCTGCCTCTATGGCATGTACATATTTATTTTTTCCTTCCATTTTTAACAGTCAGCGAGATTTCCGTAGTACCTCCTTGGAGGAGGTAAATCCTTTTATGTTAACAGCTCGTATCATTTCACTATATTCTGCCTGCAAAGGATTTAGTCATTTAATGGTTCATTTGCTCAGACTAACTATTTAATATCTGTACAGGCAGCTTCTCCAGGCTTGATTGCACATGGATCTAAGGTGACGTTTGATTGACAGCTCCGCCATCCAATGCTGGTGGGGCCTCTAGGACCGCAAGGGAAGGGAAGGAGAACTAGGGTTTATTGGGCGCCCACTACACATTTGACATTTTAAGCATGTACTTTGCTTGACTTTTACTAACTCATGACATTTTATTAACCCAGTTTTTGGAGACTAGAAACATGAAGTTTAAAGAGGTTACATAACTTATCCGAGCTCACGGGTTTAGCAAGTGGAGGAACTGGTTCAAGTTCACCCCCTCCCCCGACTCCGGAGTCTACGCCCTTGCCACTCGCCTGTGTGCACATGCCCGTGAGGATGCTGCCGTTCACGCTGAACTGAACTCCCTCTATGTAATGGGGGTAATAAATACCTCATGGAACTGGACAAGATGAAATAATGCATGCACTAGGCACAGTGCCTGGCACATGGTAGATACTGAGTGCGCTTGGGAACACATACCATTCTCTGCATGTGGTCATGAAACGATATCGTTTTAATGGCGTTTCATTTTGCACTGAAGCCAGAGATCTGTGAAATTTCAGCTTGTTGAGCCTCCCTGAGCTATGAGTAGACACTTGGGTTAATTGTTCCATTTTGGTAGTAAGTGAAGAATTATCATGTGAAGACCAAAAAAGTAAGGTGACAATTGACTGTCCTTGGTTGCTCTAGAGGGTAAACAAAAGCAAGTGAGTGGACATTACAGAAAGGCAGACTCCAACAATATTTAGAGGAGAAGTCCTGTTTTTAGATGTTTCTAAACATCTAACTGAACGTGTCCAAACTGAACATGTTACTGAACATGTCCAAACTGACTCGGGGACCACCTGACAAAAGACAGCCTCCTGTACTGGGCAAGACATCAGGCTACAATGTTCTGATCCAGATTCTTGGCCAAGTTTCTGTGGCTTTTTTGTAGGTTAGGAAGAACAGACTATTTCCTCCCTGGGTAATTTCAGGACATCCCAACTTTGAAATTTATGTGAATTATGCTTGATTCAAGACTGTGTTCTTCTTCAAAAGCCACTTTTCCCATTTGTCTTTCCCTGCACCTTTTGAGGGAGGAGCTATGTTGAGCATCTGCTCCCGGATTTCTGTCCTGTCCTCCAGCGATGAAGAACACCCCCGTGCCTGTGGGGGCGGGAGGCTTGGCTCTCCTTTTAGAAATTCCCTTCTGTGCTGCACTAATCACACCCTCGGTACATTTTACATCTTATTTTTAGGAGCAAAGTATAAAGACTCCTAGCACCAACAGCAGTTTCTGTGGCAACCTGCATCGCCCCCTTGCTTGTCCAGCTGTGTAGAATTAAATTCTAAAAGAAGCCGTTTTACATCATGTGAGGGAGATCCACAGAGAAGGTGCTTTTCTAATGAAGGTTTTCTTCTGAGTTACGTGGGAACTAGCTTGGAATTAGGTTGGGGGCGAATAAAAGAAACAGAACCTTTACTGAGAACTAGAGCTGTTATAAAGTCCCAGGTGTTCACGGCCATGCCCTAGTTGCCCTGATTTTTTTCCCACAGGGCATCATTTTAGACACAAAAATAGCACTTAGACCAATGAAAACTAGGTTTGAATATTAATATCAGAGGAGTTTGTTGATAAGCTCCCCTTCCCCCTACCTACCCCCCCCCAGGGTCTTCCTGAAAAACCTTCTAGACTAGACTAGATTATAAATTCACATGCTTTCTACGTTCATCTCGAATAGCTCTTTCAAACCAACTATCCCAGCTCCCCAGAGGCTTTCACCAAACTTTCCCTACCTAACAAAGGCAAACAAAGGCAGAATCCACGTGGGCCAGGCCTAAGAGCTGACCTATGTAAGGCAGCGCCCCGAGACTGTGATTTGGGGGACACCGAAAACCAGCAGTCCAAAATAACCTCCAAGGCCATGTCATGCCCCCATTATCATAATAACCACTGCTTTGTGTTTAGTCATTTGCTGCCATGTGATTCTGGGAAATTGCAAGTATGCTTCTGGGAGGAATAACATTTTACAATCAATTTTATATTTTATATTACATTTACTTCTAGGAAAACATGAGGGGGCACATAACAAAAAAGACATTACTCCTAAAACCATTAGTGTAGAGACCACAGAAAGGAATAAATAAATATGCCCGAAACCTAGACTATGCTTACACATTGATTGAGCTCCAAGTTTCCTGAAACTAGTCAAACGAATTTTTTATTACGATTCGTTATTTGATTATCGCCTGATAAAAGACACCAGTTTTTCAGGAGAGAGACATTTTTCTGACACTAAATTTTTAAAATAAACCCCTGTCTTTAGGAAACAGAAAGGGGAACTCCTTTTCTTTCTTTTTTTTTTCTTAAAGATTTTATTTGAGAGAGAGAGAGAGAGCACATGAGATAGTGCAGGCAGTGGGGAGGGAGAAGCAGGCAGAGAGCCTGATGTGGGGCTCAATCCAGGACCCTGGGATCATGACCTGAGGTGAAGGCTGACACTTAATCAACTGAGCACCCCAAACGCCCCAAGTGAACTCTTTTTTAACAGTAATTTAGGAAAAGGTGTAAAATCATTCTCCCACGGTCATTTATTTATGCTGACCTTTGATCAAATCTGAGGTATAACCTCAAAATAAAACTCAGGAAAGCCACCAGTGGAGTGCTTTAAAACATTTAACCTGACCTACCTGAGCAGATTGGCTCCAGGAATATTGGAGGAGAATGGGCTTTCAGGGAATATGACATAAAAAGCTAGATTTTGTTAGGAACAAGTGGCAGTGAAAGCCAATCTGATGGGGTTGACGAGATGTAGTGGGGTTGGGGCTGGCAGTCAAGCATGGGAAGACTGGTTATATTAAAGAAGAGTGATGGCTAACTAGTGAAAGGGAGGGAGGACTGGAAAGAGGGATGAGAAGGATCCAAGATAACTTAACTTCCTTGGCAATTTTGCCCAAGACCATCCCTACAACATGCAACCCTGTGATGAAAAATTTGACAGTTGTCAGCAGAGGGGGACAACCATCATGATGCAAAGGACTTTGACTTGGTTCTCTTAAGCATAAAACACTTCGGTTGTGGGTCAGATAGGACTCTGAAAGTGGTAAATGAAACTCAAAATTGCTCCTCTAAGACAGGAAAATTTGTCCCAAAACTACTTGATCAACCTTCCTTCCTTTCACTGAAAGTTTGGAAGTAGAGGGTTTTTGGGGGGAGGAGGGCTTTTTGTTTGTTTGTTTGTTTGTTTTTTCAGAGAGCCATTAGGAATCCAGAAACAAATAAGCTAAAACTCTCTAAAGCACTTGAAAGTGAGTTCAGGTCCCTTCCGTACTGAAATGTGATTTTTCATGAGTATACTACTCAGTCAGTATGCGTTGGGTGCCAGAAAATGTTAGAACCAGTTTCAAGAAAAATAGCACAAATTAATTACTGACTTTAAGGGACACATAACTGACTTTATTTATTATTTAAGATTTTATTTATTTATTAGAGAGAGAGTACGAGCCAGTGGGGGGGGGGGTTGCAGGTAGGGACAGAGGGACAAGCAGACTCCCCACTGAGCCAGGAGCCAGATGCAGGGCTTGATTCCAGGACCCTGATATCATGACCTGAGCTGAAGCCAGAGGCTTAGCCGACTGAGCCATCCGGGTACCCCGATTTTATTTTTTTAAATCAGACAAAATTTTCCCTTTACCCTTAATTTTTAGGAATGCTAAAATATCAGCAAAACAGATTTAGCTTATAACAGCACAAGACCCTTATTATCTGTACCCTTGCTTCCAAAGACAGCTGGCTCTAGAAGCGTGAAGGGACCCATGGTTTCTAGGGTCCACTCCAACCTAAGTATTGTAATAGCTATAGAACTAAATGTGGTGACCCCAGTCAGCACCCCGGTGCATATTTGCCTATAGTTGTGCATTAGGGGAAAGTGGCGGGGCGAGATTGGAGGGAATTTTATCCTTGAATTTTCTTCTCTCCATTAGATGTTCATCAAAGGCAGGGGACACGTTTTTATCCATCTTGGCGTCTTCAGTACTTAACATACCACCTTACATACAGGTGACATTTAGGATATGCTTATTGAATTGAACTAATAATAAGAGCAGTTCTTCACATTATAACCTCTAATATCCCAGAAAAAATCACCATAACACTGGATTTAAAGTGTTACTGAGGGGCGCCTGGGTAGCGCAGTCGTTTAGCGTCTGCCTTCGGCTCAGGGCGTGATCCCGGCATTATGGGATCGAGCCCCGCATCAGGCTCCTCTGCTAGGAGCCTGCGTCTTCCTCTCCCACTCCCCCTGCTTGTGTTCCCTCTCTCGCTGGCTGTCTCTCTGTCACATAAATAAATAAAAAATCTTTAAAAAAAAATAAAAATAAAAAAATAAAGTGTTACTGAATCACGAATTTGGAAGACCCCTAGTTCTCAGGAGGGTTAGCATGAGAGGGGAGTCAGGGTGCCCTGTCTGCATCCCCCGCCCCCACCATGCCTGTCCCAGCAGCTGCTCCACTCCTGTCAGCATCCCTCATTTGGCTCTGTAGATAATTGGGGAATTTGTGTAATCTTTTCTGGTAGAAATGATTGAGGCTGGGGAGATGACATCATAGCAGGTGTTGGCATGAGGAGGCAGTCCAGTCAAGTGCCCCCTGAAAGAAGGCAGGACCGAGGCCGCAGTCAGTGACAAGAATGTCTAGCATACTCCCTCGGGCAACACAAACACAAAAGAAGCCCAGAGAAGCTCCAAGACAGAAGGCTTCCTCACCATTTCCGCCTTTGGGTAACCCCAGAGGAGGAGAGTTTGTTCCTTACCGTACGTCAGTGGAATCATGACTCCTTCTCAGCATTTCTCCAGTGGTAAGAGCTCTTCAGTATACTTAAGTATTCGATTTTTTATTCAATGTAGAGGAATGAATTCGGCATATAGTATATACTAATTAGATGATTCCCAGCCCTTAATCCCACCAATCGACTGGGCATGTGTTTTTGGTAGAACTGACTTTTGTGTCGCTTCCACCCCTCCTGTAGCCGCTCTGCCCTGAGACTATTTCACCAAGGGCTGTTGGAACACTGAGGAGGCAAGGCGGGCTTTCTCCCCGTCTTTTTCTCTTCGGCTGAAATGGTTACTGATTCTCTTAGCTTACTAGCAGCTACCTGGAACTTTTCTCACAGAGTTTCTTGAAAGTAGAGTTCCTCTTCTCCTGGGAAAATTCTACCTACACCAAATCCCTTCTGTTGTTGCCCCTCTGAAATCCTTTATCCAAATGCCCCAGATTTCCTGACAGCCCCAGACTTGACTCACTGTCTTACCTGATGAATGTCAACATGTTTGGTGGAGGACTTCAGCCCACTCACGTTTATTTTAAACACCAATCCGTTTAGTCATATTCCTGACTGTTTATTTTAAATTCTCTTTTTCTTGATTTGCTATTTGCTGTTGTTTCTCCGTCTTTCCTGACTTGTACTGGATAACCAGGTTTTCTTGTTATCTATAGCATGGACATTTTTTCTGTTATGGGCCAGACACTATGTATTTTAGGCTCAGTAGGCCATACGGTCTCTGGCACAGCTCCTCAGTTCCGACGTTATAGTGCGGAAGCGCCAGAGACAATATACACAGGAATGAACAGGACTGTGTTTCAGTAAAACGTTGTTTACAAAAACAAGCTGCAGGCCAGATTTGGCCTGGGGCTGTCATTTACTAACCCTTGTAGAGGATTAAAAGTTCTACCTCCTTCATTTTAAACAAGCATTCCTTGCAACAATAGAGCATGCGTTCATCTTCTCTGACCGGTAGTCCTAACACTATAACTTAAACAAGACAGTTTATTTCTCTGATTATACGTGAGTAGTCAGCGGCTGCTTCGACAGCACCAGTCTCAGGACACTGGAGTCTGTCTTACTGGTCCTCATCACTAAGGTGTTGCCCTCAACTGTACCTACATCCTCATGCATGTTTCAGCCTGTGGACATGAGCAGGGGAAGTGGAGGGCATGCTCCTTCTCTTCAGGGGACAGCCTGGGAGGTGCACGGACCACTTCTGCCTGTATCCCTCTTAACGGTAGTTTGTCCTAGGTCACAGCTGGCTTATTGGGAGCCTGGGCTATGTAAGCAAACTGGTGGGCTGTGTAGTCAGCTACAAATCCTATATTATAGAAGATGAGAGGATAGATATTGGGGAGCATCTGACAATCCCTACTACAACTAAAATTTTGATTTTTTTGATTTGCTTCAAGGATCGATTACAATCTATAACCATCATCCAGTCAAAACAAAACCTTTAGCATGTATTTATTGAGCACATTTAAAATCCAGCTATGTGTGTAATGCTGTCATCTCCCTAGATTCAGTTTCTCTAAGCTCCCATACGAGTTTTGGTGCTCCACACCCCCTTTTTTCCTTCACCCCTTTTTTAACAGATGTAGCTGCTTTACTGATGATTATTTTCTAAGATCTGACCTCCAAACTTTGGGGACCATTATTCCACATCTTTCTCCTTTTTTTCATGGAGAAAGAGGGAGCAGCACAAGGGAAGGGCTTACTGTTTCTGCTTAGAAAAACGTGGGTTTTAATTACTGCGTGAGAGTCTGTGTTTAGTGGTGGACAACATGAGATGAAATACCTGTTAGCGTGACATGACACTAAGGGAAGGAACAGCTCTCCGCGGACGACATGTCAGTGAATTAATTCCCTGCTGTTATAACTGTTCTGAGAACCTCAGTCATCAGCCCCCTTTGTGAATAATTTCCCATTCTTATGTATGGGTGTCTGACAGTTTGTTTACATGAACGTTGGGAAGAAGAGCCAAAATTGTTTGGCTTGGCGTCAAAAACTGTCTCTATTTTTGTTGTCTGCAGTGCTCTGATTCAGTGCATTTTAATAAGTTTTTAACAATGCATGAATTTGAGTCAGAGGAACTGGAGGAAAGGCTGGGATGACACGCAATTATTATAGGATATAAAGGGATGGTACGTCATCTATTGTTCCCCATGCCAACAATCCTTAAATCAATGCCCCTTCTCCTTTGGAACTGAATTGTTCTCATTAGGACTGGGCACAAGCAACTTGGCATAACTTGGTGTTTTCCTTTAAGAGGTTTTAAATCTGAAGTCATGCTTGAGTTTATTTCCAAGTTCTGTCTCACCCAGATTTCATCCACTTTCTGTAGGGTCTGGGCTTTGGAAGGCTTCTTTCCTAGACAGCCATTAGAGGTTTGTACTTTATTGTGTAGGGATATATCCTGATCCGAGTGAGGGTAGACAAGATATGCAGTATTGTTTTTTTAGAGTCTGGAATAATCATTTTTTCTGCATGCTCTCCTCCTGCTCTTTGGCTTACAACATTGAACTGACAATGAGACTAAACTAGAATTTGAAAGCACTGGAGTATATTCATTTTTTTTCTTAAGTGAAGCAGTAATTTGGACTCTCTCATGGAAGTCCTATATCAGGGACAAATCAGTATATTTAAGCTGCCTGAAGTTTCTTCCTATTGCCGGAGGGAGACTTTGAATTCTAAGTTGCTGAAATGGAAAAGCTGCTATCTGGGGGCCCATAACCAATTTCTGCATTTTAAAATGGAAACTGGAATCTATTCTGTGGGCAGGCCTTTGCTAGGTTCTGCATTGCAGATAGATGTAAAGCAAATAACTCCACATTAATTTTGGGAGCACTGAACCACTGAAATAGCACAAATATAAATGCCTCAGACTAAGATGTTTTCATTCAGTTTAGAAATAGGAATTGGCTATGTCTTTAGCAAGACTGTGTCCTTGCAGAAAAATGTCTTTTTTCTAAATATATATTTGACTGTGTCCCAAAAGAGTAGTTATTTAGGACTGAATAACCTACTCTTTAGTTAATATGTTGCTCATTAATGACTGTGATTGCCCTGCAGTAGAGTGAGTGGGGCATCAGACCACACTGTGTTTCCCCCCGTCAGTCATACTGGGGTGGATAAAAGAAAAGTAGACTTTGGAATGATAGAAGGAGAACTCTGTCTGAATGGCTGAGAGGGGTGGGAAATGAGGCTCTTAGGAGAAAGGACATGAACTGTGCTATTTGTGGGACATAAGCAGGTTCCTGAAAATAGTGACATATCAGGAGAAATGACCTGCAGGGGACCTCTGTGAGCATGGTGCATGAGTTCTACCTAGTTTTTTTAGCTCAAAATTTCCCAAATGCATTCAAAATAAAGAACTCTGTTGCATAACACTTGTTAATTTGCCACATAATACTTTCTTTCTTTTTTTTTTTTTTAAAGATTTTATTTATTTATTCGACAGAGATAGAAACAGCCAGCGAGAGAGGGAACACAAGCAGGGGTAGTGGGAGAGGAAGAAGCAGGCTCATAGTGGAGGAGCCTGATGTGGGGCTCGATCCCACAACGCCGGGACCACGCCCTGAGCCAAAGGCAGACGCTTAACCGCTGTGCCACCCAGGCACCCCCACAGAATACTTTCTGAAGAATGTACATGGGAAATGGTATTAGCCAGACTTCTCCTAGCATGCCTCAAATCACCTGGATGAGTTGTTAGAGCACAGATTGCTGACTCTAACTCCCAAGTTTCAGATTCATTAGGTCTGAGGTGGACCTGAGGATTTGCACTTCTAACAAGTTCCTGGGTGCATGCTGATGCTACTAGGTCCAGGAGCCACACCTTGAGAATGAATCACAGACTGAAAGGGTCTGATCCTCTTTCTCTTCAAGAAGTATAGTCATTGAAATAAAGGCCAAATATTAAAAGCCCACAGCTAACAGCATACTCAATGGTAAAAAAACTGAAAACTTTTCCTCTAATGTCAGGAACAAGGCAAGGATGCCCACTTTTGCCACTTTCATTCAATATAGTTTATTGGAAGTCCTAGCCAGAGCAATTAAGCAAGAAAAAGAATAAAAACACACCGAAATCAGAAAGGAAGAAGTACTAGTATCCCTGTTTGCCGATAACATATTCTTATCATATATAGAAAACCCTATAGACTCCACAAGAAAACTGTTAGAACTAATAAACGCTTTCAGTAATGTTGCAGGGTACAAAAGCAGCATACAAAATTCACCTGTGTTTCTATGCATGAACAAAAATAATCTGAAAGGGAAACTGAAAACATTCAATTTATAATAGCACCAAAAAATATAAAATACTTAGGAATAAGTTTAACCAAGGAGATGAAAGACCTGTATGCTGAAACTACAATGCATTGATGGAATGAATTAATGAAGACACAAATGGAAAGACATCCTGTGTTCATGGGTTGGAAGACTTAATATTTTTAAAATATCATGGCTATCCAAAATGATCTACAGATTCATCCCTATCATAATCCCATTGGAATTTTTTACATAAATAGAAAAAATAATTCTATAATTCATATGGAACCACAAAAGACCATGAATGAGCAAATCAGTCTTGAGAAAGAAGGAAAAAACCAGAGGCATCACAGTTCTTGATTTCAAAATATATTACAAAGCAACTGTAACCAAAACAATATGGTACTGGCATAAAGATAGACATATAGATCAATGGGACAGAATAGAGAGCCCCATAATGAATCCGTGCATGTATGATTAAATGAACTTCAACAAGAGTGCCAAGAATACACAATGGGAGAAGGACAGTCTTGTCAACCTGAAAAATAGTGTAGCCACTATGGAAATGGGTATGAAGATTCCTCACTTCGGGATATTTATTCTAAAGAATTGAAATCAGGGTCTTGAAGAGATACTAGCACGTCCATGTTCATTGCCTGCACTAGTCACAAAATGTGGAAACAACCTAAATGGCATTCAGTGGATGAAAGGATAAAGAAAATGTGGTATATACATAAGTGGAGTATTATTCAGCCTTTAAAAAGAAGGGAATTCTGCAATACGCAACAACATGGATGAACCTAGAGGACAATATGCTAAGTGAAATAAGCCAATCATGGAAGACAAATACTGCATGATTCCACTTATATTAGTTACCTAAAAAAGTCAAATTCATAGACTTGAAGAGTAGAATGGTGGTTGCCAGGGACTGGGAATTACTAATCAACAGTCATAAAGTTGCAGTTAAGCAAAATAAATAAGCTCTAGAGAGCTGCCGTCCAACATTGTGCCTATAGTCATCGATAATGTATTGTGCACTTAAAAATTTAAGAGAGTAGATTGCATGTTAAGTGTTTTTCCCACAATAATTTTTTTAAAAAGGACCACTTTCTTACACCATACACAACAATAAACTCAGAATGAATTAGAAACCTAAATGTGAGACCTGAAACCATAAAACTCCCGGATAAAACATAGGCAATAATCTCTTTGACATTGACCTTAACAACACTTATCTAGGTATGTCTCCTCAGGCAAAAGAAACAAAAGCAAAAATAAACTGTCAGGACTATAGCAGAATAAAAAGTGTTTGCGTGGCAAAGGAAACCATCAACAAAACAAAAAGGCAAACTACTGAATGGGAGAACATATTTGCAAATGATATATCCGATAAGAGGTTAATGTCCAAAATACATAAAGAACTTCTACAACTCAACGCCAAAAAAACCCCCAAATAATTAGATTAAAAATGGGCAGAGGTCCTGAATAGACATTTCCCCAAAGAAGATATACAGAAGGTCAACAGACACATGAAAAGATGCTCAACATCACTAATCATCAAAGTAATGCAAATCAAAACCACAGTGAGATATCACCTTATACCAGTTAAAATGGCTATCATCAAAAATACAAGAAACTTCAAGTGTTGGTGAGGATTTGGAGAAAAAGGAGCCCTTGCGCACAATTGGTGGGAATGTAATTTGGTGCAGCCACTGTGGAAAATAGTATGGAGTTTCCCCAAAAAATTAAAAATAGAAATCCCCTATGATCCAGTAATTCCACTATTAGGTATTTGTCAAAGAAAACAAAAACACTAATTCAAAAGGATATATGCACCCCTAAGTTTATTACAGCTTTATTTACAATAGCCAAGACATGAAAGTAACCCAAGTATCGATCTCTAGAAGAATGATAAAGAAGATGTGGTATACATAGGTATGTATATATATGTATGTATACACATATGTACAATGCAATATTACTCAGCCGTAAGAAAGAATGAGGTTTTTCCCTTTGTAATAACACGGATGGACTTAAGAGGGTATTACGCTCAGTAAAATAAGTCAGAGAAAGACAAAATACCATATGATTTGACTTATATGTTAAATCTAAAAAAGAAAAAAATGAACAAACAAAACAAGCAGAAACAGACCCATAAACAAAGAGAACAAACTGGGGGTTGCCAGAGAGGAGGGGGGTGGGAGATGGGCAAAATTGGTGAGCTGGAGGTACAGAGTGCGTAAATCACAGGGATGAAAAGTACACGGGAGGGAATGTAGTCAGTGGTATTGTAATAGCATTATACGGTGACAGATGGTAGCTACGCTTGTGGTGAGCACAGCATCAAGTATAGAGTTGTAGAATCACTGTGCTGTACACCTGAAACTAATGTAACATTGGCTAGCAACCACACTTAAGTTTAAAAAAAAAAAAAAGAAGTAGTCACTGAACTACCATGAGCAGGGCATACAGGGTTTATTCTGCCCCGGTGACACAAAGGCACACTGAAAAAGAAGATTCCAGAGGCAAAAATTTAAGTCCCTCCTCAGTTAGTGCAAGGTAATTTTAAAAATTAATAAACACTTATATTATCCAAGCTTACTGGCTATTTTGACCATTTTACAATTCAATAGTGTTTCTCAAAGTGTAAAATAACTGACAGGAGTTTTACTCATGAATATTAGCTATAGTGAGTTCTCAGCAGTCTTGCCACCTTAAAAGCCATTTGGGTATGCTGGTACATGTTATCACAGCAGTTCAACATCCAGTTAAAACTGAAGAAACCCAGTTAGCCAGTAGGCAATTTGGACCGTGTAACAATAAACAACTGGTTTTGTTGATTGCTTCAGCTGAATTGATTACATGCCTCAGAGAAATAGTAGAAACACTTCAATTTGTATGACAGCTTTACATTTCTGCTTTCCAGTAATTATAATCTCTGTTGAGCCAATACTTCCAAAGGAAATACTGCAAAATGTTCTGAATTGGTATCTCGTTTGCAATGTATTATTATCTTCATTATATTTACCTGAAACAGAGAATTAGAAAAAACAAAACCAAAGTACAGCAGAATTGATGAGCTGTGTATCCCCAGCCAAAGTTCATCTGGAGAAGTTAAATATGCACACGGTAACTATTTTCTGCATATGTGAGGCAATTAGAAGGTGATATGCATTATCAGCCCACCAATTCAGATGTGCTTCACTCTAAGTCACTTGAGGCATTGCCTCATAGCATACCTGCAGATACTGATGAACTTCTAGAAAATGTCAAGGTCAGGCATTCTGTGTTTCAAAGACTTAGGGAGCCATCCAGCTAGCCATCTTCTTGTAATATGTGTCCTCATGACTGTGGTGGCCCTGAACTTGTGCTGGCCAGATACCCAGCTGTGATGAGCATAATTGACTCTGGCCCTAATAGCCACCCCTCTGAATGTACCAGTGATCGGGGTCCAAGGTCACAATTCCCACAGGCTGCCCCCAGGCAGTGACTGAGCACGATGAGGTACAAACGTGTCCCTATTCAGGTGAAACTCAAGACTCCTTCAGTGGGTAGTTTGGCTCGAGGACTGCCCCTCGGCCCGGCTGAACCTCTCTTGGAACCGCACTGCACTCTGAGGCTCTTACTGCCCAACCTCGCCTTCCTCTCTGCTTCCACAGGAGTTGGACCTTTGTTTCCATCTGAAGACTCCTCTTGCCTGGTCCTCTCTCCCCTCCTCATCCTTGACAGCCACTACCTTCTCTTGCACATCTAACCCCATCTTGGAACCTGAGCTCACAATGATTTTCATACCATCGCACAAGATAAAATCAAGATGTTTATGAATGGTGCTCGCTTCAGCAGCACATATACTAAAATTGGAACGATACAGAGAAGATTAGCATGGCCCCTACACAAGGATGACACGCAAATTCATGAAGCGTTCCATATTTTTCTACCCCAAAGATACAGACGTAGTGAAGATAAGGGCCATATGCACCCCAATGTTCATAGCAGCATTGTCCACAATAGCTAAATCGTGGAAGGAGCCGAGATGCCCTCCGACAGATGACTGGATTAAGAAGATGTGGTCCATATATACAATGGAATATTACTCAGCTATCAAAAAGAACGATTTCTCAACATTTGCTCCAACATGGACAGGACTGGAGGAGATAATGCTAATTGAAATAAGTCAAGCAGAGAAAGACAATTATCATATGGTTTCTCTCATCTATGGAACATAAGAAATAGCAGGGAGATCGGTAGGGGAAGAAAGGAAAGAAGAAAGAGGGGGTAAACAGAAGGGGGAATGAAGCATGAGAGACTATGGACTCTGAGAAACAAACAGGGCTTCAGAGGGGAGGGGGGTGGGGGAATGGGATAGGCTGGTGATGGGTAGTAAGGAGGGTACGTATTGCATGGTGCACTGGGTGTTATATGCAAGTAATGAATCATGGAACTTTACATCAAAAACTAGGGATATACTGTATGGTGACTAACATAATATAATAAAAAATATTATTAAAAAAAGATGTTTATGGGGGCGCCTGGGTGGCACAGCGGTTAGGCGTCTGCCTTCGGCTCAGGGCGTGATCCCGGCGTTATGGGATCGAGCCCCACATCAGGCTTCTCCACTGGGAGCCTGCTTCTTCCTCTCCCACTCCCCCTGCTTGTGTTCCCTCTCTCGCTGGCTGTCTCTATCTCTGTCGAATAAATAAATAAAATCTTTAAAAAAAAAAAAGATGTTATTTTTGACATCAAGGAATTTCTAGTGGAAAAGCACAACAGTGAGGGCAAGGAACATCTAAACAATCAGTCTGAAACTCACTGCCCGCCTGGAGCTAAGGGCCTCTCCTGGGGCATCAGGAAAGGAGGGCTCTAAGGAATTCTGAGTTTGAAGAGGCTGGAGCCAGTGCGATACTGTACGCCTAAGAGAAGATAATGTGGACGAGTGAGATTCTGGAAGCTTTCAAATGAAATGGAAAGGCTTGGGTCTACCAGAGAGAGAATATTTCAAGATCTGAGATGTAAATCAGGAACGATTTGTTTCCTGATAAAGGTGGAAACAGACGTCTGAAAGCAAGTACAGGTACAAACTCTAACAGATGATAATAATTCAGGCCAAGTGCATCTTAGCAAATGGCAGTGCAAATAAGTGATGGGAGTTAGCGTGGAAAACTAAGGCTCAGTGCGCGGACACACTGAAGTGCTTACATGAGAAAATGCAATTACTTTCAATTGCACTAAACCTAATTAGGTACCCTTATTGCTTTTAATAACGGCTGGTCTGTATGAAATTTAGTGGTTCCGGCTCTTTGCTCACTCATATTGTGAGCTTTATCTGGCTTTGTTACCGGATCCCCAAGCCCAGGTTCTTGAGTCTCAGTGTCACAGGAATGAACACTGAACGTGAGACGAAGAACACAGGTGGGGTTTATGAGAGATAGCTTACATACAAGAGAGCCGATGAGAAAGAGGAATGTCACTCCCTGAAGGGGTAGCTTGCAAGGCTTGTAAAGGCGCTTTTCCAAATGGTGAAGGGTTCTGAGTAGGGAAGTGTCCTTCAGTCCCACGGTCATTATCTTGTGGCTGTTACTTTTTAGTGGACACAAGACGGTCACAGGATGCCTTTCTTTGTGGTTGATGTTCTTTAGGGCTCCTGGAAAATAGAAATACTTGTGCAAGCAGGCTTTGAATTGTTACTTCTTATTTTGCCCAGACAACCATTATTCCCTGGTGGCTGTTATCTGTCATTTGTTCTTTTCCCAGAAGGAGGTATTTGTCTCTAAGCCTGTGGAAATTTCAACCCTTGCCTCAGACCAGCAACTTTACAGGAGTTACGTCCCTCTTGCTTTCCCTATATTGTCTCAGCTTTGCTATCAAGAACTTTCTGTGGGGCTTGGGGAATATCTGTAGGAAAAATATTGCCTCCCCCCTAAATGGACTTGAGGTAGAGAGAGTGAAATGAAGTACAATTTTGAGAATGCCAATATTACCAAGAATCAGCTAATGCAAAGCTAGGATATGTTTTCCAAATGAGGATATTTTAATAGGCTAACTGGTGCCCAGCGTACTATGCTACCCAGACATGAATTTTAGGAACTTGAAATTCTAGCACAGAAGAGCCTTAGTTTGAGCTCCCCTAAAAGCAAAGTGTGAGACAAGAACTGGGGTGTGGTAGTTGAACTGGGAGGTGATTCCAGGGAGCAGGAGTGCGGCTGCCGAGATAGGGAGACAGAACAGGAGAAAGAATAACACATGGTGACTTTCTGAGGAAAAAAGAGGCCAAAACAGGGAGGCTTTTTACTGCTGTGGACATTGGTGACTCAGTCCCACTACAGACCCTCAAAGGAACTGTAGAGAATGTGTCTCAGAATTATCCCACTGAAGGACAGGGAGGCTGGGGGAGTCACTCCCTAACTTCTTCCTCATTCATTGAAGTTTGTCCCCTAAGGCATTAATTTCCCCCACACTTCTGGGTCGCATCTATGTGGACCAAAAAGACTTTGGAGGAAGTCCTAAAGCAAAAGTAGAGCAATCCCCTGGCCCATGCCTGAGGTGAGACGTTGGCCATTTACAGGGACTGTCCACTGACTAGCTACTGTGTCCCGTCCTGAGGTCTGAGGGTTGGAGGGCTGTGGTCTGAGGCCTGTGGAGCACAGCCACCATTGACTTCATGAAGCCACTGCCACTCTCATTAGTGTGTTCCTTCTTGTCTTAGCAAAGGGTCCCTCTTCCTGGGCAACACAGCCATTGGTTAGGTTCTCTGGTGCCCTTTCATAAACCAATTCGAACATGCCCTTCTGACTCTTCTTTCCATACTTTGCGCAGGCAGTTGTGGCATTTCTGCCACATTTATTGTAAGCTATTGTCATGTCCAACCATCAAAGAACCAAGCTAGCAACCTATTAAGGGTCCTTACCAGGAAGTTAAATCCTGCGTCATGGGAAGGTGCTTCCAGGTCAATAAATGTTTCCCTACAGAACTTGACGATCCACTCCCTCTATCCAGCACCCTCAAGATCTACTCTCACACACATTTCTAGGTTCCTGCCAGGTCATATTAGTAAGATCTGCAGTTCTTCCAGGAGTGCGCTGTCTGCTCCTGCAGCAGGGACTGCTTGGGCTATGCCAAGAGCTGACCCTAATTATTCATCTGATGGCAATGGTGGAAGGTATGGGTAGACCTGGAAAAGGATGAGCATCATCTTACTTCTGCCTCAGGTGAAGGCTTTGTGTCATCTGTTGGCCAAGTGAGGGGGGCTGCTCTTCTCTAGCAAGATGGAGGGGACTGTTTCTTCCCACTCCGAAGAATCTAGGGCTTCAGAATTCTCAGGTACATCCATGAACTATGCCATCCCATGTCTCAGGATCCTACTCCTTTCTTATAAGGGCTCTGATCTTACCAAAAGGAAACCTGTCAATGACAAGCATTCTCCTAACTAGCACATCTGTCACCCACCAGTTGAAGATAAGCAGCTCTGTATTGCTGCCGTGAACACTTTCTGGGCTTCACAGCATGCCCTGAATTGATAGTTAGACCATTCTCTTTCTTCCAGGTTTGTAGAGAAGATAATAAAAGTCAGCCGACTTCATAATCCTCATACTTACCCTCATAAGGACTAGAGCTACCACTGTGGAAGTCAGTGCTTTCCCCTTCTACCTAAACCTCATGCCAGTCCTCCATTAGTGAGATTCTTAGCAGTTATGAGGATGAGCTCACCAGAGTTTCTCTCATGCCACATACCACCGGCACTAGGGTCCTTGCTTTCATCTCACCAGTTTCAGTGTCCCATCCTGAGGGGCTGCTTTTTCTAGCACTTCCATTTCCAATGGTCTTGCCTTGGGTCCCCCTAAACCCACATACCAGTTGAGCAAAGTCCCACAGCTTCTGAGAAAGCACTAAAAAAGCAGAGAGACACCATGCAAACACTTGAGGTAGGATGTTGTCTATGTGCATGGAATTTTTCATATGACTACTGAAATCAGGCAGGCCCGGAGTGTGGCTTAGGGCGGTCCAGCTGTCTGTGTACGACAAGATGTTAGTGAACTAGAGGGAACTCAGGAAAACTGACAGACATTTTAGAGCCTTGGATAATCAACCCATTCCCCAAAACTATCATATCAAGAATAGATATAAAATTCATTAAAATAACTTCTCTAGTCAAAACCTGAGGTATGCCCATAATTTAAAGCTAAGACCCATGAAGAAAAGTGTTTTACTTTCCCAGGGACCAAACAGACAAACAAACAAAACCCTCAAAAAACGCCTGAAAGACATAGCTCAGACATTTTAGAATAAACCAGAAAGAGGGGACAGTGATCATTCCATCTGAATGGGATGAAAAAGAACAGGAAGTGACTGGAAGATTCCAGGCAATGCTTTCCTGCTGAGGTACACTAATAAAGTCGGGAGGCTAGGAGTCTATGTATTAAGATTATTTTGAATATAGTTTTACCCAGAAGGCCCTGCCACTGTAGCAGAAGCACCTTCCGTGGTGCCGTGCCTGGGAAGTCCTGCACAGAGGGGCAAAGCATCCCTAGCATCTAAAGTCTGTAAATCTAGAGTCTTATTCAAGGTAGGGAAGGCCTTGTTCTCTCACCCCCAGCAAACCCCAGGAGGGAGCAGCAGAAAGTTGTGCAGGAAAAGCAGCAACACCATCTGTCCAAGGAGCTGTCTACCTGGGACTCAGTGTAGGGATGTTTGCTTTACACATAACTGGAAAAGAAATAGCTTCCAGCTGGCTTCAGCTCTATGTTAGGATAGGATACGTGTTAGAATTGGCTAATTGCTGTGACAAACCACCCCAAATCTCAATGGCTTACAACCACACAAAAGGTTTAATTCTTGCTCATCTCATACCGCCGTCAAGTTGGCAGGGACTCGGGGACCCCAGCTTCTTTCATATTGTGGCTGCTCTGTCCCCTGAGCCTTGGAGTCCTCCACTAGATCCTCTGCCTCTATCCCACCCAAGTGCAGAGGGAGAGAGAATGATGAAGGAAGGTGGAGGACCACTCGGCAGGTGGAGACCTGGTGGCCTACATGACTTCTATCTGCATTGCTTTACCGAGAACTAATCACATGGTCCCACCTAGACGTGGGTCTGGGAAAAGTGGTCTTCCTGTGAGCCCAGGAGGGAAATGATAGAGTCCAGCATATACAGAGAAATGTCTCTGCCACAAACTGTATTCTATACATAATTGCACTAAATGATATCCCCCAGAGAAAATATCATCACTGACATAATCCTAAAAACTCAATTCTTTACACATTTCTAGTTTTGGTTAAGAAATCACTCAAATTGATGCTCTTATCATTTCTCCCTGATGGCTGAATAGAACTTATGTTCTGGGCTCTCCTCCCTAAGCTCTGTCAAGGTTCTGCCCATCCTGGGCATCCCATTTAAAATTGCAACCCACCCATCTCATCTTATCACTCTAACTCTGCCCTATTTTTCCCCAAGGCATGTATCATAATCTCATAATACATTATTTATTATATTTCTTTTTTATGGAATGCCTTTCCTCCTTGAAATTTAACCTCTAATAGGGCAGGTGCTTTTGTCTGATTTGATAACTGAGGTATCCTGATGCCTACAACTGTTCCTGGGACATAGTAGGCATAATGAATGAACAAATGAATAATGAACAAATGAACAGGGAGATACAGGCATTCATCAAGAAGGAACCCAGAAACAGATCTGTACACGCATGTTCATGGTAGCATTATTCACCATACCCAAAAGATGGAAAACACCTCAAATGTCCATGGAGGGATGAATGGGTAAACAAAATGTGGTATACACATACAATGGAATATTATTCAACCTTAAGACGGAAGGAAAGACTCCAGAAATCCCACTTCTGGGTACATATCCAAAAGAACTGAAAGCAGGGTCTTGAAGAAGTATCTGCACATCCATGTTCATAGCAGTACCATTCACAATAGCCCAGAGGTGAAAGCAATCCACATGTCCATTGACTAATAAATGAGTAAAAACATGTATATACATACAATGGGGTATTATTCAGCCTTAAAAAAAAGAAGGAAATCCTTTTTCGTGCTACCACGTGCATGAACCTTGGGAACATTATGCTAAGTGAAATAAGCCACTCTCTGGGCTCTCAATCTTCCTTCTGGAGCCATTTCAGGAGTGAACTTGATTGATATATATGCGGACAAAGAGTTCAATCAGAACCCAGAGTTCAGCAATACAGATCAGATTGACCTGTATGATGCCGTGTCGATGGCCACCTCACTGCCCTCAGATGACAGGAGCGGCAACACAGAGTCACCTCCTCCTGTTTGCCAGGAGCCATCTCCAAGCCCAGCAACAAGGCCCCTGCAATTCTGGGTACCTACAGTGGCCTATGAAATAGGGGAACTATGCAGGCAACTTCTCCTGGTGGACCACAGACCAGTAGCAGCCCCGGGTTATTCACTTGGTAGGAATCTATGATGTGGTAGAGTTGAAATTTGCAGAGAATGGAGCAAATGGCCAATCCAAAGGGTATGCTGAGGTGGTAAATCTTCTGAAAACTCTGTTCACAAATTGTTGGAGTTGCTCCCAAGGAAAGTTCTTAGTAGAAAAAAACTGGATGTGAGGCCAGCCACCTGGTAGAACCTGTCACAGTTTGAGGCATAGTCTCAGCAGGAGGGCTCTCTCCATGGAACCACTCCTGAGATTCTAGCGATTCAGCTGATGGGTGGATCACCCTCAGAATCTTGTACCCTCGTCTACCTGGAACATAGGCCCCAGATGTGCTGCCCCACCTCAGTTGCCCTCCTTTGCCCTTCGCCTGTTGGATCTGCCCCACCCCCAATTCCATCCCCACTTCCTCCCTCCTCAAGCTTTGGAGTCCCTCCTTTTCCTCCTGGCATCCACTATAAGCATCTCATGTCTTTTTAAAATGCAGAGACAACCAAGTAAGGTGATAGTTTAAGGGAAAAAAATATATAGAATGTGAGAAAAAACATTTACCTGGGGAATTCTTTTCTCCCCATTTTTTGTTTTGTTTTTACTCAATGATACAATTTTTAGTTTTAATTCCTGACAGCAAACAAGAAAAAAAAGGCCTTGTTCCCCATGTTGTCAGTGATTTATTTGTCTTTCTGATAAGTTGAAAACTGTGTAATAAATTTGATGATGCTATCGATCTTTTATACTGCTTTGCATTTTTTTCCTTTTGCAAAAAAAATTTTTTAAATAATAAAATAGGGTTGTGAGCTGTTAAAAACTAAAAACAAAACACAAATATTCTATGATTCCACTTACTGAAGTATCTAAAGTAGTCAAGTTCATAGAAACAGAAGTGGAATGGTGGTTACCAGGGACTGGGGGCAAAGAAAATGAGGAGTTAGTGTTTTAATGGGTATAGAGTTTGAGTTTAAGAAGATGAAAATGCTCTTCACTGGCTTGACTCCCACTAAGAATGGACATGATTCAGGAGTGTGCAGGTTTGGTTCATTTCAATATGATACCGGTCACTATGCCCAATATTGGTATATGATGTATGACCTAACATTATGCATTTCTGTCTCTGTCTAAAATAAATAAATAAAATCTTTAAACATAAATAAATAAATAAAGCTTATAAATATATCAATAAATCAAGGATCTGTCTTTCCAGTATGAACTATACAACTGGGTTGCCAAATTATACATTAGGGGAAGTATCTCTTTATAAGTAATATTTAACAAATGAAATAGAAATTATTAAAATTAGAATATGTTCATTTTATAAATGAGATTAACTACTAGATATAGGCAGTAATCGTCAGGGACTGTTAACATCCCTCTGAGGGATACAACTGGATATGCCTCCTATAGAACTGCCCAGCACCCCCTGTGCTCTTGCCTAAAGGATCAAACGTTGAGACTGATCCAGTCCCTGGACCCAGCTGTCAATTTGCAGGAAATAGGACAGAGGAACATGTGGAATTATACCGTGAGTTTGTAATCAGCAAAATTCAGGCTGTGGGAAACTCTGCCAGTGAAAGGACCCAAATAAAAGGTAAGAAAAAGACAGAGATGATTAGGTGAAAACTTAAAAGACATCTTTTTTTCTTTTTTTTAATGGGCAAAGCTAAATTATAACATCCAGAAACATTTTATCACTCCTGGGGGATGAAACTATTTGCAAAGAAGCAATTTCTATAAAAGTAATTGGGGAAAACAGTGTTCATCATTGGGATGAGTCTCATGGAAAGGGGTCCTGAAGTGGAAGGCAAAGTTTTATACTTTCACCTGGGTTATAGTTACAAAGGTGTTCACGTTTATAAAAATTCATTGCCATGTATTCGCTTTGTGTAGTTTTCTGTATCTTCATTTTACACTCCAAAAACATCACAAGTTCTAAAAGAGAGAAAGATGCTTAGGAGACACAATAACAAATATAATATGTAGACCTTATTTGGATCCTGATTTAAACAAGCCAGTTATAAAATATTTATGAGATAATCAGGAAAATTAGAACAGTGACTGGATCTTTGATGACATTTGGGATTATTGTTTAATTATAGATGTGATAATTCTGTGTGTTTTAGAAAAAGAGTCATTATTTAAAGGTACACATTGAAATATTTTGGATAATGTTTGAGATTTACTTTAATCCATTGAGAGTGGAAATGGCAGTAGGGGTATAAATGAAACAAATTGGCCAATGTTGCTAATTGGTGAGACTGGTTTCAGAGTACATGTGGGCTCATTATATTATTCCCGCAACTTTTTAAATTAATTAATTATTTAAAATATTTTATCTTATTTATTTGAGAGAGAACAAGCACAAGCAAGGAGAGGGGCAGAAGGAGAAGCAGACTTCCCACTGAGCAGGGAGCCCAATGTGGGGCTCGATCCCAGGACCTTGAGATCATGACCTGAGCCAAAGGCAGACGCTTCACTGATTGAGCCACCCAGGCGCCCCCATTGCCTCAATTTTCATGCATATTTGAAATTTTCCATAACAAAAAATTTCTTTTATTGTTGTGATTTGGATGAGTAGTTCGTAAGCAAAGGAAACACGGACCCATAAGATCTGTATGTCGATTGCACGAGCAGCTTTCTCTCTTTTCAATGACTGTTGTGAAAATTCTCTCTACAGGGGATGATTATGTAAGTAAGACCAAAACTTCAGAGCCAGGTGAATAGCAAATATCCCAATACTTCTTTCAGACCGAACTGGCAAAATCAAACATGTTTTAACTTCTCTCTGGAGGTCTGGAGACCATGAGGCACAAGCTAAATTGTAGTGAATGTACTGTCTGGGAGCTGACGCCCAGAGTGGTGCACCTGATAGGACAGAACCTTCCATATTCTGCAGAGTTTCAGGCCCAGACCCAAAATCTGTCTTTGAAACACCTCCCACACTTGTTGAACAGCTGCTCAATCTGAAGTTAGCACCCAAAGGAAAACATAATAATATGGGTTGTTTTTTAAGGCCTTGCTGTCTCAATTTTATCATGCTGGCATCAGCACCATATGCCTACTGCTGTGGCAAATTGAGAAGAAAATGTTTCTATGACCATGCTGCTGATTTTAAAAATAACATATCTAATGAGCCAGCTGTGATTAGACCAAAAAAATTAATAATCATTTCTGCAGTTTATTTCATCCTAAACAGTTCTCAAATATTATTCTCTCTTTACAAAACTCTTATACAGATATCCTACAGATGGTCCATTTGATGGGTTCTATTTTAAACAAACCAACAGAGAGATCATTGTTTTTATCAAGCGGTAGGAAAAATAGTTTATTACAGGTCAAATGGGCAGAACTAAAAAGGAAGTATGACTTTGACAAAATGACATGTGTTTTATAGGGCAGTGTTGTCAGTTCATTGAGATACAATGCGCTGTCGCCTTGGAAGTTGTAAATACAGGAAATAAAGATTGACTTGAGCGCTAAACCATGCAATCAATATATAGTGATCAGAGCTGACAGTGCAAATCTGCTTAGAGACCAAGCAGCTGTCAGGTCAGCAAGACTGGGCTATGAAAAATGAATATATTATGATACCTAAAGAATGTGTTCATCCAAAGGTGTGTGGGAGGGGGTCACAGAAATGTAGAAAAGCAAGTGTCACTAAGTTAAGTGTTGGCTGTGCGTGTCTAAACAGCATTCAGAGGACAGAGAACCTTATTAACCAGTGGTTCTCTGGGTTACTGGAGTCTTCCTGTGAGCCAGAAGCATCAGGCTATGGAAACTCAAGGCTGAGGTCACACACACCTAGCCTGGCTCACAGATAGATTTCTCTGGATCCTGTAGGTTTTCTTTTTAATATTCAAACTAACTAGAAACATTTTTTTTTAAGATTTTGTGTAAGAATCTCCATTTATGGCTGTTCTTGAAAAAGCCCATATTCTCATGCGGCAAAAATCAGCTAGAACTGAATAAAAGCTGTCACCTTCGCTCCCCAATCAGTCACCTTCACTCAGCTCTCTTACCTGCCTAGACCCCAAAGGCATCTGTGTTGGCCGCACACCCTGCCCCCTCCCCCCCACTGTGGAATACCTTCAGCTAATCCATTGGTCTCACTTCCTGCGTGCTAACTCCATGCTCATACAATCTTCTGGTGCCAGCCTGACTTCTCCTCTTGGTCTTTTTACAGGGATGAGCCTGTCGTGTTGATGTCATCTTCAAGGCTAAGGATTGAAACACCATTGCTGCTAAATTCACAGTGGCGAGCACCCTGGTTCAGTGACATGGGATTGAACTACCCAATGTCACCATATGGAATCCTCTGCAAAGAGGACATTGTTCAATTTTCATCTTATATTTAGAAGGTACTTTTTGGTCTAATTTTGTTTTATAAATCACATATGCTCACATTATACTTTTGTATATAGCCGTGTGTGCGTGTGTGTGTGTGCGTGTGTGTGAAATCTGAAAATAGGACTTAGGTTAGTGGAAGAGCAACCAAAATAAAAGTTTGGGTTCAAAAATAAAATGATATTTGCCTTCCCAGCACTTCCTGTAGCGTGCTGGCTGTACACTTATGGTTGCTTTATCCTTTCTACTAATATCACGTTTCATGGTTCTTTATTAGTTGTGAAAGAATTCTTGCGTTATCTGACTCTCAAGCCTTACCTTCTCTACTTAGTTAATGTCATTGCCTCTGCAGTCACCCACTAGCCTCCTTTATTTTATAATTTAGAAAATGTCCACCTACATATTGTACCTCAATTGTGTCATCTGCCAAAAAGCAAGATGATTGGGAAAGAAAATCTTAAAAACACTTCCTACACGTTCACACATTGCAGAGGCTTTACATCACAGGCATTTGGGAGCCCCACTGTGTCTGGGAGAACTTTAGAATGATTCATGCAGGAAACAACTTGGGGGAAGATGAACTCCAAAAGATTCTCTTTAGCATGCGTGTGGCAATGCTGCCTCGTGGAACAGCTCTGAAATGCTTTAAGATCTTCCAACTCTTTCCGCATTTCAGTCAGAAACATAGAATGCTCATTCATTCATTCAAAAAGTGGGTGTCAAGCATCTACCATGTGCCAGTGACCAAAGACACCCTTAAAGCCAAGAGAAAGCAGTTCTCCTAAACGGAGTCTCAATGATCATAATGATGATGACAATAATAAAACAGACAGGACATTTTTTGCCTTTGCAGCCAGTCCCACGAGGGGCTTTCCATTGTGTTGTTTTCTGCATTACAGGATAGGACTATTTGGCAGCTTGTAAGAATTTCCAGGAAGTGTCACATAGATCTATACTTATGATTTGTGTGTTTTCCTCCTGTAGGGAGGTGTCTTTGGACACCAAATTAGAGTTTCCTACAAAATGCAGGCGGAAAGCTGGCAACTACTTAGGGAATATTTCTCAGTATTGCTTCCAAGTAATTTTAAAAGCATACCAGAATGTCAGAAACTCAGTTTCTATCTCATCTTACAGTGAACAATGAATATGTGGTGTACTGAGAAATAATAAATAAGTAGATCTCTTAAAGTTATGTTTTTGAAATCACACATGCATTTGACTGATAAATCAGTCACACATAAAAGTGTTTTGAGAAGCTTCTCAGTTTCATTTCTACAAAATGTAATACTTCCAAGGCTGACATTTCAATAACTAAAATATATCTTCAACGACAGAAAGAAGAGTTTGGATCAACTCTTTACCTGGGTTACAAACTAAATTTACTTTGAATTTTGCTTTCTAAGAATCAAAGAGAATGACAGCAGAAAATTGAAATGATGACATTTTTGAAGGGCCAAATACTGATGTTTTAATTACAGAGTTGGCAGTCTAGGCTCCAACAACTCAAATAAGACACTGGCATTGGCCTGGGAATGGGTTTTATTCCATAAAGATACTATGTGACCTCTAATGAGTACTTAGAATTTAGATAGAGATAGGAATATCAGAGATATAATTTTAATGTAAACATTATTGTAAATAGGATCTACTTCACTAAAAACCTGTTTCTTCTCCTGCAAACTCTGTTGGCAACAAGCCAAGGAACTTAAAAGCCTGACAGATAGTGTTGTGGAAGCTGTGTGTGTGTTGTGGTGATTGTGTGTTGTTGAAACTGTTAACTTTTAAATGACAGCTCTAGTATTTTATGCTAGTAACAAAATGATGACTCTGTGAGTTCCATGTGGGAACCCTGTAATTAATTTTAAAATTGCCCAGCAACCTACAGGTAGGCTTAGGCATATGACAGCCAATGAGGACATTTGATGGCCTCACAGGAGTGGGTTTGATATGGTATTTTTTAATAGAAGGGGAAAAATATTGAGCCAAATGCCAAGTACCTTGCATTCTCTAAGTAATCACAGAATGGCATTCCGGGAGATAACATACATATTTACCTGTCCTACCCAAAGTCACTACCAAGCTGTTCTAAACTTGAAGGACAGAAGGCAAACGACTCACCTGCCTGGTACTTATTTTGCAAAAAGCAAGGACTACAGTGCGTCTATTCCACTCCAGAACCTCAGGCTTCAGAGTTAGCTACTTAGGGTCTGTGTAACCTTGGCCAGTTTCCACAACCTGAGTCTATAATTTTTATCTATAAAATTAACAAAAGTACCCTATAAAAACAGAATAGAAATACCTATCCCACAACAACTAATGTTGTTAGAAAGGTCCAGGGAGATAATGTGCTTTAGCAGTGTGCCCGAGGGATGGTAAGAGCTCAGGAAACAAGAGGACTTTGTACTACCCTCCCTGCACACTATCTGCCACTGCATGAAGCAGACGAATTGAGCTGCTCCTGCTTTGCCTCTCTACCTCACAGATGTGGTCACCGCAGCTGAAATGCAGCAGTTCCTTCTGGGTTCTTCCTAGAGGACGAAAGTTGTTCATCAGCAACATAAAATGCATGAGTCCCCCTTCCTGACCCTGGTGAGATGCCAAGAAAGAGAGGTGGTTTTCTGGAGGAGGATTGCTTGGGCAGAAGTGTCTGTATCCACTTCTGTGACATAGAGTGCCAGCCTGTAATTGAGAATTGTATGTAATTGAGAATGAATGCCACCTGTGTATACACAGGAAACAGGTGAAATCATTTTTCTCATGAATGGGATTGAACTATTCTCCCCCACAAGGATTTCTCAAGTCCTTGCTTAAATATCACCTCCTCCACAAGGGCTCCTCTGACTATCATGTTGAAAATAGCAACCCACCTCCCCATATTGAATCTTCCTTAATGTTTTCTTCTTCCTTAACCCCATTAATTTAGTGGAATATGTTGTTTTCAGATTTATTATGTCTATTGATTATTGTCTATCTCTTCTAGCTAGAACGCAATCTTTTTGGGGACAGGAATGTGTGTTTGTTTTTTGCCTAAAGAGTTGATAATTTGTTGAATGAACAAATAAATACATAGATTTATTCACCTTTGCTTGTCTATGCACAGAGAAGTTCTAGAAACTTCCTGAAAAAATAATAACAGTTGTTCCTAGGAAAAGGAAAATGGGGAGAGGTGGTCTGGATGAACTGGGGGTGGGGTGGGAGGGAGATTTCAATTTTTGATTTTTGAACCATGGGAATTTTTGAGGTGTGTGTGTGTGTTCAGAAATCACTGTTTCTAAAGTCACCCGCCATCTCTGACAGGCCTGACTTCCACCTCTCCATTCTCTCAAAAGAGATCTCTCTTCCTTCTTCTTCCTGTGCCTCTTTAATTTCTCTGTAAAGCCTTGAAACAGTACATTTTTCCCACCACACGTACATATGCATCAGCACATACCCTTTCTGTGTAAGCGAGTCTGTAAGAAAAGTGTAAAATCGAACTTCGGTTTCAAAGCAGAGCTATCCTACTCAAACACAGAATGTAACCAAGTGTTTAGTAAAGGCTTCTTGTTCAACAGCAACAACAAAAAGTTGACTCCAGGAAGAGTGATGGTGACCTTAGAGGGTTGGATAAACTGATGGTTCATGCTGGCAACTGCTTTGTCGGGCATTAGCCCTCTCTCCCAGGGTCACCTAGCAGAAGGTCCATTGGGTAGCAGGTGAAGTGACTCCTGTGCTGGAAAGACATGCTCAGGGGTTCTCCCTGCTGAGTGTTTCCCTGAGGCCAGATATTGGCTTCCAGGCTGCACCCTCCACCGTTTTAATGGAAGGACTTACTCGTGTTAGCCATCTGAGGGGAATGCCTCAGAGAGACTGAGAGAACACAAACAAGCAGATCTGCAATGTGGTGTGAAGAAAACAGAAGAGCACGTGAGTTGGGATGTGTTAAACATGAGGAATTAATTTACACAGGCACCAGCACAATCTAAAATCAAGACAAAGCCAGGAGCCTTGCCTTCAAATCGCCAGTGTGTGGAACACAAGTAAAAACTTAAGATATAGATGCTTTCTTCTTCCCCTCCAGCCTCTTTTTCACCTCCCCACACATTTTCCAGCCAGCTGTAGGCAAGTGAATTATTATTTGGGCCAAATTCTTCTAGGAAGGAAGGAGTAAACTCAATCCATCTTCATTCCTCTCCTCTGACAAGGTAGGTAAGACAGTGATGATATCAGTCTTTAAACTCACTGGATTTTGTTCAGAGGGATTTAATGAATATTCGTTAATACACTGTGGTAAGCAATGAGAAATTATGAAGCATAGCAAAGTGATAAAGGCCATGAATTATAAATTCCTAAACCCTTATGCAGAAAACTCATTTCTTCTTAGTGCATTAAGATCTGACCATCCCCAGATGCAGTGCCTTTTGAGTACATCTATGAATTTTAATTCAGTAAATAATTAAAATCTGAAGAAAGAAGTCATTTTTAAAATATTATATATGTTTAGTCAAAGTACAGTTGACTAGTTGACATACAGTATTATGTTAGTTTCATGTATACCAGTGATTTGACGTTGATACCCATTACAAAATGCTCGTGAGGTATAGTTACCATCTATCACCATACAAAGTTATTACCACATTATTGACTCTATTCCCTATGCTGTACTTTCATCCCACGACTTATTTTTTTTATAACTGGAACTTTGTACCTCTTCATTTCTTCGCCTATTTCTCCCACCCCTAACCCCTCCCCTCTGGCAGCCACCAGTTTGTTTTCTGTGTTTATGAGTCTATTTCCATTTTGTTCGTTTGTTTTTTAGATTCCACATATAAGTGAAATCACATGGCATTCTGTCTGACTTACTTTACTTAGCATAATACCCTCTAGGTCTATCCAGAAAAGAGTTATTTTAAGTATAAAGATTTATTCCTAGTTTTTCACAAAATCCTTTCCCTTTATACAAAATATTAGTGAACAGTAGTCCTCCAGGATTGAAAATTGTGAAAGTCACATATCACAATGACCTGTAAATGTCTTATATTAAAACGAAGCCTAAAAAGATTTTTTTTAAAAGATTTTATTTATTTGAGAGAGAGCGCACGTGCCCATGCACAAGCAAGGGGGCAGAGAGAAAGGGAGAAGCAGGCTCTCCGCTGAGCCAGGAGCCCAACACGGGACTCGATCTCAGGACCCTGGGATCATGACCTGAGCCAAAGGCAGACACTTAACTGACTGAGCCACCCAGGTGTTCCCTAAAAAGATTTTTTAATCGATTTGTTAAGATTATATATTCTATTTAATCCACTGACCTAGAAAGTCATGTTAATGTAATTGGAGGTTGAAAGCAACATTTTCAAAATTGTTGCTCGATATTTCTCAGTGTTGGTTGTTGCTTCTGTCCTAAAAGATTATAATGGCACCAGCCCTTGAGATCCAGCCCCCAAACAAGCCCGTCTGGCCTATGACACCAGAGCAGCAAGTAGTTGACCTTGTTGCTGCTTACCACCATGACTATAGTTCTCTCTCCACTGTAGGGGTCATACAATGAAAGAAGTAGACCCCATCCCACCTCCAGGTGACATAAGCACCCAGCCCAAAGGGAGCAGCTCAGACCCTCTGAGCGGCACCCACAGAGAGAGGACGTCAGACCCCAAATAACAACTTTGCTGTGAGCAGCAAAAAGAAGGCACAATTCCGCTTATAATATTCAGAGAGTGCAGTATAGTCTATGAAACTGGGCTTTCCAGAGCACTAAACAGAAGTCACGCTTCAGCGGTCAAGAGCTAGAGGAAGGGCCAAGGCAGAGGCAAAAGCTCTAGCAGTTGCCATGGCAGCGGCGACAGGACTGGAGGTTTCCAGATGCAGGTCTGTCTCGAAAGTGTGTGATGCAATCCCATGCTGTCTGTGTTTACCACCTCGGAATGAAGACAGAGACAAGTCTGTTTTCCATCTCCCTCAGTCATTTCGCAGTAAGATAACCTGGTGAAATTCTGGAGGGGCAAGTTTGATGAGCCGTCTGCCCTGGGTCTTCAAGTTAGTCTGCAGTAAAGAAGGGTCGGGCCCTTCCCGGCTTGAGCAGGAAATGTAGCAGAAACCAATCACTGGGGGCGCCTGGGTGGCACAGCGGTTAAGCGTCTGCCTTCGGCTCAGGGCGTGATCCCGGTGTGATGGGATCGAGCCCCACATCAGGCTCCTCGGCTGGGAGCCTGCTTCTTCCTCTCCCACTCCCCCTACTGTGTTCCCTCTCTCGTTGGCTGTCTCTCTGTTAAATAAATAAATAAAATCTTAAATAAAAAAAAAAAAAAAAAAGAAGCCAATCACTGAGGCAGGTTTAGCCTGGTCGGCTGAAATCTCCAGCTACACTATAACTTTTACCAGGCTCCACCTGCAGAATGATTGATCCAATAGTAAAACTGATTTGGTCAGCGGGCGCCTGGCTGGCTCGGTCCGTAAAGCGTGACTCTCGATTGCACAGTCGTGAGTTCCAGCCCCACGTTGGGCGTGGAGCCTACGTCAAAACAAAGCAAAACGAAAATCTGATTTGGTCACCGTATACTATTATTTGGAAATATTAAGAACTATTCCAGGTAGTGCAGGGGCATTGAATCTGAATTCATTTCAGAAAAAGCAACAAGAGGATATTTCTTTTTCTCTTTATTCCTTTAAGTAATTTGCAGAGGAAAATAGGCTCTCATTGCAGATGTCAACTCTTTCCCTGGGACAAGAGGCCAGATGCTGAGATGTGGGTCCATTCTCTAGATAAATTTTACCCTTCCCACACCCCAGGGGAGATGAAGTTACTTTTTTTATTGTGGTGAAGTATACATAACTTAAAATTGACCGTTTTCACCATTTTAAGGGTACAATTCAGTAGCAACCACTGTGCACACACACACAGTGTTGTGTGACCAACCATCGGCACTATCCATTTCCAGAACTTTTTCAACATCCCAAACAGAAACTCTGTACCCATTAAAAAATAACCTGCCAGGGGCATCTGTGTGGCTCAGTAGGTTTGGCGGCTGGCTCTCGATTTCGGCTCAGGTCATGATCTCAGGGCCATGAGGTCGAGCCTCGAGTCAGGCTCTGGACTCAGCGGAGAGTCTGCTCGAGGATTTTCTCTCTTCCTCTCCCCTTGCCCCTACTTCCTGCTTAGGTGCACACACACACGCGTGCTCTCTCTCTCTCTCTAAATAATTCCCCATTAGTCCCTCTCCTCAGCCCCTCGCAACCGCTATTCTACTTTCTGTCTCAATGAATTTGCTTATTCTAGGTACCTATGTAAGTGAGGTCATGCAATATTTGCCTTTCTATGGCTGGCTTTCAGTTAGTATAATGTTTTCAAGATTCTTCCGTGTTGTTGCATGTGTCAGAACCCTCCTTTTAAAGGCTGAATGATATTCCATTGTATGTATGGACGACATAAACACATTTTATGTGTATTTTGTTTATCTCTTCCTCTGTCAATGGACATTTGGTTTGTTTCTACCTTTTGGCTGTTGTGAATAATGCTGTTACATCGGTGCCAAGTATCTGTTTGAGTCCCTGCTTTCAGTTCTTTGGGGTGTATACCCAGAAGTGGAAAATGGTAATTATGTTTAACTTTGTTCCCCACAGTTTGCACATTGGGGCAATGCGCATTGGCACGACATTGGATGTACCATTTTACATTCCCTCCAAGTGTCTCCTTTGAATGATTTTGGGAAGATATAACCTCTGTGTTACTTTCTCAAATTTCAAAGTGCAGGGGGAAGGTTGCCAGTAGAGCCAACCCTGTGAGTCAACGGTCAATACGTTTCCTTCATGTCATGCTGAAGCCCTGATAATTTAAAGCCAGAAAACCCTTGTTGCTTGCCTGCTATGAACCAGGCAATGTACCAAGCATTAGAGATACAAAGAGCTCATAGCTTAGTGAGGACGATAGACATGTATGTTCAAAAGTGTAGTGTGATGAATGCAGTAATAGAAAGATGTGCAAGGCAGTTAAAGGGCAGGAGAAAGTTTGCAGAAAGGATCATTGAACTGGGTTTTGAGGGATGAACAGGATTTTGCCAGGTGAGAGGAAAGAGACTAGCCCAAATAGGAAATAGTAAGTTCAAAGAAGATCCAAGAGAACATGAGAACATGGCATTCTCAGGGAATGAAGTGTAGTTCCTTCTGGCTGCAGGTTACTCCCTGGTTTCTGGCATGTTGGTGTCCCCGCAGAAACTCTGGATAGGAGAGGAAGATGTGTGTATGTGGAGGCATGTGCTCCCATATGGACTTGTGTCTGAGGGTAGGAAGCAGTGGGACTTCATCAGGCAGCATCTGGTCTTATGATCTGTGGTCAAACGTAGGAGCATAGAGATGCTGAGTTAGAAAGGTGACTGCTGGGTGCTTTCTGACTCCTTGAGGCACTTAAGTAGTTGTTACCAAACATGAGTTTAAGGCACCTAACGATAGGAAAAGATCTCACTTAGATCTTTAGAAAAATCTACTTCTGATTGATCCAATTTTAGCAATATAGTAGACTAAGAAACCTGAAAAAAAAAAAAAACCCACTGTAACTCCTAGAAAAGGCTTATCAAATACAATAAAAATTCTTATAAACGCAAAGCCAAATCAACACATACACAACATAGGCACATCTCCTGTGTCAGAAAAGGGGTCACTGGCAGCCAGAACAGCAACCTGAATCTGTAAGCTGTGTGGTTCAGGGACAGGGATACACAATGGACAGCAAAGGAAAAGGAAAGGTTTACTTGCTTTTATAAAGCCAGCAGGAGAGCAAGAGAAGAATTAGCAACATGGGGTCTTATCTAATGTAACATAATCATGGGAGTGACATCCCATCACCTTTGCCATTTTCTGTTGATTATTAGTAGGTCCTAGGTCTCAATCACACTTGAAGCCGGGGAGCGGGGGTATTTATAGGGCATGAATAGGTACCATTGTGGGTCACTTTAGGGTCTGTCCACCACCTGGGTACAGACATTCTGTAGTGCTACATCCCAAGGTGTATCTGTCAACAGGTTTCTCCCCAATGTCAGAGTATTGACTTCCCATGTCATCTTTAGTGTGCCAGTGCCTATAGCCATTGCCTATAAATACAGAGGAACACAAGGGGTATTCGTTTTTCATTTGTGTATTTTATGTAAGTATTACATGGTTTTGGAAACATCCCAAACAGGATCTCTGCAGAAGAGATCCTCCTTCCCCTTCCCAAACTTTCCAGTACTACTACTCCTCAGAAGTAATTTTTGGAAATAGTTTCTGGATAGTGCAAGTTATCGAGACTATCGCCATTTCAGTAAAACAAGAGCACCATCGATCCAAGAGAAAATAGGAGTTGTACTGGGCAAGTTTAGCTCTTTGGTTTTTTGAGGTACCCAAGGTGGAGACGAAGGGGTGAGAGGTTATTAAGGGGGTCAGGGTACCGCAGGGCAGTGGCAGAGTGGCTTTCATTCTGCTCTGTGGTGCTGTGACTCAGAGAAGGAAAGTTTAGTAGCAGGTTAAGGAGAGGTTAAAACCAAGTAGTTAGTTATAAAACAAGAGAGTTAAAAATTAAAAGGAGCAAAACAAAGACTCACAGAAAAAGAAAAAAAAACAAGCTATTTTTTAGGAGTAAAGAAAAAAAATAGTAGTATGGAAAGAGTGCAAAGTATGAAAGTAAATAAAGGTCAAAAGTTCAAAGAAATCACATTGAAAATTAGAAGTTGAAACAAAGCATCACAAAAGTTAGGCTTAATTCTTTAAAAAAAAAAAGTCACAAAGAGACGAACTGATAATTTACAGGCAATACAGATGGCCTGTATCTGTGAAAATAGTATAGCTTCATCTCCATTCAACCAAAACATTTAAAAAGAATCACGAGATACTATTTCTCAGCTATTAGATAGAAAGATTTAGAAGTTTGATAATATCTAGTGTAAACTTGAGGAAAACAGTCAGTCTCATACACCGTGGGTAGGAATATAAATTTCTATGGCCTGTTTAAATGACAATTTGACAATATCCATAATAACTTATAAAGCTACTTGGATTAATAAATCCATTTTTAAGGATATATGTAAGGATATATATACTTGCATGCAGGGTGTGTGTGTGAATGCACCATTTATCTTTATATGTTATAAAGATAGATTGATACATAGATCCTAGCTAGATCGCCATTAATTAAAATAGAGAAAAGGTAGAACAACTTCCATGTCTACCAATTGGGAAATGGTAACATATAAATTATTATATCTCCATTAAATATTATTTATTCCCACAATATAGCTTTCTCCCACCAGAAATGGGCTTCCTTCCCTTCCTTCTCCTCCTTCAGGAAACCTCAGGTTATTCCATATTTTAGTGATGGTTTCTTTAGTAGCTGCTAGGGTATTATCCATGATATCAATTTGCACTCACTTTTACTACCCTCAAGTGGTAGTTTGATTGTATCAATGATATTAACATCCCAGTCAGTGGCCACTCTATATGTGTGCTCTCTGCCTTATAACTCTGTGGTTCTGGCCGATTTAAATATGGACTTGGCCATGTGACCTGTTTAGGGCAATGGGAAAAAAGCAAATCTGAGACATGTACACACGCAGACTTGAAACAAGAGTTTGCACATTTCTGCTTCCTCTGTTTACACATTTCTGGTGGACCACCGTGATTGCCAAAAAATATGCCTCAGCTATGCTGAGAATAAGTTATGTGGGGTGGAGTCCAGTCATCCCAGCTGAAGCCATCATAGGCCAGCGAATTGCCACTTAATTGTCAGGCCAGTGAGTAAGCCCCAGCTAAAATCAAAGCACCAGCTAAACCAGTGGCGATCAGCAGAACCACCCAATTAACATGTAGATTCATGAGAAATAGTAAGTGATTGTTGCTGTAAACTACTACAATTTGGAGCTGTTTGTTATACAGCAATAGCTAACTGATATACCTGCCAGTTTACTTTTTCAAAAATATGTAGATTTTCCCAAGCTACTCGTGCTTCTTAATGAGCTTTCACTATCTTAAAAAATATTCTAAAAATATAATCTACCATTAAGTTCAGGATACTCTTGCTATCCTTATGGTGGTTTAATTATTATATCTTTTACAAACCTGGATTTTTTTCTTTTAGAATTTAGCTGTTTATTTCAGTCTTCTTTTTTTTTTTTTTAAGATTTTATTTATTTATTTAACAGAGACAGCCAGCGAGAGAGGGAACACAAGCAGGGGGAGTGGGAGAGGAAGAAGCAGGCTCCTAGCAGAGGAGCCTGATGTGGGGCTTGATCCCAGAACGCTGGGATCACGTCCTGAGCCGAAGACAGACGCTGAATGACTGAGCCACCCAGGCGCCCCTATTTCAGTCTTCTTAAATCAACTTCCATCAGTCTTTTAAATTTCTTTTTTCCTTTTTAAAAATTTTTTTAAGTAGGCTCTAAGCCTAATGTAGGGCTCAAACTCACAATCATGTGATCAAACGTTGCATGCTGCAACGACTGAGCCAACCAGGACTGAGCCCTCCATTAGTCTTTTTTAGACCAAACTACATTATTTTCAATAGTATGGCCATCAAGAAGATAATGATTATGTACCAAGTAAAGAGAAAAACCTTTGGAGAGGAGTCCCTAAAGTCACGAGTTTAGGGTTTTCTTTTTCTCCCATTCTATCCCAGTTTCATCAGTAGCTTAGGACCTCAGTTGACACAGAACTGGTTTCAAATACAGGAGAATGAGGTGTACCCACAACCAATCACCCATGGTAAGAGAAGATTTTTAAAAAGCAGGAGCCTGTCAGATAGAGATGAATGTGCTTTTATTTTGATCTTGTTTTAAAAAAAACTTTAAGCATTTTTTACAATGCTGCATAACACAAATTGATTTAACCCACTTTTCTACTTTTAAAAGCCTATGGAAAACAGACTTTTAAATCCATCAGTTTTTTTTTCCCCGCTCAGCACCTTTTCTAAAATCTGTCTTTTCCTTGCATTCCATTTTTTTTTTCTTTTCCTTAAACAATCTTCAATTTTTCAAAACAGAGAAGGATTGATTAGGACCTTCGTTCATGCTTAAGGTGCCCCATTCTCAGAAGATGAAATGCTTCTTCAAAAATCCTTTGCAAACAAGCTCTCAAGTCAATTACTCTCCTTTTTTGGTAATGTAAAACAAATTTTACCATTAGACATTTAACACAAGCAAAACATCTCCCTCTGTGGAAACCACCAAGCCATTTGGTTTAAAAAACTAAAGGATAAATCACATTTACCTAATGGATGAAACTTGAAAACTCTATTAATTGACCTTAATCTCTTTTCGCTATTTGGCAATGGTTTCCCAAAGAATTAATTGAGAACACTTGTAATTTCAGCCCCACATCACTCTTACTCAATGATGGAATACCACCATTAAAAGTACATATTTCTTTGGCCTCACTAGTCTTCTTTGTTTTCATTTTTTAAGTAGTTTTATTTGTTTGTGTTTTACCCATCTGGGTATGTCATGGAAAAAGAGTGTTGTTTTTTAATAATAAAATCATTCATGTTGTGGTTCTTCAAGTTGTTGGAAAAGGTCCCCTTCTATATCCACTAAAGAGAAGTGTGATTCAGGGGCACCTGGCCGGCTCAGTCCATGAAGCATGTGATGCTTGATCTCTGGGTTGTGGGTTTGAGCCCCACGTGGGTTGTAGAGATTACTTAAAAATAAAATCTTTTTTTAAAGATTTTATTTATTTATTTATTTGACAGAGAGAGAGACACAGCAAGAGAGGGAACACAAGCAGGGGGAGCGGGAGAGGGAGAAGCAGGCTTCCTGCTGAGCAGTGAGCGATGCGGGGCTCGATCCCAGGACCTTGGGATCATGACCTGAGCTGAAGGCAGATGCTTAATGACTGAACCACCCAGACACCCCTAAAAATAAAATCTTTTAAAAAGAGAGAGGTGTGGCTCAAAGAGAGGGAAATATAAACTAGGCCATGGTAACCTGAGCCAGGTGGTTTACATACATTAGTTTATTTAATCCTTCTAACCACTTTGTAATGTAGCTATTATCATCTCTCATTTGTAGTTGAGGAGATTAAGGTTCTCTAATGGATGAGAGAACGTGCCCAAGGCCACATATGGAGTCAGTGTTTGAAACCACGTGGGTCTGGCCCCAAGGCCAGTGATCTGTTCCTTCTTATTACCCAGTCAGATTTTAATATAACCTATTTGAATGACATTTAGGAGAACCCAGCGAGATTCATCTGATTTAAGTTCTGGATCTAGGATTGTTTTCTCCTCTTTTTTATGTAACCTACAACCTGCTTACATTTGACCCCTTTTAGGTGACCAGAATGTAACACAATTAAACAGCAGTCCCCTATTGCACAACCCAAAGCTTCCATGAATTCCAGGCAAGACAGGCAAGCTATTTGCCGGCATCAGAGTTTAAATAGCATCATCCGGCAGGCTGATAGTCAAGTCATCAGGGGGTTGTTAAGGACTAAACAAGGTCCTGTATGTAAGCACCTGATAACTGCACAACAAACAGTAACTTCATCTGGCAAATACTTACTGAGTGGCCAACAAAACTGCCCTGATTCCTGCTCCCCATTAGATAGCCTTGGAACGAGAAAGGAACAAATGTTGGGGAGTGACACCAAGGGGAAGGGCCTCAGGGTCACGTAGCCGAATGCAGCTGGGAGTGCAGAGACCAAACCTTCCACTTTACAAAGTCAAGGGCAGTGGCTTTTAATTCTATGCAGAGCTTGGTAAAGCTTTCCTCTCCATTAAAGAACCTTCCAATTCCCACTTGAGAGGGAAGCAATCAAGCTTGGCAGGTAACAAGCAGCTCTGTGACGACAACAATGTTCAGACATCAAGCCTGTTGACAGAACAAGCTGACAAGTTCATACCCTCTGTGCGGGATTGCGAATTCTCAAGTGTCTTTTGCCGCCTTCAGGTGTGGACAGATGTATTTGGAAAAAAAATTACTTTATTGCAAATTAGGTTTTTCATGTGTCGCTCAGCCGCCCCTGTAGTTTTGACAGGTCCAAGAGAGACGGTGGAGGTGGGTTTGCAGATCTAGCCGCCATGCCTCAATGCGTCCCCCAGGTGCGCCACACGGGTGATCAGCAGGATGTAAGTGACCAGTGCTGTTTGGAAGAAGCCTTCCTAGCCAAACTCTCACCACGTCCATCTCTCAACCTTTATGGTGAATTCCTTTAGGGAGCTTACCGTGTGCCAAGTATTGTTCAAAGTATATGTAACTAATCACTTTTATCTTCACATCAGCCTATGAGGCAGCCCCTGTGTTTACCCCATGTCACAAACGAGGAAACAGAGACACAGAGCAGTTAAGTATCTTGCCCGTGGTCAGCCTTGTAAATAAGTGGCAGGGCCATGTTTTGAACCTAAGCAGCAAGACGCTGGAGTCCACACCATATGCAGGACCTTGCGCTGAGAGGCAGAGATGCTGGGATTCAGCCTTCCCTCCATCACTTCCTCATAGCGAGGGCTTCCTTCTCGGAGCGCATACTGTGGTCCCAGCCACAGTATGGGTGCTAAACACCTTCAATATATTTCTCACTTCATACAACACCTGTAGGAAGTGAGTACTATGGTTCTCCTTACAAATGGGGACACAGCCTTGGGAGGGTAAAGAATTTGCCCAAGTTTACAAAACTAATGAGAGTTGAAGCCAAAATGATTAGCTCAATCTCTCTGACCCCAGAGGTCTTAACTACTGCAATGTCCTGCCTCTGCCCCATACTTGCTGTCTGGAGTATTTGACTTCTCTAAGCTTCACTTTCCTTATCTGTGAAATGGGCATAATATTAGTAACTATCTCAAAAGACGAATGTGAGGCTGAAACAAAGGTACGTGAAGATGATCTACAAACTGTAATGTACGGGACAATTCTGGATACTATCATTTTTTCTGAATTGCTCTAGATTTGACCCTTAGCTCTTCCAAATACTTACCTAACCCCAGCTACATGCAAGTTTCTCAAGGGTGGAAACAATGACTTCTCTGCAATTTTATCTCCCGTAGAATTTGGGTATATGGTTGGGTGCATAGTTAGAGCCTGATAAATGTTCTTAAATAAGCATAATCATGCGGGACAGCAATGCCAGAGGTTTTGTTTTAGAGGAGGGTTGGTTAACCCGTCTTGCAAAGGCTATTTCAGGCCTTTAGCCAATGGTGTCCTATTTATAATAATTGTGAAATACATATACGTTCTTTTACTTTAAAACAATACATAAACTAATGTAATCAAATCAAGGTGGGAAAAAACTCAAAAAAAAAAAAAAGCGCCATCATTCCACTAAATTCCTTCATTTGAGGTGTCTGTCCCGCCACGGCTCTTCCAAAGGATCACGTAGTTAGAAGAAAGAGGGTCCATTTTGTGGGAAATATGTGTTTTATGTAGCAGGACTAGTGAAAAGGACCTCCCTTTCCTTGAATTTTCTAACCTATTCTCTACACTACACAGATAAACTCTCTAAATTGTGTTAATTAAGGTATTCTCTCTACTATAATGTGTGACCATTATATTATCAATACACACTTGCTCTAAGACATGCTGTAATCCACATTCTTCTCCAAGCAAATTAATTCAGTCTTTCTCAAAGCTGAAGGCTTTGGCATGTGTGACCTCACTGATGTATATGAACTGTGATGTAATTCAGAGGGTAGAGGAGGGAAGAGAGAAAAGAGAGGACAGATCTCTGGCCTCTGTCTTCCCCACCAAGTGGTTTTGTGCAGAGGAGCCCCAGACAGTCCTGTGGCACGCCCATGTCTTTAGTCTGGAGCAGGGTAGTGGCAAATAACTGAGCCTTTTCCCTTTAAACGTGACAACTTCCTTATATGTCAGGGTCTTCACATTTTGTTGCTTCTTCTGTCTGTGGTGCGTGTCCCCAGCTTCCCCCATAGCTCCTTCTTCTCCATCTTTCAGGTTCTTTCTCAAGAGGCCTTCATCCCTGGCTTAAGTATTCCCCTGGCGAGGCCAAACCAGTAAGCCTGTTAAAGCTGGGCCTGAAGATATCTTAGTTGCTTATGCATCTATTACCTGTCTCCCTCCACTTGGGCATAAGCTCCTGGAGGGCAGGCAACGCTGCCACATCCCCAGATGCTTGGCATACTGCAGGTGCTTAATAAGCACGTGTGGACTTAACTATGGGGAGACAGGTCCTCCTCCCCGCAGACCTCACTCCCACCCCCACCCCCATCCCCATGCCAGAAAGGCTGTACTGAGGGTACATCCACAGGAGTGGCGCTCCCTGGCCCTTGGCGGAGCCCTGTAGTCTCATCTCGATTGGGGCTCTGTGGCTCTGCCTGTGGCGCGGCCTCAGCTCAAATCCTAATCCACGCACTTGGGGCACTGTTTCAGGGAGTCTATGTCATGACTGCCAGCGTACAAATTCCTGTGCCAGCTCTTAGCAGCCGGGTGATCTTGGGCTAACGATGTAATCCCACTAGGCCTGAATTTCTTTATCCTAGCAAAGGGGATATAAAGCCCCTCTCCTGCAGAGTTGTGAAAATTCACTGAGATAATGAATGTACCTGGCTGTGCCCAGGGCCTGCCACAAAGTAAGCTCTCAATAAATTGTGGCTCTGAATTTATTCATGATAGAAGATAATTTGTACTTGTGCCACTAGTCCCTCTCCATGGTGGACCCCACTAATTGATTATACCATTCCTTCTCTTAAAAAAAAATGGCTTCACAACCTTCATGTAGCACCGCCCTCTCCTAGAGGGTCACTAACGCTCAATCATTCAGTGTTGGTGTGCAAACGGAAGCCTGTTAGCCCTTTCTGATTCAGGAGACTCTTAATAGGCTGTCAGACAGGATTATAAACATTGAGTTGATGTCCAAAAGGAGATTGGTAGTTAATTTTGCTTCTGGACAAGTGGTATATTCAGCAATACACATCCATGAACAAACCCATTAACGTGGGAGAAAGAATAGTAATGGGAGAACCTGTTCTTGATAATTGAGAGTGGAGAGGGAGGTCCTGCTTCCTCCCATTTGGTCTGGCTCCCAAGAGGTTATAAAATCAGGACTATCAGAAGGCAAATTGTGAGCAGTGCTCTGATTTTCTCTCTGGTATATTCCTTTAGATGTAATAGCTCTGATGGAAATTGAAAAAAATCATCCCTCAGGATTGGCTCCCTTTGAATTCTCATTAAATATTCAAAACACCTCCTAACAATTTCTGGATTCCAATCAATATCAACAGAGGACTATAATTTTCAATAACTTATTTTTAAATGATAGAGAGTCCAGCAGATTAATACTTTTTTGGTACCATTTTAGAAGTGTCAATGAAATTATTAAGGAGCTTTTCCAATAGCTGAGGAGCCTGCTGGCTTGGATGGATAGCAATAATACTCTCTGAACAAAAGTGTGAAGAAGCTAAAATGATGAACTATAGAAGTAAAAATAGAAAGTGAGGCTTGTGTTTAATTTACTTCTGTTAAGTCTAGCCCTCCCCAAAAACATATTAGGAGATGCCAACTTTCCCACATCCCCAGGTCCCGTTTCTTTTTCCCACTTTTGGTGGGTTTTCTTTATTTCCTGAAAGACCCAGTACCCCAACTTTCTCCGTCAGTTTCATCATCAAATTTTCCCCCAGGAAATTAGTTGGAGAAAAGCTAATTCATACCAGAGTGGAAATGTCTAATGGCTTAATATTCCCTCTTATAGACAATACACAGTCTTCATGGCTTAAAGACTTATGGGCTGAATTGTGTCCCCACCAAATTCATGTGTTGGAGTCCTAACCCCCAGTAATTCAGAATGTGACTGTTTTGGGAGATAGGATCTCTAAAGAAGTAATTAAATGAAGTTATTGGAGTGGGCCTTAACCAGTATGACTCATGTTCTTATAAGAAGAGGAGATTAGGACACAGACAGGCACAGAGGGAAGACCACTTGAAGATGGAGGGAGAAGATGGCCATCTACCAGCCAAGGAGGAAGCCAGCCCTAACTGACACTTTGATCCTGAACTTCTAGCCTCTAGAACTGTGAGGAAACACATGCTTGTTGTTTAAGCCGCTCGTCTGTGTATTTTGTTATGGCGGCCCTAGCAGACCAACATAGGTAGATTTGAAATCAGTCAAACTTACGTTAGAATCTCAATTCTTCCATTTAGTAACTGTGAAATCTCAGGCAGATAACTCTCTGAGCTTCAGTTTTCTCAACTGTAAATGGAGATGACAATGCCTCCCTCATGGTGCTTGTAAGGATGAAATGAGACAAAATACTGGTTAGCATAGTACCTTCATGGTACCTGGCCCTTAGTACTTCATCAGGTATTATTATTATTATTACCACGACTACTACTTTTATGCTGGAATTTTAACTGGATACAGATGGATGAGATCAGTACTTTTATACCATCACTTGTCTTTACACTACTGCAAATACTCACAAAATATTTTTCCCTGGATCACACTGCCCTGGTGGCTTCTCACCCCTAAGGGGCCCTTAATTCTCATGCAGATGGCATTGCAAGCTACAGGTGGCCTTGATCTTCAAAATGTAGGTAAGAATTGTGGAAAAACATAAACAAAGTCCATCCTGCAATAAAGGAGGTGAGAAGAGTCTGCACCAAAATGAAATAAATTTTAAAATTACAGAACTATTAGTGATTATGGTTTAATCATAAACTTTCAAATAGTTTACTAGATGATTAATACTAATAAGGAAGCAGCTTGTTTCTAATTAATATTCTGAGAAAGCCTCTTAAATATAGGTTCTCAGATAAATGTCTTGACTTATAGAACAGTTATGTGATAATTATTGTTTCAGGTCAGACACATTAAATTTCTTTTTTTTTTAAATATGTATTTATTTATTTGAGAGAGAGAGAGAGAAAATGAGCAAGGTGGAGGGGCAGAGGGAGAGGGAGAGAGAGAAGCAGACTCCCCAGTGAGCATGGAGCCCGACATGGGGATGATCCCAGGACCCTGAGATCATGACCTGAGGCAAAATCAAGAGTCAGATGCTCAACTGACTGAGCCACCCAAGTGCCCCCAGACACGTTAAATTTCAAAAAACCATTCTGAATTTTGACACTTAAATTATTTTTAATATATATGGCTTCTCTAGCAATCGAAACTTATGATAAGGGAAGGGAAGCCCTCACTAAAATTAATATTATAAGATACCCTACAGTACAGTTTCACAAAAAGTTTATAATCAAACCAGCCAGGTACAGAGCTCCGAAATATAAAACTGATACAGCCTTCCTTCTGAGTTTTGTTCCCAACGTACGCACTCGATCCCAGGCCATTCCTTGGCAGCAGCAGTGAGCTGTCCCCACTCTGTCTCTCTACCCCAACTGTGGCAGGAAATTTCTCCATTCATTTATCTTAAGTCCATAATGTTACCTGCCCTGTGGCTGTATTTTCTATTCTGTCCCTTTTTTTCCTCTTGCTAGGCCCTCTCCTCCACTCTCTGGTGCCCAAAGCCCACTACACCTTCCTCTTCTCAATTATCTATCTCTTACCTATTTCCCTGTGCAATACAGCTGATCACACTGTGCAACAGACTCAAGAAATCCTGAGCAGAGAGGCTGAGAGGAGGCGGGACCTGGGTCCCACTCTCATATCAGACCTCTGGGGAGGTCCTGCAGCACAGCTGTTAAGAGTATATCATTAGGTTGTCAATCAAAACCTCAACATCTAGAATTGACCCAAATAAAGACACATAAAAATCTTTGGAGAAGTAGCCTAACAAGAGAAAAATAGACAAAAGTTTGATTTTTTTGGACTTCTTTTTAAATATTCATTTATTTATTTATTTATTTATTTTTATTTCTATTTTTTTAGAGAGAGTGTGTGCATGGTGTGGGGAGGGAGGAACGGAGGGAGAGGGAGAGAGAATCTTAAGCAGGCTCCATGCTCAGTGTGGAGCCCAACACAGGGCTTGATCTCACAACCCTGAGATCATGGCCTGAGCCAAAAATCAGGAGTCGGACACTTAACCAACTCAGTCACCCACGCGCCCCGTGATTTTTTTAGACTTCTTTTACAGTTGATTTCCTCTTCAAGAAGAATAAGAGCAAGATAACTTCCTTTGAATTGAAGTGAAATTCTCCGTTGTGAACAGTTATGTACACAAGACTTGCAGAAAACCGTTTCTCAACATCTCCATCAGCACAGAAATTACCACAGGGATGTGTTGTCTTAGCGTCTGTTAGGGTGACGCCTCCCCGTTGTCCAGCAGAGGAGACAAGAAAGACTCCTTTGTGGTTATTATACACGGTATACCGGAAACTTCATTGCATATGTATTTTTGCTCACTAAATTGCTAGACCCAGCAGAAAACTAAATTGTTTTCTGCTTTTCTTAAGTAATGATAAATCAATAGATTTATTCAGCTTAGCCTCTCTATGTTCACAGCTCGTGGTAAATCATGGAGGTGGAAGACAGGGCCACACTTCATTTCCTTTGTATTGTATCCTTCCATCTCCCAGAAGCTTTTCTGCCGGTTCAGGTGACCTCACTCCGTAGGGTAGCTTCGCTATTCATGGGTAAACTTGGTTTGCAAGTGCACACCCGTAGTCTTTGATTCAGCAATTCCCCATATCACCGATTTGGTATCTGACCTGACTCTACTGGCTGTCTCTCTTTTCATCACATCGTAATTTGTCAATCAATTTTATCGATCAGTCAGTGTGTTTTATTTTTAAAATTCTTTTAGGCTATACTGATGAGAGAAGACAGAAGCTGATAATGTTGCAATCCTCTGAATTTTTTTTTTTACTGATTCATGGAGGAATTTGGATTGATACTGCTGGATGTGACAGCTTCCGTGAACATCCATGGCGTCCGTTGCAGGACCTGGTAAGATCTTCTCATGCTTTCACAGGCAGATCTATTATATTGTACATGGGAAAGAACCCGCTGGAGCATGCAATTAGCTCAATCACAGAATTCCCTGGAACAGTAACTAAAGGAATAAAAGTAGAGGTAAAAAATGAAATTAAAAGCAGCAAATATAATGCAGTGCTCCCCGTAAGCATGTAGTAAATAGTCATTAACAGACTAAGAGACAAAGAAGATACCAAAATGCGACTTGGGTGTCCACCTTCAGAAAATACAGTCACTAACAAGCTGCAGATACTCAGGACGTGAGGCTTCACCGTCCCCTGCCACCGGTATGGGGAGAACTTGAACGAGGCAAGTGTCACTTAAAAGGGAAAGCTTTTCAGGGCGCCTGGGTGGCACAGTCGGTTAAGCATCATACTTGGTTTTCATCTCAGGTCATGATCTCAGGGTCTTGAGATCAAGCCCTGTGTCAGGCTCAGCATAGAGTCTGCTTAAGACTCTTTCTGTCTCCCTCTGCCCCTCCCCTCAACCATGTGCGCATGCGAGAGCTCTCTCTCTCTCTCTCTCAAATAAATAAATAAATCTTTTTTTAAAAGGGGAAAGCTTCTTTTATCTTTCGCAGTGGTGACATCAACGGAACTTCGTTCTGTCTTAAGATCCCCACATGAAGCACGTGTGTACCTATTGTGTGACAGAAAGTCTTGCCTTGTCGACATTAACTAGAATGCACATACTTCCAGTTGAGATGTTTAGTCTTCTGTTTAATAATGTGTTGACTCTACTTTTGCCTTTGTAGAAGAAAATGCTTACCTAAGTTTAGCCCTAGACTCTACTGTCTTTGAAAAGTATTATTTATTCCAGTACTTTTCAAAACTGAATAGGCCAAATTTTAGGAAAGGTACCATCAACTATTTGGACTGTCTAGACCTGGGACCGGAAGCTGTGCCTGATATGGATTTACTCCTGTCACACTCTGGGGACAGAAAGGGACAATCCACTGCCAGTCATCTTTAAACGGGAATCCAGGTGGGTCTTGCAAATGAGGATGAGAAAAGAACTTTTCCTTTCTCTTGGACCAGAGGTTGGACTGGCCATCTAGGGTATGGTGGTGGTTGGAGATTTTAATCTTTGAGGTTGAGCCAATCTCCACGACTCAAAGGCCTGAGAGTAGCCACTTTTGATGGCATAACTAAACTATTCTCAAAAGTCAAGTGATATTCACAAGGCAAAGCTTCACTGTATTGTCTTTGTCAGTTGCAAATCTTTTTCTGAATCTAAATGTAGAATTATGTTTTTTTATTCATTTTTGTATCCCTAGCATCTAGCATAGCTCTTGGCACACATTTTATTGGATTGAATTTTCTTATCTGTATTGAATAAAGGCAGCAAGCCCTTAAGCGACCTATTTCTAACTTGAGTTGCACCCGTGGAAAAAGGCTGGTTCAACTAGCCTGCTTTCATTTTTGTTAGACTAAACTGTTGATCCTGTCATTGAAAACAGATGAACCGACTGGTATTCCCACAGGCATAGGGGAGAGAATCACTGATTCATCCCACTGTCATTCCGAGCATCGTCTCCGTTTCTCTCACTATAGTCGCTTGGCTGGGCCAGCAACAAGCATCAAAGCCAATAAATGGTTTGTTTCCCAATCCACAAGAAGTCACGTTTTCGTGGTGTTCTTGGACCTACTGAAATTAAGCCACATATTCTTAAAAACCACTTATATAGTCATACAAATAAACAAGGAATTAATTAATGAAAGATAAAGTTAGGTGCACCATGATCTGAGAATGTAAAAAATGTCATGGTTTTAGACACCTGGCATGTGAAAGGTACTGTGTTACTTTCCTTAGCACTTTTTTTTAAGTATACAATTTATATAATTGGTTCTCTTTGGTCAAACATTTCTATTTTCGGACTTTTGTGACATACTCCCAAACTGTTCTTACTATTTCATCATCAACATTTCACAACAATAAAAGAGTTTTGCTTCCTAACGGAGGCCCCACCCAATCTGGGTTTTATATAATTTTTCCTACTACATTGTTATCTTAATTGATTTTAATAATTGACGTGAACTGTTGCACTAGCTTCATAAATTATCTTCTCTTTCTACACTTACTATCAATAAATTCTCATAACAGTAACTTTTAAATTTTAAACTATGAAATATTTTTAACAGAGTTTAATTTAGATATAACTTACATATAAAATTTGCAATTTAAAGTATACAATTCAATGGTTTTTATCCTTAGCATTTTCTTGTGTAATTTCTCAATACAACTCTTTGATTTAGGTATTACATTTTCCACTTTATTAATGAGGAAATTGAGGTTCAAAAAGGGTCATTAATTCACTCAACAAATACTTATTTTTTAAAAATAGTTTATTTATTTATTTGACAGAGAGAGAGAGCACAAGCAGGGGGAGCGGCAGACAGAGGGAGAGGGAAAAGCAGGCTTCCCGTTGAGCAGGGAGCCCGATGTGGGGCTCGATCCCAGGACCCTGAGATCATGACCCGAGCTGAAGGCAAATGCTCAACCGACTGAGCCACCCAGGCGCCCCTCAACAAATATTTATAAAGCACTCACTATATTCCAGGCACTGTTCTAGATGCTGGGCTTATATAGCAGTGAGCAAAACAAGGTCCTCATTGGTTCTAAATTGTTTACTTTTTAAAACAATGAACATATTTTTTTTCACTAAAAAATATATTGTTAAATTCCCTTTTACTGTCTAGACTCTGGAGAATATCAGATTTTCACTAGAAGGAATTATTCTGAGTTTTTCAGAGGGTGCTAAGATTCATAGACATGTTTCTGCCCTTTTGGAGAAAGTCCAGCTGCTTCCTCCATCCATATGTTGTTGTGTCCTGTACAGTAAAATAATAGCTCAAGACTGATTCCCCTTCACTACAGATTATGTCTTCAAAAATCCCCACTCCAACTTCTCTGCTTACTATGTACCCCACTAAATGTTCTTCCCTACCCCAGATCTTTCTTTTGAAATCCTGCCCATGGAGGCTTTATAACCTCACCCACACATGCTGCCTCCCTCCCCCAACACCCCATGAAACTCTGGAACACTTTGCTGGCATCTGTGGCCTTATACTGTAATCATGAGCGACTCTTGTGTTGTTCTCTAACAAAAGATTAACTCTGAGAGGGCAGGGATGTTTTTCTCAAGTCTCTCATAATCAACAAATGAGCAATAAATACTTTTAATTGATTGCGTTATTCTTTATAATTAAGCCCATAATTATCTCTACTCAGATTTTTTAACTGCCATTTTAGAGAACCAGCTATTTTCAAAACCACAAAGAAACTTGCCACTCAAATAAAAGCCCCACGTTACAGTTAATTTGAATCTGTAAGAATATAAAGGAGAATTTTTTCATTCCATTCATAAATAATTATTTGTCATTTACACTGCATAAGGAATTATTCCAGGAGAACTGGAGGTTACACTGAAGAGCCAAATGTACACCCAAATTTGTGAAGTGTTATAAAATAATTTAATAGCTAAAGAGATTTGAATCATGGATTTGGGGCAAGAAAAATGATCTGCTCATTCAGGCTCTTATCAGAAGTAGTTCAGTAAAATTGAAAAAGCTAGGGCTCAAAAACCAGAAATAAAAGAAATTATTCCAAAATCTGCATAAAGACGTTCTAATATAGTATCCATTGGTAACATCATGGAAGAGAAATATGGAGCAATAAGTATTAGCCATTTCATAAAAATTGGTATCTCATTTTTCTATGTAACTACCATATAAATATTGAAACTGAGAAAACATTGCATAGTAGAATGCTACTTCTAAAAATTATGACAAAAGTTCTCTTACGAACTGGTTTGACTACCCATAGGTGTGACCTGAGTTCTACTCCAATGACATCTGCTTGACCAAGGGGACTCTATTTAACCTTTCAGAGCTTCTGCTTTTTTTTTTTTTTTTTAAAGATAAAGTCACTCACCAGGGTCACGAGGACCTAACGACATCAAATACATGAAAGTGAAAAATCAGGTACCATACCAAAGATATTATTAGGTTTCTGATCTGCTTAAATATTAAACTAATATGTTTGTCACATTGAACTTTTACTTACAGGCATAAATAGATAATTACTGCTTGAGAAATTAAATAAAAATCCAGGGGCTCCTAGGAGCTCAGTCGGTTAAGCATCTGCCTTCGGCTCAGGTCATGATCCCAGGGTCCTGGGATCGAGTCCCACATGGGGCTCCTTGCTCATAGGGGAGCCTGCTTCTCCCTCTGCCTGCCACTCCCCCTGCTTGTGTGCTCTATTTCTATCTAACAAATAAATAAATAAAATCTTTTTTAAAAAATTAATAAATAGGGGCGCCTGGGTGGCACAGCGGTTAAGCGTCTGCCTTCGGCTCAGGGCGTGATCCCGGCGTTATGGGATCGAGCCCCACATCAGGCTCCTCCACGATGAGCCTGCTTCTTCCTCTCCCACTCCCCCTGCTTGTGTCCCCTCTCTCGCTGGCTGTCTCTCTCTCTGTCAAATAAATAAATAAAATCTTTAAAAAAAATTAATAAATAAAAATCCATATCAAAGAATAGGAATTAGTAATAAAATGACTAGGGGCGCCTGGGTGGCACAGCAGTTAGGCGTCTGCCTTCGGCTCAGGGCGTGATCCCGGCGTTATGGGATGGAGCCCCACATCGGGCTCCTCCGCTATGAGCCTGCTTCTTCCTCTCCCACTCCCCCTGCTTGTGTTCCCTCTCTCGCTGGCTGTCTCTATCGCTGTCGAATAAATAAATAAAATCTTTAAAAAAAAAAAAGTAATAAAATGACTAGTAGTACTACAGTAGTACTGCAGCCGTCCCGGAGAAGTTTTCCTCTCCCAAACGAGTTTGGGCTCTAATTTATCCTATTTAGATCATGTAGCAAGTGGTTTTGACCTTTCACTTATTACAAGAACTTGTACAGGATGCTTTAAGTACTATCCTCATTCTCACCAGGCTAGGGGAAAATCATCTGTAACTTTTTTCCTTGGAGACTACAGATCAGATTTTCTTCTTCCTCATTCTTCTCCTATTCCTTCTTCACCCCCTTCTCTTTTTCCTCCTCCTTCCCAGAAATATAGTGTGGATATTAAAGCCAGAATTTTCTAGAGCTTCAAAGGGTCCAAGGAACCATCTAGGCATTCTTAAGACTTGGAAATTCTACCACATGGTAGAGGAACTGAACAGGACCTCCTCAAGATCGCATAGCTCATACAGTCTTTAGAAATCTAGCTTAAGAACTGGAACCTGTGCTTTCCATCTTCAAGCAGAATCAGGAAAGAATCAGTCCATTCAAGTATTCATATTCAAGTCCATGATCTTTACAAATTCTCTTACCTTGCCAATATTAAGAAAACATAAATAATGACTTAATTTTTGCTTTTCTGCTAGCTCAATGTAGAGAAAAGAGAATTGTCTAAACATCAGAAATTCTGGCTTAAAAACCTGGCTCTGATCATTACTTGGTGACCTTGAGAAGTCACTAGATTTCTTTAAGTCCCAGTTTCTGTACCTGTAAAACTAAGATGACTGGCTTAATTATTTTGCAGAGTTTTAACAAATAAGATAATAAATGTGAATATTTTCTGTAAGTTAGATAGTTCTGAATGAACACAGGCACTTTTGTTATATATTCTGTGATCTCCTGAAAGGTTTTTAAAGATTAAAAGAGAAAATTACATTATATGGGTTGGAAACACAAATAAAACTAAATTCCATTTAAAAATAGAAGATAAGAATAATGTCAGAAAGATAACAGAGTTGGAAGCTCCAGCCCTAGTTCCCACACAGAGACACTGACTTAACAACAATATATGGACCAAAATGCCTTTATGAGAACTCCGGAAGCTGGTTAAGTCCTGATACCCCAGGCGAGGGCAAAGCCAAGAACAGACAGATGCATTAAAACGGGTAAGAAAAGCCATTGCATTCCTTGGGGCGGGGGGTGGGGGGGCGCGGAGCAGATAACCACACGCTTACTTCACTGACACAATGCGTCTTTCTATATAATGCATCTTTCAATTACCATCTTCTTTCATCATGCTACCAGTGTTTGAAAGTTACATGTAGAAGCATAAAGGAATAGCCAATGGGCTTAACTCACTGAACGTACACTGTGTATTATGCATCCTTCAACTAACAGCTCTCTTTAAAATGTGTTTCTAAACTGAAGTGTAGATGCGTATTGGAATAGTCGTATGATTATCCCATTGAAACTACGCTATCTGTAACGCATCCTTCAACTAACATCCTATTTCACTAAGATACATGTATTTGGGGGCTCCTGGCTGGCTCAGTTGGTTAAGCATTTGCCTTAGGCTCAGGTCATGATCTCAGGGTCCTGGGATTGAGCCCAGAATCAGGCTCCCTGCTCAGCGGGAGTCTGCTCCTCCCTCTGCCCCTCCCCCCACACTTGTGGCACCCTCTCTCTCAAATAAATAAAATCTGAAAAAGATACATATATTTGTAAACATATATGTAGTATCAATGGAAATAGCTGTATGCTTAATTCACTGAAACTGCACTGTGTACAATGCATCCTTCACCTAACATCTTCTCTCATTAGGATATAAGTGTTTCTAAATATACGTGTAGAAGCATATGAGAATGTGTGCTGAACTCATTGCAACTACACTGCACGTAATGCATCCTTGAGCTAACTTCTTCTTTCAATAAGATACAAGTCTTAGTAAAGGTGTGTGTAGAATCATTTAGGAATGGCTGCATGCTTCACTCATTGAAACTACACTGTATCTAAACCTTCTTTCAAGTAACATGTTGTTTCAGTAGATTTAAGGCTTTTTCCCAGGTTTTTATTTAAATTCCAGCTAGTTAACATACAGTGTAATATTAGTTTCAGGTGTAGAATTTAGTAATCCATCACTTCAATACAACACCCGGTGCTCATCACAGCAAGTGCCCTCGTTAATACCCACCACCTGTTTAACCCATCCCTCCGCCCACCTCCCCTCCAGCAACCATCAGTTTGTTCTCTATAGTTAAGAGTCTAGGAAAGCCATTGAATTCTTTTTTTATTTAAATTTAATTAATTAACATATAATGTATTATTAGTTTCAGAGGTAGAGGTCAGTGATTCATCTGTCTTATATAACACCCAGTGCCCATTACATCATATGCCCTCCTTACTGTCCATCACCCAGTTACTGCATCCCCCACCCCTTCCCCTCCAGCATTCTATCAGGTGGCACAGCCTAGGGGAGAAAAAGCCCAACTGACGGCTTCTACCTTAGAATAGACAGAAGAGCCGAATGTGCATGAAACATTCCAGCTGCCCAAGAGACAGGTTTCTGTCTTCTGGTTTGGAGTGATGATGGAACCAGCAAACTTTGGATGTGGGGGGCCAGAGAACAAGGGAGAGTTCTGGGGCTTGCTGCAGCCCCAGAGAACCTGCAGTACCACAAACAGACACCAGAAGGAGCAAGAGATTATATGCTCCTAAAAAATAAACTAGCGAACCTTTCTAATTGAGAAATTATGTGCGCAACAGAAAAGACACATCCCCAGGAGAAGTTTCAGCGGTCCCCAGAATCTCTGGCCAGTCTGACTGGGGAAGGTCTTCCTCTGTATGGAACTTCCAGTAAAGACTTGAAGAGGTGGCTGTTTTCAGGGAAACATGGCCCAATGAGAGAAAGCTCCAGAAATTGACCATAAAGAAACAGATCTGTGAATTACTTGACAGAGAAAATTCAAAATAGGTGCCTTTTTTTTTTAAGTAGGCTCCATGCCCAGTGTGAAGCCCAATGTGGGGCTTGAACTCCTGACCCTGGGATCAAAACCTGAGCTGAGATGAAGAGTTGGACACTTAACCGACTGAGCCACCCGCCAAAGTAAGTGTCTTACAGAAGTTCACTGTGCTTGAACCGCAGATAACTAACTGAAACAAACAAACGAAAGTGATGCATGAACAAAATGAAAATAGACACAAAGAGATAGAAACTGGAGAGAACTCAGTGAAAATTCTGGAGCTGCTATTAGGCGGCATAAAAGGCAGAATGGGCAGAGCATCACTAAAAATGGAGGAATAAATGACAATTTCATGAGATGAAGCTTCCCTTCATTATGCATACAAAATAGTTGTCTTGGTTTGGATTCCTCTGGGGAACATACCCAGAGACGTGAATTTCAGTGTAAGTACCTTATTTGGGGGATGATCCCAGGGAGCACTATCAAGGAAGCGAGTAATGAAAGACAAGAACTTATCAAGCCGTCTTGGGCATCTTGAGCTGATCCCCCTGGGGACTCGGAGACATGCTGGAACGTGCTTCAAAATCACCCCAACCAAGAGATGTCAGGACCCTAGGTATTCAAACTCCAGAACCTTCCCCTACGCAGCATCATTTGTTGTGGCTGCTTCCAGGGGCACTGATTCTCCAGTACCCCTGGCTTGCCCTGTGTCTTGACTGAGCATGCTCCCTCAGCTAGAAGAAGCCTTCAGACACTCCAGACGGTATGCAGAGCAGCCTCAGCACAAAGAGGTACACGCTAAGAGTACCGGCAGCATCTGCCACAGTGAGGATCTGAATACGTAAGTAATTAAATGTGACTAACTGAATAATTTAATTTTGATCTTTTGAATGCCAGGGAAAAAGGCACCCTTTAGCTACCCAAGAAAAGTTAAATATATTATAAAGATACTATTAGGTTTGTGAGCACACAAAGTAATAAAGAAACCAAAATAAGGCCAGGCCTAATGGGAACTGTAATGAAATAAGCAAGGTAGCTGCTTTGTCTCTTTCAAGGGCCGTTCTCGTGACCCGTCTGCCTGTGTCTTCCACTTATCTCCCTTTACTATGCTGTGTCAGTCAGGTTAGGCCATGCTATGTTACAGTAACACACCACGCTCACACCTCTGGCTTAACGTGACAAAAGTTAATTTCTCCTCCATTGTTCTCCAGGCAGTGAATCAACAATTCTGAGAGCTGTTTTCCCACGTGGTAGTTCAGGAATCTGGGCAGCTTTGATCTTATGCTTCAGCAGAATCTCAACACATTTTCCATAACATTCTGCAGGAGCTTTTCACTGACTCCGTCTGGAAGTAACACACATCACGTCTGTACACATCTCTTTGGCCAGAACTGGTCACAAAGTCTTCCTAACAACAGAGGGTTGGGATGCATAGTCTCCCATGGCACTGGCAATATCTACCACACCAGACACGTTCCTCGAAACTTTAGCTTCTGTACAACCGTATTGGCTAATTTGGCCTCTAGTACACTTCTCACCTTTATGCTTCACCACCCTCCGCCAACTAATGTACTCAGTATTTCCATTTTCAAATTACAAAACCATGAAGAGAAGAATTCCTATACTCAGTGTCTTCTAGCATGACCAAAAGTAGGAACAGCCAAATTTAAAAGAAATCGTGGTGGGAATGCAAACTGGTATAGCCACTCTGGAAAACAGTATGAAAGTTCCTCAAAAAGTTAAAAGTGGAGCTACTCTACAACCCAGCAATTGCACTACTGGGTATTTATCCAAAGGATAGAAACATAGTGATCCAAAGGGGCAGCTGCACCCCAATGTTTATAGCAGCATGTCCACAACAGCCAAACTGTGGAGAGAGCCCATATGTCCACTGATAGATGAATGGATAAAGAAGATGTGGTCTATATACAATGGAATATTCGCAGCCATCACAAAGAATGAAATCTTGCCATTTGCAATGACACGGATGGAACTAGAGGGTGTTATGCTAAGCGATATAAGTCAGTCAGAGAAAGATAAATACCATATGATTTCACTCATATGTGGAATTTAAGAAACAAAACAAATGAACATGGGGAAGGGAAGGAAAAATAAAATAAGATGAAAATTGAAAGGGAGGCAAACCATAAGACACGAACTTTAGGAAACAAACTGAGGATTGCTAGAGGGGAGGTGGGTGGGGGGTGGGGTATTTGGGTGATAGGCACTAAGGAAGGCACTTGATGTAATGAGCCCTGTCTGTTATCTGCAACTGATGGATCACTAAATTCTACCTCTGAAACTAATTTAAAAATTTCTTTAAATAAAATAAAATTTCTTTTGATTTCTTCTTTGAAAAAAAAAAAAAGAAATTGTGGTCGAATGACCTCTACGTCTGAGACTTAAACATCTTCTTGAGCCTAGGGCACTGTTCACTGAACACCTAAAGATAAAGGATTTTGCCAGCGACTTTATTTTTCTAGCAGCTATCTTTTTCTTAAAGGCAGGGAAAAAATATTTCAAAACGTACAGAATGTAGAGAAATTCACCAGGAAGACAGCCCCAGAGAACATTATAAAAAACAATGGCACTGAAATTTAAGGGGAAAGTAGGAGTGATTTCTAACAGAGACGTATAATTGGTGGAAAGTCGGGCTAACCCATAATAGCATATGGAAAGTAGAATTCCAAAATACAATATCAGGAACGTAAGAGTTGCTTTCCAAATTCTGATATGTGACAATGAAGATTAAATAGGAGAAAGGGAATCCCAGGAGAAGGGCTCACACTCCTTCAGAAATTCATTCAAAATTCTTCTAAAAATTATTTATTAGATGTTTTTCAAACTATAACACATTTGTAACATACACTTGTTATAAAAATTTAAATAACCTAGTACATAGATGTATAAAGTCTAAGCCAATCATCTCTCTCTTTGCTTCTTGGCCAGCCCCAACTCAGAAGCAGTGCTGAAGATATGGTATTCTGACCCTTTCTTGTTCATACATATACGTTCAAGTGAATACATTTATACCTAGTGGTGTGTGTGTGGGTTGTCTGGTTGGTTGGTTTTTAACAAAAGAGAATCATAATGTGCACATCAGCCTACAATTTGCTTTTTTTTTTTTTTAAGATTTTATTTATTTATTCGACAGAGATAGAGACAGCCAGCGAGAGAGGGAACACAAGCAGGGGGAGTGGGAGAGGAAGAAGCAGGCTCATAGCGGAGCAGCCTGATGTGGGGCTCGATCCCAGATCGCCGGGATCACACCCTGAGCCGAAGGCAGACGCTTAAGGACTGCGCCAGCCAGGCGCCCCTACAATTTGCTCTTTTTCATTTGACAGGATATTGAGATAATCATATATGTCAGTATCTATACATCTAGGTAATTTTTCTTTAAGAATGTACATGTGTGCATGTAAAATACATAAGACGCTCATAAACTTAGTCTGTGTAAGGGGATATCCTGTGTGCTGGGGAAATAGAATTGGTACATTTTGAATGGCTTCCATACTCTCCCTACATCTCCACCTACAATCCATCCCCTGAACCCCCCAGGTAACCATGGTTTACAGTTGGTGTACATGATTTAATAAGTTTCTACGTGTTTATATAATCATTGCAAACATATTTACCTAGGTATTTTGAGCAGGGGTCGTTGTCAGCCTACCAAAAACAAAATCATCTGGTGTACATTCCAATGTATCTCCCTTTTCTGAAGCAGCAATATTCAATGGAAATCCTTGTAAATCAAATTCTAACCAGTTCAATTAGTTTTTAATGTCTTTATATTCCACAGTATGGCTGCAATATAATTTATTCAACATTACACTATCAGTGAAAGTTTTTTCCTACTTTGGGGACAATACGAACACCTTATAACTGAGTCCAAACTTGTTCCATTCACTGCATGACAGTCCAGTAAGTCAAGAGGCAAGATGTTGGGGTACAAAAAGCAACTTTATGTGCAAATCCAGCAAACCAAGGAGATTGCAGACTATTGTTCTAAAGTACCACCTTAACTCAGCGTGAAATTCAAGCTTTTTTGTGTCGGGAAGAGGAGGAAGTGGCAGGCGGTTGGAGTCAAAAGTAACTGACATCTATAGGCATTCAGGTGCCTGCAAGAGTCCAAGGAAAGTCATGTAACTTCTTTGTTCTTGGTCAGTTGATCTTTGCATACAGCAATCTGGTCATGTCCTTACTGTAAATCGTAAACATAGCATTGTTATTTTTGTACATACTTCCTTATCTCCTTGGGGAGATAGGTTTCAGGTAAAGAGCAGTTTTTGCAAAACTGTAAGCAGAATTCCTTCAATGATTAACATGCATATATGCAAGGCTAAACAGAAGTTTCTGACCTATAGGTCACAGCAGTAGGGGCAGAAGCACCATGAGGTCAAGTGTACTAAGTCTTCCCCATTGCAGTCTTTCTACACATACTCTTACATACTGATCCTTTTTATAACATAGCTTCCTAGTAATGGAATTGGTGAGTTGAACTTTTCAAATTTTTAAACGGTTCTTTTGACTTTAATACATGTTCCCATACAGCATCTATAGAAGCTTTACCTACAATTAATTAGCCATGGGTACGCGAGTCTATTTCTAGATTCTTTCTGTGTCCTTGATTTACGTCTGTTCTTTTTTTTTTTAAGATTTTATTTATTTATTTGACAGAGATAGAGACAGCCAGCGAGAGAGGGAACACAAGCAGGGGAGTGGGAGAGGAAGAAACGGGCTCATAGCGGAGGAGCCTGATGTGGGGCTCGATCCCATAACGCCGGGATCACGCCCTGAGCCGAAGGCAGACGCTTAACTGCTGTGCCACCCAGGCGCCCCTGATTTATGTTTGTTCTTAAGCCACAGACACAACATATTGATTACTGTAGTTTCATGGTAAGTCTTCAAACAGTATAAATCTTTCAAAATACTTTTGGCTATTCTAGCTTCTTTGCATCTTCGAGTAGATTTTAAAATCAGCTTGTCAATTTCTACTCCTCCCCCCAAAAAAAGTCTTCTGAAAATTTTAATTGGAACTGCGTTGAATGTATAGATCAGTTTGAGGGAAATTACTGTCTTCACACAATATTAAGTCTGCCAATCCATGAACCTGGCTTAGCTCACCATTTGTTAAAGTTGCCTTTAACTTCTCTCTGGAATGCTTTAGTTCTCAATGTATAGATCTTGCACATATTTTGTTAATTCAATTTCATGTTTTTTTGATGATGTTGTAAATGGTTCAGTTTTTAATATCAATTGCTAATCATGCACTGCTAGTATTTATAGATACAATTGATTTTTGTATATCCAATGAGTTCTCTTCATTCTGGCTGACAGAATGAATGACTCCTGGTCCTGTGTGTGCTCTGAAAATTGTTTGTATTACAATTCCAGTAATCGCTCTTTCCTTGGAAGTTGTTGTTGCCAACCTGGTGGTGGAGGTTCACCCCATACGTGCCCACATTGTATTCATTCAGACCCAAGCAAATCCCTATGCTGAAACTCTCTTTCTGTCTTGCTCTTTCCTCTTTGCAAATTCTAGCTTCCCTGACCTTCAAATCCCATCTGTCTCCTCAACTCAGAGAGATTGGTGGGTTTTGTTTGGGTTCCTCTTCCCTGTACCGCAGCCTAGAAATTACCATCTGGTAGAAAGCCTGGCTGAAGGTAGGACTCACCTCTTTGCCTCCTCTCAGGAATGACAGTGCTACGCTGCCTATTACCCAGTTGTTTCCTATAGCTAATCCTGGTTTTTGTGGAAGGAGGATTATTCCCATATGGCCCAAAGAGGGAATTGTGCCCTTTTGATTTTTCATGTAGTAATTGGTGCTGATAGTTTTACTGACATTATATTCCTGAGAAAATCCCTACTTGGTCATAGTTTATTAATCTTTTGATACAACACTGAAATCTGTTTGCTAATATCCTATTGAGCACTTTTGCCTCTATTACTTAGGTGATTTTGGCCTATAGTTTTTTTATTTATCACATTTTCTGTTAACTATATTATCACATTTTGTTGGTTCACCTGGGAGGCTCAGTCAGTTAGGCCTCCAGCTCTTGATCTCAGCTCGAGTCTAAATCTCAGGGTCATGAGTTCAAGCCCCACACTGGGCTCCATGCTGGGTGTGGAGACTACTTTAAAAAAGTTATTATGGCTTTATAAAGCAGACTGGGGAACATTCTATATTTTTCTTTAATTTAGATTATTTCAATAACATTAAAATTACTTTTTTTTAAGATTTTATTTATTTATTTATTTATTTGAGAGAGAGGGTGAGGGAACAAGAGAGAGCCTGGTGGAGGGGATGGTGGAGGGAGAAGCAGACTTTCCCCAACACAGGGAGCCTGACTCAGGGCCATGGGGCTCCATCCAGGGACTCAGGAATCATGACCACAGCTGAAGGCAGACACTTAACTGACTGAGCCTCCCAGGTGCCCCTAAAATTACTTGTTTTTTAAAAGTTAACTAGAACTCATCCTTGCAACCATCCTATCCTTTACAATGATTAATCTAAATTACCTTTCAATTTTTTTTTTCTGGAAGTTGGTCTACCTGAGCTTTCTACTTTGAGAGCATTTGAACATCTTTTTTTGAAGGTCCATTTTATTTTTGCAATGTCGTTCCATACAAATGCAATAAACACATAACAGTCTTAAAAGTTTACAATAACAGGGGCGCCTGGGTGGCTCAGTCCTTAAGCATCTGCCTTTGGCTCAGGGCGTGATCCCAGCGTTACGGGATCGAGCCCCGCATCAGTCTCCTCTGCTGGGAGCCTGCTTCTTCCTCTCCACTCCACCTGCTTGTGTTCCCTCTCTCGCTGGCTGTCTCTGTCAAATAAATAAATAAAGTCTTTTAAAAAAAAAGCTTACAATAACGTATTTGAATAAAAAATCTGTATACGTTATACTTTACAGCAATTTTATGCAGTGAATTAACTGATTGTTTAAAAATGTTCTTTTTCAACACCTGTGCTGTCTTATTTCTTGGAGTATTAAAGATAGAGAGCCTACATAGTGTTATTTACAAACAAAATTAAGACTGTATAGGTTACATGGAATCCATTAATTTAAGAGCTCAATTTAATACTCTTGACTATTCAGTGCTCCGTATGAGGGAAAAAATCTACCTTGACATACTGACAAAGAGCCAAAAATTCAATTTCCATAAAAATATTAAAGGTATCCCATTCTGAGAATACCTAGTCGGATACCAGTGAAGAAAGCTAAAGCTGTATTATTGATGCTAGATTTGAAGGATTAATTAAGTTAATATATTTTTGACTGAAAACATATTCATTTCCTTTAGGCTTTAAGTTTTGTTGTCATGGCATTTCACATGGAATTTTCCTGGTGTTTGTTAATTGTGATCGTGCTTTCCATTAGATCCATAGTTATATTTCTTTTCGCAAGTCCCAAAATGCACATATTTATTTACTATTGTGTGAAAAAGAAAAGGATGTGTCCTGGGGTGGGGTGTGTAGGGTTCCCTGCTCAGCAGGGAGTCTGCTTCTCCCTCTTCCTCTATCCCTCCCCCAGTTTGTGTGTGCCCACTCTCTAAAATAAATAAATAAAATCTTTTTTAGAAAAACATCATTTGGGTGCATAGTTGAGTAAGTTTTAGAGGATAATAAGGCACTTGACACGAATGAGAACATCTGCAATCACCCCAGGCATGATAAAATTACAGGGATATCAATGCTTCCTGCTTCTGGGCATGGGCTGATCGCCAGCTGGAGGAAGGAAGATATTCTCAACAGTGTTTCTATAAAACCATCAGTTACATGCAGATTTTTATTTCCTTTTAAACACAACTCATTGGAGAACTTTAATGTACGTTATGGACACATAGTGCAACATGAGGGGAAATCTTCAAAAGTACAAAAATTTTTAGAGAAATGAATTCAAGAAAAACCATAAACTCTCAGGGAAGGTAAGCAGAATAACACAGAAGTTAACAAAGATCATTTTGATTATTTCTTATACACATAGCTTGACAGAAAGAAAACTTGGCATTTGTCGAATGAATGAATGAACAAACGAACAAACAAGGAAGCAAAATTACATCTGCCTGGATTCAAATCCCAGCCTCACCAGTATTTAACCTGGAGTACTTTGTTTATCCTCAGATTACTCATCTTTAAAATGAGGATAATTATGCCCACCTCTTTTTGTTATCACAGGGATTGAACTAGGTAATCCATGTAAATAAATAAACCCACTGCCTAAAGCAGAATGAACACTTAACAAATGACAGTCATTTTAAGAGCTCTCCTGGGATTGATTTAGCTAATTCCTGACCAAATAGATCTAACAATTAAATCACCTCAATATATTTCAGAATAGGTTAATTCTTCGTGCATTGATTATATTATAAATCTGTATTCTATTGAGTGTCTGTGAAACCAACAGTGTATTACACAGACATTCTTTAAAATTGTCCTTTTTAACTTAGGTACGTTTTCTGCTAAGAAGCAGACCTCTTAGATGGTGTCTGGGCGCTAAAACAAAATATCACAGACTGGGTAAAACCTATAAACGATAGAGATTTATTTCTCACATTCTAGAGGCTGGGGTTACAAGATCAAGGTGTCCACAGGTTTTCCATGTGCTGAGGGTCTGCTTCATCATAGACTGTGGTCTTCTCGTGGTAACTTCAAAGGGCAGAAGGGGGGGGCACCTGGGTGGCACAGCGGTTAAGCGTCTGCCTTCGGCTCAGGGTGTGATCCCAGCGTTATGGGATCGAGCCCCACATCAGGCTCCTCCGCTATGAGCCTGCTTCTTCCTCTCCCACTCCCCCTGCTTGTGTTCCCTCTCTCGCTGGCTGTCTCTATCTCTGTCGAATAAATAAATAAAATATTTAAAAATAAATAAATAAATAAATAAAAATAAAGGCAGGGCCGGTCTTTAAAAAAAAAAGGGGGGGGGGCAGAAGGGGGCAAAGGAGCCTTCCTGGGCCACTTTTCTAAGTGCACTAACCCTATTCATAAGGTTCAGCCCTCATGGCCCAAACACCTCCCAAAGGCCCCGCCTCCTAATGCCAGCACCTTGGGGGATAGGATTTCAAGATATGAATTTTGGGGAGACACATTTAATTTATAGCAGATGGTATACTATGATAAGCAAAGTTCAAACTCATAAAGAAAATATTTGCTGCTCACTTTGAAATGTCCATAGCCCTGGCCCAAGGCTACTGTGACTTTCAGCCAAATGCATATAAAAATCCTGGAAAGGTTTTTATGCATTTTTATATATTAAATCATGCGTGGTACTGACACTCCTTTCTAACAGTTTCTCAACAATTAACTATTTGTTATTAGGGAAGTCTCTTGGGACCCATAAATTAGATACAGCCGGGAGATACCAATAACATTCCAAGGCCACATGAAGAAACTGTATGGCTGTAAACAGAGTGCATATGCTTCTGGATGCCCTGGACTTGGCTAGTTAAAAACCAGATTAAAAAGAAATCATATAGCATCGTGATTGGCATAATTCTAAATGACAACAAAAACTACCCCCCCCCCCCAATAATCAGGAGCTGTTTTCATTGCAGCTGAGGAAGGTTTTGGAAAGATAATCTAGTTTATTGGACTATTTCTCCAAGGGCAGGATTATGGGCCATTTTTTTTAAACTGGGCAATAAAATGCTTGTACATTTACAAATAAAATTGTAAATATTGCTGCATATAACCAAGTTATCTCTTTTTTGGAAGAGAAAAACGGAGTATTTCTTAGACCTTGGAAGGAGTTTGTCATTTATTTATGAATCACTCAGCAAAAGGCAGCCATGTACTATTTCAAATAAGCTGCTATCTCAGAATGTCACTGTCACTTGACTCAAAGATTTTTCTTTCTTTCTCTCTTTTTTCTTTTTTGGGGGGCGGGGGGAGTCCCTCCTCCTCCTCCAACAACAAATCCACAATTCTGTGGGCAACGGACAAGACTCTGTATCTTCATCAGTATTTGGAGACAGGGAGAAGGATGCTTAATATATGAGGACTAACACCAGATCTCGCCCCATCCCCCCACCCACCTTGCTGGAGCAGACAGAAAAAACCCACCGTTCTGAAGCTGTGGTTACTGCGCAGGCCACGTGACACTGAATAATGCTGTTGGGATTCAAACGTGAGACTCCGCAGTGACACGGTGATTCACGTGCAGCTAGTTCCTCAACTGTGGGCACTGAGACAGGCAACCCGTCCCCGCCTCAAATTGAGCCGAAGGCACTGCGGGCCTCGCGGCAGCTCAAGCGGCGCCGAGAGCGGGGTGGCCGCGCAGCCTTGGGAGGCGGGGAGAGTGAAGCCGGGAGAGGCGCTCGCACCGCGCGGGGAGAAGCCTCTGGGCCGAGCCGGAATTAAAAGCGGGAAATGAAGGGGCAGAGATTTTAACTAACAGCCGAAGCCTCTGGCATCGGCCTCCAGCTTCGATCTCACGGCAGCACCAAGGAGTCGGTATTATTAACCCCTCGTAGACCCCGGGGCTGAGGGCGCGGGAAGCGGAGAGGCTCTTCCTGGGCGACTCCCAGGCTGGGGGAGCGCCCGGGCCGGGCCGCACCGCGTGGCCGGAGGGGCGGAGAGCCCGGCTGCGGTACGAAAACCGAGGCCTGGGTGAGGCGCCAGCCCAAGCCGCCAGCCGAGCAAGGAGCAGGGGCGTCTCACGGGCGCGCGGCCCTCGCCGGTCGCAGGTCGGCGCGGAGACCGGAGCTGGAAGCCGAACGCAGACGGTTGGCGAGAAGCGCCAGCCCCCTCCCGGCCTACTCGCCGCGGGGAGGGGTTTCTCACGCCCCCTGCTCCCGGGTGACTGCACCGGAGGTCGGAAGGAAGCGGGGCGAGGGATGAGTCATCCCGCCGCATGCCTCCTTCCCAGTCCCTCGCCTCCGCACGCCAGCCCCCTCCCGAGATCCAGCAGCCGGGAGCGAAGACTCGCTCCTCCTCAGAGTCCGCTACCAAACCCCCAGTGGCCTGCGGAAGCGAGGGGAAGGACGGGGCGTGTGGCCAATGAGAGCTTCGCTCTCTCTCGCCGCCGGCCAATGGGCCGCTGTTTACGGGTGGGGCGGGACTAGGAGGGGGCGGTCTGGGGCTGGCGCGCGGCGTCGCCGTCCCGCGGCTCACAGGGAGAGCGAGCGGCTCCGAGAGAGAGCGCCTCACGGGGAGTCGGCGCCTGAGCGACGCGGGAAGGCGCCACTGTCACCGCCGCTGGCCAAGGTGCTGGAGACGACAGGCCAGTCGGCCACTTCGCCAGCTCAGGCACCCGTTGCGGCTGCCGCTGCCTCGCTCCCCGCCCGGTCCTCATGGAAGAGATGGAAGAAGAGTTAAAATGCCCTGTGTGCGGCTCCTTCTATCGGGAGCCCATCATCCTGCCCTGCTCTCACAATTTATGCCAAGCGTGCGCCCGCAACATCCTGGTACAGACCCCGGAGTCTGAGTCCCCCCAGAGCCGTCGGGCCTCGGGCTCCGGGGTTTCCGACTATGACTATCTGGACCTGGACAAGATGAGCCTGTACAGCGAAGCGGACAGCGGCTATGGCTCCTACGGGGGTTTCGCCAGTGCCCCCACTACCCCGTGCCAGAAGTCTCCCAATGGCGTCCGCGTATTCCCCCCGGCTATGCCGCCACCGGCCACCCACCTGTCCCCGGCCTTGGCCCCGGTGCCCCGAAACTCCTGTATCACCTGCCCCCAGTGCCACCGCAGCCTCATACTGGACGACCGGGGGCTCCGCGGCTTCCCCAAGAACCGCGTCCTGGAAGGGGTAATTGACCGCTACCAGCAGAGCAAAGCCGCAGCCCTCAAGTGCCAGCTCTGCGAGAAGGCGCCTAAGGAGGCCACCGTCATGTGCGAACAGTGCGACGTCTTCTACTGCGATCCGTGCCGCCTGCGCTGCCACCCGCCCCGAGGGCCCCTAGCCAAGCACCGCCTGGTGCCCCCGGCCCAGGGCCGCGTGAGCCGGCGGCTGAGCCCGCGCAAGGTCTCCACCTGCACAGACCACGAGCTGGAGAACCACAGCATGTACTGCGTGCAGTGCAAGATGCCTGTGTGCTACCAGTGCTTGGAGGAGGGCAAACACTCCAGCCATGAAGTCAAAGCTCTGGGGGCCATGTGGAAACTGCACAAGGTGAGTCCTAAGAAAACCCACCCCTAACTCCCCTCGCCTCCGATCCTCCGGTTTTGCAGCACACGGTCTCCCTTTTGCGTACTGTGCATCCCGGTGGGGGCGCAATGCAGGTTCTCCTATATCTGCTTCCCCCGTCTGGTGCACTGCAGAAGCGCAGGGGGACCTTAAACCGAGAGCAGGGGAGTTGAATATCCCCACAGAGTTGTTGCGGGGATGCCTTACAACGGGTCTCCCGGGGAGAGCTGCCTAGCACTGGGGGTCCCCTCTCCATCGCGGAGGCGCAGCCTGCGGTCGCCGCCAGCGTACTGGAAAGCGCTGCGTAACTGGGCAGAGGCACGCCGGCGCTCGGGGCTGCCAGAAACGCTCCAGGGTAGATCCGGCCGCGGTCCCCAGGGACGAAGTGGGGGCGGTGGGGCGGCGCGAAACGCTGAAGGCTGGAGCTGCGGGATAGGCGGGCGCTGTGATTCGCGGCGGGGGCGGGGAGAACTTCGCGGGTGGAATACTGATGAGTCCGCGTTGGCCCAGACCCGGAGTCCGCGCTGGAGCGGATGCGGGACCGGGTGGTTTGCCCCCGGAGGCGGAGGAGTGGGGAGTGTAGTGCCGGAGGGAGAATAAAAGGGGGGGGGGGAAATCCTGTGGTCGCCATGGCAACAAGCCCTGAGGGCGGCGGGTCCTGACCCTCCCTGGGGCTAGGGACCTGGGGCTGAAGTAGCAGGACGAGAGGTTTCTGAGTGGTCTAGGCCTGAAAGGTAGGCAGATGCGTCTTCCAGGGTAACCGCATCCTCCCAATCACCACACACGCATTTGCCCAGGATTCAACCCTTTTCCTCTTTCAGCAGTTGTCTTTGAAAGCTTTGAGGCACCTGTTACCAACAGATTTATCTTTCTGGTCTCTTTTGATGGCGCCTCCACCAAAGCCAGCTTCAAGAAGAGTGCCTTTAACAACGTTTAGCTAAGCCACTCTTCTGCTCAGAATTCTCCAATTGTCCCCCACATTTCTTAGACGGTCTCTAGAATGGTCCAGTAGGACCTGCTTGACCTGTTCACATTTGGCCTCATCGACCTCATTTCCTCCCACTCATTCCCTTTGCTCCAGCAACACTGTCCCTCACCTAATGTCAGACACCTTCCCGCCTCTGGGTCTTTGCATTCGATGTTCCTTCCGCTTGGGACAATCTTACCCAATACCCTGTATTCGAACGGCTCACTCTCTTGCCTCCTTCAGATTGTTGCTCAGATGTCAACTTTGCAGTGAGACCCTTCTGAACACAATTGCTGCCACTAGTCTCAGACACCCCTAACAGGCATGCTATATATTTTAATTATCATGTTATTTTTGTATTTATGTATTGCTCCCCTCTGCACATCCTAGAACATAAGCTTCGTGAGGAAAAAGATCTTTATAATGTTATGCCCACCCTGCTTAGAAGAAAGGGAACCACACTTGAGTTGTGTGGAAATTTCACTTTTAATTTTTAAGTAATTTGCTTGGTTGGGATGCAAAGGGTAGGGCAGGGATCCAGGATTATTGTAGGGAGATTTTCTTCACATCATTGAGTTTCAAGCCCAAGGATCAGACAGGACAGTAAAGATGGTGTTCAGGCCTCAGCTATGCCCCACTCAGGGTTTCCTAGCATTTCTTGGAGACTAGAAAGGCTAGCCTCTGAGAGAGACCATGGGGTTAGGCTGAAACACTAATATTTTATTTACAGCAAGAAAAGAAATAAGATATCATCATTTTCAGTAATCAGGGAGGTTTTCTCAATTCAGTATTAATTGAATGTGATCCATGTTTACAGTTATTTGTGTTCTCACAAATAACCTATTAAATCTCATTCGTACTGAAGGAAATTTAAGTCAGCACAAATTTGAGCCCTACTAGACATATGCATCTATTTTTAAAACATTTCAATTTAACTTTTTAAAAATGATATTTAATTTTGAAAGTTTTCAAAACGAGTTCACGGCCAATTTTTTTCTTCATGTTATGATTGCACTCTTAAACTGCTAACTATAGCCTATGTTAAGTTGCCTTTCAAAACTATCTTTGGAACTAAGAAATTAATCACCCTGTCTGAAAAAAGAACTTGAGTCACACACTAATTAGGGCGGTCAAACCACGGCATTAGTTTTCTGTGAAGTCTATACTTTATCCATTAAAAACAAATGCCACCTTTTAATCTTTGTCAAGCCCTGTATAGATTTGAATACCCTTTTGTTTTATGGATGATGGGAATTGTGAGTGGACACTGGTGAGGACTGGGTTGAAATTTGGATGTCCGTTAAAAAAACAATAATGTCAAAGTCCTTGAGACATGACATAAGTAAGCTAGAAAAGGAAGGTTGGTTCATTGGAAAAAAAAAAAAAAAAGATCATTTCTTCCTAATCTTTTGCACACCTTTTCCAAAATCATGAATAGGTATAATTTTTGTCTAGTCAATATCAGAATTATCAAACTGCCAAAAAAAAAAAAAAAAAAGAAAGATGACAGATTTTAACATTTGCTTACCGTCTTAGGTGAACAACAAGCATTTCTCCCCCATCTTATCTTCTTAAGGTAGTTAATAGGCTAACGCCAGATTTTCTCATGTAGTCTACTCATGTTCTGTTTCCACAAAAACTCATGGGCCAGAATTTCTATGCCTTTCAAAACACAGGAGAGCAAAGAATTACATTAAGTAGTTTCCCCAAAGTTGGGCAGTTAGTTTTCAACATACGTTATTACCAGACATGAAAGTTTTCATTAATGTTTTGCCATATTAATTAGTCATTTCTAGGGATAAAAAAATTCTGTGAATAACTATTTCCCTCGAGCACCACGTCATCATCTTATACATTCAAGGCAAAATGGCTGGAATTTGTTTTTAAAGAGGTTTTAAAACCAAATGTTTGAAATTCATAGTTGTCAATTGACCAAATTAAAGTACTTCTTGCACATATATTATGACCTTCAAAATCCATGAAAAGTAATACTGCATGAAGTAGCCGTCTAAGACAAATACCTACTAACAGTTTTCATTTAGCACCAGCACTTGCTATATTTCTTTATGCATCTTAGGTTGGTATAAAGAATTGCTACACAAAAAAAATCATTTTGTAGGTGCTTTCAAATAGGCAATTGGAACCATTATTACTACTTTGTAATTTTAGCAATTCACATTTCTAAGTCTAACATTATCCTTAAATTCTTGGTGTGTTTTTTCAATCATTGAATCAGTACACATGAAATCATTCTGTTGTATTTGTGCTATTGAGCAAGAATTTTCTTTTCCTTTCTGTACTAACCACTCTGAATCTTGTCTCAAATGTTATTTTTCTCCTACCTTTTTTTTAAATGAAGATTTGCAATTTAAGCAACATTTTATTTTTTAAAGATTTTATTTATTTTAGAGAAAGAGCCAGTGTGTGGGGAGAAGAGGGGGAAGCAGAGGAGGAGGGAGAGGGACAAATAGACTCCCACCCTGAGTGCAGAACCCACAACCCTGAGATCATGACCTGAGCCTAAACCAAGATTCAGATGCTCAATCAACTGAGCCACCCGGTGCCCCAGCAACATTTTAAAATAAACTATCAGTTATGTTTCAATTTTCAAAGTATTCTGGAAAAAATATCTATTTTATAGTATGTTGGCATCTCATCAAATATTCGTGTAGCAAAGTGTGTTCTTTAATGTAACTAAAATGGTATTCAGTTAACTATCAGCAGTAAGCACAATATAATCTAAATGTTCTTATGATACAGATAGCAGGTAGTAGATATTCATGTTTTTTTATATTTTTAAAATTTACGTCTAGTAAAATCAGAACATTCTGTGCTCAGTGGTACAAATATTAAGGAGAATGTATCAGAGAAGTCAGTTGTTCCTCTTTGTACTGAGGCATAATAGAAAGAGCTAGATGACAGGGGATCCCATTCCAGACCTGATGCTGCCACTTACTTGCTAATAACTTGAAGCAAGTCTCATAACTTCCATGCATCCTACACACAAGTCTATATTTGTGGAAATATTTTAAAAAGATAATTTAAATGTTTATAACTTACTCATTTCAGTTTGGCACAAGAGGATGTTTTGTGTAAAACAGAAGTTGTTGTCTCCCTAGTCAACAACTATTTCATAAAAACCTCCCCCAACTTGGAATACTTTGCTCGCTCTTTTCAGAGCACAGGATGCAGTAAAAGGTTACTCTTGAAGGTGTGCGAAAAGGGTGAGCCACACCCTCATGGGTCCAGAGAATTATCTGTTGAAGTAAGCTCAAGAGATAAAAACACTACACAAAGATTTATTTATATATTAAGCAAAGGCATTTCGTTTTTCAATAACGATGCTAAAATGGTAGTTGATAGGGGCGCCTGGGTGGCTCAGTTGTTAAGCATCTGCCTTCGGCTCAGGGCGTGATCCCAGGGTCCTGGAATCGAGCCCCGCATCTGGCTCCTCCGCTGGGAGCCCGCTTCTTCCTCTCCCACTCCCCCTGCTTGTGTTCCCTCTCTTGCTGGCTGTCTCTCTCTCTATCAAATAAATAAATAAAATCTTTAAAAAAATAAATAAAATAAAATAGTAGTTGATATCACTCAGTTTTGTCAGATTCTCCAAGGAAGACAGTGTTATCACTCTGAAGTAGCAGAAATTGTTCTTCCCATGTATACCATAAAACAATACTATTAATTGAAATTTCAGGTCATGTCACAGTTTGCTTAAAGAGGAAATTATCATAGCTACCTGTTATTGACTAATAATAATGCACAGTCAAAAATTATCGTTACTTTCAGTACAGTAAATGCTGTCATCTAAGTATTTCTCAAAGTGTGTGTATCCATATATCTCAACCCTGGCACAGAGGAGGAGAGAACACATTATATGGTAGAAATTAAGAACAAAATAGTTTTAAATATCATTGTTATCAATTTTATCAGGGACTCTTGGTTATAAGGCACAGAAAACCCACTTAAGTGATCTCAGAGGATTTCATGGGGAATGAAACAAATCAACTCTCAAGGAAAGCAGAACTGGAAAGCTAGGAAACTAAGTTTATTTTCTGTATCAGTGAGGTTGGATTAAATTATGCTACAGTAACAATTTCCTAATCTCAGGGAATTACAGCAACAGTATATAATTTGTCACTCCCCTCAATGCTCACTGAGAATCGCCTTCGGCCGTTCTCCACATCTTCTTATTCTTGAAAGCTGAAAGAGCATGTTTGGAGCATGCCAACCGTAGGGTAGAGGGGGGAGAACAATGCAGAACCACTCAATAGTACTTCAGGTTTCTACTCAGATGTGGCGTGTCACTTCTGCTTGTGTTGATTGGCTAAAGCAAGTCATGTGGCCCTGCCTGATGTCTGTGCTGCAGGAAATACACTCTTCCCACAGAGAGAGGCACCAGAAAAGGACCCTGTAGTGGGGGCTGGAGAATATTTTGAACAAATAATACAATCTGTCACATGTTTAACTCTCTCATCTCTGCTTCTGTCTTTTGCAATGGGCCTCTTTGGCTTGCACAAGCCCTGACAGGACCCAATGTAGCGTGACATTTCAGTGCAAGTGTCCACTGTCATCTAACAAGAGTGTCTCTTCACATTTTCAGCTTTAGAGAAAGAATCTGATAGGCCCAGCTTATGTCAGGTAACGACTGATGACTGTCTGGGCCATGATCCCACCCCCTTGGTGAGGTGGATGTAGAAGCCTAGGCTGGGACAAGTGAGGCACTCACCTCAGCGGCAAAACTTGACGGGGCACTGAAACTCAGTAATCAAGAGTAAAAAAAAAATTGTAATGCAATATCTTAAAAAAAAAAATGAATGCAAAAAATCCATGATCAACAAAATGTCAACATTTTAAATGAAGGCGAGATCAGTAACAGTGCCATGCTGAGCCATAATCGACCCTGAGTCAAAAGGAAAAATCAATAATATCGGTCCCATCTTTGTTTAAAATTTTGACCTTTGTTCCTCATAGAATCTTTGCATTAATTTTTGTTTTTAAGAAATACTACATTAAAATAGTATTGATGTTGATTCCTGAGGATTTTGGTACTCCCTTAAATTCCACATCTGAGGAGAATGCCTCACTCCCCTCCCCCCAGCCCCAGCCCTGATGGACAGAGTCACATGATACAACACCTGGCTCCCAGTTTGACTGTTCAGCCAGAGAGGAGCTCCAGGCAGAATGCCTTGGAGAGCGGCGGGGGCAGGGAGGCACTGAGCAGCACTCAGAGGAAGCCATGCTGGGTGCAGACGAAAGCTCTTTGGCTCTATTTGGATCTTCCGCATTTTAGCTACAGCACTAGTTTCTTGAGCTGCTTTGATGGTGAAGCAGTAGAGTTGATGATGATGGAAAAAAAGGACAGGAAAGTATAGAGAACACTGAGAGCTAGAGCTCAGTGCTTTCTCTCCCCAACTATCCACCACCAAGTGGTTTGTGTTGTTGTCACTGTCGTGTACTCTCGTGAACTTGGCCACATCAGAGCAAAGCAGTCCCTCACTTCGCTTATTTTTGAGTGGAGGAAGGAGGACAGAAGGTGCCATAACATGGTTTTGTACTCACTATGGGTACCTCTTTTAAAGTATGGGGTTGGGCTGGGAGTGGGAGAAAAATAAAACCACATAGTTTCATGTCGGTAATTTCATGTGTTTATTAGAAGGAAGGAAGAGCGTTAGTAACCATGGAGTTCACTGTTTTGTGTTTTTTGTCTTTTGGCCTCATAACAGCAGTGCTCTTCTTGCTCTAGTTAATGCTTCGCTCACCACCATATTCCTGCCTCTGCCCAGTCCCTGCGATTCTGGTGGGCTACCAATCCAGTACCCTGCCTTACCCGGCCAAGTGGGAGGGCATGGGACACAGGCCGGGCCAATGGCCACACCCTATCCCTCTGGCCAAAGTGATTAATTTAAAAGATTAGCATGTAACTTGAGCCAGTCCAATCAGTGTCCTTTTCTGGGGTTTATATACACTGAGTCAGGGACAGAGGAGTCTTACTAAAAGCCAAGAGCTTCCAATGTCCATGCCTCTTCCTACTACCACTACATCAGTAGAAGAATATAAGGCAACCCACAGAAATACAGAGCTGAGAAATGGAGAGAGAATTCTGAGAACAGTATTTGAGCCTCTGGAACCCATCATGAGTAAGGCCAGCTACCCCCTCCTGCCTTTTGAGTTGCCTGAGTCAATAAACCTCCCCACTTTTTTGCTTTAGCTAGTTTGTGTCAGCCACTTTCAACTGAGAAATCCTCACTTATAAAAGCATATGAATTAACACATGTGAACATTTGTATTTGAAGATATTCTTATTCATTCTAGATATTATCTCTAGAATACTATACTTGGAAGGCTGCATTCTGATGGCCCCCCCAAAAATGAAAAGCAGTTTTGATTCAATGAAGCAGAAATCCTAGGATATTTAATCTAATACTGTTTACTCATTCACTGACTGTATAGCCTGTACTAGCTTATTGGGCAATAGACTGGACAGGGAGGTTCCGAAATCAAACTTCTGCCAATAATCAGTTTTATTTGTTTTCAAAGGCAGAAAACCTCTGAAGACATACAACTTGCTTTGACCTGTTCTCTGGGTCAGAATTTCTCAATCTGTGGTCCCACGAAGTTTCCATACTTAAATAATTTTGAGACTCTCCACTCTAAACATGCTCCTCCTGGCTCACATTGTACATTATTATATCAATGTATTGATCCATTCTGCAGCAAAGAAACCTGCTTGATTTAATCTAGAGTTTTCTAAACTTATTCGACTTTGAATAAGTCTTAATTTTTTCCAGCTTTATTGAGATACTATTGACATATAACACATGTAAGTTAAAGGTGTACAAAGTGATGATTTGATACCTGTATAGATTGTGAAATGATTGCCACAATAAGGTTTGTTAGCACCTCCATTCCCTCACATAATTACCTTTTTTGTGTGTGTGTGGAGATAACTTTTAAGAATTACACTCTTAACGTTCAAGTATATAGTGCTGTTTTGTAAATTATAGTTACCATGCTGTATATTAGATCTCTAGAACTTATTCATCTTACAGCTGGAAATTTTTACCCTTTGACCAACATCTTCCATTTCTCCAGTCCCCAGCCCCTGACAACCACCATTCTATTCTCTATTTCTTTGGCTTCAGCTTTTTTAGATTCCACATGTAAATGAGAACATACAGTATTAGTCTTTCTTTGACTTATTTCACTTAGCATAATGCCCTCCAGGTCCATCCATGATGTTGCAAAAGGCAGTTAAATTCTTTAAAATGTATGGCTGAATAATATTCCTCTGTGTGTGTGTGTGTGTGTGTGTGTGTGTGTACACGTGTGTACCACATTTTCTTTATCCGTTCATCTGTTGATGGGCACTTAAGTTGTAGAAACTCTTTTTTAGTGCTAAATGAGTTTGGGAAACACTATTCTAGCCAATAATGAGCTAATAAGTCAGTAAGAAAATAAGCATTCTTAATTTCTGGTGTATGCAGAGTAGAGTACTCTAAAACTCCAGCCTAAGGATAAATGTCCCAAATAAAACTACCTTAAATCTTATGTGAGTCCTTAAAACAAGTATTAAAAGTTAAATTTATGTTATTCTTTTAATATTAAAGTCAAAGATAGAGGAAAAACAATGAATGTGAATTTTGTAGTGTATATATATATATATATATTCAATATATTTTGCTTCCCTTCATATTGTAAATAACTGAAAAAATTAGTTTAGGGATCAGTAATACTAATATAATATAATTAGCATTAACTGCTTTGATTTAGGCATTGTGTACATGATGCTAAATGACTAATTTGATTGAGTTTGTCATTAAATTGTGGTAGATAGAAATAGATTGTATTTAAAGTACTTATTAAAGCAAAAAAGATGATTTAGCTGAAAGGTTAAAAACCCTAAAGGTGCCCCTGTGACAGCATATCACAACAACTTATGAAAGTTAAAAGAGCAGTGCTTTGCCTGTTACCTTCCAGGCTTTGCTAATATTTTCAAAATGACATCTGGAGTCAGTTTGTAACCTTGGAAGAAGAGTTAGCTATAAAATGGCCCCCAGCAGTGTACCTAGATTATTAGAGATGATCTAGGTTTTGTCAGCAGCATGTCTAATTTATCCCAAAAGACATGTCAAACCCAAACACACTTCCCCGGGGTGTTCTCGCAAGCAGTTTCATCCCAACCCTAAACCGGACCTTTGTCTGAAACTGAGAACTATCTCAGAGTGAGAGTGTTCAGAAAAACCCAAGCAGAATGCCCAGAAGACACTTCACACATCGTCATGGAAATCATCACAATCTCATTTCATTTTGGTTTAGCCCTGGCTTTGCCGTCTTTTTAACTTGTATGGCTTACAGTGCAGCATTTTGGCCACGGATCCAGCCATAGTCCCATCTGCCTGTATAAGTTACCTCTTCCTTCTTGACCTGTGTAGCCTTCCAGCTTCCCCCACAGAGCCCTCTCCCTGCCCACCAGCCCTGCCCTCCAGCATTTTCTTAAACTAGACCTTCAGATCAACTGAGCCAGCGTCACCAGCCTCGAAGCAGACCAGCCTGCCAGCAGGAAGCTGAGTGCTGCTCCCTGTTCCCCCAGAGTCACTCCTGTACCAACGGCACCCCCACCCCAGCTGGGCTGAATTAGAGACACATTTTTTTCTTAACTGTAGAAAGAGAGTTTTCTTCATTTTGACTCCTCAGTTTACGCTGACAAAGCAAGAACACTTGTCTTGAGTTTCTAGTCGTGAATAAATAAGCATCACTGACTTTTTTCTCTTCTTCAACATGCCTGTCCCTAAAAACTCACTTACTCATGGTCTCAACTACTACTTGCGCCGGAATGTCTGAAAAAGATCCGGTCTTCTCAGTCCCATTCCCTTTCACAATGTGTTCCCAAACTCTCTTCTATCTTCTGTCCACCCGCCTCCTTAGCTCCCCTCTCTGAGTTCCAACACTGAGCATCCCCCACTGTATGATAATTGTGCATGTTAGAATTTTCCACTGAACCCTACTAACTCAAAGCCATAGATTATTTCTTATATGCCTTTGTTTCCTCCATTAATGCTCTTAGATGTTTGAAAAAGGTTTAATGAAGAAAAGTTAGATTAATGATTAGCAAATATTCCAGTATTTTAAGTTTTTCATATTAGCCTGATAATAATAGTGAAATTTGAAAGCCTTCTGTTTTATACTTTTATTAAAAACTTACTGAGTGCTTACTACATGCCAGGAACTGTTCCAAGCTGTTTCCAGGTACTTTCTCATTTAATCTTCAGAATTCACACAAAATCCTATGAGAAAACTGGGGCACAGAAAGATCGTACAGTCATACCAGGCATAAGTGGCAGAGTCAGGGTTTGAATCCAGGCTGTCTGACTCCAGAGCTCATGTATTGAACTGCCATTCTCTCCTACCATCTGATAATCACAGGAAATGCATGACCTAGAAAACACCGTCTTATGGTCCTATAAATTATAATGACATAACAAATAAACGGAGTTCCATTAGTTCTCATGCATGAAAATTACTAAAAAATTAAGTCATTTGTCCCCTGAGTTTCCTTGTGATAAAATAGATTTAAAAGAGGAAAATAAGGAGCAGAGGGAAGAGAAAGACAAGTATGTTGAGTATTCCATAGACCAGATCCTTGGAGGCATACTGGGTAGGCCAGATTCCCTTGCGACGGGTCAGTCCTGCCTCCTTGTCAGAACCAGTCAAGCAGCAGATAGGCAGTGGGGTTCTATCAGCTCAGCCATTGATGCATTGTCCTCTTGTAACAAAATCATCATCTTAAAATTTACAGACACAAATGACATAAAAGATTAGGTTGAGGTTTTCTGGCATTTTCAGCATCTTTATTTCTGTAGATCTAAAACATTTATAAGTCTATCTTGGAAAACACAAAAATATGTTGAAACCCGTAAGCAAGTTTATGTTCTGTTTACTTTCCATTTTTTCTTGGACCTTTTCCTGAGGTGTTTAAAAGAGAATACATACATTCCTTTTCAAGAATATATGCCTGGCCTGCCTTTTCCATAAATACAAAAAGGAATATATGAATTAGAAAAGCCTATTGTTTAAGAATGGGTTTAAGCACTGCCAAATAAAACTTGTTTTTCATAAGCCTTGCATAGAACCAGAACTGTGTGTCTTATACTCAGAGCTCTGCTCAAAGAAGAAACTGTTCCTTAAAGAATTGGCTTTGGAAGTAGAATGCTAAACGTTGTTCTTTGGTGTGGGAATAGCCACCTTCTGTCATTAGCCAGTACACATAGATCGTTAATTCTCATCTACTGCTGATTTATTCATGTGAAGCCGACTTTTCAGCCAGATAGCACCCAGTCCGCTTTATTGAGATTTTTGTTCATCCTCTCTTTACTCTTACTTTGCTTGCAGCTTGCATTTTAAGAAGCAACTGTTTGACACCAAATACTTATGCCTCTCTCCCATGTGCCAGGAAAAGCCGGGGAGAGGGCCGTTGCTCTGACCCATGCTGTACATCAGTCTAAGACATTATCGGATCTCTGACAAAGCAGGTTGCAGAGGGAAGTAACTGTGAATATGGGAGGTCCAACAGTTTCTACCTAAGGCAGCTCTTCTTCAGAGGCGTTTTGATTTTGTAGGGAGCAAATGCTTGCAAGGTCCTATATATACAGGCTCAACTGTAATTACAATTCACCCGAAGCCAAAGGGAAATAACTCTATAATATAATCTACCGTTTTTTATTGTCTGTACTGTAACTTCTTGTCATCACTACAAACAGCCAACAGCTGATTTTACTATAGATATGTGTAGTACATTACAGAGTACTGCTGCTGCTGTTTATGCCATCACCAGACACACCAATTCATGATAAAAGGGATCACGTGATAAAATGGTGTTGCCTCTGCTGAGCCATCCCCACTCCTACATTGTGAAATGGGATCCCAAGAGATGAGTCCCATAAAGTCAAATGTAAAACCGGACTCCCATCCAATCTGATACATCTCACATGGTGCAGATAAATCTGTGGTGCTTTTAACAATCAGTTGTTATTGATTTCATTGACCACTGATCATCTGGCCCAGACTTAACAAGGAAATATGATAAAGAGCTTTCAGCACACAATCAATACAGTGTGAAGAAGCTTTGCTGTTTACATTCAACTCATGTTATCTGGCTACGTTCTGCCATTATGGAAGCAAATCTGCCATTAGAACTAAAATATTGTTCAGTATTAAATAAAATTTTCTCTACTTTCTACTTGGAGAAATAAGAAATATGGAAATACAGAAATTTGGATAAGCACTAAATTTCCAGGGCGGCTTCAACAAGCATGATAAGCAAGGGTACCGAGTGTAACTACCATTCTGTTAGTGTTCAAAAATGGCACCTTTACACCTAGACCTAGGACATGGATTTCTGATTGCTCCGGTCACTGCAGATAAAAGCATTGTGGGAAAGTTTGAATTGATAGTAAGGTCCTGTTATGTACGTATAAAACATAATGGTAAATATTGGTGTTAATTGGCAAATCAACACATAAATATTTTACATTAATTTTAAAAACCATCAAACCAAAGAGAAAATTCATGCTGCTGGCATTGTTAGCATCCTTGATTTTTGATTTCCGAAGAGGCTGCACCATCTTACATTCCTACCAGCAATATATGAAGGTTCCAATTCCTCCATATTTTCACCACTTGTTATTGTCTGTCTTTTTGTCTAGAGCCATCCTAATGGTTGCAAAGGGATGTCTCATATGGTTTTGATTTGCAGTTCTCTCATGATTAGTTATATTAAACATCTTTTCATGTGCGTAGTGGCTATTTTTGTACCTTTTTTAGAGAAATGTCTATTCAAATCTTTGCCATTTTTAGTTGGGTTATTTCTCCTTTATTGTTGAGTTGTAAGAGATCTTTTATATATTCTGGACACTTATTCACTCATTTAAAATGGAAGGGACAGAGATGTAAACCTCTCTTCTCTTGGAAACACAGAAAATTAAAAGCAGACACATAGCTGAGTGTGAGGAAAAATTGTCAAGGTTGCCCACCATGACTACTGCTAATTGCTTGCCCAATAACCTCTATCAGCCAATTCTGAGGCAGAGCTCAGATAAGCTCTACTAGAAGTGGCTCCTGATGAATAAGAAACATGGGAAAGTCCAAAAGTAGGAGGAGGAAATAATCTGGTTATCAGGGTACCTGGATGTGGTGGCTGTGCCTCCTCCATAACTTGAGTTACACTTCTGCCAATTTTGGTGATAGGGTTCATTTCAGTGTAAGAAATTTCCAGTGGTGCTATGGTTTCTGTTACAGGTTACCATTGCAGTATTTTTAAAAAATCACTTCCGGGTGTCAAAATGGTGGACTCTTCCCCTATATTTGAGAGTTATAAATCAATAGAATTGAGACACTGGATGTTTGAGATCACTTGCCAACCCCCTCCAAAATCAAAGGAATAAATCCCAGAATACTTTAGTAAATTACCCAAATCATACAGCGTGGATCTCCAAAAAACACATTGATTTCTTAGAACTAAATTAAGAACTCTGAACATCCAAGGACCCATTTTCATTTGCTTGTGTGTGTGTGTGTGTGTGTGTGTGTGTGTGTGTGTTCAGTGAGGCTCAATTAAAACACCTATTCTCTTTTGGAGGCTCTTCCGTGCCCCCAGACAACCATAATGACAGTTTTTTTTCTATACTCCATGACCACAGCTATCAAAGTTTACTTTAACCTTGTTCTCTCTTTACGGGGAAATTATATATGTCTATACTATTGAATTAACGCTCCTTCATTATAAATATTATTTTTTTAACATTGGCCCTCAATAGACAGTGCCTTTGCTCAAAGGATCAATCTCATGTGGGAGTTTCAGCATAAAAGCTGTAAAGGGAAGAATTTGTAGAAAATAGGCTTTGCTTTGTCTCTCATACAGGGAGAACTGCTGCATTGCAGCATGACTGTCCCCTTGGATTGGTTGTCTGATTGGCTCCTGCCCTAGCCAAAAGCACCAAAGAAGTTTATAGGATGAAGCAAAAGAGAGTCTCCAGTTGCTCCTCTCCCCCTTCTGACACACTACTTACCAACTCTGTTGGCAACTTGACAGACCACCGGCACTTTTACTCCTCCCCTCCCTTCCCAGAGTGGTCTCCTCTGAATCTTCTGGTTTCTGCCTACCTGTCTGCAAGCCCAGCTTTGGTTCTGTTGTATGTGCCTTTGTTTGGTCATCTCTATGCCTTCCTTTGACCACTGTGTGTCCAGTCTGTTCATCCAGCCCCAGACCCTTGACCAGCAACTCCTGGAAAGTCTGTCTGCCCAGCCCATCTGGCTTGTGCACCCTCTGCCTGCAGCCTGACGCTGGCTTTCCCCATGCTGGATTCCTTCCCAGTGAAGGACCCAGTGCTGACAGCTCCTCAAATCATACCTCATGGTTAGCAGCTTCAGAGCTGGCACTGACCCCAAAAATAGATTACTGTAATGTACTTGGCCCATCACCTATAATGTTAAAATAAGATTATAATATTTACATCTGGGTTGTATAAAAATGCACTCACATAACTCTTTTCATTTGAAACATGCCATAAAATGATTTAGCTAAATACGAACAGAGAATCCATTGACATATATCCACCAGCAAAATGAAATATGACAGATATTTAGTTGGACCTGGAAGTTCCACTTACGTTGAAGGCAGAAAGTAAAAAATAATTTACAAATTTCATCTGCAAAACAGGGAAGGAATGAATTAGTAGAAGATTATTACCGAGTTTGGAGGCTAGCCAGAGACTGGTCAATTACTGTCTTTTGAGTGGAGCAAATGGTTCAATTACATTGTAGTCTTACCTCCATAGGTCTTCTATTTACTTACATGAAAACAGTGTCATCAATTTACCATTTACATATTATTTAACTTGCATGTTATGATGGCTTTTAGGTAATGGTCAATTATTAAGTGTTCTAAAATTATATATACAAAAGGTTATTATTGTGAGATAGAGCCCTCAAAAATTAACCCAGTGTTTTTAGAGAAATTCTTTAATTAGTATATATATCTGAAGAAATTGGGATAAAAATTACATAAAAATTAGATTTGAAAATTAACTTCATTTAGTATTTGTTCCTATCTCATGATTTTCTTCAGGGATTAAATCATATTTATCAGTGGTACACTAAACCCATTACATTCCTTCCTGTCCATTGTTCTTTAATCTTCCCAGTCATGTTCAGGGGTTTAGGTGATCTGTGTTCAGAGCTCCTTCCCCACGTAACTGCCATAAGGCACAATGTGGGCTGAGTGAGGCCCTTCCTGTTACTGATTCAAGTTCAGGATACTGGTGGTGTAGCATAGACCACGTGTTTAGCTGGCCCTGAGCTCCAAGTTTATTCAGCTGCTCAACTGGGGAAATTCACACAGGGAGATTTCCAGTTTGACCACATAGACAAAGCACTTTTATGTGCCCAGAAAGAGGACTGGATAATGGTTACACAGATAATGGCGTGTGACCTTGTCAATTCTCAAGCACCTCTAAGAAGAACTTGTTCTCATAATGTGTTAAAACCAAGGTCATGGAACAGCTGGTGCTAGAACAGGATTTGCTGTGTGAACCGTGCTTTGAGATGTGATTTCATATCAGCGTCTTTTCCACCATGAACTATTTCTTTGATTTAATAGCAAAGATCATTAGAACCGTGTCAGGAGGGCTTTATGCATATTGCAGCTGAGACCGAGGGCCAAAACTTAAGTCTGACAGACCCTGAACAGCTTACCTCCAAGCTTAAAATACCTGTCTTACTGTAGGAGACATGGGACTCCTTCCTCCCTGCTCCTAAAAGTAGTCAATTGTGCCTGCCAATGTGAGGTAGCCACAACAGTGCCTGGCTGGCTGAGGGCCACTGATGACATGCATTTTGACTCTGTGTGTAAGCTAGGAGATTTGAAGACGCACAGCAAGAATTCTTGTACAAATAATAAAATAGTCAAGAGAAACAGGAAATAGAACGTGCATGACAGAAATGCAAAAACTAGTCTCTGGTTAAGCCATTTTGTAGCAAGTGCTAAAATGAGAATGAGGGCCAAAGGACTGGAGCCCGGCTGAAGAGGGCTTTTTGTGATAAAGCTGTATTGCGTGTAGACTGCTTGCATGGTATTGTGCAGCTCACTGGTATGGGGGCCCAAGGAGTTGGGGTCTGTTCCTGGGTCCACTATTATCCAGACCACACAACGAAGGGCTGAGAACACAGGCCTTAAAACAGACTGCCTATGTTTAACCCCTGGCTTTTCCACTGCTTAGCTGTGTGAACTTGGGTAAGTTACTTCACCTCTTTGTGCCTCAGTTTTCTCATCTGTAAAGTAGAGATAATAATCAGACCATATAGAGTTGTTGAATCATTAGTTTATACCTGAAACTAATGTAACACTGTATGTTAATTATACTGGAATTAAAAAAAGTTTGTTTTTTTTTTAAATCGAGCCGGTCATTGTGAGGATGACAGGTATGGTAGATACAAAGCCGTTGGAACACACCAGGCAGAACAAGTGCATGATTAATGTGAGCTATTGTTACCTATGAAATGAGACTTGAAATTATAGATATAGATACAGTTTATATTATAATTTATAATTATAAAATATAACATGTTACTTATATATATGATTTATTATAAGGAATTGGTTCATGAAGTTGGAGGCTGAAAAGTCCCATGGTCTTTCATCTGCAAATTAGAGACAGAGGCACGTTAGTGGTGTAGTTCAGCCTGAGTCTGAAGGACTGAGAACCAGGGGAGCTGATGGTGGAATTTCCAACTCAAGGGCAGCAAAAGACCAATGTCCCGGGTCAACAGTCAGTTATAGAGAACAAATTCTCCCTTCTTCCACTTTTTGTTCTTTTCAGGCCCATAATACACTGGATGATGCCAGGCACACTGGGAAGGGCAATCGGCTTTACTCAGTCTGCCAATTCAAATGCTAGTCTCATCCAGAAACATCTTCACAGACACTCAAAAATAATATGTAGCCAAATACCTGGGCAACCCGTGGCCCAATCAAGTCAATGCATAAAATTAACTGCCCCATTAGTTTAGTCAGAAGTTGGCCAAGAGCAATGAGAAACTGAGACAGACCAGATTCCTCCCAGCAAAGTCTTGAGAGTTAAGGCAGGTCAGCCTTCCACATTTGCCATTTGGTCTTTTGCCCAGGGCCTACTCGGAGGCTTCTTGACTTTCACTTACCTCTGGATATTTGCAAGGAATTTGGGCAGTGACTTGCAGGAAGGCAGAAAAAATGGAAAAAAAAAAAGATTGATAGGCAACAAGTTTCTTCTGAAATGCAGCCCCAAATGGGCATGTGTTCCTAAAAACTTCATGTAAGTCAAACTGTATTTTAAATGCACTAAGACATTTTCAATATAAAGAAATCTGGTCTATATTTTTCAAACCAAGTATCTATGGTAAAGCCACGATGACTAGATTCCAGGACACCAACAAGTTAGTAACAGCCTCTTAAATTGTTTTCTTGAAAAAAAAAAAAAAAAGAATTTTAAAAAGAATTGTAAGGTACATCCTAATTTCAGAAACATTAATATGAAGAGTGGGGTAGGAGTCCATCAAGAAATTGAGAATGCTGGTGGCCCCATAGAATAGAAAAAACAGGAGACACGGAGCTAGGGACCTCTGTTTTGATCCTGTATCTACCTTTTGGGCAACCCACTTGACTCCCTGGACCTCCAGCTTCTTGTGTATAGGATAAGGGTGTAGAATTAGATGAGAGCTAGGGTCCCTGTCAGGGGCAAATTTAATTGGGATCTACATTTATTGATGTTTCTCTGGCTCAGTTCCTGAGAAGAGTTTCTTGAATAAAACTGTCTGCTACCTGCTGTTTGTGCCTTTGTGAAGAGACACTTTAATTTTCCTCCTGTTTCAAGTTTCTCAGTCGGGGTTTCAACATTTGGAAATCAAAGGAAGATGGACCAGATAGCAGCAGCATCTTCCATCCCCCTCATTTTACCCTGGCCTTGGTGCACCGGGGCTCCAGAGCCACGAGGAAGGGGCTGACAGCGCAGGTGGAACAGGCAGGGGCAGCTGAGTACGGAGCGGCAAACACATGCTGCCCAGCTCTGGCTTCTGCTTCTCCATCCCAGGTGGCACAGCCCACTGGCGGACCTGTAATGACCCCTGTCTACAGATGATACTCACTGTCACTTCCTTGCAGAGGCAGAAAAGCATGGGGTGGAGGAGGGTGGTCAAGAAGGAATGAACAAGCTGTTTTTGACTATTTACTTCCTGAAATGAGAAATAAGATTTAATTGAGAGAGGTCAAAGATGGAAACAAAATGGGTAACTACGCTTTCGCCTTCTCATGCCCCTATCATGGGGATTTTGAAGATTAAGTGTGGATATGAACCTGGCCTAGAGTTCCTTGTCTCAGGGGAAGAGCCAGTTTGGTGCCAGACTTCTAGAGGGAGTAAGGTATGTTCCGAATTCCTTCTATTTCAAGTGATTATTATTTATGCAGAAGAAGTAGACAGTTGGTTTCTTGTCATCATTATCATTGCTGTGATTCAGTGGTGTGTTGGTAAATATGCAAACCCTTGATCTGCAGCATTTGCCATGGCTGACTTCCAGCTACCCTGACACGAGGGCACTGACCTTGAAGTTGAGAAGAGTCAGAACAAGCCAGCTCCGACACACCCACCACTTACTGTTAGTTCTTTTGCTTTATGTCAGACTGGAGGAAGTGCCAGATTGCAAGTTTTCTAAAATTATTTAAGCCTGCAGCTGCAAAAAAAAAAGAAAAAAAGAAAAAAGATGTTACAGAAATTTTTAGTGTAGAAATTATTAATATACAACTCAGTGAATTTTCACAAACTGCTCACACCTGTGTAATTAGCAAAAATCAAGAAACAATATTATCAGCCCCCCCCCAGACCCTCTCCATGCTCCCTGTCATCCAACAGCCCCACCCATTCCTGCCCAGGGTATCCAGTAAACAGCATGTTAATTGTGTCTAGGTTTGTGTTTTCCATGAAGGTACGGAGACAGCATGCACCACAGCATGGTGTCTTTTGCTCATCTGTACGTTTGTTGGATTCATTCGCACTGTTGTATGTAGTTTTAGATCATTCCTTCTCATTGTTTTATAGTATTTTATTTATGGGATACTCCACAATGTATCCATTCCACCATTGGCGGGCATTTGGGCAGTTTCCAGGTTTTGGACGAGTGGGGCAGCTGTACACATTGTAGAGCATGTCTTTGGCGCACCAGCGTAAGCAGTTTTGGGGGCTGTCCTCTGGGAGGGAGACTGCTGGGTCCCGGAGTGTGTACCAGCTCAGCCTAGTACATGCCGCCACACGGTGTTACCAAACGGTGGTGTCGTAATACATCCCCCGTAGGAACCCTCAGGGTCACAGCATTCACTCTGAATTGTTTTCATGTTAGCTATCCTGGTGGGTATATGGCCGTGCCACAGAGTGGGGTAACCAGTGGTCGTGTGCTCACTTTCCTGTTTTCTGGTCCTTTGAATATCCTCTTTCATGTGGAGTCTAAGTAATTTGCCCACTTTTTCATTGAGTTGTCTGCCTTTTTCTTATGTTTTAGATCTCTTTTTTTTAAATTCACAAATACTAAAAAAAAAAAAAAAAAAAAAAAGCCTTAATCCTAAATAAAATAAACTGCTATTCCCTGTGGGCCAAAAGTACTAATTAGAAAAGATTTGCCCCCTCTGTTTTTTTTGTGTAATTTTTCCTCAATGTAGAGTTTCTCCTGCACTGTGCATTGCTCTTTATCAAGTCTCTTATCAGATTTTGTGCTTGTTTCATAACTTCACTGAGAAATATTGTAAAGCAATTTGGGGAGGAGGGTTGTTTTTTTTTTTAAGAACAAACAGTGTTAATGCAAATGCATTTTCAAAAGTGAACAATTCTTTCTTAAATGAAAGTAAGAGCTATTCAAATAGTCTGTAAGAAAAAAAATAAATTGAAGCTTCAGTTACCTCAAAAAAGTAATTCTGATTTCATATTAAATATGAATTTTTAAAAGTTTCCAGAGGTAAGGCTTCATTTTCCTTTCTATTATCTCAATGGAAAAACCTCGTTGCTTATTTATAAGTCCTTTTTGAAAAAAGCATGTTCACTAAAAATTGAATTCCTCCTATGTTTTGTGGCAGCTGTCTTATTTTTTTAAATCCTTATTTAGATATGGGAATACAATCTATTCATCCAAAACTGATTCTATGGCAAGAATATAGAAAATGTTAAAGAATAGTTCCTTTATTTCAGAAATTAAGGAACTTTCCTTGGAAGACTGAATGTGGGTCAAACATACCATACCATACTTCATAGAAGCCTAATTGTTTTACCTCCTTCATTTTTCTTTCTCATATAACAAAATAGAATAAAGTATTAAGACTACTATTTCAGGAGAGTTAAGTCTCCCTATGAAGAAGGGGAAAGAAATTTCCTGAGATGTTCTAGAAAGAATTGAGAATATTTTCAGAACCACCTGAAGGCCCAGGCATATTGCCTTAAAGGCTAGGCCTGACTGGTCCTGCCATGTGTGCTTTTTCACTGCCCATAGCATGGGCATCCCAGAGCAAAACTGGGAAGAAGGGAAAATTTCCCTTCTGTGCATTCTGCTTCTCTTGTCCCTATGCCGCTCCTTCATGGTGCTTCTTCACATTGCTGAGACCAGGCTTGGCAAATACACAGCACCTTGCCACTTCTCTATTCTGGGCCCATGGCAACCATCATCAGTCATGGCACTTTTCCCAGTGAGTCCAAGTGTGACCCAAATGCAGCTCAGAATTCTTAACACAACACACTGAAAGACAAATACCAACCGATCAGAATTGACATTTAGGATGGTATCTACTTGGGGCACCTAGGTGGCTCAGCCAGTTAGGCAACAAACTCTTGGTTTTGGCTCAGGTCCTAATCTCAGGGTCATGAGATTGAGACCTGTGTGGGGCTCTGCGCTGAGTGCGGCATCTGCTTGAGATTCTCTCCCTGTCCCTTTGCTCTTCTCCCACTTGCATGAGCACACACTCTCTCTCAAATAAATAAGTAAAATCTTTAAAAAAATTTTTTAAAAGATGATATCTACTTGCCATCACTTTCTTAAGCAATGTGACTCTTATTCCATCTCCTGCATCAGCCCCAAAGTGTAAATGTATTATTTTTCCTAAGATTATTTACATTACCTTATATGATGGTTCTTATTGTCTGAATCTCTAACTCATCATTTTCTATCCTGTTTCTAGATATCTTTCATCTCAAAAAAAAAAAAAAAAAAGCACCTAGGATTATGAGTCACATGCCTACAGGGACCCGATGATACAGGCAAAGTTTTCATATTTAGTTCAGGACAGTGATAGCCTTCACTTTCAGAAAGAAAAATACTGTCCCATTTTTCAAGTAACATGTGACCTTTAGTCTACCTTTGGTTTGTCCACTTTTGAAAAAGGCATACAGTTTATTCTCATTAGTCAAGGTATTTATGTTGTATAAAGTCACCAAGAACATTGAATTAGTGAATATTGAACCATTGCTGCTCTGGAAATTTAGGGTTAGGTTCCTATGAGTTCTAGTCACATTTTTGGCAGCTGATCAATATGTAACCTTGTCTTATGTGCTTTTCTATGTATAGATTCCTTGTTTAATACATATTGTTAATTGATTATCATTGAATTCATGGCCAACAGCACTATAACTCATACCTGAACAAAGCTTATCTAACACATGCATTTTCTCCATAAGGCACACCACAGCCTTCTTTTACTTAGGAGCATCAGACAGGATTTAAACACAACACTTGGGGGTCATTTTAAATAGCAAGATCACCAACAAAGCACAGAAATGCAAAAAACAGCACTAAATGTACATGAAAAGGACAGTTGTTTGTAGTATGAGAGTTAACAGAAGAAGGCAGAGCATCTTCCTCAGCTAGGATGTGTGCATTGGACAACTCAGATTTTTTCACTGCTCTGTCCATGAATGACCAGGAAAGTACTGTGAATATTGATTTTCAAGTTACAAATAAATTTTAGGAAGTAGGAAAATTTACCAATGTGGAATCTGCAAGTAATAAGGATCGATTCTATCGTTGCACCATGAGGAAAAGAAGAGCACAAACACAAAGACAAATGGTGTCTGCGTGTGATCTCAATGATAAGAGAGAACATGGGAGTCACGAGGCTGGCAAACCGAGGAAGGCGCACTCAGTTACAGTCAGATGTCACCCAGGAGAAATTTGGAACCAGAGTTGGCAGATCTTCCAAGAGAAGCCTGCCATCTGGATCATTTTAATGTGAACTCTCCTGGTTATAGACGCTGATTTAAATTAAAAACAACAGCACGGTAGAACAAACTAAACACATCTCCTTACCTTGTCTGACTTGCCTCAGGGCCTCAGGTTTACAATGTGTCCCTGTAGTCTAGAGCAGAGTTTCTCAGTCTCAGCACTATTGACATTTTGGGCTAGGTGATCCTTTGTTGGGAGGTGTATGTCCTTTGCACTGTAGGACGTTGACAGCATTCCTGACCTCCATTGTCTAGATGCCAATAGTGTATCTGTCTCACCACCTATCCCCAAGCTGTGACAACCAAAAATGCCTCCAGGTATTGCCAAATGGGCCTGTGGGAGCCAAAAATCACCCCCAGTTGAGAACCATTGGTCTAGACTGAGACAGATGAACGCTGTAAAGGCATTTCTGACTCAACCTTTCTCTGTTCCTAAGACTGACACTTTCCTGATTATCCAGGCCTAAATCCTCCAAATACTTGGATATTTCCCTTTCTCATATGGATTCCATTTTTAAACCTATCAGTTCTTACATTCAACTCTTCCTTTATTACTAAAATCTTTACCTCAGCCCCCTACATCCTCCCATCTAGACTACTGAAATCGTCTGCTAATGGGGCACCACACACTAGTTTAGTGTGAATCTGAATTAAGATTCCAAGACACTGTTTTTTTAATTTATCATGTTGTTAACTTCATACCATCCCAGCCCTCACTCAAAAATGTTAAACAGTGCTTCTTTTAACAAAATCATTGCTAAGCACCCAACAACTCCTGTAAGAGCTTATCAGAAGAGGTATGGAAGCATGGCAGTAGAATAAACAGGTGTTGTAGAATGCCAGGAACCCTGGACTAAGCCTTGGCTCCATCACAGGCTAGCTTCTTATAATTCCTCCTCTTCTAATTCTACCCAACTTCCCATCCTTCCTTTTCTTCTCAACTCACAGCCCACCCATGGTGGTAAAACAGTGACTGGCTAACTGCTTAGGTTTCAAGATATGCAAACTAAGGTTAAAATTCTCAAGAAGTTCCTTAACTTTTCTGAACCTCATTTTTGTCATCTGTAAAATGGGGATTAATCATAATACATATAAGGTTGTTATGAGACTTAACTAATATTTTCATGTAAAATACTAGGCCCATTATAGGCACACAGGAAGCTCTTAATAAATATTACATGGTATTTATTCTTATTGTACCTTCCTCTTGTGAGATTTTATTGATCTTACCACTTATGCTGCCTATTTGACATCTCACATAGATTGATTGACTTTATTCTATGTACATGTGCGCATGCATGCTTGCATGTGCACACACACAAATACACATAAACTCTCTTTATTTTTTTTTATTTGTCTAAGTAGGCTCCACATCCAGTGTGGAACCCAATGCAGGGCTTGAACTCAGCACTTAAGATCAAGATCTGAGCTGAGATCAAGAGTTGGATGCTTAACTGACTGATCCACCCAGACACCTTAAAACTCTATTTTTTAAAACTAGAATTGTGTTTTTGGGGGGCCAGAACCCTGCGTTTACTTCTCCTTAATCCTCATGATCCTAGCATAATGTTAAAAAATTAGGTGACACTCAGTAAATACTAGTCCAGCTCTCAAGGTATCGTCTTTAGACCATCTGCTGGAAACTTGTTAAAAATGCAAATTCTTGGGTGTCACTGCAGACTTATGCTTCAGAAATTCTGGGAGTGGGGCCCAGCAATCTGTGTTTTAACAAGCCCTCTAGGTGATTTTGATATACAATGAATTTTGATTACCACTCAAACTTTAATTTATTTATTCAGCAAGTATTGAACACCTACCATTGTCAGTAACTTTTAGGAATTGGAGACACAGCAATAAACAAGAATATCTCTGCTGTCATGAGGCTTATATTCTGTTGGAAGAAAGAGACATAACACAAACTCAAATAAATAATATGTTTTCAAATAAGGGCAAGTGTTAAGAATAAAATAAAATAGTAAAATGAGATAGAGAGCAATTGAAAGGAGATAGTGAATAAGGAATGGTTTGTGCCTGGTTTTGGTTGCTCTCCAATGCCTTCAAATACTTTCTTTTCTTTTCTTTTCTTTAAATTTTATTTATTTAGAGAGAGAGTGTGTGTGTGCATGAGCAGGGGAAGGGGCAGAGGGAGAAGGAGAATCTCAAGCAACCTCCATGGTGAGCATGGAGCCTGATGAGGGGCTCAATCTCAGGATCCTGAGATCATGACCTGAGCCGAAATCCAGAGTTGGATGCTCAACCGACTGAGCTACCCAGGCGCCCCTCAAATACTTTTTAAATACATATTTTTCCTATGGTTTATAACTGATACTTGTACAAGGGTTATTTCAACAAAAGCTATTCCACCATTAGCAAAGCTGGCACTTCTATTGTTTTTTTTAATGTAATCTCTGGCATACAAACAAAAATGGTGAGACATATGAAGAATCAAGAAAACATGACCATGGTCAAGACAGGAAGCAGTTAACATAGCAGACACAAAGATGGCACAGATACTAACACATCAGGGATTTAAAAATAAGTATGACAAGCATATTACAAGATTTAGTAGAAAAGTTGGATAAGATACACAAACAGATGAGTATTTTCATCAGAGAGAGGGAAACCATAAAAAATATATAAATATTGGAAATGGAAAACACTGTTATCATACATGAAGGATTTATCAATTGGGCTTAATAACAGACTGGACATAGCAGAAGAAGGAATCAGTGAACTTGAAGAAGTAATCATCTGAACTAAAACACTAAAAGGAAAAATAAGGGAAAGCAAACAAACAAACAAACATCCAAAACAGAGGGTGCAAAATTTGTGGGATAATATTACATGGCCTAACATATAATAGAATAGTGGAGAAGGGGAATGGGACAGAAGAAATATTTGGAGAGATGATGCCTGTGAATTTCCCAAATTCGAAGAGTCATTTCAATGCATGGATCCGAAAAGACTAACAGAAACCTAAGTAGGGTAAATGATGCTAAAGCACCTGGCTACTGTATGCAAAGATAGATAGATAGATAAATAGATAGATAGATAGATAGATAGATAGATAATAGATAGATAGATAGATAGATAGATAGATAGATAGATAGATAGATGAAAATAATGCAGGGGTGCATGGGTGGCTCAGACGTTAAGTGTCTGCCTTCGGCTCAGGTCATGATTTTGGGGCCTGAGATCGAGCCCCACATTAGGCTCCCTGCTCGGTTGGAGCCCTGCTTCTCCCTCTCACACTCCCCTTGCTTGTGTTCCCTCTCTCACTGTCTCTGTCAAATAAATAAATAAAATCTTTAAAAAAAAATGCAAACCTCAAGTCTTATATCAATCTATATAAGAACAATATTTTGAATTGAATCATAGGCCTGAGAGTATACATTAGAATCATAAAGCTGCAAGATGACATAGGAGAATGTATATTCAGTTTGGAAAGAGCAAAATTTCTTAGAGAGGACACAACAATTGTTAACCATAAGGGAAAAACTATATAAATTAACTCCATCAAAATTTTGAAATTCTTACAAATCAAAAGACACCAAGACACAGACTAGGAAAAAATAAAATATGTGTCAAAGAACTTGAATCTGGCATATATATTACTGTAATAAAAAACAAACAATCTAATTTAAAAATGACAAGGCTTGAGGGAGATATAGATTTCCAGTTATGGAAGGAAAAATTCACAGTAACAAAATCATGGCATAACAAATACAGCCAATGACATTGTAATGGCATTGTAACGGGATAGATGGTAGGTACACTTGTGGTGAACACAGCATAATGTACAAACTTGTTAAATCACTAAGTTGTACACCTGAAACTAACATTGTGTGTCAACTATAGTCAAATAAAAATGATAATATTTGAGCAGACACTTTACAAAAGAAATAGGAATGGCAATTAAGCACATGGAAGGTATTCAACATCATTAAACATCAAGCAAATGTGAATTAAAACCACAATAAGATACCATTTTATATTATACATTAAATTTTTTATCACATTTACATAATTTTTTATTTAATTAAAAAGACTGACATTACCAAATATTAGCAACAATATGAAGCAACTAGAATTTGAATATATTGCTGGTGAAGGAATACAATGACTTTTGGAAAACTGGTGATTTCTTGTTAAGTTAAACATTTATCTGTGCTATAAATCAATAGTACTACTCTTAGATACTTACCCGAGAGAAACATGTCCACAAAAGTCTTGTACAAGAATGTTCATGGCAGTTGTACTCATAATAGCTTAAGACTGTAAACAACCCAAATGTCTATAAATGGGACCATGGATAGACAAGTTTTGGAAAATCTATATAATGGAATGCTACTCAGGAATACAAAGGAATGAACTCATGATTCATATGAATGAATTAAAAACTTTATGTTGAGTAAAAGCAGTTGACACAAAAGAACACATACTGTATGGTTCTATAAAAATAGGAAAAGTACGATATAGGCAGAGAATGCTATGATGTTGACCTCAGAGTACTGAGGGGTAAAGAGGTCAACTACATATTAACAGGAAGATGGGCCAATATAGGACTTCAAAGAGTAGTCTAAGGGAGTGAGAAGTGACCAAACAAAATAATAATATTTAGATTCTTGATAGATAAATAATATGATGAAACTGTTTCTGAAATATTATCTTCATAGCCAAGTGCAGTTTGACTTACAGGAGGAAGAAACAGAAAGGTAGAAAACCCATCACAAATTCTGTTGTGTTCTAGGCAGGAGGAAGTGATTCTTCTGTCTATTCTGCTTTGATGGAATTATGTTTTAATGAAAGGTCCATAAAAATCTTCAAGTTATGATAAAACATTTATTTTACAAAATTTATTTCATGTTTTCTGCTTAATATGTTATTTGGAACCTGGTTTTATGGCCTTGCTAGTAACTGCTATTCTGCAGACGCTACATTGGGGGTTTAGATGTTGAAAGCCATAGTAAAGGAACAGGGCTGTATTTTTTTCCCATTCTGTTCATTGTACCCCCGATTCTATGCTTCCAATTTGAATATTGGTGAACAAAATTAGAAGTAAATGTTGAAAAATACATCGTGTGGGGTGCCTGGGTGGCTCAGTCGGTTAAGTGTCTGACTCTTGGTTTTTGCTCAGGTCATGATCTCATGGGTCAGGATCTCAGCCCACTGGCTCTGTGCTCAGCAGGGAGTCTGCTTGAAGATTCTTTTCCTCTTCCCCTCCCCCCACTCATGCTCTGTCTGTCTCTCTTTCTCTTTCTCTCTCTCTGGGATAAATAAATAAATCTTAAAAAAAATACATCATGTGTATTTTTAACAGATAGCCTGTATTTTCTATTAATAAGGAGGGCACCTGGGTAACTGCTATGCTGTGCTATGCCGCAATTGCTGTTTCTGTAGAAATTAATTCAAAAGTCCTGTGGTAACCATGGTAACATGAGGCAAAGTTGTAGAAGTGGTGTTTAGGGAAAATGAAAAATCCCTGCCCTTCCTCTGCTCTCTGATCTTCTATGCTCTGCTGTTTTTCTCCTTGGAGGAAAGAGTTGATTTCCCAAGAACCACCATGGGGCGGAGGTGGGGATTTGTGCTGATACTGGGCTGGTCCTAGGCCTGGTCGACTAAGCCTCCACTTCATCAGTTCCTCTTTTACCGATATATTCTGACCTGCCCTAGAGAATGTGGAGAATTGTGTAGTCAGCCCAAGGGTTCCTGAATCCTTGTTTATTCCTACAGTTTCTGAAGAAAAATGCAAATGATCACCTGAGAATTCTTCCTTATATTGAAGGAGTAGGCAAGGCAGAAATAACTCTTTCCCTTCCGTGGGTGCCAGGCTCCCAGCCCCTGCATATTCACTTAGGGGCACTCAGGTATTAAGAAGTTATGTCCAGGCTAGATTCTGGTCTGAGCTCTGTGCTCCAGTGCATGACTGTGTTGTGCTGTAATGCTGGGACATACTCAGGCTACTGTGCTAGCCAAGGCCCCCGGATTACCAGGAGACTGTTTTGGGGTTTTTTTTTTTTTTTCACTTGTTTTTCAGTCTCTTTACTGACAGACTCTCAGCTGCTGTCTCTTCTGTAATCTTTTTATAAAAGTGTTACCTTCAATAAGTTGTAGACTTAGAAAGTAAATAATCAAGGTTGTTAAAATTTAATTTAAAATCATAGTAAATCAGTTTGGCATCAGAGCCCAAAGTTCTCTCCTTTGAGTAAGTTATCTTTAATTGATCTTTAGTAAATGAACGTGGGTATCAGTTGGCTCCTCAGGCATCATTTCTACTCACCTCTTCTTCCTCACTTGAATTCCAGAGAGAATTTTTACTCTTATACAAATGTTTTAGTCTCAAAAGAATTTTTTAACTTAGAAATTTTGTAAGCGTGGCCTATTTTTTAAGTCAATAGAGTACACTATTAGAAGAAAGATGAATAAATCAGATTAAAAGATCATGATTTTGATTTTATAACAAAAATAAAGCATGATTTTTGTACCTTCTGAAAACTGCCGATGTGCAATGCTACTCTGCTTATGGATGTTACATTTTTAGTGTGTCAAACAGTAAGTAAGCAGGTTTTAAAGGTGAAAAAAGAATCTAAGAAAAAAATCTCAAAAATAACAAAGCGGTCTTTTAAATTGAGTGTTTTATTATAGCAGATCCAGTGTTACTATAGAAGGGAGCTCTTTTTAATAATATTAATTGTGATGACTTCCAGAAAACAAATCCTTTCATCCATAAGAGGAAATAATATGACTTTCATTATAATCATCATCATTGAAGATAACTAAAGGAATATTTAATTTGTAAACATTTGTAAATTTCTTTGGGTTATTTTAGAAGACAGAAACATTTTAATTCTGTAAAAAGAGCAGCACTCCTGATAATTAGGCAGTATTAGGACAATTCATTAGCTAAGTAATTGCTGTCATGGCCACCCAAGTAATTTGCTTCCCACTGAAAGTGTGAGCAGCAATTTCTACCAAAGGGTGATGGGTTTTTAGAGTATGGCATCAGTGGTGATGCAGATAGAATATGCCTGAGACCTTATGCTGGCTACCCAAATGCTCCAGAAAGTAAAAGGCTCCAGAATGGTCGTGTTAATGAATGGGAGACGGGTTCATTATTCATTCTCCTATCTGATAGGCAGAAGCTAAGCCATGCCATGCCAGATGAATATTAACAGGTACGAGATATTGCCTTGAATCTCTATTCCACCTTCATAAATATTTGCTTCTTGATTCCAGAAGTTAGACACACTGACCTTTGGTTTGAAGGAGGTAAGGGAAAAGCTTGGGCAAATTGTATTCCATATGACAAGACGGCAATGATAGAGGAAACAAAGACAGGAAGAGAAAATAACTGGTTGCCAGAAAAATCAAGATCTTGGACCAGTTGCAATTAAGATCCTGGAATTGCCAACCTGGAAAGAAAGATAATGGCATAAAAAAGCAAAATACTGCAATAGCCTTTTTTGGTGGTTTGCTGAGCTGTTGATCTAAACAAACTGCCTGGGTCACCTGTTTTGTATTCAGAGTGCTTTGCTCTCTGATGGATAGCTTGCTGCGCACATGTGAGGTGACATTTCCAAACTGCCTGAAAAATGGTGGACTCGTTTGTTTAATGTCAAAGTTTTATGTGTGAGATTATGAGACCTGGCATCGAGAGTGTGGCATGTCTGGTGTTGGGAATTATTTCATGGTGAGTTTGTTTATTGTTTTGTTATTAGAGTTTCAGCCTTGGATTTGGGTAGTATGGTTGCAAACTATGCCCTTGTATAGAAGTAATGTATTTCATGCTGGACCGAAGGCTAACAAAGAATTTGATATTTTTAAAATATTAAAACCTAAAAAATGCCAATTGATGTTTTTCAGTCCATTTCATGATAAAGATTCACTAACTATAAAACTAATATCTGATTAGAGAGGTTTTAATACTTCTGGAATCTTCTAACCTCTTAGCTGGAAGAAGGACTAATAAGCATAATTTTTGTCCCATTGTAAAGATTTGCTTTTCCATTTGTGCGATAAATAGAAGTGAACAAAACATCACAGACATGAAAGGACTATCGAGTAGTGAGGTGGATTTTGGACATACAATTTAAATTTATACATTCTAATGTATAATTTATGCATACTCATGAAAGTTATCCCCTAAGGCAGAGGAGTGCCATAATTAAGCTCTTCAGGATTGTCTAAAACCATTTATTTATGAATAATAGTTGAATTCTCAAGAATTTGTGTATCTAGTAAAAGTTAAATATTACAATTTCAAATTTGTACAAGTTGTATTGTATTCATTGATTCTAACATGTACATTGTATTTCTAGCCCTGCCATAACAAATTATACAAACTTAGTAGCTTGAACCAACACAAAGGTGTTATCTTTTATAGTTCTCTAGGTTAGAAGTCTGTTTACAGGTCTCTCTGGGCTGAAATCGAGGCGGCAGCAAGGCTGCATTCCTTTCTGAAGGCTATAGGGGAAAATCCATTTCCTTGCCTTTGCTAGTTTCTAAAGGCCACGCACATTTCTTGACTCATAGCCCCTTCCTCCATCTTCAAAGCTACCAACATTGCTTCTTTTTTTTTTTATTTTTTTATTTATTTTTTATTTTTAAAGATTTTATTTATTTATTTGACAGAGAGAGAGACAGCCAGCGAGAGAGGGAACACAAGCAGGGGGAGTGGGAGAGGAAGAAACAGGCTCATAGCGGAGGAGCCTGATGTGGGGCTCGATCCCACAACGCCGGGATCACGCCCTGAGCCGAAGGCAGACGCTCAACCGCTGTGCCACCCAGGCGCCCCAACATTGCTTCTTTCTAACCATTCTTCTGTAATCACAGCTCCCTCTGACATTTCTGCCCATCTTCCGTTTTAAGGACCCTTGTGATTACATTGTGATTGTGATCCAGGATAAACTCCCCATCTGCTGATTAGCAACCTAAGTCCATCTGCAGCCTTAATTTCCTTTTGCCACGTAACCTAACATATTCATGCATTCTAGGGATCCAGATGTGGACATGTTTGGGGGCCATTATTCTGCCTACCATATCTTATTTTTCACCTTTTATCATCTCTACAAAGAGAATACATTTTACAAGCAATGTGATAAGAAAATATTGTTACTTAGTTTAATTGGCAATTCTTTTCTTTCTTATCAGAACATAAAATAATGGTGCTTCTTACAATTGATGGCATTTAAACTTAATGAAATAACTTACTGTGGCTTCACAGTAACAAACCAAATGAGTATAAGTAAGATTCAATTCTTTCTCTTCTGTGTGAGTCATAAATCATACCCTCAGAGTGATGTCAAAATCATTTCTAGAGAAAGATTAATAAATTCCGTGATTGTCTCTGGATTTCAACTACCAAATTTTGAAATAATGAATTTTTAAAATTCAGGTTGGCCATTCATCTATCTTTAGAGATGGTAGCTGATTAAACTGACAATTTCCTTTTTTAAAGATTATAAGATAGCCGAACCTTATAGGCTCCTCTTTGCCCGTAAATATTTCTTTTACATTTTATGGTCTTTATCTTTGGATGATAATTTGTCACCCCTCCCATCCATAAGAATACCTGTTCTGATCAATTCTACAGTTGGGCTTGTGTGTCCGAGGCACTGCCAAAGAGCATGAAGTGTGCTCTACAAACTGAGTGTTGAATAAACTTCTCCACATTTGAATGAAGCATCCCCTGTTGTCAATGTGCACTTCCCCATCATCAGACACACACACACACACATACACCCCTCCACAAAGACTCAACTCTTTAAAAGAAAGTACTGAGAGAAGCAGAGGATTACCCTCAGGACCTTGAGAGTAGATGAGTATTTATTAACTTGACTCATCCTGGGACTCTTATTTAGAGTCTGATAAATACTAAGAGAGTACCTAAAATAAGCTTATCTTAACCCATTACTAAAACATTTCATAAATATGAAGTAGCACTGCTTTGTGCAAGGCATTTTTCAAGATTCTTTTTGATTCTGAGTTTTGTTTTCTTTTTCTGCTTTAAAGATACTAAAATGACGTGTTCCCTCTGTCAGTGTCAGGAATGAGGTATGGGGCTGATCCTGTGCACCAGTCAAGTGGTGTGACTGGCTCTACCCTAACCCTCCATACGTAGAGTTTATAGACAATAATGTCTGTATCTGGAGTCTAGAATGAGGGCTGAAGAAATCTGCTTATGTAATCGAGTCAGAGTGCATACTGGCAGCAGCTAAACTGAGTGTCATAATCTTGGCAACCTCTCTGCCTACATCAAAACTCCTACTTTGAAATCAAGGACTGATATCTTTGAAGAGTGATGATATGTCAGTTCAATGGTGTGCTTCAGGCAATCCGAATCATTGTCTCCTTCCCATTCAGAATGCAATTCATAGGGATTAAATACAAATTAAATGTTGCTAATAGCAACAGTAGCCAAAACACAAGGGATGAGGCTGTTGATGAGCACAGTTAATTCCCAGGAGAAAAGGAATTCCAGCAGACACACAATAGGGGGTAAAAAGGTTTTTGAGGAGTCATTTTTATTAACTAAAAAAGTAATTTCTAATCTTGTTTACAGACCTTGGCGCTTTTGTGATTTTTCAAGGGTCTCTTCAACTGTTAGGGAGTTGACAGTTTCCTTTACAGCATTTATAGGCCTTTTTTTTTTCACCATATTAATGATTTTGGAAAAATATATGTTGAAAGAATTAATTTAATGCCAAGCCAGATAAGGATATTAATAGAATTCAGTGGCTGGATCATTGTGAGTGTTACAAAAAAGACTTGAGGTATGGATTGCCTGACGGCCATCTTTTTCTTCAGGGAGCCCACATTTATACCTCACTAACAATCCAAGTTTAGGGCGATTTAGCTATTTGCATTATACTGCTCTGCCAAGTACACCCACACTAGCAAGTTATGTGAACGCATCTCTTCCTGGGTGCTTTGTGTAAAAATCTCTGATCTCCCAATCCCAATGTGCAACAGAGGCCAGCCAGGTAAGAGTTGCTTGCCCCCACCCCACCCAACCCAAATTCCCCTTTGATCTTTTCTCCACAGGGGTGGTTTGGCTAAGATAATCATGTTCCTCTGAGTGACCTTGGGCAGGACACTGAAGTGTGGGTTGAGATAAGAATAACTGAGAGAAGGGCAAGGAGCCAAGAGGAGTGAGGGAAGAGACAGAGCTAGAGAGAGCAAGGACAGAAGAGATGAAATAAAGAAATAGGAGGAAAGAGAAGAAATATATAAAATTTTTAGGGACAAAGAGGGTTTCCTTTGTTGTCTGGTTATGATCACTTTTTTGGGAACTGGTTATCAGAGCATATCAATTCCTTACTAAAAATACTCCAATGACTTTCCATCAAACTTAGAATTAAATCCAATATCCTTACCATAATCTACAAAGCCTTACATGATCTAGCTCTTAGGCACCACTTTGTAACTAAAAACAATTCATTATCTCTCACGGTTTCTGTGGGTCAGGAATCAGGAGTGGCTGTTAATCCTGGCTGAGAGTCTCTTCTGAGATTGCAGTCAGTTGTTTATCTGCTGCCAAAAGCATCGTTAAGATTTGAGTAGGGTTGGAGAATCCATTTGCAAGGAGACTCACGTATATGGCTAGCAAGTGAGTGCTGACTGGTTGCAGGAAGCTTCTGTTCTTCTCTACATAGGTCTCTCCAGGCAGCCCAGGCTCCCTTACAGGCTGGCACCTTAGTTCCATTGGTGAGCATCCATGGAAAGAAAGAGGGAAGGAAAGGGGAAAAGAGAGAGGGAAAGAGGGGAGAAGGCGTGAGGAGGGAGATGGAGAGGGACAGGGAGAACAAGAGGGAGAGAGATTGAGATTGGAAGCCAGGAAGAAGTTCCATCCTTTGTATGACCTAGCCTTTGAAGGTACATAAGATCACCTCTGTCATACTCCAAGAGCTTTCCAGACTCCGTGGATTCCTTCTCTCAGAGGATTATATTGTTAGAAGTACATCTAGGAAGAGATAAATACATAGATATGGCCAACTTTGGAAAATATAGTCTTCCAAGGGGAGGATTTCCTATGGTTAAGTGGTTGTAACTATATGGTAAATCAGATCACATCAATCTCTCCAATGGCTTCATATCAATTGCTTCCAAAATTTTTTACCTACGAAGGCTTACATGACCTAGCTCTTCACTCTGAACCCTTTCCTACCACACCCCTAGCCCTTTCCAACCACTCTCTTTTCACCACTTCTCACACATTCCAAGCTCATTCCATCTGCCTGGATTAGTTTTTCTCCCAGATATTCACATGATTTGTTTTCTTGCTTCGTTCTGGTCTCTGATTAAAAGGTGCCTTTTGAGAAAAGCTTTCCCAGTGTTCCCACACTAGCTAGAGTGTTCACGCGCACTGTCTCTCTTTCTCTCTCCCTCCCTTTCCCCTTACCCTGCTTTATTTTTCTTCAAGGCACCTATCACTAATGGAAGGAACTCATGTTGTCCCGTGCAGGTTCACTGTCCACCCCAGAGTAAGTGCTCAATGTATGTATGTTGAATGAGTGAATAAAAAACAAACTGATGGTAACTCTTTCTGAAGGCCATTCCCAGGTGGCTCTGACCAGTGGTGGCAGCACCGCAGTGAATGTGTCTGGGAGGATTAAGCAGGGCAGGACTTCAATGCATGCACAGATTCTAGCTGCCAAGGAACATTCACATTACCGCAAGTCAGAGTGAGACCCGGTATCATCTTTTCAGTCTTGGTGAATGAATAAGAAAGGTCCATAATGGTGCTCACACACACTATGTTCATGTAAATGACAAGACTGAGATGGGATGACTTTTAATCTGCGGATTCAGAATCTAACCCAGCAATTTGTTTTGAATTTGTTCATCATTCATGCCAAAATCAACAGTCTTTGAAATACTTGAGTGCTATCTTAATGATGCTGTATCAAAGAATTAAAATTTCAGGGTAAATAGGATTCTATAATAGATTTTAAAGGCAGGCCTGCCTTGCATATCACTGGGTACAAGGTAAATTGTACTGCTAATGAGATGATAGGTCAGCAGCATAAAATCAAGATGAATGCCCATGCTTGCTAATTTAAGAAATTTAGCAACAACTTGATCAGGGATGGCTGCGCTTGCTATAGGAAGCAGAGAAAGCATCAAGGCATCTCTGGACCATGTGTCCTCACTGTCCTGCTACAGCCATGCTGAGCTGCTCACCATTCCTGGCCAAGCCTGGCCATCTAACACCTCATGTCTTTGCTCACTGTGTTCCCTGTTTGAGGAATGCTACAAACAACTAATGATTACCTCCTCTCTGAAGCCTCTCTTAATCCATACCCACTTCAAAGTAGAACCAGATACTTCCTTCTCTAGACTCCATGGAACCCTGTCAGCACACTTCTCACAGAACTGTACCACTTTTTTACATTTAATGTTTTGCATGCCTGCCCTTTCCTGGATCACTAGGATCTCAAAGGCAGGGTCTGGGTCTTATTGGTCTTATTGTATCTCCACCAAGAAGCCAATGATTTTTGCATAGGATACATTCAACAGGAAGATTTGCTAGGTAGATAGGCAGACAGACAAATGTATGAACTTTCTTAACAGTGCTCGAGGAAGGGTATTGAAAGTATGAGAGAAGACTTACTCATCCTGATGTCCTCCTCCCTGGAGAAAAGTGTTGGTGGCTCTCTCCCTAGAGTGTCTTAATGAGTACAGCTCCTGTCTAGAAGATCTGTGAGATGAGAATTCTCAGGCCTGGCCTTCAGGCCACAGCTGCGTGGTATTCAGCACGGCCTCTAAATCACACACAGCTGAGCATTCACAAGGCAAAGATTGCCCATGCAGTGATTCTTCCGTAAGCTGCCAACAACCATTTTAATTCTGAAAACCTCGGCACTGCACAACAATTGGGAAATTAAATTTGGTATAGCTAGACACTCATTGTTCTAGTCTTAACAACAGCATCTTGTGGGAGTAAAATTTAGGAAATAGCATCTTGGAACCACTGTGAATCAGGAAGGAAAATGTTACCTTTGGTGCCCGAATGAAGGCATATACTGCATGGTTATAACATTTGCTAAGGGGATTTTTTAAAATAATAAATTACATAAGAATATATATACTCAAAAAAGAGTGTTCTTTATGGTGGGGGTTTTTAATTAGAATAAAATATAACTTTTTGTTAAAGACTATATATTTCCATTGAAAATATTTTTTATATAAAATATTGTTAAAAGCTATATATTTCCATTAAAATAGTGTTCTTGTTCTCTAAGATGTGTTGTGTTAGTCTCACTTGGAAAAAAAAAAAAGACTCTCTGAGATTCACCATAGCATTTGGTTGATACCCTTATTTGGCCATTTTCCTTACCAGACACAGATCGTATGTGCAAGCCTTTCTTATACGAGACCATACATCCCTTGAGTATGTGCCTTATCCTATTTGTCTTTGTACAGCAGGGCCTAGACCAGTGCCTTGCACATGTTCGGTGCATCATAAATATTTTAATTAATTACCCATCAAATAACTTGTCCTGTCTTGCTTCCTAACTTTGCAACACCTCTGATGATAAATCAGTCCCATGATTTCGTTATCCTACAGAATGGTTTTCTAAGCATTCTGTTCATTTCTCGGTAGTCAGCCACTGCACAGTGCACCTGCTCTATGTCGAGGAGCTCCAGTGGAACACACAGCCCTGGAAGAATGAGTGCTGCAGCAGAGGTGGGTGTGAAGGTGCTGTCCGAGTGCTGACTGATGGTCTCACCTGGGGCAGGGCAGTCAAGGACGGCATCTCATCGGAGGTGTGTGAGCTACAGGACTTGAGAAATAACAGTCTATTCAGACAAGTGGTGATACCCTGTGTATCCCTCCCCAGGGCACCCCCTCCTCATTACCAGAGGTGTTTCTGTCCCGAATTTGTATTTATCACCTCCATGTGTTTCTTTATAGTCTCACTGGACACATATGGATTCCTATTCTACTATCACCTATTTTCAAACTTTATATCAGTCTTATCATAGTGTTCGTATAATAAGAACCAACAACTTACTGGCACTTAAGATGTACCAAGCACCGTTGTGAACATTGTACGTATACCAAGCCCGTTCATTCTCACAATAACTCAGTGATGTGGGTACTATTGTTATCCATTTTACTAAGAAAGAAACGAAGGTTCAGATTTTAATTGGTCCATCATTTCACAAATGATAAGTGGGAGAGCAATATGGTTCCAAAGCCTGAGGTTTGTTTTCCCCCTTGGCTTTAAAAGTAATTTTATTAGAGAGAATCACCCTGGTTTTCTGTGAAGGTGAATTTTTTAAAATTTCTATCATAGTAAATAAAATCTTTAAAATAAATAGATAAAATTTTTAAAAAGGGGACACCTGGGTAGCCCAGAAAGCATCTGCCTTTGGCTCAGGTCATGAGCCTAGAGGCTTGGGATCAAGTCCTGCATCGGGTTCCTTGCTCGGCGGGGAGCCTGCTTCTCCCTTTGCCTTCCACTCTCCCTGCTTATGCTTTCTCTCTCTGATAAATAAATAAATAAAATCTTTTAAAAAATTATAAATAAAAATTTCTATCATAGAACAGGAGACCAAAAATATTTTCTGGGTTTTTCACATTTGAAGCAATGTTTCTCTCTTCCTTTTTAAATTGAGAAAACTGTGGATTAATATGCAATTGTAGGAAATAATATAGAGAAATTCCTTCTATACTTTTCCCAGTTTACCTCAGTGGTAATATTGTATAAAACTAAGGTACAATATCGCGATATCACTGGGTATTGACATTGGTACAACCAACAATTTTATTCAGATTTCCCAATTTTACTTTTACTCAATTGTGTGTGTACATTAAGTTTTATACAACTTTAGCACTTGTATAAGTTTATATAGACATCACCACAGTCAAAATGATCAATAGGTCCAATCCCACAAGGACTCCTTGTATTGCCCTTTTAAAACCATACCTTCTCTTTCACCCCCTCAACCTGCTCCAACCCCTTCCCCCAATCCCATCCTAACCCCTGACAACCACTAAACTGTCCTCCATTTCTAAAATGTTATTATTGCAAAGCCTGAATTTTTAACCCATCCATTATATTGCAATTTGCTTCTTTTCCAATGAAAATTGTATTTTTAAAATGATACATTATGTTGATGTGTGTCACTCTGTTCATTATAAATGCTATGTAGGTATTCCTGACTTATTTATCTTTTCTTCTGTTGATGGACATTGACATTGGTTCAAGGTTTTTTCCCACCATTACAAACAATTCATGAACATATCTCCTTGTGCATAATGTTGCTTCTTTACACTTGAATTGGGGTCTGCCTTTGAAGACCAAAGAAAGATGAATGAGAAAAATTTATTACCGACGATGGACCTAACTGCTATAGTCATGCTCACCATCCTCTTATCAGGACCGCTGTCCTCTATCTAATGAACATCCAAATTACTACAGCATCCATGTTATAGCATATATCAGTACTTTAGTTCTTTTCATAGCTGAGCAGTATTCCATTGTATGGATATGCCACATCTCATTTATACATTCATTGGTTGATAGACATTTGGATTGTTTCCACTTCTGGACTTTTATGAATAACACTGCTATGAATATTTCTGTACAAATTCTTGTGTAGACCTATGTTTTCGGTTCTCTTGGAATTGAAGTGGAATTTCTGGGTCTTTTGGTAACTCTATGTTTAACCTTTTGAGGAAGTTGTTTTCCAAAGTAGCTGCACCAATTTACATGCCAACCAACAGTGTGGTTCTAATCTCTACACATCCTCCAACACTTATTATTGTCATTTTTATTATCCTCATACTAGTGGGTGTGAATCAATGGGTTTCAACTCACATTTTGGTTTAACTTATTTTTCAAGATTTTATTTATTTATTTGAGAGAGAGTGAGCGTGTGCGTGAGTGAGCACGAATGGGGGGAGGGGCAGGGGGAGAGGGAGAGGGACAAGCAGACTCCCCACTGAGCATGGAGCCTGACTCAGGGCTCCATCCCAGGACCCTGAGATCATGACCTTAGCCAAAGTTAGATGCTTAATTGACTGAGTCACCCAGGTGCCCCTGGTTTGATTTTTATATGCACGGTGTTCTTGGTCATTAAAGAAGACTTAATTTGCTTATTCTAGAATTAAATGTCTTCAGAACCCTTCTTACCTTTCTGTATCAGTCAGGGTCCAATCAAAGAAGCAGTACCACTAGGCAATATAGCTTAGTTAGTTAGTTAGTTAGTTAGTTAGTTAGTTAGGTGGTTTGTTACGAGGATTGAGTTTGCACAATTGTGGGAGGAACTGATTAAGCAGTCTCTGTAAGGCTGTTGTCTTCACATCTGCTCCCGGAGCCTGAAGTTCACAGGGCAGCACCAGAGAAGGTTGAAATGTACAAGCACAAGCTGGAGTCCATGAGGTCGGACTGAAACCCACATCGGTTCTTGCTTCTGACCTTGGTGATGTGATGCAGGTGTCCTGTAGAATCTGGGGCCTTTTGTCATTGAACTAAACACACACACACGTGGCCCAAGAATTAGAGAAGCCTAAGGAAGACCCCAGAGAAGGTGGAGCGGTTGCTGGCTCAGCTGCTGCCTCATGCCAACTAGCTGAGACGGCAGATGTGACAAAGTGTGTGAGCTACAAAATGACTGATAATTCACTTCCCCCTCCAAATCTCCTACAGGAATCTGTCCCGTGGCCCCCCCTAACTATACATACCCCTCCAAATCTCCTACAGGAATCTCTCCCGTGGCCCCCCTAACTATACATACCCCTCCAAGTCTCCTACAGGAATCTCTCCCGTGGCCCCCCTAACTATACATACCCCTCCAAGTCTCCTACAGGAATCTCTCCCGTGGCCCCCCTAACTATACATACCCCTCCAAGTCTCCTACAGGAATCTCTCCCGTGGCCCCCCTAACTATACATACCCCTCCAAATCTCCTACAGGAATCTCTCCCGTGGCCCCCCCTAACTATACATACCCCTCCAAATCTCCTACAGGAATCTGTCCCGTGGCCCCCCCTAACTATACATACCCCTCCAAATCTCCTACAGGAATCTCTCCCGTGGCCCCCCTAACTATACATACCCCTCCAAGTCTCCTACAGGAATCTCTCCCGTGGCCCCCCTAACTATACATACCCCTCCAAATCTCCTACAGGAATCTCTCCCGTGGCCCCCCTAACTATACATACCCCTCCAAATCTCCTACAGGAATCTCTCCCGTGGCCCCCCCTAACTATACATACCCCTCCAAATCTCCTACAGGAATCTCTCCCGTGGCCCCCCTAACTATACATACCCCTCCAAGTCTCCTACAGGAATCTCTCCCGTGGCCCCCCTAACTATACATACCCCTCCAAATCTCCTACAGGAATCTCTCCCGTGGCCCCCCCTAACTATACATACCCCTCCAAATCTCCTACAGGAATCTCTCCCGTGGCCCCCCTAACTATACATACCCCTCCAAATCTCCTACAGGAATCTGTCCCGTGGCCCCCCCTAACTATACATACCCCTCCAAATCTCCTACAGGAATCTGTCCCGTGGCCCCCCCTAACTATACATACCCCTCCAAATCTCCTACAGGAATCTCTCCCGTGGCCCCCCTAACTATACATACCCCTCCAAATCTCCTACAGGAATCTGTCCCGTGGCCCCCCCTAACTATACATACCCCTCCAAATCTCCTACAGGAATCTGTCCCGTGGCCCCCCCTAACTATACATACCCCTCCAAATCTCCTACAGGAATCTCTCCCGTGGCCCCCCTAACTATACATACCCCTCCAAGTCTCCTACAGGAATCTCTCCCGTGGCCCCCCTAACTATACATACCCCTCCAAATCTCCTACAGGAATCTCTCCCGTGGCCCCCCTAACTATACATACCCCTCCAAATCTCCTACAGGAATCTCTCCCGTGGCCCCCCCTAACTATACATACCCCTCCAAATCTCCTACAGGAATCTCTCCCGTGGCCCCCCTAACTATACATACCCCTCCAAGTCTCCTACAGGAATCTCTCCCGTGGCCCCCCTAACTATACATACCCCTCCAAATCTCCTACAGGAATCTCTCCCGTGGCCCCCCCTAACTATACATACCCCTCCAAATCTCCTACAGGAATCTCTCCCGTGGCCCCCCTAACTATACATACCCCTCCAAATCTCCTACAGGAATCTGTCCCGTGGCCCCCCCTAACTATACATACCCCTCCAAATCTCCTACAGGAATCTCTCCCGTGGCCCCCCCTAACTATACATACCCCTCCAAATCTCCTACAGGAATCTCTCCCGTGGCCCCCCTAACTATACATACCCCTCCAAATCTCCTACAGGAATCTCTCCCGTGGCCCCCCTAACTATACATACCCCTCCAAATCTCCTACAGGAATCTCTCCCGTGGCCCCCCTAACTATACATACCCCTCCAAATCTCCTACAGGAATCTGTCCCGTGGCCCCCCCTAACTATACATACCCCTCCAAATCTCCTACAGGAATCTCTCCCGTGGCCCCCCCTAACTATACATACCCCTCCAAATCTCCTACAGGAATCTCTCCCGTGGCCCCCCTAACTATACATACCCCTCCAAATCTCCTACAGGAATCTGTCCCGTGGCCCCCCTAACTATACATACCCCTCCAAATCTCCTACAGGAATCTCTCCCGTGGCCCCCCTAACTATACATACCCCTCCAAATCTCCTACAGGAATCTCTCCCGTGGCCCCCCTAACTATACATACCCCTCCAAATCTCCTACAGGAATCTCTCCCGTGGCCCCCCTAACTATACATACCCCTCCAAATCTCCTACAGGAATCTCTCCCGTGGCCCCCCTAACTATACATACCCCTCCAAATCTCCTACAGGAATCTCTCCCGTGGCCCCCCTAACTATACATACCCCTCCAAATCTCCTACAGGAATCTCTCCCGTGGCCCCCCTAACTATACATACCCCTCCAAATCTCCTACAGGAATCTCTCCCGTGGCCCCCCTAACTATACATACCCCTCCAAATCTCCTACAGGAATCTCTCCCGTGGCCCCCCTAACTATACATACCCCTCCAAGTCTCCTACAGGAATCTCTCCCGTGGCCCCCCTAACTATACATACCCCTCCAAATCTCCTACAGGAATCTCTCCCGTGGCCCCCCTAACTATACATACCCCTCCAAATCTCCTACAGGAATCTCTCCCGTGGCCCCCCTAACTATACATACCCCTCCAAATCTCCTACAGGAATCTCTCCCGTGGCCCCCCTAACTATACATACCCCTCCAAATCTCCTACAGGAATCTCTCCCGTGGCCCCCCTAACTATACATACCCCTCCAAGTCTCCTACAGGAATCTCTCCCGTGGCCCCCCTAACTATACATACCCCTCCAAATCTCCTACAGGAATCTCTCCCGTGGCCCCCCTAACTATACATACCCCTCCAAATCTCCTACAGGAATCTCTCCCGTGGCCCCCCTAACTATACATACCCCTCCAAATCTCCTACAGGAATCTCTCCCGTGGCCCCCCTAACTATACATACCCCTCCAAGTCTCCTACAGGAATCTCTCCCGTGGCCCCCCTAACTATACATACCCCTCCAAATCTCCTACAGGAATCTCTCCCGTGGCCCCCCTAACTATACATACCCCTCCAAATCTCCTACAGGAATCTCTCCCGTGGCCCCCCTAACTATACATACCCCTCCAAATCTCCTACAGGAATCTCTCCCGTGGCCCCCCTAACTATACATACCCCTCCAAGTCTCCTACAGGAATCTCTCCCGTGGCCCCCCTAACTATACATACCCCTCCAAATCTCCTACAGGAATCTCTCCCGTGGCCCCCCTAACTATACATACCCCTCCAAATCTCCTACAGGAATCTCTCCCGTGGCCCCCCCTAACTATACATACCCCTCCAAATCTCCTACAGGAATCTCTCCCGTGGCCCCCCCTAACTATACATACCCCTCCAAATCTCCTACAGGAATCTCTCCCGTGGCCCCCCCTAACTATACATACCCCTCCAAATCTCCTACAGGAATCTCTCCCGTGGCCCCCCTAACTATACATACCCCTCCAAATCTCCTACAGGAATCTCTCCCGTGGCCCCCCTAACTATACATACCCCTCCAAATCTCCTACAGGAATCTCTCCCGTGGCCCCCCTAACTATACATACCCCTCCAAGTCTCCTACAGGAATCTCTCCCGTGGCCCCCCTAACTATACATACCCCTCCAAATCTCCTACAGGAATCTCTCCCGTGGCCCCCCTAACTATACATACCCCTCCAAATCTCCTACAGGAATCTCTCCCGTGGCCCCCCTAACTATACATACCCCTCCAAATCTCCTACAGGAATCTCTCCCGTGGCCCCCCTAACTATACATACCCCTCCAAATCTCCTACAGGAATCTCTCCCGTGGCCCCCCTAACTATACATACCCCTCCAAATCTCCTACAGGAATCTCTCCCGTGGCCCCCCTAACTATACATACCCCTCCAAATCTCCTACAGGAATCTCTCCCGTGGCCCCCCTAACTATACATACCCCTCCAAATCTCCTACAGGAATCTCTCCCGTGGCCCCCCTAACTATACATACCCCTCCAAGTCTCCTACAGGAATCTCTCCCGTGGCCCCCCTAACTATACATACCCCTCCAAATCTCCTACAGGAATCTCTCCCGTGGCCCCCCTAACTATACATACCCCTCCAAATCTCCTACAGGAATCTCTCCCGTGGCCCCCCTAACTATACATACCCCTCCAAATCTCCTACAGGAATCTCTCCCGTGGCCCCCCTAACTATACATACCCCTCCAAATCTCCTACAGGAATCTCTCCCGTGGCCCCCCTAACTATACATACCCCTCCAAGTCTCCTACAGGAATCTCTCCCGTGGCCCCCCTAACTATACATACCCCTCCAAATCTCCTACAGGAATCTCTCCCGTGGCCCCCCTAACTATACATACCCCTCCAAATCTCCTACAGGAATCTCTCCCGTGGCCCCCCTAACTATACATACCCCTCCAAATCTCCTACAGGAATCTCTCCCGTGGCCCCCCTAACTATACATACCCCTCCAAGTCTCCTACAGGAATCTCTCCCGTGGCCCCCCTAACTATACATACCCCTCCAAATCTCCTACAGGAATCTCTCCCGTGGCCCCCCTAACTATACATACCCCTCCAAATCTCCTACAGGAATCTCTCCCGTGGCCCCCCTAACTATACATACCCCTCCAAATCTCCTACAGGAATCTCTCCCGTGGCCCCCCTAACTATACATACCCCTCCAAGTCTCCTACAGGAATCTCTCCCGTGGCCCCCCTAACTATACATACCCCTCCAAATCTCCTACAGGAATCTCTCCCGTGGCCCCCCTAACTATACATACCCCTCCAAATCTCCTACAGGAATCTCTCCCGTGGCCCCCCCTAACTATACATACCCCTCCAAATCTCCTACAGGAATCTCTCCCGTGGCCCCCCCTAACTATACATACCCCTCCAAATCTCCTACAGGAATCTCTCCCGTGGCCCCCCCTAACTATACATACCCCTCCAAATCTCCTACAGGAATCTCTCCCGTGGCCCCCCTAACTATACATACCCCTCCAAATCTCCTACAGGAATCTCTCCCGTGGCCCCCCTAACTATACATACCCCTCCAAATCTCCTACAGGAATCTCTCCCGTGGCCCCCCTAACTATACATACCCCTCCAAGTCTCCTACAGGAATCTCTCCCGTGGCCCCCCTAACTATACATACCCCTCCAAATCTCCTACAGGAATCTCTCCCGTGGCCCCCCTAACTATACATACCCCTCCAAATCTCCTACAGGAATCTCTCCCGTGGCCCCCCTAACTATACATACCCCTCCAAATCTCCTACAGGAATCTCTCCCGTGGCCCCCCTAACTATACATACCCCTCCAAATCTCCTACAGGAATCTCTCCCGTGGCCCCCCTAACTATACATACCCCTCCAAATCTCCTACAGGAATCTCTCCCGTGGCCCCCCTAACTATACATACCCCTCCAAATCTCCTACAGGAATCTCTCCCGTGGCCCCCCTAACTATACATACCCCTCCAAATCTCCTACAGGAATCTCTCCCGTGGCCCCCCTAACTATACATACCCCTCCAAGTCTCCTACAGGAATCTCTCCCGTGGCCCCCCTAACTATACATACCCCTCCAAATCTCCTACAGGAATCTCTCCCGTGGCCCCCCTAACTATACATACCCCTCCAAATCTCCTACAGGAATCTCTCCCGTGGCCCCCCTAACTATACATACCCCTCCAAATCTCCTACAGGAATCTCTCCCGTGGCCCCCCTAACTATACATACCCCTCCAAATCTCCTACAGGAATCTCTCCCGTGGCCCCCCTAACTATACATACCCCTCCAAGTCTCCTACAGGAATCTCTCCCGTGGCCCCCCTAACTATACATACCCCTCCAAATCTCCTACAGGAATCTCTCCCGTGGCCCCCCTAACTATACATACCCCTCCAAATCTCCTACAGGAATCTCTCCCGTGGCCCCCCTAACTATACATACCCCTCCAAATCTCCTACAGGAATCTCTCCCGTGGCCCCCCTAACTATACATACCCCTCCAAGTCTCCTACAGGAATCTCTCCCGTGGCCCCCCTAACTATACATACCCCTCCAAATCTCCTACAGGAATCTCTCCCGTGGCCCCCCTAACTATACATACCCCTCCAAATCTCCTACAGGAATCTCTCCCGTGGCCCCCCTAACTATACATACCCCTCCAAATCTCCTACAGGAATCTCTCCCGTGGCCCCCCTAACTATACATACCCCTCCAAATCTCCTACAGGAATCTCTCCCGTGGCCCCCCTAACTATACATACCCCTCCAAATCTCCTACAGGAATCTCTCCCGTGGCCCCCCTAACTATACATACCCCTCCAAATCTCCTACAGGAATCTCTCCCGTGGCCCCCCTAACTATACATACCCCTCCAAATCTCCTACAGGAATCTCTCCCGTGGCCCCCCTAACTATACATACCCCTCCAAATCTCCTACAGGAATCTCTCCCGTGGCCCCCCTAACTATACATACCCCTCCAAATCTCCTACAGGAATCTCTCCCGTGGCCCCCCTAACTATACATACCCCTCCAAATCTCCTACAGGAATCTCTCCCGTGGCCCCCCTAACTATACATACCCCTCCAAATCTCCTACAGGAATCTCTCCCGTGGCCCCCCTAACTATACATACCCCTCCAAATCTCCTACAGGAATCTCTCCCGTGGCCCCCCTAACTATACATACCCCTCCAAATCTCCTACAGGAATCTCTCCCGTGGCCCCCCTAACTATACATACCCCTCCAAATCTCCTACAGGAATCTCTCCCGTGGCCCCCCCTAACTATACATACCCCTCCAAATCTCCTACAGGAATCTCTCCCGTGGCCCCCCTAACTATACATACCCCTCCAAATCTCCTACAGGAATCTCTCCCGTGGCCCCCCTAACTATACATACCCCTCCAAGTCTCCTACAGGAATCTCTCCCGTGGCCCCCCTAACTATACATACCCCTCCAAATCTCCTACAGGAATCTCTCCCGTGGCCCCCCTAACTATACATACCCCTCCAAATCTCCTACAGGAATCTCTCCCGTGGCCCCCCTAACTATACATACCCCTCCAAGTCTCCTACAGGAATCTCTCCCGTGGCCCCCCCTAACTATACATACCCCTCCAAATCTCCTACAGGAATCTCTCCCGTGGCCCCCCTAACTATACATACCCCTCCAAATCTCCTACAGGAATCTCTCCCGTGGCCCCCCTAACTATACATACCCCTCCAAGTCTCCTACAGGAATCTCTCCCGTGGCCCCCCTAACTATACATACCCCTCCAAATCTCCTACAGGAATCTCTCCCGTGGCCCCCCTAACTATACATACCCCTCCAAATCTCCTACAGGAATCTCTCCCGTGGCCCCCCTAACTATACATACCCCTCCAAATCTCCTACAGGAATCTCTCCCGTGGCCCCCCTAACTATACATACCCCTCCAAGTCTCCTACAGGAATCTCTCCCGTGGCCCCCCTAACTATACATACCCCTCCAAATCTCCTACAGGAATCTCTCCCGTGGCCCCCCCTAACTATACATACCCCTCCAAATCTCCTACAGGAATCTCTCCCGTGGCCCCCCCTAACTATACATACCCCTCCAAATCTCCTACAGGAATCTCTCCCGTGGCCCCCCTAACTATACATACCCCTCCAAATCTCCTACAGGAATCTCTCCCGTGGCCCCCCTAACTATACATACCCCTCCAAATCTCCTACAGGAATCTCTCCCGTGGCCCCCCTAACTATACATACCCCTCCAAATCTCCTACAGGAATCTCTCCCGTGGCCCCCCTAACTATACATACCCCTCCAAGTCTCCTACAGGAATCTCTCCCGTGGCCCCCCCTAACTATACATACCCCTCCAAATCTCCTACAGGAATCTCTCCCGTGGCCCCCCTAACTATACATACCCCTCCAAGTCTCCTACAGGAATCTCTCCCGTGGCCCCCCTAACTATACATACCCCTCCAAATCTCCTACAGGAATCTCTCCCGTGGCCCCCCTAACTATACATACCCCTCCAAGTCTCCTACAGGAATCTCTCCCGTGGCCCCCCTAACTATACATACCCCTCCAAATCTCCTACAGGAATCTCTCCCGTGGCCCCCCTAACTATACATACCCCTCCAAGTCTCCTACAGGAATCTCTCCCGTGGCCCCCCTAACTATACATACCCCTCCAAATCTCCTACAGGAATCTCTCCCGTGGCCCCCCTAACTATACATACCCCTCCAAATCTCCTACAGGAATCTCTCCCGTGGCCCCCCTAACTATACATACCCCTCCAAGTCTCCTACAGGAATCTCTCCCGTGGCCCCCCTAACTATACATACCCCTCCAAATCTCCTACAGGAATCTCTCCCGTGGCCCCCCTAACTATACATACCCCTCCAAATCTCCTACAGGAATCTCTCCCGTGGCCCCCCTAACTATACATACCCCTCCAAATCTCCTACAGGAATCTCTCCCGTGGCCCCCCTAACTATACATACCCCTCCAAGTCTCCTACAGGAATCTCTCCCGTGGCCCCCCTAACTATACATACCCCTCCAAATCTCCTACAGGAATCTCTCCCGTGGCCCCCCTAACTATACATACCCCTCCAAGTCTCCTACAGGAATCTCTCCCGTGGCCCCCCTAACTATACATACCCCTCCAAATCTCCTACAGGAATCTCTCCCGTGGCCCCCCTAACTATACATACCCCTCCAAGTCTCCTACAGGAATCTCTCCCGTGGCCCCCCTAACTATACATACCCCTCCAAATCTCCTACAGGAATCTCTCCCGTGGCCCCCCTAACTATACATACCCCTCCAAATCTCCTACAGGAATCTCTCCCGTGGCCCCCCTAACTATACATACCCCTCCAAGTCTCCTACAGGAATCTCTCCCGTGGCCCCCCTAACTATACATACCCCTCCAAATCTCCTACAGGAATCTCTCCCGTGGCCCCCCTAACTATACATACCCCTCCAAATCTCCTACAGGAATCTCTCCCGTGGCCCCCCTAACTATACATACCCCTCCAAATCTCCTACAGGAATCTCTCCCGTGGCCCCCCTAACTATACATACCCCTCCAAGTCTCCTACAGGAATCTCTCCCGTGGCCCCCCTAACTATACATACCCCTCCAAATCTCCTACAGGAATCTCTCCCGTGGCCCCCCTAACTATACATACCCCTCCAAATCTCCTACAGGAATCTCTCCCGTGGCCCCCCTAACTATACATACCCCTCCAAATCTCCTACAGGAATCTCTCCCGTGGCCCCCCTAACTATACATACCCCTCCAAGTCTCCTACAGGAATCTCTCCCGTGGCCCCCCTAACTATACATACCCCTCCAAATCTCCTACAGGAATCTCTCCCGTGGCCCCCCTAACTATACATACCCCTCCAAGTCTCCTACAGGAATCTCTCCCGTGGCCCCCCTAACTATACATACCCCTCCAAGTCTCCTACAGGAATCTCTCCCGTGGCCCCCCTAACTATACATACCCCTCCAAATCTCCTACAGGAATCTCTCCCGTGGCCCCCCTAACTATACATACCCCTCCAAATCTCCTACAGGAATCTCTCCCGTGGCCCCCCTAACTATACATACCCCTCCAAATCTCCTACAGGAATCTCTCCCGTGGCCCCCCTAACTATACATACCCCTCCAAGTCTCCTACAGGAATCTCTCCCGTGGCCCCCCTAACTATACATACCCCTCCAAATCTCCTACAGGAATCTCTCCCGTGGCCCCCCTAACTATACATACCCCTCCAAGTCTCCTACAGGAATCTCTCCCGTGGCCCCCCTAACTATACATACCCCTCCAAATCTCCTACAGGAATCTCTCCCGTGGCCCCCCTAACTATACATACCCCTCCAAATCTCCTACAGGAATCTCTCCCGTGGCCCCCCTAACTATACATACCCCTCCAAGTCTCCTACAGGAATCTCTCCCGTGGCCCCCCTAACTATACATACCCCTCCAAATCTCCTACAGGAATCTCTCCCGTGGCCCCCCTAACTATACATACCCCTCCAAATCTCCTACAGGAATCTCTCCCGTGGCCCCCCTAACTATACATACCCCTCCAAATCTCCTACAGGAATCTCTCCCGTGGCCCCCCTAACTATACATACCCCTCCAAGTCTCCTACAGGAATCTCTCCCGTGGCCCCCCTAACTATACATACCCCTCCAAATCTCCTACAGGAATCTCTCCCGTGGCCCCCCTAACTATACATACCCCTCCAAGTCTCCTACAGGAATCTCTCCCGTGGCCCCCCTAACTATACATACCCCTCCAAATCTCCTACAGGAATCTCTCCCGTGGCCCCCCTAACTATACATACCCCTCCAAGTCTCCTACAGGAATCTCTCCCGTGGCCCCCCTAACTATACATACCCCTCCAAATCTCCTACAGGAATCTCTCCCGTGGCCCCCCTAACTATACATACCCCTCCAAATCTCCTACAGGAATCTCTCCCGTGGCCCCCCTAACTATACATACCCCTCCAAGTCTCCTACAGGAATCTCTCCCGTGGCCCCCCTAACTATACATACCCCTCCAAATCTCCTACAGGAATCTCTCCCGTGGCCCCCCTAACTATACATACCCCTCCAAATCTCCTACAGGAATCTCTCCCGTGGCCCCCCTAACTATACATACCCCTCCAAATCTCCTACAGGAATCTCTCCCGTGGCCCCCCTAACTATACATACCCCTCCAAGTCTCCTACAGGAATCTCTCCCGTGGCCCCCCTAACTATACATACCCCTCCAAATCTCCTACAGGAATCTCTCCCGTGGCCCCCCTAACTATACATACCCCTCCAAATCTCCTACAGGAATCTCTCCCGTGGCCCCCCTAACTATACATACCCCTCCAAATCTCCTACAGGAATCTCTCCCGTGGCCCCCCTAACTATACATACCCCTCCAAGTCTCCTACAGGAATCTCTCCCGTGGCCCCCCTAACTATACATACCCCTCCAAATCTCCTACAGGAATCTCTCCCGTGGCCCCCCTAACTATACATACCCCTCCAAGTCTCCTACAGGAATCTCTCCCGTGGCCCCCCTAACTATACATACCCCTCCAAGTCTCCTACAGGAATCTCTCCCGTGGCCCCCCTAACTATACATACCCCTCCAAATCTCCTACAGGAATCTCTCCCGTGGCCCCCCTAACTATACATACCCCTCCAAATCTCCTACAGGAATCTCTCCCGTGGCCCCCCTAACTATACATACCCCTCCAAATCTCCTACAGGAATCTCTCCCGTGGCCCCCCTAACTATACATACCCCTCCAAATCTCCTACAGGAATCTCTCCCGTGGCCCCCCTAACTATACATACCCCTCCAAATCTCCTACAGGAATCTCTCCCGTGGCCCCCCTAACTATACATACCCCTCCAAGTCTCCTACAGGAATCTCTCCCGTGGCCCCCCTAACTATACATACCCCTCCAAGTCTCCTACAGGAATCTCTCCCGTGGCCCCCCTAACTATACATACCCCTCCAAATCTCCTACAGGAATCTCTCCCGTGGCCCCCCTAACTATACATACCCCTCCAAATCTCCTACAGGAATCTCTCCCGTGGCCCCCCTAACTATACATACCCCTCCAAATCTCCTACAGGAATCTCTCCCGTGGCCCCCCTAACTATACATACCCCTCCAAATCTCCTACAGGAATCTCTCCCGTGGCCCCCCTAACTATACATACCCCTCCAAATCTCCTACAGGAATCTCTCCCGTGGCCCCCCTAACTATACATACCCCTCCAAATCTCCTACAGGAATCTCTCCCGTGGCCCCCCTAACTATACACGCAGGAAAGGAATTCTGGGGGATGTACTTCCACCTCCCTTGACACAGTAGGCAGCTACCGCCTCTTCTGGTTTCATGGTACGACCATGAGCTGAAAAGCATGCATATAATTAGTGAGCTGCCTACTTCTGCTAACTCTGGTTGCACATCATATAGAAACAGATGAAGAATCTCTAAGATATACGGTGGGAGAAAAAAGAATCTCTAAGTTGTAAGTGCTAATATTTGGTTTTCTGTCCAGATTTCATATAACCTCTGTGGCATTGCTGGCCCCTCAGGGTTAGACCCAGTTGATGCCTCTTGGCCTAGCTTTCCGGCCCATTCATGGAATTGATCAAGAGTGCTCCGGAGACCACAGTCATTTCCCTGTCATCCCGGATGGTCTGATATTTCATTCTAACTTGTCTCCCATCTTCCCTCTATCTCTTTACCTTTCTCCTCTTTCCATTGTTCTTACCATTCTCTGTCTCCTTCCTTTGGATATTATTCCTTCCCCCAGCTTGATGTCTCAGTTGTACTCTGCTCATGACACCACATATTCTACACACTCTCATTTCTACTTTCCCCAATACTTCACCTCTCACCACACCTAACTCTCATTGATTAGCCATTTACATACCTGTATTCTGTCATTTTAAATATATAACTAGAAATAGGCAAAAGGTGATATTCTATATATAAGACATTCAGGAAGATGCAGTCTACAAAATGCCATAAAATTGATGCACTCCAGTAACAACATTCTTTTTTTTTTTTTAAAGATTTTATTTATTTATTTGACAGAGATAGAGACAGCCAGCGAAAGAGGGAACACAAGCAGGGGGAGTGGGAGAGGAAGAAACAGGCTCCGAGCGGAGGAGCCCGATGTGGGGCTCGATCCCTGAACGCCGGGATCACGCCCTGAGCCGAAGGCAGTCGCTTAAGGACTGCGCCACCCAGGCGCCCCCAGTAACAACATTCTTTGTCAGAAATTCAGAGGTAGAAACACAATAGGAGATAAAATGTATGCATTTTAGGACCTCATATAAGTAAGTTATGCCATTGCCATTATTAACTATCAGCTTAGATCATGTTTTATGCCAAGTCCTGTAGCAGAGGAGGCAGAGAAGGAGGCCAGCCTGTTGTTCACCCAGGGAAGTTTGAGGACAGGTCTGCAAAAAGAGGAACTGCGGGCATGTTTGTACCCGATTAGTCTTGGCTCCTGGGAAAAGCTTGTAAAGAAGGGATCAGTTCCTCCACTCTTACCTGCTGATAGGACTAGGGCTCCAGTGACTCAGAGCTTGCCCTTCCTTCCCCTAAGGAGAAGATGCCCAATGGGAGGTATGGGAGGAGAGAGACTTCATTCTAAAAAGATGATATCAGGTTTGCCTTTGTGGCCAGTATGGTAAAATTAACATAATTTCAAGGTCCCCTTTCCCAAGCAAAATTGTTCCCACTTTTCTAAACATTACTGAAAATTTCCTTAACCACAAGGTCTTTTATTTGACAACTAGAAATGAAAAATGTAAAAGGGAAATCTTTGGTTTAGATAAAAATTTAATATGCATGAATTTCAATGAAAGGCTAATGGGCTACTTGGCCCATCATTCTTAAGTAAGTGGTATTAAATCCTTCCTAGGCTTTGAGAGGAAGAAGGGAAAGGAGAGTTAGCATCAGAGGACAGCCTGAGGAGACAAGGAAGGTATACAACATGGAGATGCAGATTTTACCAGACTTAGCCATAATTATCTTCTGCTGAGTGGGGGCAGCGACAGGCTGGGTATTAAGGGATTTCTGTCGCATACTTGAAATGGCTTTTTAAAACCAGCTCACTGAGCGTAATGCATCAACGTGCTGGGGTGGGAGGGAATTGATTTAGCTACTGAGTTTGCACTTTGCACAGCGTCCTCATCACAGTCCTGAATATTTGCATCTTATTCAAAGCTGCACATTCATTCCGTCTTCACATCTCTGCTGAGGATACCACCTCACCGCAGCAGAAGCTCCTGCTTCAGCAGTGAGTCCCACCGTTCAGAAGGAAACCTGGCTTACTGGATCCAGGAATGGAATTAATGGAATTCACCTTATTTATATGCCACTCAATTGAGAGCAATTATCTTCTTACAGATCAGAATTAACCATTATAATTTGTATAAATGTTATTAGGAAAATATGTTTATAAACCATTATGTGGAACACTTAGCATCGTGTTAGGTTTTAAAATGAAAATTAAAACTCTGCAAGTGTTTCCATATCTTCTTAATTAATAAATAAGACAGATTACTAAAAAAGGGGAAATGATAGTGAAGAGACAGAAGGGAAACAGAGAAATAGACAATAAGCAATTAAATTCATACCATGCCGGATGCCTTAAACACAGGTCTGGGAATCGTGTCCTTTCAAGGAGCTAATAGTTTCTAGAAATAAGAGGAAAGACTTTTGGGGATGAACACTTATCGTTTGCTACGAGATGCTCTAAAATCCATTCCCTCCACCTGGAATTAAAACGTCATTGAAATTCACAAGAGGGCCAGGCTATGCAGCCCACATTTGGAGGGTGCAGAACGGAGCAGGCTGCTGCTCCAGCCAGGCATTTCCCTGCACGCAGCTCTGTCTGTGGGATGTTAGCAGCAGATTCAGCAGTCACCTCGCATAACCTACCCTTGCTCATGCAAGCTTTTAACAGGCTTTTCTTTGGAAATGATTGCACAGTTATTTAGTCGTTTACAAAATCAACCAATTCCCATGGTGAGATTTCTTTCTATGGGAGTCAAATCTTAGATTCTAACTAGCAGAGCGAAAATCTGTTGTCATGGAAACCATTCCCTTTTCACTAGGCTGGCACTGCAATTGACTTGCATGGAGATGGATTGACAGAGACGCAGAGGGAAAGGGTGAAAAGAAATCAGACATGGCTTAAATCCATTTTCCTGAACGATATTGATGACCACTATTAATTTTATGTTGGATGGAAATTGACAGATAAGCACTGGATCGTAACATATCTTTCAATACCGGGGGGAGAAAAACCAAAATATGGTTTAGAAGCTATTTAAGATATCCCAAAGAGTTTCTCTTTTGCCAAAGAGGATCATTTATTAGAAAAAGATTGTGTTTCACTTTGTTCTCAGAGTAACGGAAGCATTGGTAGTGAAAAGGAGAGTAATATTAAGGATGATTTCATTTTCTTATATTTGGGCTTTATAAATTAAATGCTAGGACTGCAAGAGAGGGAATACGTGGATTTATCAGCAAAATGCAAGGATTGCATGCCACTCAAACTTATAAGTCAAAGTAAAGGAACCAAGAACATCCACACTCGAGTTCTTCTTCCTATAACTTACGGCATCATAAGTCGACCAAAACAGCATTATGAGCCTTACAGCATTTGTGCCTTCCCAAAGGATAGGACGTTTCTGAGGGCGGGCGAAGATACCAGCAGAAGTGATGTGTGTCATCCTGTTTCTTACTTCATGGCACCAATCATTCCTGCTCCCTCAGAAAAAATTGCTACTTGAAATTGGGCGTAGGTTTCCTCCTAAATGACCTTTACCGGACACATCTTTAAAATTAAAATCACATCATTGTGAGAGGGCACACAGACCAGTTAGCAGTGGCCAGGTAACTGGATTCCAGGTGCTGCTGGGTGTCTGCAACAGAGGAAAAGTGCCAACATGACCAGGGGAAGGGCATGAGGTCATCCAAGGCAACATAGCCTGTGAGTGGAGGGCTCCCAGGATCAAGCATTAAACAAAATTGAAACATTTCTATTGGTCCATTATAAGACGCTTGACGGTTTTGTGAATATCTATTTAAATTCGGAGATTAAATTGAAAAACAAGACCATCTGAAATCAGACATTTTTTTTCTACAATATGTGGGGTCTTAGTAAACAGAGATTAATTATATAATGAGTATTTATCTTTGGGGGAAAAAACGTCCATTATGTTAACTTATTTATTGATTACTGAGGTATAACTAATACACAACATTGTATTAGTTTCAGGTGTGTGATGACATATGATAAGGAATATATCATTAATGAGATATTAATGATAAGGAATACATTGTGAAAGGATCACCACATCCAGTCTAGTTAACATCCATCACAACACATAGTTACAAAAAAATTTTTTTGTGTGATGAGAGCTTTTAATATTTACTCTTTTAGCAACTTTCAAATATGCAATACAGTGTCATTAACTATAGTTGCCATGCTGTACATTACATCCCCGTGACTCGTTTATTTTAGAACTGTAAGTTTGTACCTTTTGACCCCCTTCACCCATTTCACCCATCATTCCCATCCACCCCCGATCCCCAGCCTCTGGCAACCACCAATCTGTTCTCTGTATCTATGAGTTGTGGGTCTTTTTGTCTTGTTTTGTTTTAGATTTCACATGTAAGTGAAGTCATATGATATTTGTCTTTCTGACTTATTTTACTTAGCATAATGCCCTCAAGTTCTACAGTCTTGTCACAAATGGTAAGATTTCATTTTTGTGGCTGAAAAATATTCCAGTGTGTGTGTGTGTGTGTGTGTGTGTGTGTTATATCACATCTTTTTTATCCATTCATCTACTAACAGACACATTGTTTCCATATCTTGGCTATTATGATTAATGCTGCAGTGAACATGAGGGTGTGTATATCTTTTCAAGTTGGTGTTTTCATTTTCTTTGGACAAATACCCAGAAGTGGGATTACTGGATCATATGGTAGTACTGTTTTTAATTTTTTGACCAGCTGCCCTATAGTTTTCCATTGGCCGCACCAATTTATATTCCCAGCAACAGTGCACAAGGGTTCCATTTTCTTCATATCCCTACCAACACTTGTTATTTCTTGTATTTCTGATAAAGCTATTCTAACAGGGGGCACCTGGGTGGCTCAGTCGGTTAAGTGTCTGCCTGCGGCTCAGGTCATGATCCCAGGGTCCTAGGATCTAGTCCCACATTGGGCCCCCTGCTCAGTGGGGAGCCTGCTTCTCCCTCTCCTGCTCCCTCTACTTGTGCCTCTCTCTCTCTTTAAAAAAAAAAAAAAAAAAAGCTATTCTAACAGGTATGAGCTAATATTTCATTGTGATTTTGATTTGCATTTTCCTGATTATTAGTGATATCCTCATGTACTTGTTGGCCTTCTGTATCTTCTTTGGAAAAAAATGTCTATTCAGATCCTATGCCCATTTTTAATGTGATTATTTGTTATTTTGCTATTGAGTTGTATGTGTTTTTTATACATTTTGGATATTAACCCCTTATCAGATATATGATTTGCAGATATTTTCTCCCATTCAGCAGGTTGCCTTTTCATTTTTCTGATGGTTTTCTTTGCTGTGCAGAAGCTTTTTAGTTTGATGTAGTCCCATTTGGTTTTTTTTGCTTTTTGTTGCCTTTGTTTTTAGCATCAAATCCAAAAAAACATCACCAAGATTGATGTCAAGGAGCTTACCCACTATGTTTTCTTCTAGGAGTTTTATGGTTTCAGGTCTTATATTCAAGTCTTTAATCTATTTTGAGTTAATTTTTGCACATGGTGTAAGATAGTGGCCCAGTTTTCTCAACACCATTTATTGAAGAGACTGTCCTTTCCCCATTGTATATTCTTGGCTCCTTTGTCATAAATTAATTGACCATATATGTGTAGGTTTATTTCTGGGCTCTCTATTATGTTCCATTAATTTATGTGTCTGTTTTTATGTTAATACCATACTGTTTTGATTATAATAGCTTTGTAATATAGCTTGAAATCAGGGCATATGATGCCTCCAAATTTGTTCTTTATTCTTAAGATTGCTTTGGCTATTCAGGATCAAAAATATCCACTTTTAAAAAACATAAATTATCTACAGTAAAATATACAAATTTTAAATTTACAGCTCAATAAACTTTAACATATATATGTATGTGTGTATATTTACACACATGCATATACATACACATACACATACACACTACCACCCAAATTAAGATATAGAACATATCCCTACCTCAGAGAATTTCTTTACGATACTTTCCAGTCAATATCCCCATTTTCCTGACTTTATCATTATAGATTAGTTCTTAAAATAGCCTATTCTTTAAATTTACATAAAAACAATATGTACTTTCTGGTGTCTGACTTCTTTTACTTAATATAATTTTTTAAATTTCATTTTTGTTTTGTGTATATCATTAGCTTGCATTTTTTTATTGCTAAACAGTGTTCCATTGTATGAATATACACAATTTATTCATATTACCATCGATAGTCATTTGCACTGTTTCCAGCTTTGGGACTATTATAAATAAATCTGCTATGAACATTTTATTAAGTCTTTTGGGACATACACTGTCATGTAGGGTAGGTATACATTTAACTTTATTAGAAAGAGCCAGTTTTCCCGAGTGGTTTTACCATTTGAACTCCTGCTATCATTGTGTAAGGCTCCGCATCCTCACCAGCACTCAGTGTTGTGAGTCTGGTGGGTGAGTAGTGGTCTGTCCTTTGTGCCCCTTGTTTTTAAAGAATCTGTGGGGGCGCTTGGCTGGCTCAGTCAATAGAACATGCAACTCCAGTGCTTGATCTCTGAGTCGTGAGTTTGAGCCCCACACTGAGTGTGAAGTTTACTTAAATAAATTTTAAAACCTTAAAAAAAAAAAAAGAAAAAGAAAAAATCTGTGCTAATGTCTGCATTGATAGTGTAGTGGGGTCTTGAGGTCAGAATTAAAATTCAGATATTGTGATTAATGTTTCCCAGCCTGCTAATGACCCCCATGCTTTTGAAAAATGCAGCTTTTCTAAGTTCAAGTAAGCTGAGATTTCATTAAAAAATATTCTGAAATTATTGAATGCTTAGAGCTTAAGAACATTGTGTCAGAGCCATCCTGGATATAAGCACTTAAGTGCAAAAAAGCCACCTCTTTTATGATCCATCTCTTTTTTTTTTTTTTTTTTTTTGATGGGGGAAGGGACAGAGAGAGGGAGAATCTTAAGCAGGTTCCATACCCAGCATAAGCCCTACCCAAGACACGATCTCAAAATCCTGAGTTCACGACCTGAGCAGAAATCGAGAGTCAGATGCTTAACCAGCTGAGCCACCCAGACACCCCTGATTCATTACTATTATGTGCTATCTAAGAACAGTATTACTAGAGGGAACAGTGTTATAGCGTTTGAGTTGCTTACCTAGCCCAAGAGAATATTAAAAAAAGCAATATATTTTCATAAACTGATTCTCTTTATTAATATATAGAAAAATTTGTAAATGCAATTTTAATTTCCTGTTTGATCCAGGAGTTATTTAAAATGGTGTTTCTTAATTTGCAAGAGATTAGTAAACATTAAGTAAAGCATTTGGGGGAATTTAGTGGGATAGAAAGATCAAAATTACTAGTTAATTTTCACATAGTAATAGACAAATGTAGGTTTACATGAGATGAAAAATGGGACGTTAACAGCTTGCAAAATAGAAAAACAGCAAAATATCCAAATTAGTTGGTGAGTAAAAGAAAGATATTAAAAGAAATGTGATAATGCCACAAAAATTTTTAAAGGAAAATGGATTATAGTAGAAATATATATGCTAAAGATGGAATGAAGCCAACAATATCAAATACAATAAATGTAAATAGCCCAAATTTCCCTATGATAAGGTAAAAAAAATCAGATTGAGTTAAAACAACTGTAGCTTTAAAATAAAAGATGAAGAGGGGTTCCTGGGTGGCGCAGTCGTTAGGCGTCTGCCTATGGCTCAGGCCGTGATCCCAGCGTTCTGGGTTCGAGCCCCGCATCAGGCTCCTTGGCTGGTAGCCTGCTTCTTCCTCTCCCATTCCCCCTGCTTGTGTTCCCTCTCTCGATGGCTGTCTCTCTGTCAAATAAATAAATAAAATCTAAAAAAAAAAAAAGATGAAGAAAGTGGGTGCATGGGTGGCTCAGTCAGTTAACCATCTGACTCTTGGTTTCAGCTTAGTTCACAATCTCATGGGTCATGTGATCGAGCCCTGCATTGGGTTCCATGCTCAGTGGGGAGTCTGCTTAAAATTTCTCTCTCTGCACCTCTCCCTACTCTTTCTCTCTCTCTCACATAAATAAATCTAAAAAAAAAAAAAAAAAAAGATGGGCAAAGTTATATAAGAAAGAGAAAGAGAGGAGGGTATATATAATAGTATCAGACAAAATGAAGCTGAAGGCCAAAAGAACTAAATGAAACCTAGCAGGGTATGAACTGGTGTTAAAAGGTATAATGAATGCACAAAGAAGATAGAACAAACAGCAAAACCACAGATTATGGAAGACAAAAATTTGTAGAAATAAAGAACATGATCAAAGCATAATCTTTGTGAGAAATTTAATCACCTGTTTATTTTAGAATATTGTAGGCCAAAGAGACAAATAATAAGCAAGAATGTAGGGTATCTGTACAACCCAGTTAACAGGTTTAATTATGTTTACAAATGTGCTACAAAAGTTTACATTATGCATAGTATCTTTATATTATATATATATATATATATATTCTCTCCTGAAATATATTCTTCTCTTTTGCCCATTGAATGTTTACCAGAGGCTCTTGTGTACATGTATGTGTCCACAAAATAATGATTATAAGCTTTAAAGTGTAGAGATTTTGTGAACCAGACGTTCTGACCAAATTCTACTAAAACTATTAAGCCATGACTTTTCACTTCTCTGGCAGACCACCTAAATTTTCCAGGTTGTTTTTCAGTTTTTGTTCCCTAAGCCTTTCTTGGTAAGCAAACAAGTGTCCTGAGGCCAGCCTTATTCACAGATAGTCATCAACAATGGGAAGAAACTAGTTTCCTTGACAAACACTTATGTAGTACTAGTAGCAGTCTGTAGACTAGGACCTCTCCTAAGTGCTTTACAAATTATACCAGTGGGAATTTCCACTTTAACTAGGAAAAGATCAATAAGAAGTTTTTAAATAAAATCTCCCTCCCCTCAACTTGGTAATTTTACAAATGCAAATTTTAGAAATGAGATTCCATTCTTTGCCTATCTGATCTTAAAAATCAATACAAATTATAATATTTGCAGTGTGTTATATTGGCAAGTATTACTTACATCATCTTTATCAGGAGTATACATTAAATGACACTCAGGGACATTTTGATAACATGATAACATTTAATGTGAGTATGTGAAATTTGATTTCTGAAAATGAGAATAATCAAGAATGTGTTGCAAGGTTTACTTCATGAAATTCATGCCAGCTCTTTGCAAAAAAAATGGAAGCAAACGAAATGTTCTAAAACAGGAGATTAAATAAATTATGGTGCATCTACGTAGTGGGTTACCCTTCAGCTTAGTGCTTAGCAGAATAGATTCTGGCCACATACTTCGTGGGTTTGGATTCTGCTCTGCTTAACAGTTTTGGGACTTTGGACCATATAACCTCCCTTGCTTAATTCTATCACTTACAAAAATTTTGAATAATAATAGTACCCACCTTTGCTGGGTTGTTGTATGAAAAAAAGATGTGTTAATATGTATAAGGCATTACAGGCAGTGCTTGCCACATAGTAAATATTATCAAAGTGTTATATAGCTATTACAAAGGGGGAAGTAGCATATTTTTAGTCAGATGGGAAAATATTTATAGCATATTAAGTGAAAAGAGCAGATTTCAAGACAGCAAAAGATATATGACATCATCCCAATTTAGCTGATACATATTATACAGAGACGTACATATCTGCCGATTGATAGGCAGTATTACTGTATACAAGATTTCAAGGATAAACATCAAGGGTCTGTTATCAAGGCTATTGATATATCTGGTGAGATTATTTAATTTTTTTCTTCTATTAAGTTTTTTATTTTCTGATTTTTCTGAAAGGAGCATGTTCTGTTTTTGAAATATGGGGGGAAAGTTATTTCTTAAAACAAAAACGTCTTCCTCCCACTAGTTATTTCATTCTAATCACTAGAGGCTTGAGGAACAAATAATAGTCATTCTAGCTTTAGCACTTAACACTTGAGCCTCTGAAAGAGCACAGTAAAAACTGCATTTCTGTATGAAAAATAGTTCAGTGATTTTTCACTTCATCATATGTATTTCTAAGAGCATGTTTTTAATTGGAGAAAAGCTCTCGTTTGAAGACTGAAAGTTTCTATCTGGGACACTTAAATACTATAGAGAACTGAAAATTTCTTGATCTCAAATCTGTTCTGCTTCCCTTAAAACTGTGCCCTGGTAGTGTCAGACAATGTGCAATACCACCTGGAAGGACATGGCGGACCACTGTGGACATGAAGGCAGCCAAAGGGATCCACAGAGAAAACAGCTTTTTGGGAAAGGACTCAGAGTCTGCTGACTAGGGCCTTAGAATTCTCCAAAGTGAAAAGGCAGCATACACACAAAGGAGATCTAGCCTATAGTACATCTCTGGGATGTAAAATCCAATATTTACACAAAGGCTTAGCTCAAGGAAGGCATATTTTTGATCCTCAGCTGTAAATACTTAGTAACTGCCTAACAACACACCTATCATGGTTTTGAATATCCACAGAAAGGCATGCTCTCTGACAGAGCCTTGGGCAGAGTGGTGTTGACCTTGAAGCCTCTATGCTCGCTGCTTTATTAAAGTTTCATGCCTTCCATCGCAACAATTGCTGCATGAATTCTTTCACAGCTTCCAGCACTCTGCAAAAGCCATAGAGATGCGGCTAATTGAACCCCCCAAGAAACTGTGAGCATTGGGTGAGGCAACAGTTTGTTGTGGGTTTTTTTTCTTTTTCTTATTTTTTGTTTTGTTTTTTTTGCTGTGCCTTGAGGCAAAGAGTGACTCTTCTATCTTGCTGAAAAAACCCTCCATGTTGATTTGCATCTCAGCTTGAGAGTATCCTGTCTAAGGCAGAGAAATATTTTAAGTTTGGTTGATAAAGGCCATGCAGAGTATAGCTGGAATTCAAACTCCAGCCAGAACTATGTCTGGTGAGGAAAGCAGATACTTCTCATTTGCCCTGAGAGGTGGACAAGCTACATTTCTGTTGTTAGTTGTTAGAATAGTCTAGTCTTCTGCTTCATTAGAGAGCCCATAAGAGAGAACTTTTATTTTTTTTTTTAAAGATTTTATTTATTCATTTGACAGAGATAGAGACAGCCAGCGAGAGAGGGAACACAAGCAGGGGGAGTGGGAGAGGAAGAAGCAGGCTCATAGCAGAGGAGCTTGATGTGGGGCTCGATCCCGTAATGCCGGGATCACGCCCTGAGCCGAAGGCAGACGCTCAACTGCTGTGCCACCCAGGCGCCCCAAGAGAGAACTTTTAAATGGAAATTATTAAGCCCAGAATGGTGGTGGTTTCAGACCAGTGATGGTTCCTTGAGGGAAGGGAATGTGTTTACTTTCTTTATCATTGTTTTCCTAGCATGAATCACTGTGCCTGGTCCATGATAAAACTCTGTGAGTAGTGATTAAATTAAATCAGGAAGGAAAAGATTACAATTGCTATCTGTATTAGTCAGTTTTGCTACAGTAACAAACAGCCCCTAAAAGCTCAGAGGCAAAGGTTTATTCCTTGCTCATGTTTTGTCCTGTTCCACACGTCTTCTTTCCAAAAGCCCACAGCCGCTGTGTGGGATGTACACAGTGGTATGCAGGTATGCTGGCCAGCTCGTGCCTGCTCACTGCTCAAGAGCTGACAGTACACACCTCTTCTAACTCCACATTCAGTGATGTCATGTTGGTAGCCTGAAACCAACTATGTATTTACACCTTTGAAATTGGCAAATACTACAAATCAGAATTTGGGTTTTTTGCTTTTGTTTTTTGAGAGCCAATTTATCGGCACACCACTGGATTCAAAAAGCCAATGAGCTGGCAGAAAAACCACAGTTTCTTTAGGCTAAAGCAAATCACATGGCCAAGAATGACAACGGGGTGGGGACACATGCTCCATCTACAGGAGGCACCACAAGTCATACGGCAAGGATGGGAAAGGAGCAAGTAGTTGTGAACAATAACAACCTAGTGCTCTGTCTGGATAATCGTAAGTGATCAAACCCCAAATTGGGACATGTGGTATGACAAAATGTTTTAATGATTTGTGTATGTCTATTTTAACATAATTCTTACTATAAAAATACTGTTATTTACAAATGCTTACAATATGCCAGGTGTTGCATAGAGGAACTTTATATGTATGATTTCATATAATCCTCACTACAGCCCTCTGATGCAGGTACTGTTGTTATCCCCATGTTGCAGATGAGGAAACTGGAACCCAGGAAGTTCAGTGTTTTAGATTGGGGCTCCTGGACACAGACTCAGAGTTCTGAAGGGATGGTTAGTGCTGAGTGCTCGCAGTAGACCCAGCTGTAAGGAAGTGAGAAGGCCAGGAGTGAGCAGAGGGTGAACCTGCAGGGAGTTCTGGAGCTGGGATAGTCCTTCAGGGTTGTTCTCAAGTCATGGCCAGGAGGCCCCAGCAAATCACTCATGGGACACCGTGGAAGGGGGCACAGCCCGGAGCAATGCGGTTCTCCACAGACAAGAAAGACTCACAGAGTAATCTATCAACAGTGATATTCCCAGCAGCTGGAAGAAGGGTGCAACAGCCTGCAACAGGGAATCTGGGCAGAGCACCACAGTATTCACTACCTTAGGTAATATGCCCATGGTCCCACAGCAAGTAAAAGGCTAGGATTTAAACCCCGGTCCATCTGACTTTAACGTCTGTCCTCTTAACCCCAGTGCAGATTAGTGCCCATTGCCCTGTCTATCTCAGTCAGTTGCTACCATCTGGTGAAAAAAATAGCATTTCTGGTCCATGTTTATGGTTTCCAGAATGACTGAAACAGAATGTTTGAATTTGAATTGTTATTAAAAAGGTCAGTGGTATTATGCATTAGCTTTTGGTGTGGATGTTTGTGTACTTGTGTGTGCAGCACTAGCCCTGAGGAATGGGAAAGGGGATTATAAGGAGCAGTGTGTTAGGTGCATCATGTCTTCTTCCTTTCTTCTTGTACACAGCTTATCTCTCACATTCACAGTAAAAATGGTATCATTGGTTTAATATATCAGAGATGTGCCAGCTCAGGCAGTGGACATGCTTCCTTCCCTACCCTTAAAGTTAACCTGGGCCTGCTGAAGGGTCAGCTCATTGCCCAAGATTGCCCCAGCTTCCCCTAGGTCGGAGCCAGGGTTAGCCACTGTCAGAGATAAACAAAGCGGACACCAGTTAAAGTGGTAAGGACAGATTTCAATCAGTTATATACTATTGCAATAGGGAAAGGAGTCCAGCATGAACTGAACTCAACTTCAATTTGTACAGAAGTGACTGGGCATTTTAAAGGGAGAATGAAGGAATAGGGAGGTGATGAGCTAGGGCTCGGGAGAGTCAGGGAAGTGAGAAATTATAGAAAGTGGGAACGGGTGCTGGCCCATGTGAAACCCAACTGGGTTTGCTAACTGGTGCTTATGGAGTTTAGGCCCCTATCCTCTTACAGAGACTAGGAGACAGGAGCCCTATCTTCAGGTGTTGGCTGAAACAACCAGTAAATTCTTTTGGCAGAAGACTGACACTTTAAGGGGTCTAGGGTTGTGCTAGGGATGTGGCCATAAGCCATTAAAAACTTTGTTAGTGTTTTGTTCAAGTCTTTATGGGCCAAAGTTGAGGAGAGGGTTCAGAGGAACCTGGCTACAGTTTGGCCACAGGGAGGGTCTTGGTCACAACCAATTAGCAATAAGCAGCAGTTTAGTGGACCCAGGTCAGCTGCCCACTAGGCCCCTCTGATACCAGCCTTATCCAAAGCCAAGAGCTTTCCAACACTCCACTGATGACTCATATACACATGTACTCTCGCACACATGGTTATACTCTCACACACTCTGTGCTCATGCTTGCTCACACATACACATTCACTTTCTTTCTCATTAGCGCACACACACACACCTAGGCTACCTGTTTACGATCACAGTCTGTTCACTGCCCCTGCCCTGCGGCTGGCCCTCATCTCCAGACAGGCCAGCCTGTGGAGCTTCTTGCCACCTAATTAGTGAGCTGGGGCTGGGGTATACCCAAGGTCTTCTATCATCAGAGAAACCAGAGGAGAGATCCCTTTGTGCGGGGAAGGAAAGGTACAGGCGGAAGTGGAAGTTTTAGCCGGGAAAATCAGTCCCCCTGGAGTTCAGCTCAAAGGTTCCCCAAATTCTAGTCACTCAGTGACTTCTCATTCCTTTACCTGAGTCCACCCTCAGCCCAGTGCCTCCCAAGGTCTCAGGTCAGTGCGTGGTAAAGTCAGTGCTGGACCTCAGTCCAAAGCTTTTGGCTACTATCCATGGGTCTCACAGGAGACCCATGGATCTCATTGACAGGTCCTTTTCAAATTCACCAAAGAACTTTATGCAGGAAAAAAACTAGGTTAACTAGCTATGCCATGGTTTACACTATAATCTACCTTTTAAACATAATCAGGTTTCCTCATAATCAATCCTCATCCCCTCACCAACTCACCTTCCTTGGTTTTACATGCTCTCACCATGGGTGGTTTTTATTTCTTCCTGCATGAGTGAGAGAAGACTTCTCTTTGGACGGCGGAAGCAAAGAGCACAACTTTGGAGTCAGACTAGGGTTTGTGCTCCTGCTTTTATATGTGAGTCGTGAAACCTAAACTCAGGTATATCCTTTCTGAGCCTCTGCAAAATGGCAGGGTGGTGATTGGGATTAAATAGGATGCCCATTGAAAGCACCCAGCAGTTCCTTGCTAATAAGAAATGACCAATATTTTGTAACTGTTCGAATTTGTTGCCTTTACTTTTTAAGTATAGAATGTCAGTAATGTAGTAAGACTTAAAAATCAGCATTCCTTCCAGAAAAAATTGTTCTTCTAGAGGCCTCACTTCAGAATCACATTGCATCAATTGTCACTTTGCTCCTGTGTTTTGTGTTGACCCTGGTACCTGGGAAGGAGGTGGCCTGGGCCACAGCCCCTGAGCGGAGTGCACTGTGACAGAGTCACAGACTGTTGCTTGTGTGTGGTCTCACCTATGTTGCACTAATTCTTTAGGGTTGACCCTTTTTGACCTGTCCCATACCTGTAACTTCAGCTCACAGACAGCCAGGAAGCTTTCCTTCATTTGTCTAGATTGTCGCCATCTAATCTTCGTAGTAAACTGAGGGAGGAAATAACATATGAATGATGTTCACGGCAGAGCGAGGAAAGGAGACACCATCCTCCGCAGCTGGACAGATGCTCAGCAAGGAAGGTGTTGGTCAGGACTGAATCCCATCCCTGTCTGCCGAGCCTCAGTAATAGTGGGTTGCAAACCGTCCTCCCCCAGGGCTTCCAGGTTGAGCTTCTGATCCCTTATAACCTTCACTCCTTTGGAAGGTGAGGGGAATCTGGGCAGAATTGGAGGAGAAAAGCAGCACAGGAAGGAAGGAGGAGGGGAAGTGCTTTGTTTCCCTCCTTCAAGCTCTGAGCAACTTGCCCTCTTTCTGGGAGATCTTGGTGATTCAGAGCATGCTCTGAGCTCTTGCCTCCTCGGCTGCATTATTTCCCCACTCTCATTCACTTTCTGATCATGACACCTTTTCAGAAGAGTGGAAGACAGCTATCCAGGAAATCAGAATGGCATTGCTTAGGCATTATAAACCGCTTCTAATGGCTACTGGTACAGCCAAAGGTGCTGTAAGGAAAACACACTACGTATTTGCATCTTTGGTGTTCTGGTATAAATTCACAGGGCTGCTCTGCAGTGCTGAACACATTTCTGTTATCCCACAGCAGGAACTTAAATGCTTCTGGGAAACAAAATCAATCAATAATAATGTTCTTTTACATCAGCTATAGCTTATAAATGTGATCAAAAGCCTATCCTATAAAAGCAATGCACACATAAATCCTTATAATAAGAGCATTTTCTAGTGATAAATAGCTTCCAAGATTTTTCATTGTCTCCTGCTCAGTTTCTACAAGTTGGCAAAGCTTCAGAGAAAGGTTTTTAGATATTTATCTTACAATGCAGTTGTTTATCAAATACCGGAACCATTAGCCAGGAAGAAGGCATTCCTGCGCTTGAAAAGAGGCACAAAGGGAGGTAATCTGCAAATGAATTGATTTTTTCAGTTCACTTACTGCTTTGCCATAGAAAAACCTGGGAGCGGATGAGGCCAGTACTTCTTGTATACTACGGAGTCATTTTTTTTCTAAGTAGATAGCAGTACCTGGTCAACAATTCTTCATGGGTGTCAGGTCTAACTTACATTGCACAATTAAGTACCAGGCGGGGATACAAGAAATGAGGTGGCTTCAGTTCTGGGTAGCTGAATGAACGTGGCTTCTATATTCCAACATCCAAATGTGGTTACTAAGGCAGAGGTTATAATAAAAGGGGGAAGAAAACTGTGGTAACCAGCAAACTTTTGCTCGTTCAGAAGTAACAATGAGAATGTCTCCTTTGGAATATGTCTCTCATTGTGTTGCCTGCCCCTCTAAATGAGACCCTCCTACCCTCCTTCGTCCCCTGGGCTCTTGGAAAAAGTTCTTGAGAAAACTTTTACCCCAAATAATAGGTGCAGCTGGGACCTGGTAATAAATAATTGAGTAGCCCTTGAAGCATCGTAGGCTCACTTTGTGCCTTTTCTTACTCAGCTGTGTTGGTCTAGCCTCCCTGAGTCTGAGTACATAGATCCAAGTACAAGTGATGAAGGATATTCTCCAACAGATCCTGTTCCAGGGATGAATCTGCTCTGCAAATCTCCTCAGTCAATCTGCAGGTGTTTGTGAGCAGGAAGGAAGAAGGCAAATAGGAGTTAATAACCACGTGGCCTGGGTGGCTCAGGTCATGATCCTGGAGTCCCAGGATCGAGCCTTGCCTCAGGCTCCCTGCTCAGCGGGGAGTCTGCTTCTCCATCTCCCTCTGCTCCTCTACCCCAAACACCCCCACCTCATGCTTACCCTCTGTGTCTCCCTCTCAAATAAATAAATAAAATCTTAAAAAAAAAAGTTAATAAGAACCAACATTTATTAAGCATGTACCATGCACCAGAGGGGTTCTGAGTTTTAAATTATTTCATGCAAGGCCCATAACACCTAAGAATAGTAATAGTCTTCTAATTTTATGGAGGAGGTAGAACTATGTATAAAAGTTTGAACACGGGCGCCTGGGTGGCTCGGTCGTTAAGCGTCTGCCTTCAGCTCAGGGCATGATCCCAGGATCCTAGGATTGAACCCCTCATCAGGCTCCATGCCCCGCTGGGAGCCTGCTTCTTCCTCTCCCACTCCCCCTGCTTGTGTTCCCTCTCTCTCTCTCTCTCTCTCTGTCAAATAAATAAATAAATAAAATCTTTAAAAAAAAAAAGTTTGAACAGCCAGTAACTGGTAGCATTTATGAATTCAGAGTAGTTCCCTTAACCATTACGCATAGCTAGCAGGAACTTTTGCATTGGTGAAGGCACTAAACCCTCATGATAACCCAACTACAAAACATTATTATGCTTCCCATTTTTTACATTGGAGTAACTCAGGCACAGGTAACTTTCTCAAGGTCACATTTAGTAAAGGACAGCAGCAGAATTGGAACCCTTCCAAGGCCTGTGTTCTTTCTACCTCCCCACATTGCTTCTATCAAGCATTTGGCATGCATATTTTTAAAGAGATCCAGTGCCCAACTTTGTATTTAATAAGGCAAATATAAGAGAAGAACTTTCACTTAGCCTTATACTCTCTAGCTCTATCCATGTGGTTGCAAATGGTAAGATTTCATTCTTTTCTATGGCTGAGTAATATTCCCTTGTATATATATACCACATCTTCTTTATCCATTCATCTCTTGATGGACACTTGGGCTGCTTCCATAGTCTGCCTATTGTAAATAATGCTGCAATAAACATAGGCATGTGTGTATCTTTTCAAATTAGTGTTTTTGTATTCTTTGGGTGAATACCCAGTAGTGGAATTACTGGATCATTTGGTAAGATGAAGGGGATTAAATGTAGCCTTAATTTGATGAGCACTGAGTAATGTAGAGAATTTTTGAATCACTCTCTTGTACACCTGAAACTAAGATAACACTGTATGTTAACTACACTGGATTTAAAAATTTTTTAAAAGACACAGAAACATTCATTAGACCAAGAGATATAATTTTAAGATTCTGCCCTTTCACTTGAAAGGGAAGAGTGGTTGAAGTATTATGTTGGCAAGGAGGGGAGTGGGCTTTAGTTTTCAAAGAAGATGTTGTGGGAATGGAGTTTGTCTCTGTAATTTACAGGAGAGATGGGAGGATATGCCTAGGCTGCTAGGAGAAGACTTTGCATCAATATTCTTCCTGCCCCAGACCCAGACCAATAGCACTTTGGCCTAAATCATTTTGACAATTATCACATCATCTGACTCACTGTTTTCTTTTAATTTCAAATTAAATAAATTATTGCTGAATTAATTAAATGAATTAATGAGATGAGGAAATTCCAGACAGATATCCGGGGGCAAGGGCCTCCGAAATGGCCAGTAGTTTCCCCTGCTTCAGAGGACAAAGTTCTCAGGAGCCTGTGGAAGGTTCCTGGATGCCATTATTGCCAGAATCCTCATGTACAAATGTTGGCTAAATGTCCCAAGCTCTGACAAGAAGAATCTGAGGAGGTTGAAAACTCCTGGGTCTTGGATTAAACAACTCTGTACGACCTTGTTGCTACTTCCTGAGATTATAGCTCCACGGTTTCCTTCTTTATCTTTGCAGAGCCAGCTCTCCCAGGCCCTGAATGGACTGTCAGACAGGGCCAAAGAAGCCAAGGAGTTTCTGGTGCAGCTCCGCAACATGGTCCAGCAGATCCAGGTATTGGCAGCACCTGAGACAGAATGCAACACCCGCCCCCACCCCCCCACCCCGCCATGGGTTCAATGTAGCTGCATCGTGGGGAAATTTGTTTCTTCTACTTTTCTGTGTTGTGGGGAAATTCCAATTATTTTTTCCTGCTCTCTTCTAATACAAACACACGTGCAGATCAACTTCAAATATGCCCCCTTCTCGAGGTGGTTCTATTTTGCCCACAAGCCAGCAATACAACATGGTTTTCCAAATAGCTCCTGTCTTCAGCACTGAGTCCTAATTCTCTACTACTGTGGATTCAGAAAGAGGCCTCTTTCTGAATTCAGAGTCATAATTGTTGAGTTTTTTAATCTCCACAGGTTCCCAAAACACCTTGTAATAATTATATCTTATCTGATAATAACAAACAGGTCACATTTTCCCTTTTCTCCCTCCCTCCCTCCCTTCCTTCCTCCTTCCCTCTTTCCTTCCTTCCTGCCCATAGTAATTCTTCTTCTCTACTTAGACACTTAAATATTTTCCAACCAAGATCCCCCCTGGTAGTATAATTTCAGATTGCTTTATTTGGATGCAATGACCCACAGATCGGCCCACATTTGAGAGCTTGTGAATTCTCCACTGTTGCTAAAGGGAAGAACCCATAAACTGCACGAGATGCTTAAATAATGACGTTCTGCACTGTTTACTGTTCTTATGTTCTGAGGTTGCCTCACAGAGATAACCTCCACTCTGGCCTCCAGTAAATTGCTTTCTGAGTTAATATTTAACCCATGTCAAGGTAGAAATATCTTTTTAAATGTAAGCCAGACTTTCAAACATCTCACACTGATTTCCTCACCCTTTTTTGCATATATGCTCATGTTAAAACTTTTGATTCCCTAACAACCTAACAGTTGTACACTTCCCTCTGTTTTCCAGAGCAACAGAGGTTATCAGTCAGTCCCTTCTTTGCTTTTGTCTCTGCACCCCACCTCTTCATCAGAGCAAAGCTTTCTTTCTGCTCTGCCTCAGAACCTGTAAGAAAGCTGCCCTCATCCTCCCAATATTGCCCTGCATGGGAAATAAAGAGCTCTTAAACGATGTTTTCTATAGGACTGCTGAGTACTCACAAGCAGTTGTCATGAAAGCCAAAACTTCACACGTAGAAGTCGTTGCTCTAGCAGTTACTAATGCACACCTTAAACGAAGAAGATCTGGCATTTGAGAAGTTATCAGATACCTATCGGTATGTCCTTGTATGAAGAGACGCAGTTCTTTATGACTTTGGGAGTAAATTAAAATTCGATCGGCTAAGCTGTTCTTTTTTGCCAGCCCGTAAAAGCTTACGGTTGACTCAGTCGGATGCTATTTTTTTCAGTGCTATTCGTGTATATTGAGTATTCATCTTTCATTTGCTATGAATTACAATTGTTTTGCAGATTATGGTTTGACACTCAAAATTACATATTGAAAGGATGACTGTTCATGAATGCTTATGATTTAGGAGAGAATTGCTTGAAAGAAATGTCTACATCATGTATAGATTTAAATCAAGTAAAGAGTTAGGTCTGGCATTCGATTTAAAATCATGGAGAAGCTATAATTCATTTAGAACGTGGTTAGCTTTCTCTCCACAAGTGGCTGGTTCATAACCTGTACGGTTGGTGGATGCCTGCTAAATATACTAATTGTTCTTGACCACCTATGCACATTGTTTGCTTTCCTTAATGAAAGGAGCAAGTACTTTTGCCCATGATTATTCTTATAAACTTCTGTTGTCACTGGGTTATTATTTTAAATTGAAGACCACTGCCATCCTCTTTCTTCTCTTTCTTCTTGAATTTAAAGATTCTTTAATTCTCCTTCCTCCACCACACACAACCCATTCAGGCAGCCAGCCTCTCTGAATGCCACCTTCCACCATATATAAGTGGACATAACACCGTCTCTCAGAAGGATTCGTGTTCAACTCTACAAACTGAGCTTTATTTTACACAATATAATGTGAACTGTGGAGATGATTTCCTTTTGATAAAAACAAATTTATTAAGTAATATTTATCTTTTTCATTGTAAAATTCAAGGGAACACTACCACTGTAGAGTGAAATTTATCCAGTTACTTTAAAAATGCTAAATGTGCATTGTGGACTTCCTTTTCATCTCCTTCAGCAGGGATTTCCACCCCACAAATGGGCAGGGGAGCTCTGTTTTTTCTGGCAGCCCAAGGAGCCCAGAGGCTTTGGGGCTAAGACATGTGCTCTCTTGTGCAGGAGAACAGTGTGGAGTTTGAAGCTTGCCTTGTGGCCCAATGTGATGCTCTCATTGATGCCCTCAACAGAAGGAAAGCCCAGCTGCTTGCACGTGTCAACAAGGAACATGAGCACAAGCTGAAGGTGAGTGCTGTGCCATGGGGAGAGCGGAAAGCCAAGGAGCCAGGCTCCCAGGGCCAGGATGGACAGGCTAGATGGGTAGGCCAGATGCCCACAGTCTTGGGTGGCCAGTGGCCTGGAGGGCAAGGAGCCAGCATCCCTTCATTCACCATGCACGCCCCCATTTATCTCACTGGTATTTGTTGAGTGACTCCCCTGGGTCAAGAATTACTCTGGGTACAGGCACAATTAGGTAAATAAAAATTACTGCCCTCATGAGGCTTATATTCCACCAGAGGGGATAAACAATAAGCAAGATAAGTAAGTAAAATATGCAGTATTTAGTAAAAAGCACTAAGAAAAATAATAAGGACTAGGGAATGTGAAGTACTGGGGAAGGGGGTTGAAATTATAGACTGGGTGGCCAGAGTGACCATACAGAGGCAAAGGTCCTTTTGAAATAGGAATGGAAACCGTACTTTGTAGAAAAAAAACAAGATTTGTCTTCACTTCTGAAGTGAACTGTGCAACTGGATAGCTGCACAGACTTTTATCATCATACTGTGGAATCAATTGATTATGAGTTTGGGGCCCCATTGGCAAAAAGATTGCTCTTCCTGAAGACATCTGATACCCCATCCATTGGAGCAGGGCAACAAGATGTGGGAGCAGGCTGGAGAGATGGGAAGGACCCAGCAGGAGAGAGCTCAGAAGTAGGCAGTCAGCAGAGGTCCACATGCATTGCCAATAAGCCCCAGGGTAGCTACCAGAGGGTGGAGGGTAAGGGGTATGCAGTGCCAGCCTGCTTAGGGCAGAGGGAGAGGTGAGGTCGAACTACAGGTTCTCTGGTGGGGTTAGGCAGTCAACATCAGGGAGCTTCAATAGTGGGCAGCAGAGAATGGATACGACCTCAAGGGAGCTCATGAAAAGCCCCGTAAGCATCAGATACACCTAGATGGTTTGGAACAGGCTGTAGTCTCCAAAGAATAGGGGAAGGCCCCATTTCTAAACAAATGGGATTCCAGTAGGAGAACCAAGGAAGAGTTTCAAAATGAAATAAGAGAACACTGCTTACAAGATTTGGGGCTCAAGCTTAGTGGCAGGGAAGCTTCAAGCCAGGCCAGTACCCATCTTATGGTTACCAGGCAATAAACTAGTTGCTAACTAGGGCATGAGTCCGTGGCAAGATCCGTGGTAAGACTGGCAATGCTGAGCCCTGAGCAGCAGAATCACCAACCTTCCAACTTTACTCTGTGCCTCAGCCACACACCGGGACCCCGAGCCCCAGGGGGCGCGGCCAGAAGGCAGGGGGCCAGGCAGCCTGATACAGAATAGGCGCTCCCCAGGGAAGCTTAGTTTTCTCCAAAAGTAAGAAAACCCCAATCTAGCTTCCTCCTCTAAGAGGCTCCCTCTTCCACGGCCCACCTGCTGCAAAACACAGAGCCACACACCTGCTTTTTCCTTCCAAACAGTCAGTGTTATATAATGTGGCTGGAATATAAACCTTTCTCCCCGCCTCAGGTGTCACTCTGAGAGGGCCTCTAGAACTGCACCAGGCAGGAGGTAGAGCTGGGATAACAAGGCCCAAGCCTGAAAGAGCTCCTGAGGGCTAAGCCCCATGAGGAAGTTTGCTGGCCTGACCCCCTCTGGTGCTCGGTCAGGGCCATATCTCTCTGAACATTCCTGATGAGACCGTGGCCGTACAGTTTTATCAAGGAGAGGCACAGAAGATTCCTTGATAAAGAAAATTGCATGGCTTGAAGTTAAATCTGAAGCAGGAGTTGGGAAAGAAAAGTGCACAGGGCTCTAACATTCAGAGAGCCTCAGCTCTCTCTTCCTGTTGGTTTGGACAGGAAACCAAGGCTGGCAATGATAACACTCCTTCCAGAGACGCCATTACTGTTTCTTAGTGGTGGGTTTAACTGGAAGACCCTGTTAGGTTCATCCTAGAACGAACTCAAACCTGTTTCCATACCTGCTCTAACATTACGAACAGAGAGTCACTATAGCCCTTCATCGCACACCCTTCAGACACCTAGAACTTTTATTGTACAGTGGAACTCAAATATCACTGGAATCGCTTGGAGTTCTTTAAAGTAAAACCGTAGCTGTGTTTAGGAAATGAGCTGAATGGCTGGGTTTTCCCTCTACATGGTAGACCAACCATTTTGGTATGTAGTCACCAAATGTTAACTTTTTCTCAGTGGAAATCTCTTTTTTAAGACATTGCAGACACCTTCTTGGTATCTTTAAACAGAACACGGTGAACCATTTGTGATAAATCATACACGGCCTATGGCGGCCACTGCAGGTTTTCTACATGGCAGAGCCATGAGGGCAGCGATCTGGACAGAAAAGGGAATTGCAGATTGAGAAAGCATCATTTATCCATATTAACAGCAGCAGAGGGGCATGAGAGCCCCTAGGAGCCCCTGCATAGTGCTGTCCCTGCGGGATGGGCTGTGCGGGGGCGGGGGGGGGGGGAGCACAGATAGAGACCTCACAGGAACGGCTGCTACTCGTTGCTGAGACCACGTCCGGGGACAGTCTGTACTGGTGACCTGCTCCAGCGGGGCACACTGATGCTCCCGGGGCCACGGAGCAGAGGCAGCTGCCTGCTCTCATTCCACCCTGCCCAGCGTGGAGTGCCCTGCCCCAGATCCCCAAGAGCCCCGGAAACAAGAGGCAGGTGGCTGGTTGTCCCTCACGGCAGCAAAGCTGTTCTGTCTTCTGTTGTGAGCGATTTGTTTCTCTGCTGTTTTCAGCGGATTGTATGTCCCTACTAAAAACCGCCAGCAGCGCCGACAACCCTGGGACTGCGGACGCCAGCCTCCAAGTCTCCCTCCCTCTGCTTTTCTCCTCCTGCCTTTCCCCTTTCTTGTCATTTCTGTTGCTACTCAGATTTGTGAGAAAAGACTGGCCTTTTATAGACATCCCTTGCCAAGCACAGTACTTCTTTCTGTCTTTGTTGGCTGACCCATCACTCACAGTCGGGCAGGGATAATCTTATGGTCTTCCGCTCCCCTTTGGCAGAGTTCTCTAGGGGCCTGCTTTTCGCTGACAAAGAGGAGAGTTGTGTGTGTATTTTTCTGGCAACTTTCTCTTCTTGAGCAATCCAAAAGGCTGGGGATGCTGGAAAGGGAGTGTGTACAAAGCCAGTCTTTATCATCTCCTCATGCCCCTCTCTGAAAGCACTGATTGCTTGAGCAGATTGGATGGTTCTGGTTCTGAGACAAGCCCGAGCTGAGAGGTGAAGAGCCCAGCTTCTGTGTCATAGAACACGGGGTGTGAGGACACACTTTATCACTTACTAGGTCTCTAACTGTGGGCAAGTCTCTGGCTCAGTTACTATCACCTGTGGGTAAAATCAGGCCAGAAGGGGTGGTCACCTCACAGAGCATTGCCAAGCACTTAGCACAGTCCTCAGGAAATGTTAGCCCTTAATGTTGTTAGCATTGAGAGAGAATGCCTGGAAATGTAGTGGCATCAAGCACACTGAAGTGCTCCTAGGGACTTACTTTCCCTTAATACCAGAGTATGTGGTGTAGAATTAGTCTATACACAGGTGCGATTGCCTCTGAGCCTAAGAAAGTGGCTTGAGTTTTTAATTGATCACCCTATAAAATAGTTCACAAAGTTTGGTGAGCTATTTTTAAAGTTAGTAAAAAAAGGCTTTGAGACATATGTATGCAGCTGTGACCATATTTTAAGAATATTTGAGATATAAATTATGGTTAATACTATTCTGTGGTTTGAAAAAAAAAACACTGGGAGACAGATTTCTATTTTCAGGATGTGGTGAATGAATCAAATGTCAGAAAGCTACTGAAGGGGAAAAAATGCTTTTGAGCTTTCAAGAAATACTACTGATTCGTGGTTGGGACAACTTGGGCAAAATCCCCACAATAAGCACCATAAACCGGATCCCCCAGCTGTCTTGTTTGAACTAGGTGTTTTGTTACCATTCTTCCTGGGCCTTCCTGACCTGAGTAAGGCCTTAAAATATCCTTACTGTCTGTGATCCGCACAGGGAATTTGTGACTACGTTTAAATGTGCCATTAAATGAGATCCATGGTTTTCTCAGGAAACTTACAAATGTCATTTCTCTTTTAGTAACCTCAAAGAAATATCTGAGAATGGTTTTTATTTATGTAACACTCAGAATTTGAAATAATTCTACAATCGTCTTAAATGTATATTTGCTCCAATATATTTTAGAGTAAATTCATATGAATAGTACAAGGTGACAGGTGTCTTCTTGGTTACCTTTCAATTCTAAGATTGTCTGGAAGAAAATAAAGTTATAGTTATTAGAAAATATTCTGAAAAAGTCTAATCTTTAATTTCCATGTGTGGTTGGTAAATGAACGTACCAACAAAATTACGCAGCGAGAATGCTAAAAGATAATGATAAAGTTTGCTGTTTTTCACAGCTTTTCATTTTTACAGCAGACCTCCACATCCCAATTGTAACTATATACAGAATGTTTGACTTTGAAACCAAGTGTACTGTTGGACTTTGTTAGAGTCATATCATTATTGTCATCATTGTCTTTATTATTATTTACCATGTATTGCCTGTCATGCTCCCATTATGTTTATTTTAAAAATTAATTATATGGTCATATAATGCAGAGTACAGATTTACACTAGGGACATTATTGTCTTGTCAAATTGCTTACTTAAGCTATTTTGCCGTTGCCTCAAAACAGGCTAGTAATCTTTTGATTTAGATTGGGCGGGGGGATGGGAAAGAAAGAAAGAGAGAAAGAGGGAGAGAAGGAGGAAGGGTGGAAGACAAACCTATCCAAGCTTACAGATTTTTTTTTAAATAATTAGATAGGATTTGACTGGCTAGAGCCATTACTAGAAAGAAAAAGCAACAAATTTAAGCCAATAATCAGCTCAAACCCAGTAAAACTACTGGCAATAAGGTTCTATAAGTCCATTACAATGAAGACATTTGGAAAAATTAGGCACACTGGAACACTTGAAACCTTTGACTGCCCTTCGGGGGCCAACTCTAAAATTTTAACCACAATTATTATGGATTATAAGGCTATCATTAATGGGAAATTCATTTGGCAAATGCTGCGATCCTCTGCTTCCTACATGTAGGAACAAAAGTCACAGAGGGACGGTACAGGACAGAGTGCCCTGGTGCGCATGGAATCACCAGGATGCCACCACACACAGCTGGAGCTCACCACAGTTAGGGGACACTCTTCTGAACACTCTTTACCCACTTTGGCAATGTCAATGGAGGACAGCCACAGACCTTCTTTAACACCCTTTGCCTGATCTCAGACTGAGTGACATCCCTTACCTCCAGAGGGCAGTAAACACATACTTTGAAGGTGAGAGTAATGTGTGTCTCCCTGCACCTCGCAGCCTGCAAAATACCATGTTGTATGCATCACTTTTACTGTGGCCCACGATAAATGGTAAATGTTCTCCTGAGTGGGTGGGACCACACCAAAACCCGTATCTCTCCAAAGGACTTGTATTTCTTCATTAACTTCTCTGTACGGGGATGTCGTATTCCACACACTAAGTGTGTACTTTGCATACTCCACTCAATGTTTATTGATGAGGCTATTGGTGGCATTCACACTTTTGGAATGGAAATTTCAGTTTTGCTGTTAAAATCTCAAGCCTTCTAAAACAGATACATGTTTTATTTAATAGAGCTAAACAATCCTTTTCTTGATTAAAAATGCAAAGCCTCAAGACTGGTCCTTGAAATGATTTGTTGCCATGTGGGTAAATTAATAACATTAGTACAGAGAGTGGTATCAAGAGAAGGCGGGGGAATAGTTGCCTATAATCATGTGGGAGAATGGTGGCATGTGAAATATTAAAAATGCTCTTCCTTAATTTAAATGCCTCTAAGTTTTAGTGAATATAATGATAATATAGGGGATAATATTCTACTCTAGGAAAAAAAAACACAAGAGAATTTGTTATTTTACTAGATGAATCTCATGGCCATCTCTTCACCTATAACTCACAAGTGAATCCATTCCAAGCATTTGTTGGTCATCTTGCTTTAGGAATGATGGTACATGTAGAAACTCCTCTCACTGACCGAAAGGACCTGTGAAGAATAAATTCTTCAACCTTGCATCTTGAGAGTACTTGTACCTTACATAGAAAAAAAAAAAGGATTACCTTATATACTTAGGGAAACTGTTTTAAGCTGTGATGGGAAAGTATAAATAATATTTAAGAAAGAATTTCTTGAAATAAGAGAGAGAATGTTAGTGTTTACTTAGACTAAAAATTCATTAGTGGTATCCCTGCAGACCCCATGATGAGAGAAAACAGTATGAGTGAAAGTATTTATTAAGAAGAATAAATAAAAATTTTAAAGAGCCACACGCACATAAGATGGAGAGGTGAATGGAGGTAGAGGAAGGTGTCAAGGTCAAATTGGGTAAGATAAGGAAATTCACTTTAATTAACTTCAGTTCTTGCTGCTGGCTGTGTTACATGAGCTGAGTGGAGGGAAGAGATTGGTCTACTAGAGACGGGATGGGAAATGTAGTTGTGGATAGGCAGAACAGAATTTTACACTTGTATAAGCTATCACGGATTACTCTATGCTAGTGAAAATATTTGAGCATTCAGAAGGACACAGCAGTCCGTTCTCAAACTCACCTTTTCTGAGTAGGTGTCAGTGACATATCTTGACCCAAGGAATGACCTTAATAAATTTGCCACTTAACAAAATAAAAACGTTCAAGTGATCAATAGGACTTGCCATCCTGAACAGATGGGGACCGCTAATAAAATTGTGAAAGCCTTCCCTGAAACTATGAACTAAAGATTACTTCATTGTCCCCAGAGAGCTGGTTTAGGCCATAATGCAGATGAAAGCGGGAAGATTGTTTCCCAGTCCCTGTTTGTGTCATTCTTGCAACTTGCACATTTCCTTCCTAAGAAAAGGAACTGTTAACTCCAGCCAGCTGCAAACATGGTGCGAATGGTTTCTCTGGAGCCTCAGAGCAACTGCGCAGAAATGTGGAACTCAAAGAAAAAGTGACGTGGCCTGGCTTCCCAGGAATTGTTTTCCCAAAAAATAAAACAAGAGATGAATAATAATAGTAGTAGAAATAACACAGAGTGAAGAAGGTAACAAGTAAGAGAGCTGATAAAAACACTCAACTAGAGAAAAAATATTTATACTCTTAGAAGATCTAATTATTTGGCTGATTTCCATAGGATGGAAAATCTTGCCAAATTAATTCAGAAACTAGATGTCAATTACAACACACCCAAAAGTGCTGCTTCTGGGAACCCTGTAGTTTAATTTTTAGCAGTGATTTTTATCACAGGCTTTTGGGATCATTGTGAAATGGTTGATTAAAATGTAAAAAGATGGGCCAAAATCCATTGTTGCAACAGTGAGAGTTGAGAGCCAGGAACTTAGGGATATTGAGTCCTTCCAAGAAGCTTGAACGATGGAATACAGGAGCCAATGGCAAAGCCCCTCTGAAAGTCACCAACTCTTTACTACAGTGAAGCTTCTTACAAGTCGTTGGAGAGCCCCAACATTCAGACACTCCTTTGGCATCAAATGAATCTTGCTTAAGAAGGAAGTTTATAGAAGCAGACATGGAATTTTATGAGGCTTAATTACATATTTATTTCAGTACATTTAGGTCATAAAATTATCATTGATCTGAATGCTCTGGGAAATAAAAACGACAGTTCAAGTCTATTTTGCCTCAGCAGCAGACTCACTTTGGGTTACAATGCCCAGATCTAGTCTGTGCTTGTTATTCACACTTGAACACCAGTCAGTTATGCATGCTCAGTCCTAGGACAGATGCCATTTGGATAGTGATTGCCGACTGCTGAGGCTTCTGCTATCTAGAAGCATTGATGCACTGGCTACCAAAATATCAGAACATTTTCTGGGAACAATTTAGTTATACCTAAGATAGCAGAGAGTAGCATATTAGCTGTAGGTCACCTGTCCTGGGTTTTTTAATATATTTTGGGTGTTTGGTGGTTTTCCCCCCTAAGAAGCAGAAACTTAACCTTCCTGTTTACTTTTTATTAAAAAAAAATAAAATAATTTGCATTCCACAAGCCCAGACCAACAGATAGGGGTGGTGGTTTGACAGAATACTAGATGTCAGAAGAAAATAAGTCAATCACTGAATTTTAAATTTGATCTCCCCTCTCCCCTCCAAAAATCACAAAACAATCTTCACATTAAAGTTGGTTTCTTTCACCAATTCTGATATGGAGATTTTAAATCCTACACTTTTTTAAAATTTTTAATTTTATTAAAAGTGAAAAAGTGGTAATAAATCATCTGTCAAAAAATTAGGAGACTCCATAGAGCCAAAACAATCGTGTAAAAGGACAGAACTGGAGTTCTCACGCTTCCTGATTACATAACTTAACAGCCACGCTACAATAATGAAAACAGTATGATTTTTGACAAGGGTGCCAAGACCATTCAGTGGGGAAAGGGCAGTTTTACAACAAATGACACCAGAAAAACTGGCTATCCACATGCCAAAGAATGAAGTTGGACCATTACCTAACACCATATACAAAAATTAACTCAAAATGGACCAAAGACCTAAACTTAAGAACTGAAAGTATAGAACTCTTAGATGAAAACACAGGGCAAATGCTTCACGACACTGGATTTGGCAGTAATTTCTTGGATATTGCACCAAAGGCACAAGGGACAAAGGAAAAGGTAGACAAATTGGACTTCATGAAAATTTATAAATTTTGTGCATCAAAAGCAAAAAAACAAACAACCCAATTAAAAAACAGGCAATGGACTTGAATAGACATTTATCCACAGGAGATATACAAATGGCCAATAAGCATATGAAAAGACGCTCAGCATCACTAGTCATTAGGGAAATGCAAATCAAAACCACAATGAGATGCCACTTCACACCCATTAGAATGGCTATTATTATTTTTTTAAAAAAAGATAGTAATAAGTGTTGGTGAGGATGTGGAGAAATTGGAACCCTTGTGCATTGCTAATGAGAATATAAAATGGTGCAGCTGCTACAGAAAACAGTATGATGATTTCTCAAAAAACTAAAGTAGAATTACCATATAATCCAGCAATTCCACTTCAGGGTATATACCCAAAAGAAGTGAAACACTTTCACAGATACTTGTATACCCACATTCATAACAGCTTTATCCACAATAGCCAAAGGTAGAAGCAACCCAAGTGTCCATCAATGGATGAATGGATAAACAATATGTGGTATGTACTTACAATGGAATATTATTCGGTCTTAAAAGGAAGGAAATTCACGAGTGCCTGGGTGGCACAGTCAGTTAAGCTTCTGACTCTTGGTTTCTGCTCAGGTTGCGATCACAGGCCCTGCATTGGGCTCTGTGCTGAGCATGAAGACTGCTTGCGTTTCTCTCTCCCTCTCCCTTTGCCCCTCTTGCTCATGGTCTCTCTCTCCCTAAAACAAATAAATCTTTAAAAAAAAGGAAGGAAATTTTGACATCAGCTACAACATGTATAAACTTTGAAGACATCATGCTAAATGAAATTCGCTAGTCACAAAAGAACAAATACTGTATGATTCCACTTACATGGAGTCCTGGAGTAGTCAAATCCATAGAGACAGAAAGTAGAATGGTGTTGTTGCCAGGGGCCAGTGGGGAGGGAAGAATAGAGAGTTATTGTTTAATGGGTACAAAGTTTTAGTTTGGAAAGATAAAAACAATTCTGGAAATGGATGGTGATGACAGTTGCACAACAATATGAATGTATTTAATGCCACAGAATTATCTAATTAAAAATAGCTAAGGTTGGGACACGTGAGTGGCTCAGTCAGTTAAGCATCTGCCTTTGGCTCAGGTCGTGGTCCCGGGGTCCTGGATTGAGTCCCATGTCAGCCTCCCTGCTAAGTGGGGAGCCTGCTTCTCCCTCTCCTCCCTGCTCGTTCTCTCTCTCTCTCTCACTGTCACTATCTCTCTCTCAAATAAATAAATAAAATATTTTTTAAAAAAGAGCTAAAATTGTAAATTTTATGTTATGTATATTTTATCACAATAAAAAAAAAATGAGAAACACACACCAGCAATAATAAATGGATGAATTGTCAAAAAAAATTAGGAGGAATTTAAATGTACAAAAATAGAGGAACAGGAATGATTAATTAGTTATGATAACCCACTCAGTGCGATATTTATGGAGCCAGTAACATCTATTGATGGTGGCAACATGTAAAATGCCTATGGTATAGTGTTAAGTGGGAAGGAGGTAAAATTGTCACATATTATGATTGCAACTATAAATATATCTAGCTCAAGGATGAAACCTAAAAGGAAATATCAAAATGCTTTAAAAATTTGCATTAGAATGGTGAGATGACTGCTTTTTTTGTCTATTTTCCAACTGTTTTTTGAAAGTAGATGTAATAATCTTTAATGGAAAATGTAAAATCAAAACTGAAAAGGAACAAAGAAAAAGCTTTTTTTCAATAATTATTATTAAAACTCCTTTTAGTTATTATTTATAAAATCCAGAAGGCTGGATACTTTTGAGGCTTTTGCAAAGTAGTATAAATATCAAGGATGTAAGTAATTGACGTTCCTAGAAAACTTGTTCCACTCTAGCCTCAGAAACCACTTCAGGGGGGCGCCTGGGTGGCACAGCGGTTAAGCGTCTGCCTTCGGCTCAGGGCGTGATCCCGGCGTTATGGGATCGAGCCCCACATCAGGCTCTTCTGCTATGAGCCTGCTTCTTCCTCTCCCACTCCCCCTGCTTGTGTTCCCTCTCTCGCTGGCTGTCTCTATCTCTGTCGAATAAATAAATAAAATCTTAAAAAAAAAAAAAAGAAACCACTTCAGGATTTGGGTTACTGAGCAGAGGACATGGAAAATGAGCATATTCGAAGAAAGAAACTTTCCAAGGACTGTCGTGTTTGACACTGGGCAAAGACAGCTTCCCAGAGGCAGAAACTACACATTCAGAGAGATGCCTTTCTAGGGTAAAGCAGACTCGCAGCACGGTAGAGAGCCTTTCAAACTGCTCTCCCACGGGCGCCTGGGCGGCTCAGTCAGTTAAGCGTTTGCCTTCAGCTCAGGTCATGATCCCAGGGTCCTGGGATCCAGCCCCGCATCGCTCGCTGATCAGCAGGGAGTCTACTTCTCCCTCTCCCTCTGCTGCTCCCCCTGCTCATTCTCTCTCGCTCTCTCATTGTCTAAATAAATAAATAAAAATCTTTAAAAAAAAAACAAAACAAAAAACTGCTCTCCCAAATGAGGCAGTGACTGCTTCTAAGTGAGTTATACTCAAAACTTAACTCTGCGTCCATCTTTGGCTTCCTTGCTGTCATTAGCTCATTGTCTTTCCCCATCCCACCATCCACTCAGGGAGAAGAATCAGAATGAGAAAGAATTGGGGTCAGATGGGGACGTTTGCTCTTTAGAAGAGAGGCACAGGGTGGGAGCGGGTGGGTGATTGTTCACAGAACAGAAGCTGCAGCCACACCTCGGGTTACTCAGCTCCTCGTAGACTCTCCAGGACCTCCCACTTAGAACAGCTCACAGTACCAGCTTCCGGGAAGATGGGGAGCAAGGGAAGCCTGAGGAAGACGTCCCTTCAGGCACCACAGTTTGCTGCTTTTTCATCCTGTGCCACTTTGGACCATTCTGTTCTCTCATCAATCCTAGGTGGTTCGAGATCAGATCTCTCACTGCACAGTAAAATTGCGCCAGACCACAGGTCTCATGGAGTACTGCCTGGAGGTCATTAAGGAAAATGATCCTAGTGGCTTTTTGCAGGTAAGTGCCAACTAGTTTCTACTTCAGATTCTCAGTGTCCCATGAAACTCAGTCTACAGCGCCACAGCCAGACTCCCCGCAGCCCTTGCTGAGCATGGATCCCTCCACAATGGAACCCACCTTCACACTGCCATGCACATGTGGGCACCAGCAAAACTCCACTGACTTCCTGAAAGTCTCTGCCACCATGTGCTACAAGATTGAGAAGCATATGGGCTTCTGAAAATTTGTTTTTGTTCATGTTTAATCATGAAAATGTAATTCCCTGTAAGTTCCTCCAAAGCAGAGTTACTGCCTTGCCTAAGAACTGGGTCCCTTTCCACTAATATCTTGGACAGCGTTGTCAGCTAGAAATGTCTAAATATGCAAGGCTTTCACCTTCTTGACAGTTTCTACCAGCCAATTAATCAGTGATTTCCCAAATAAAGTGAAATGTTTTCATTCCTTGGATTTCTCATGATTTTTTCAGTGTTGATTGTTTTAATGAGATGTGATGATGTCAGCTGAATTTTACTTAAGTTTTGATCTCAATGATTAAGGGAGCTTTTATTAAAGAATACATAGATTCCTTCCAATTTGCATTTTATCAAACTGGCCAAGAGTGACAAAGGAGATTAAATAAAAGAAATGAAAGAGTTCTCTATCAAAGAATAAAGTGATACAGAAGATGATGGGCTTAAAGTGTAAGAAATTCCACTTTACAGATTACCATATGCAGCCTCTCTAAACTATTTTATAAAACTCATTCCAAGCATTGACAGAATACCCACACCTCCTCTTAGAAACTTAGGGCTTTTAGTTCTACTAAAATTAACTGACCACCAACATATTATTTAATGTTGTTGGCTTTTAGCTGATTAGTCATAAAGAGCATTAGCATATATCCAGGTTTCCATTAGAGCAGTTTACAGCTGCTAACTATTTATAGTGGCTCCCTCTGACTCACGAAACCACCCAGGTTTGCATGGGTGACCCTTGTCTTAATAGGCTTCTCACTGCCCACATGGAGACAGGAGAGGTATGAGTCCCAAGTGGCTTGGTGATGCCCCCGGAGAGTGGAGGGGCGGTGCTCTGCGTCCAGGGTGGTGGTATATTTCTTAGGCTGTGGCCTTTGATGTGATTAGATCTCCGACGCCCTCATAAGGAGAGTGCACCTGACTGAGGACCAGTGGGGGAAAGGCACGCTCACTCCCAGGATGACCACGGACTTTGACCTGAGTCTGGACAACAGTCCTCTGCTGCAATCCATTCACCAGCTCGACTTCGTGCAGATGAAAGGTGCGTGTCTGCGTCCCCCAAATAGAGCAACATCCCGAGCGGGTGCTGGTGCCTGAAGCGGGATCGAGGCTTTGTGCTAGACTGCAGCAAACAAAAGGCAGCTGGCAGGTTTCTAAATCACCTAAGAGGTAGGGAAGTAAACACACACAATAGTACAAAAGTCTGGAGTGGCTCCTAGCTTATCATGTAGCCAGGTGACCTACCTCTCAGAAAGCCAGATAAATTCAGGTAAACTCAATGCTTGCCTCTTTAAGAATCTTAAGACATGTCAGAAGCCCAGCATCAGGGAATAGCTGACATTAAAAAAAAAAAGATATGGAGATAGAGACCACATCAGTGTACATAAATAAAATCTCGTTACAGAAAATAACCCAGCAATATTGATATAAATCAAACCAGTCCAGAATTGAAATGACTACTATCATGGATAGGTGGTGAGCGAATGGTTGAGCCCGAATTAGTGGGAATTTGAGAGGGTCAGTGTTGACCTGCCAACACTGGTCAGGAAAATGCAAGCCTGGTTACCGAAGGGTAATGAAGGTTTGAAATAAATTTTAACTTTTTAAAGTTAAATGTGATTTATGTGATTAAGGGATATGCAAGGTCTCCGAGATTTTTTGGGTGGCTGGGGGAAGTGCAAGTACCTAAAATTATCTTAAGGAAAATAACTCTTTCAAAGAAAAATAAAAAGCCAACCATGCAATGATATTTTTATGGCAGTGTAAGTAATATCCATTGGAAGAATATTCTTTTTTTAACTTTCATGTTGAAATATTTATACATTCACAGGAAGTTGCAAAAATAGTAAGGAGAGGTCCTGTGTACCTGTAGCCCAGTTTCCATCAATGGTTCCATCTTGCATAACTATCATCATATATCAAAACCAGGAAACGAGGGGCGCCTGGGTGGTTCAGTTGGTTAAGCATCTGACTCTTGATCTCAGCTCAGGTCTTGATCTCAGGGTTGTGAGTTCAAGCCCCACATTGGGCTCTACACCCACCATGGAACCCACTTAAAAAAAAACAAAACAGGAATTAACATTGGTACAGTGTATATGTATCACTCTGTGCCATTTTGTCAGGTGTGTAGAGTCATCTAACCATTGCTGCAATCAAGATACCACCATAGAGACCTCCCTCATGCTACCCCATTATGGCCATATAGTCATACCTACACCCCTTCCCTCCGCCATTGCCAATCCCTGGCAACTACCTATCTCTTCTTCATCTCTGTAATTTTGTCACTTTCTAATCTTTTTTAAAACTGAAGAAATTGATTTGCTCTTTGCTTCTCCCAATTTAAGCAGGCACCTAATAAAGGACTTAGAATTTAGTGCTTTAAAATTTTTGTTTTTAAGTAAAATCTACGTACTTCCTTTTATCAGACAGAGAAAAGCACCTAAGCCAGCAAGTTTTAGGGCTCTGCACTTACGACTCACATCACAGCTAAACTCCTCCGTGTACCTTGTGCAGGTATCTCTCTCATCCCTTTCATGGATTTTGCTCTTTCATTTTCAGTTTTCCCATTTTCCGTTTATTATGTATTGCTTTGGGATGATGCCTTAATTGATTTTTAGAGTAAAGAGTATATAGATTGTTAATAAAGGTATTTTGTTGCCCTAACAAAAATATTTAGCATTTCCTGACTGTTCACCCAACCAGATACTCTCCTAAGTGCTTCACGTGGATTAATGCAATTTATTCTCACAGCCCTAGTCGGCGTCTGAGGAAACTGAGGCACAGGAAGTCTGGACACCTTGCCTGAATTCACACAGCTAGTGAATGTCAGGGCAGGGGTTCAAAGCCAGGGAGCAACGTTCCAGACCCTGCACCTGCAGCTTCCAGTTTGTGCTATAACGTTAGTGCCTTATGAACTGGATCTTCACGGAATAACTGAACCCCTCTCTTAAACTTAAGACATTTAACTTTCTGTTGCAGCACGTCTTTTTGGCTGCTTAAAATGTTTTCCTTAATACCCCATGGTGGTCTGTGAAATACAGCCGTCCGAGTAATATATGGAACCCCAGGTAAATTCCCCTAAATCAGCCTCTCTCTGATCCAGTTCTCCCAGTGAGGTAAAATCATTGAAAGGTTATGTCACAAATAGCTCAGAGGAGAAAATATGTCGCAAAAGGGCAATGGAAGGGCTTTTGGTGGAAGGGAAAAAAAACAAGCCAACCCAGTTAGCCTTAGTGATGGAGCAGGTAGAGGGGAAAAGCCTCAGGGCTTTGAACTGCTTTCAGCGGCTGAGGGATCCCTCTCCTCCCCCATTTGCTGTCCTTCTGAATCATGTCCATCTGCCCAGAGTGGAGCCCAGGCCAACTGGCGGGAGAGGACAATTGTGTTGGAATGAACAGGCCCTTCATCTGGTGTGGGAACTGCAGCCTCAAGTGCTGTGCCTCACAGACCCCGTCCCTAAAGCAGTGTCCCTTGGCCGTCTAAGGCTCCCACAGACATATGTGTGAACGTGGCTGTGTGTCCACTCCACCAAAGTCTGTACACGCGGCCGAGGAGGCCACGCACTCTCACAGACAAAACGCAGAACACAGAGCAAAAATTTACCCGAACACAAAATGATCCAACAGTTATTTACGAAGTTCATCTAACAGGCCATTTGGGAGGAGTCTGGATTATTCCATTTTCGTCCTTTTCTTTTTAACACTTCATATTAATTTAATTTACTGCTGATTAGTATCCTTCTGCAGAGTTAATTTATATGCTTTGCTTTGTGCTCGTTAAGTTTAATTAATTCAGTGAGAGCCAGGTCCTCTTCAGGCTCTAAATAATTTTTATGTGTTTTCAGTGGAAAGCAAAAGCCAAGAGGTCATGACGCAATAGAACTTGACTGGCTGTACTTAAGACTCCTGCTGGCCTCTTTGATAGCTGCTAGCATACACAACTGTGCGGGGTGTGGTGTTAGACGATGTTTTTCCTTAGGCTATGCTTGGTCAGTTCAATACACTGCACTTTCACAGCTTGTCAGTAAAAATATCTCAAGAAACTGTGCCCCCCAAATCCATGTAAGAATGGCCAAAATTTAAATAGCATTGGGAACAGAGCTAAAGTAATCTGACCAGTAATACAATACGTGTACTTCAGTATATGCCTTCTAATTATGCTAAGCAGATTACAGTGGGAAGTTAAAATATTTTCAAAACTACTTAAAATTTGCATTTAAAGTTCTGACTCAAACTAACAACAAAAATATCTGTTCATTTCTTGACTGGAAATTCTAGCATCTCTCTGGTTTTGGAATTTCATCTCAGATGCTTTTTTTTTCTTGTTATCAAAGAAGATAGGTCTGTTGCTGTTTTTTAAACGTTTCCAGTTGGGCCAGCTACTATTCAGCCAGAAAATTGTTCTCTTATGAGCTAAGGATTTAACTGATCTGCTCTTTCTGATTCTGTATCACCCTCAAGCAACTGAAATCTAAGTGGAGAAGGCCAGTAGCTTCTTTGTTCAAACAGCCCCAGAAAAATATTGTCCCAGAATTGTTTTAAGTATAGAAAGTGCCCCGAGATTCGTGAGTCAGTGCTGAAAAGAAATGCCAGCATACGAAAGAGTGACCTAATGCTCCCCCAAGCCTTTTTAGCACGTAGACCAATGGCTGTTAATCCCGTAAGTGCCTCTCCTCACCTAAGAACACATTTATCTTTATGAACTCACGTCAAATGTAAGAGCCCTGAGTATGCACCAAGGTCGTGGGCAAGGTCGGCATGATGTGAACAGACCCTCTTATAAATCATGGAGAAAGAGTATGCAGAGGTTTGGCAGGGGTAGGGACGAGCACACGTGCTGACTCGCATATTGTCTGTTCACGCATGTGATCCGTTCGTGATTTGCAGGCCTGCAATGCCCACGTTCACATTTCTCAGTAGCAGTGTACAAATGAGAGCTTTGCAGAAACAGCTGATTGCTCCTCTAAAGTATAAACTTTCCTGAGACGCACTTGTGTTGTCCAGCCACCATAAAAAGGAGCGGCAGTCCACCAAGGAACGTTCAGACTAGATGACTCAGTAGCACTGCATTTCCAACCACCGTGGCTCTTATGGTGAAATATTTCTTTCTTTTATTTTGCAATTTTTTAAGTATGGTTGCCACCCAACCACAGGTGGACAACACAGTGATTCGATAAATTGATACATTATGCTATGTATGGTGAAATATTTCGTTAATCTGTACCAACAAGTCTCAGGGAAATTTATTACTCACATTACAGGAAGCAAAAGGAAACCTTCCTCTTGGAATCAGGCGCAGGGACTTCTCTCTAGGACACTATTACTACACACCAGACTGGAGAGGCAGCGTAGTGCAATTAAGCACACAACCCCTTGGGGCCAGCCTGCTGTGCATCAGAGCCCGGCTCTGCCACTTAGCAGCCATGAAAATTGTTTCAGTTTCCTCATCTACCAACAAGAGATAATAACAGCACCTGTTCTTGTGGGGTTGCTGTGAAAATCACATGAGTGACTACATGTAAAACCTCTCACCACACTGCCAGGCATTCAGGAAGTGCTCAAAAACCATCACCCACCATTAGTTTCCACGTCCCGGGGCGCGGAGGCTGTGCGTCCTTACATGTCCTCACCACGCTCCTGTGACTTTTCACAGAGGAATCCTGCATCGTGGTGAGTGTTCACAATCGGCAGGATTTGAAAAAAAATATTAAATGAATATGAAAAATGTAAGCTATACTTAGAACAAGAATGGCCTTAAAAAGTTAAAGACATTTGAAAACGTTAAGAAGACACTGTTGCAGAATTTAATTTTAAGCCGAGGTTCCACTAGTCCCCTTCAAGGAAGTCAATAAGAACAGTTGCCCTTTGCAACTAAGAAGAGAATTTTTAGCCTGAAGTTTGATTTTATGGGCTAAAAGAATGCTAAGCAATAGACTTCTGATAAGGTCAGGAGAAACTGGTTCTTTAGGAAAAACAAAGACATCCAAGAATGATGGTGAAAGTATTACAATTAAGACAGCTACAGCAGCCCAATGACAGAAGTTTTAATAAAATAAAAATTTCTTAGAGTTCAGTCCAGGAACTGTGATGCTATCCATTTCCAAACCACAAATAATAAGCTAATTTGAAAACACTTTGGATTCTTATAGACCATTTATTTTATACCTAATAAAGTGAAATAGGGTAATGTTAACACCCGCTGTAAAATCCGTTTTTCTAAAATGTCAGCCTTAGTCTTTGTTAATGAGGCTGTAATTTTGTTACATTTGCCTTTTATATGGAACATCACTTCGGGGTAAATAAGGAAACAGAAAAAATAATTCTGAGCACATCAAGAAATAGATTTAGAGACGCAAATGTCTCTGTTTCTTCATTTTTGTTTTTTCTCTCTCTCTCTTTTTCCCTCCCTCTCTCTCTCTCCCCCCTCCCTCATTTCACTTTTTTGTTTGCTTAATTTGTTTAAATTCTGGACAATATTAAAACCTGAAGATTAATGAGTGATTAGACTTTTCATTATCTTTTTGGTCTTTTAAATTGTATCCACTGAGGACTTACAAATGAAGTTTCCATGTTTTAATTACACATGACACCATGTATTTCAATTAATCTGTTAATTATACCTATGTCTATACGAGGAAATTTGAGTTTCTTATTGGAGATTGCAAGCATTTGCAGGATTCAAGTTGAAACCATCTTGTGATCTTATTCTTTAATTTTAAAATTGATGAAATGTAGACTTGCCTGAAACACGAACAAAGGAAAATGAAGATTGATAAGAGCTAATGAAATAAAGAGGGTCCAAGGGGTAGGTTGTTTTATGGTACGCTCTGATTCATAAGGACAGCTCAGAGCAAATATCCCCCTGGGGAAAATCATTCCAGGTCTCTAGAAGCCCTTTGAAGAACAGTTTGCTTAAACTTATCATCATTTACTCCACGGTTAATATGTTAAAATTTATTATTTTTGTAAGGGAAAATTTTTAATGACCAAGTAGTCTCCTAATACATGATGACCTAATGTTAACCCTCCAATTACAACTCTTAGGTGATGCCTGCTCGTGGGTAGATAATTATTAGGAGTTATGTCTTCTCTCTCCCCACCTTCCCATCCGGTCCTTTAGCCTCTTTCTTGAACAAGGCAATGAATCTATCTCCTTCCCTCCAGTTCCAGATGTTCGGGGACCTCTGAGGCTATAGAAGCCACTCTTCTCTCATAAGACCAGCTGGACTCTATGCCACTGAAACATGATTTCCCTCCTAAACTCACCCCTCCAATTACCTGCTCATAATTTTGATGTCGTTGTGTTTGATCTAGTAACTCAGGCATGGTTTTCTTGCATCAAAGTCTTTTCTTAAGTCTAGTTGACCTGCCTCACCTTCGCATCTCTTGTGTTATGATCACTGCTATTGTTTTCTAGATTACTCACCATAGAACCTATTTCCTAAACTGCTGCTAAATAAACCATCTTTGTGGTTGAGGTGATGGCAGGGAGCAGATAATTTGATGCATGACACAGAGTCCAATTTTGGTACAGCATACCAGGTGTTCTGTAATTAACATTTGTTCATTTAAATGTCTCTGGATGCGGTCCAAACTGTTCTCTCCTATTGTTAAAGGGCTACAAAAATAAATTAATGGTTTGGTGCTAAAAAAAATTTTTAAGCAGTTGGTAAAAACATTGCTCCCAAATACATACATTGAGTTCATATGTTAGGAACTGGGATCGTTTGTTACCTAACAGTTCTATGTGTGTGTGTCTGGAGGCTCAGCTGCTCTGCAGTTTAAAGTAATAGAAAAGGCTCCCAGCACAAAATGGGGCCAGGGGCATGTTGTGACTAGTAGTACTGTGACAGATTCTCACAAAGTCACAAGGACACCTTGACCCTCCCCTGCCGGGCCCCTTCTGCTCCCATACTACTCTCCGGGCTCACAGTTGGCTGTTCTGCACCTGCGGAGAATGGACCTGAGCTAGCAGAGCTACCTTGAAAGAATGAGGTCAAGTTCCTCAGAAGTTTCAAAATGGAGAAATCACTGTTTTTATGTTACTTAGTACTAAATTTTCAAAAATCCACTGTTGCGGCTACTTATGTGCACAAGACCTTGAGTAGAATCACTGGTAAAACAAACAAACTGCTCAGAATAGGTGGTTCCAAGTTTATACACAGGGCATCAAGACTCAGAACCAATTTTATGATACATTTTTTCAACCATGTTATGGTTACATGGGCTTTAGTGCACTGGGCTGAAAACCCTCCCCCAAATAAAACAGTTCCCTTACAGATGATGTCTTCAGTGCTCAAGGGGGTGAGAACAGAGCAATTGTCTCTGTTAAGGTAAGAAGTGACACCACGAGCTTGGGAAAAGGCAGCATAGTGGCTCAGGACCCAGTCCCATTCCTAGAGACTCTGGAAGGGATCCAGTTTGGGTCCCCCCTGGACTGGCTACCTAGTCGAGCCACATGTTGATCAGGGGGATGTTTCTCGTTCCAAGATCCTGAAGTGTTTGCAACTCAACAGAAGCCAGGGTTACACTAATTTCTGTTTAGCTTCCTCTCCAGTCCCAGCAACCCCCATCCTGCAGCTGGAGGAATGTTGTACCCACAACAACAGCGCCACGTTGTCCTGGAAACAGCCACCTCTGTCCACGGTGCCTGCTGAAGGCTACATTCTGGAGCTGGACGACGGCAACGGTGGTCAGTTCCGGGTAAGGAGAGAATCTGCTGCTTGTTAACCAAAGCCAGGGACCGCCTCAGAAGCCCCGTTGTGAGGTCTCAGGCCAAGCTTCCCCACCTCTTCTGAGGCCAGACCATCCTGGCAGGGTCTGCCTGCCCTTCAACTAAGGCCTGCATTCTCCTTGAACCGTCGAAGATGGACAAAGGAGTCTCTGAATGGAAACTGACCTCCCCTTAGGAAGAGAAAGCCCATGCAGGCCACAAGCTCTGAAGTCCAACTGCTTGCACTCAGATCTGGACTCCACCACTTAGCTGTCTGTGCCCATTTCTCACTTCTTTGAGCCTTCAGGACCTCATTTGTAAAATAGAGTGATAATAGTAACACGTCCCTCACGCCTTGTTGTTAAGAGTCAGATAATCCATATAAAATTCTTAGCATGCCAGGATCCCAGACCCCAATCTGTTTAGTATCCCACCAGAGTTATCATTTTAAGGCTGCACTTTGAATACAAATTATTTTTACTCATTACATCAGCATAATGTTGCAGAAGCCTACAGCTAGAGAGGGAGGCACATGCCTAACCTATGCTAAAGATGCATTATGCTACAATTTATTTTAAGCCTTTGAAATGTCATTCTTCCTCCCGCCCCTGTTTCCTCCCCCTTCCCGCTGCACTGCGATAAAACCTATACTCCTGTGACTTTGAGTGTAATCTTTGTGACAGTTCCTGAAGCTACTAGCGGAGTTATAGACACAGCATAGAGACCACCCTCATGTTTCCAAACCAGTTTTTACAAATCACACTGATGGATAAAGAGCTCGGTAGGTATAATATATATGTAAACGTCAAGTTAATAATAAGCATAATGCAACTATAAGCACCCAATTTTAATTTAATTTTTTAAGCCCTAACCATTCATTAAGGTGCAGGCCCATGTTAAATATAAGGCACTATGTTCGTCAGTTTGCACACATGACCTCCTTATGTGATCACCCTAACAACCTCATAAACTGGGTATTGTCCCCATTTTACAGATGAGGAAACTGAGACTTAAAAAGGTCAATTAGGGTCACCTGGGTGGCTCCGTTGGTTGAGTGTCCAACTCCTGGTTTTGGCTCAGGTCATGATCGCACGGGTCGTGAGATTGAGCCCCACATCAGGCCCCATGCTCAGCGGGGAGTTTTCTTGAGATTCTCTCTCCTTCTCTCCTTCTGCTTCTGCACCTCCCCTCCCCATGCTTGCTTGCTCTCTCTCTCTCTCTCTCTCTCAAATAATAAGTAAATAAATCTTTAAAAAAAATAAAAATAAAAAAGGTCAATTAAATGGCTTAGTATCTCATAGAATTTGAATACAGACCAGGCTGCCACCAAAATGCTTGCTCCTGACCACTGAGGAACACTGCCTCCCTCACCCCTCATGGGGGTTGGCGTTAAATGGTGGCCTGTTATTTGTTGACCCTCAGGAGGTGTATGTTGGAAAGGAGACGATGTGCACCGTGGACGGTCTTCACTTCAACAGCACATACAACGCTCGCATCAAGGCCTTCAACAAAACGGGAGTCAGCCAGTACAGCAAGACCCTGGTCCTCCAAACGTCTGAGGGTAAGGCCCTTCAGCAGTATCCCTCAGAGCGAGAACTGCAAGGCATCTAAAGTGGCTGGCAAGCCCGGAGGTAACCCCACCACTGCCCACATTCTGAAGTGTTTCCATGACTTGCTCTGCATTCTGGCACAAAGCCGCTGTTCCTCTCCTGCCGTTAGAGAGCCCATGGTATGTGGATGTGATCAAACCAAAGAGTCCACAGCGGCAGTTCAAATGGCCCGGGGCGTCGGCTTCCTTTGATAACACTCTAAATAAGCTGCAGTTGAAGAAGCTGAACAAATGAAGGCCTGAATGTCCCCCGGTGTGTGAAACAGATGTATCTAGGCTCTAGGGCAGGCTCCCATTCTCCATGATACACATCACTTGCCAGTTTTACCCAGATGATTCTAAATTGCTTTGTAGTGCTTGCCTGTTTCTGAGGGTGGGGCCGAGGTTCTTTCCAGCTGTGGATTTGTGTGACTGAACATGTCTCCAGTGGGTTTGGGGTGCTAGAGCTGTTCAGAGAGGGCCTGTCGGCCACTCCTGGCTTACCCAGCGCGGACCGCTTCCATCTCACACCCAAAGCCGAGGCCGGCGGCACCAGGACTGAGGCTTCCTGTGGGCACCAAACAGGAAATGACCAGCAACTCCGCATTACCTCGCCCTTTTCACCTTTGCCCGTCCCTCTAGGCTGGGTTAGGCCACCAAGGGCCACCGTACAAGGTCAAGCCCCAGAGAATTTGCGCTTCTTGGCCATACTGTAAATATTTTGGTCATCAGAGTCAAGCCATTCCTCTTGGAAGAGGGGCTTGCATTTGATGACCAGGTATAACCTCTGAGGCTTTGAGCATTTTCATTTTAAAAGCAATCACAGCACATGAAATTAACCCTATGAAGAGGTATTTGTGGTTGGTGCCAAAGCATTTTCAGACTTTCTGGGTGTCATCTTAATCATAGAAGTCACCCCCCTGGCATTCCCCATAACTTCCCTCTGCAGAATTAATTGTGTTGATTTTGTTCAAATTTAAGATGTTAGCTCAAAGAATTGTGGTGGTGTTTTTTTTCCCACTTCCCACAAACCTTGGCATGCGCCAATCACCCTTAAAATGGTTCACATGGTTAAAAACAAGCACAACTTCAAATCCCACAGCAAGGTTGACAAGCCCCTAGCCGTAAAAACCGTGCTTGGGGAGCAGCGGTAAGTCTGTGAGGGATGCTAGTCAAAGAGAAGGATTCGCTGAAGGAAACACGCCCACCCGACCTATTCCCATCGGGTTATAGGGATGTGGTAGCTACGGCCCTCCCGAATGACCGGTGTAGCAACTGCTCTCTGGGATGACCCCTCTGCCTGGGAGCAGTTGCCTCTTTTCCCAAGTACCATGCTAAATGCTAAAGCACTCCGAGGGTTGCCTACATGCAACGCAGAAGGCCCTTCGTGATGATGGCCTCGTTTCCCACGTCCAAGGCGGTTTGCTTGAAGAGTGAAGTGCATGCCGTCAGAGCAGGGAGACAGTTTGCAGCCATGTTGCTAATATGTATCTTGAGACCTATTGCTATTCATAATACATCATGGAAATCATATTCTTCCGCTAAAATCAGTTACTAGCATAGCAGCTTGAGCATTCATGTTTCTCTTTTCATCCTGCAGGAGGATGTAGTTTCTCAGTTTCTCTTATTGTTCATAAGATTATGGTGTCTAATAAATTACAGGATTGGAACTGCGATCCCTGGTACCACAGTCACAGCACTGGGGGTCATTTTCTAAACGAAACTAACGGAACAAGTCCTCTTCCAACAAAGAAACTGTACTGTAGAAATTAATTTCCTCCATGAATTTTATATATTGTGTACAAATATAAGGTATGTATCTAAATACAAAGAAAACCTTATCATCGTGTAGATATATCAGTATTCTCTGTTACTGCACAGAAGTGATTTTCTCATGATGAAATAAAGTTCACACACATACTTTCTCCATAACTTTGGTTTGTTCTATTTGTTTCTCCCTCCTTCTAACTCATTCAAATGGTGAGACAAGGTTTAGAAAGCAAGAAAAAATATACAATGAATAGCTAATTTTAAGAATAAAGATTTGATCAACCTGGTAACAATACAGAAAGCCTATAGAATTAAAGAATTATATATATATATATATATATATATATATATATATATATTGGGTTTTTTTTAGAAATCAGTGAGAAAAAATGCCATTGACAGGGTTCAATACATTAACTTATATTATACTCTATTAATCTTCCTTCCTACAGTTCCTGGAAAGGTTTGCTTTGGAAGTTTGCTTTCTTTGCTGCTCTTGGGGATGGCGTGGCGGTTTGTTTCGGCTTTCTGCTGTAACAAGATGTTTTGCGGTCTTCTTAGCAACAACTAACCCTTTCCCGAAGTTCAAAACAGAAGTCTGTATTATAGAAGGGTCCAATTCATATGTGATAGCAAGTCTCACTTGTATGTACATGCATTTAGTCCGAGGTTTGAGCCACTTGTCACACTCTTCGAATGATTATAAAACCATCTGCTGATTTACAGGTAACATTATGCAGGGGAGATCAGATGTCCATGTTGTTATAAATGCTGAGCGTTTTTTCCAGAAGCAGTTCTTTCTGTTTATCTATTTATTGAGCAGTGCTTGGTAAAGGCTCACTGTGTGCTGCCCTGTGGGTATAGAGGGGTGAGCAGATGTCACTCCTGCTTTTATGAGCTCACAGTCTAGGAAGAGAGACAAGCCTTAAAAGATACACAACTAGTTACATACTTTCAAGTTATTATTACCACTGGGAAGGAAGCAAAGGGGACTAGCAGGAAGACATAGTTCGTATCCAGGATCAGTCAGGAAAACAATGAAAAATAATTTAATTCAGTGGAAATTATGAAGAATGTGTTTTTAAAAGGGAAAAGGAAAAGAAAATGCATTATTAGATGAGTTCGAGTGTGATTAGTTCCACAAAAGCAGAGTTCTTGGGAATGTACCTAAGACAGCCATGAACGTAAAGCCAGTTGCAAATCTCAACCAAATTACCCAGACTTAAGAAGAAATATAACTGTAAGCAATTTAAGAGCCTTCATGAAATTTTAAAATGAGGCCCACAACCCCAGTTGTGTATATTCTTAAAGTAATCCGTCTAATAGCCATCATGGCTCTGTCACAGTCTTCGAAACCATCTGCAAAAGAGTCTCTGTTATGTAACAAGGCCTTCTTCCCACGTAGTTCTGGGGCTAATTCTGTCTGGGAGACTCTAGTCCTGAAAGATATATATATTTTTTCTTTTTAGAGGAGGCTGAGAACAGAATAGGAAACTTTCCTGTTTATTTTTCCCTATTTTCCCTCTACCTATCTAAACAGACTTACCTTTTTCTTTTTCTTTTTCTTTAATTGGGAGAGAAATGAAATAGAACAAAGGTAACATTCCTGGGGCTCAGATAACTCACTGAGACCATTAGCTGGCTGAAAAGAGACGGTCTGTCTCTGACTTCCCTCTCAGGAGAGAGAATTGCCAGGGAATGGCTTCACACAGTCTTCACAGAGGTGGGAGTCCTTCAAAGGAGTGAGAACATGAAGGGTGGCACGCTTGAGTCTATCAATACTCTCCCACACAAATCTTTGTTATCTTCCTTGAACAAATTCTTAGAGTTGGAATTATCAGACCAAGGAGCATGAACACTTTTAAGGCCCTTGATATGTGTTTCTCAGTTGTTTTCCAGGTAGATTTTACACCAGAAATGTATGAACCATTCCATTTTTTAAATTACCTTAATTCTGCTATTTAGAGTTTAATTTTGACTAACAAGCAGCCCCCTAAAAGTAAAAGGGTACCTAAAACAGGGCTTTTTAAATTTATATTTTCATAGAAATAATATTCTGATTGTTTTACATCTAGTAGCTACATGAAATAAGTTACAACATATTGCAGGGAAAATGAATATAATCCAAAAAGGATGGAAGACTTCCCAGAGTATAGAGAGACAGACAGACAGAAATCCAAACACAAGCAATAACTCTATGCAAGGCAAAAACTTCAAAACCTGCCTTGACCTGACTATGATAACGAAACCTCGTTCATTCAGAAACATTAATCGAGCACCTCAGTTGTGTCAGGCACTGTGCTGGGCCCCGGATCTCAAAGATGCACGAGGCATGGCACCTGCCCTAGAGCTTATGGGCTCCGCTTCTCCTCCTTCCCGAACTCCATGGCACCTGACCCGGAGGACTAAGAGCTATGGTCTCTCACCTCTCTAGAACTAAGACGCCCACCCTGCAATCTAGACCGTCATCTTACAGTCAAGAAGTGACAATGACCTCTGATGGGCAAAAACAAAAAGTTCAAGTGTAGACACTCCTGTGTTGTCCTTACAGCAGGGCCCTTCGTCCCCTTCAGTTCTCACTTACTCTGACTTCGCACGAGTTCACTGAGCTCGTGACCCACTTGGGAAGACCACAGTAGACTAGGAACATCACATTAGAAGAGAAAAGAGGGATTGGTGAGCAGGGAAGGGAATTGGAAAAACTGAGAACAGACTGCCCCCCCTCCAAAAAAATGTCAAAAGACAGCATTCTGTGGCTTGTGTTCTGATTAAGAAAGTTAGAAAGTATATAATGAATTGTAAAAATATTTCCATCTAACATTTAAAAGTCAGTATATTATCTGGGACCCTTGGTAATGGGTATTAGGTATATCTCAGAAGTCTTTATGGAATCCCAATACAAAATACAGTGAGAAAACTATTGCAATAAACTCTATCTCATTTTGTGTCAGGTTTCTAAGAACTTTCTGCATTATCCACTAAAAGATTCCATGAAAAATGACGGCCAGCAAGTATTTTTAAAGATACTGAAATCCAGTAGTAGAACTGTATAAAAACCATCCATTCTATGTTTCACTATAAGGTCCTAAGGAAAAACTAGGAATTTTTCTGTTCACCCTAAAACAGCTATAAAGACTTTATACCCCCATGCCCACTGCTAATGCAAACCCCTCTCCTGTGCTGTTGCTGCAATATTGCAGATTTACCCCGTGCATTAATTTTCTATTGCCATTATAACAGATTACTACAAACTCAGTAGCTTAAAAAAATTTATTACCTTACAGTTCTGGAGGTCAGAACCCTAAATGGATTTCACGAGGCCAACAGTGAGGTGTCAGCAGGGCTGCATGCCTTCAGATAGTTCTAGAGGAGAATCTGTTCTCTTTCTTTTTCCAGCTTCTAGAAGCCACCTGTATTCCTTGGCTCATGGCCCCTTCCTCCATCTGCAAAGCTAGCAGTGTAGTGTCTTCCAATCTCTTTCTGACTCTGCACCTCCTGTTTCCTTTTTAGAAGGACCCTCGTGATTACCTTGAGCCCGTCTGGATAATCTCTCCATCTCAAAATCCTTACCGTATTACATCTGCAAAGTTCCTTTTGCCAAGTAAGGTAGCAGATTCCAAGGGTTATATGCCACGGACATTTTTGGGCAAGCCATTATTCCACCTACCACACTCTAGAAGAAAGTATTGTAATTATTATCTCATCCTCCATATGGGATAATTGAGCCTTTGAGAGGTTAAGTGACCTGTCAGACCCCAGCCTACCAGCCTGTGCTACCCAGACGGTGCACTTCGGTGCTGACATTAGAACAGTGCTGTTTGCACTCAACTAAAAGGAAGAAATAGGGAAATCTATCCTAAGTCTGTGTGCTTAGTGTGTGAAAACATCTTGTCAGAATGAAGCAGCACTGTGTAGCTGCCTCATGTGTTCATCCAGAAACCCCAGCAAGAAGTGGACTCTAACACTTTCAAAGAGTCACGTTAGAATTCTGGTGAAAAAAATAACATTCTTCCTTTAAGAAGGAGGTGTGAAGAGGCTGTCCTTTCCAGCATCAGATCCAAGCTCCTACTCAGGTCCCGTCCTTTTCTTCTGCCTCTGCATCTCCACTTTCTCACCCACCCACCCTCCCTCCCCAGCGTAAGCGTTCACCTAGAGAGGCCCTTCTCCCCTGCTGGGATCAGAACATTCTCCTTGCTGGCAGGGACAGGTGGCTGCTTGGGAAAGAAAAGGAATATCAGAGCCAGATCTGCAAGGTCCTTAGAAGACCCTACCAAATGAGGTCTGGGACTTGGAGCTTTGCTCTGGTTGAAGCCACAGAGCCATTTATTGGCAAACGCCCTCAGCCCTCCATATCTCAACTGTGAGGAGACTGGAGAGAAGGTAAACAGTGATAAATGGAGAATCGGCCTTTAGACAAGATGCTCTCAAGCATATTCTTAGTTGAATGTCCACAGGAATCATCTCCCCAACACTTTCCAGGGTTGTCTTCTCTAACGACAATAAAAGGGTTAGGAATCTTGAAATTACCTCTTAGAAAATGCTTTCTAAAAGGGGGCATAGAAGATGTTATTCATAAAATTAAAATGCCTATTTTCTCCTATTAGACTATTAGGGTCACACTACCCCTTCCAATGTGAAAGCTCCTTCTCCCAGACATTGAAAGAAATAACCCAAAGAATATTCCATGGTATAAGCAGAATATGGCCCCAGAATAGCCCCAGATGCATCTGTCAAAAATCTCTTTGCAGATATTTTATAGTGATTTTGGAACAACATAAGTACTGCACTCTTAAACCCTTCGGTACTAACACCCCCTGCTACCAGAGAAGTTGTAACCTTCTGGGGGGAGTGGGGGGGGGGAAGAACCTCATCTCAGAAGAACAGGGACGCCTGGGTGGCGTAGTCGTTAAGCGTCTGCCTTCAGCTCAGGGCGTGATCCCGGAGTTCTGGGATCGAGCCCCACATCAGGCTCCTCCACTGGGAGCCTGCTTCTTCCTCTCCCACTCCCCTGCTGTGTTCCCTCTCTTGCTGGCTATCTCTGTCAAATAAATAAAATAAAAAATCTTTAAAAAAAAGAAGAAGAAGAAGAGCAGGGAACTCCTCTGCTCACCACTCCACATGACCAGGATTCCAAAGTGGAGGTTGATGGGCTGCCTTTCAATCCCTAACCACTCCAGTCCATAGAACTGATCCATTGAGAGAAGAAATATTCACTCTCACTCAATATCGTGCAGGATGCAAAGAATGATACTAGGTTTATCTGCACAAACTTTGGTCACCCTTGAGACCACTGGAAAGTCCCCATGGCCCGTGGCATAAACTTTACCTTTTATACATTTCCAAGGCACAAAAGAGAAGTAATGGCCTGTCCCTCCCAAAATTTTATCCCCCTGGAATCGATCCTGCCTGGGTCATTATCCTGTCCTACCAGAGAGGCAGTGTGACTGGGGTGTGTCCCTCAACCTCTCCGGATTTCAGGAGTTTTTCTTTTGTTGTTGTGTTTGGGGGGAGTGTAGAGAGGGGTTTCTTTGTTTGGAGGGGGGTTTGTTTTGTTTTGGTCTCTAAAACTATGGACTTAGAGCAGATAATGTCCAAGTTCTTTTCACTTTGTTCCCCTGGCTTTCTTATATGGTTTCTCTCTTCAAAATTACTGCTGAAATCTGTTAACTATTTCAGAAAATGCTATGAACAGGCATAGATGCCTCCTGCCTCCTGCAAGGGTCTTAATAGGTCTTAAAGATCTGCCGATGATACGGAGAATTCAGCACTAATAGAAAATAGTTGATAAAGGATAATATAAGTAAGGGTATATTGTCCACCAGAGATTATTTTTTCCTATGCCTCTGCTTTATTTTTCCTGATTCAGAGCATCAGAGCTCCCAAAACATTATTTAGTTAGAAGATTGTGCATTTCCAAGACAACATCCTCAAGGTAGGTAAATCATACCTGAACAAATTTGGGTAGATTTTACAAAATCCAAAGTGAGAGGCATTGTAGTTTTCAGAGCCCAGTAAAGAGAGATTTTAATTATGACAACATGCATGTCATCCCAGGGAATTTCCTGAATTTTTCCATAGAACTGAACTGGATCCTGACCCTATCTTTGGTTCTGGGGAATATGCTTTGCAGCTGATACTCTGGGGAGCAGATGAGTCCTTTGGAATCTGTGTAACTATTTGAAATGCAGGAATTTTTAGTTCTTCTGATGGTAGTTACTTATAAATAATGCCGTGGTATTCTAAGTTGGAGTGGAGGGTTTGGTGACAGAGTATGCAGCTGTCCCAGGGGTGTTTAAGAGACTCTTTCTTCTCTTAAAAGGGATTTTTTTCAAAACAGATTTGTTTCTCGCTTCTCAACTGCTGTGAATGCCACACGTAAGAGAGCTTCAAATACCCCCTCTCACTGTAACTTAGGTACCAGTCGGACGTAACTGCGCCCTTGGATGCTTGTTAGATCATTTCAGGAGACTCGGCCTCCTTCGTTCGTTTGTCTCTTTAAAATCTTCCCAACAAAAGCAGATTATTTTACAGCTGGTTTATAATTGAACTGAAACTCATCTTTAATGCTGCTTGTGCAGTTCTTACTGACATATCTTGTCTTACTGGGCTTTGAAATACAACTGGACCAGCACCCAAGGCCTGCCTGAGTCAGGAAGCTGTTCGTGACCAGACAAAAAGTTAACCAAGAATTCTCCCAGTCACAAAGAGAGCTGCCTTAGTGTGCACTGTCAGAAGGAAGTCCTGCGGGCTTGCTTTTCCTCTTTGAATTCCAAAAATAGCACTTCACAGACTGGTGAGGGATATTTCCAAAATATTCTACCACACTACAGAAATCTTTTGTACTCGGTACATGTTGGAGTCAGCCGAGAAATTCTCCCCCTAGAAGATTTTCTCTGAATTATTCTTTTTCTTATGGTCAGCACTCCCTCCAAGTTCGTGTTTCCCAGCTGCTCGGTTCTAATACAATGTCTGGCATATGGTAGGTGTTCAATAAATGTTAACTAATGAGCAAGTGAAAGAAGTAGGGACCGTAAGCCAAGCAGGAGTACACCGCCTAAACAGTATTTTTCACCTTGAACCCAAAAGTCAGTAAATAATAAGTGTGTTCCCCAGCTGATCTTTGCTTTGATAATTCTTTTTTTTTTTAAGATTTTATTTATTTATTTGACAGAGAGAGAGAGAGACAGCCAGCGAGAGAGGGAACACAAGGAGGGGGAGTGGGAGAGGAAGAAGCAGGCTCCCAGCAGAGGAGCCTGATGAGGGGCTCCATCCCAGAACGCTGGGATCACGCCCTGAGCTGAAGGCAGACGCTTAACAACTACGCCACCCAGGCGCCCCTGCTTTGATAATTCTTGATGGCTTCTTTTAAGCATAGGCCTCAACTCCAGAATCCAGCCAGTCCCAGGTGGGAAGGAAAAGCGGTCTAGGCCAGGGCAAAAGGAAAATGGTGGTCATTGACAGAGTTGATGGAGAGTGTGTCTTGACACATTCCCATTATGAGCACAGTCCCCACCCCAGAGTTACAACTGTGCCTAGAATCACCATGGCTGGCATCCTACCACTCTTTCCATTGGTCTTCCTTGATCAGCTGCTTTTTCTCAGCAAAACCGTTCAGCAGACAGGATCACCGCATGTCATGAAACATGACAAGATGTTTAGAATCTTTTAAGGTGCTACCTGTCTTTCTCTAGCCATCTATTGTTAAAAATTAATATTGATCCTGGATATTAGCTATGACCTGAAACATAGCTTTCATATCATGTATTTTGGTGGAGGGAGGAAGATAAACCCCATTCCTATTTGTCTTGGCTAATAGAACATTAATGGCTGAGAAGTCTTCTCCAGATCTCAGTAGTTGTACTTCAAGGGGAAATGAAGAAGTAGGATGTTATCCTCTCTGCATCCCACAGGTGTGACATAAAATATACCCTTGGGTAGCTGTGTGTATGTTCATTGTGAGTTGTTGACTTGACTAAACCAGGGAGTGGCAGTACTATACCCAATATTGTATTAGTGTCTTTGGTTCATGTTTTTGAATATGTCCAGTGGGGCAAGACAAGGAGAGTTAAGATTTTAAATTCGTAGGATAGAAAAATGGCTGGAAATAGATTTTTTTAGCCCAGCAAAGGGCAGATTTAAAGGGGATTGGTGACTGCCATCAAATACTTGAAGAGCTAGTGATCTTGGCCCCAGATAGTAGTGCTACAGTTGATGAGTGGAGCTCTCAAAAAGGTATATCCAGATGAATATAAGCCATCGCCACAAACTGGAGGGGAGTGCCCAGAGGCAATGAGGTGCTCAACCCAAGACATTTCAAGGGGAAGTTGAATGATTGCTCCTCAGATGTTACCAAGCGTTTCCTCTGAGACTCCTGTAATGTAAGATAACATAAGTAACATAGATGACTTAGAGGCAACTGACCAAACATTTGTACTGCGTGCCCATGGGGAAGGGCATAAAGGGGCGCTGCTTGTTTAGTCTGGCTGGATCAGGTGGAAAACACTCTCCCTCTCGTAATTCATGGAAAAGTGTTCATGATGAGGTAAGAAGGTTTTTTTAGGAGCTCCTTAGAGAAAATGGGGTAAGAGCCCAGCTGAAGGGTGTGGGAAGCCATAGGTGGGGAAAAAGGACAGAGATAGAATGGCTGGATAATGTGAGTATTAAATAAACTTGCCTGAAAATGGCATAGTTCAAAAGTGAAAAGAGTCAAGGAAATTGGGTCATAATGGATCCACATAAAAGGCTAGAAAAACAATAACTCTTTTAGTGTCAAGTTATTAATCCCATGAATAACCACAGCTACTCTCAGCCCCCGCCCCACAGAGTGGTGCCATCACCAACTCGGTACTCAGAATAGGAAAGGTGAGTACATTTCATGATGGCTCAGATATGCTCCCCAGGGTCGCGATTCATTGGTTTTCAGATGATGACTCGAAGATTCAATATACTCTAGAATTCACTATGTATGTCCTTTCCCTTAATTTTTAAAGCAACAAGTATTTTCAATATAATGAATTGATTGCTACCACCTGATGAAAAACACATTTTCAAGCAAATTCTTGTTAATAAAAAATCTTTTACTGACATATATATGGCCTTCTCTCCCTAAATGAAGCCCATGTCAGTTTGTGGTAGTGGATTGTATTTCAAATTTCCCATTAAACTAAAAGACTAATTCCCCCTTGAAACAATTATAATAAGAAACACTTCTGATTTACCATTTTTGAACAAAGAAATGACCACATATGTCATGTCATCCAAATTATATGAAGTTTAGGTAGAAGAAACTTTGAATATATTATTATTGGGAATACCACACCTTAACTCCTTAAGTCACAGTTCCTTTTCTCTCGGATCTTTTTATAATTTCCTTTTTAAAAAATTCCCCAAGGATAAGAGTAAAGCCTGAAAAGCTAACTTTAATATTGTAAATGCGGAAACTAAAATGGGGCTGACTCTCAGCAGTGTTCAGTTAAAACTAGCCAATGGCCTTGTTCTGAGCTTTTCAAATAGGATCATGTTACATACACACACTGCAGTTATTTGGCTCGAACACGCCCACGATAGCATTTTCATAGGACAAGCATATGCTCAACACGGAGAAGCATGCTGACAGACTCAAACCAGGAAAATATTCCCAGCAGCACCCTGTGGCCACCAAAACAAAATTATGTTTTTCAATGAAAAGATAATTCCTTGGTTTTGGACATAGAATATTACCATCATGCCATCTCTCCTTCTTCAATGATTACTGTCACGCTGTGTTCTAAGGAGGTCCTGATTGGTAAAACGTCTATCTCCGACCACCCTACTCCCTAGAACCAGCTGTTGCTTGACAAAAGAGAAAGGAGCGATTTTAGTAATTTAGTCATCTTCACGCCAGACCCAAGTATCTGAAAATAAAGACATTTTGCCACCCATCCACCTCACCATGGCCCCACCGACTGTTTATTATTAGAAAACCAGAGCTGTCCATGTGGCATCCCTGGGGTCTGATCTTAATTCAGAAACAAAGGTAAGGCTCCTTCCCTGATTACTTGTTCAGCCCTCTCTTCCTCTCCTATTCAAAGAGCAAGTGTTGAGTGTGTTAGGATAGAAAAATCATCTCATCCATTCAGAAATGGAAAATATATATAAGAGAAAAAAGGGAAAATATGGAAAAGCAAAGAATTGGTAAAAAAAAAAAAAGAAAGAAAGAAAGAAAGAAAGAAAAAGAAAAAGAAAAGAAAGAAAAGAAATCATCATCTCCTAAATAGAAACCCTTTAAGAAGCCACTGTTGTACAGATAATAACTTCCAAAGTAGCTAAAGGGGGTAAAAGACTCACTCTTGGTCATCAATGGGTAAAATCTACCTCTAAAGTTTCTAAATTCAATTCTAAAAAATTTAATGAAAAGGAAACCTTCCAAAATACTTTCTCTACCACTAAAAATTGGGGGAAATGAGAGCAATTGTCTGTGATGTTTGAGGTGTCCTCTGGTCTTGAGTCCTGACCTGCTGACAATGCCCTCCTGGCCCCAAGCCACTTTGGTTTTGTAAATGCCTTGTGGCACCTGCGGGGTGGATGAGGCTTTGTGCAAACGCATTGGTAAGGCAGGTCTTGGGGAACCGCGCTCGGGCAGGTAGCAGATTTCTGATCTCTAGTTTGCATTGATCTTACATCTAGACACAGATTCAGAAGAACAGACACTCCCTTTTCCAGTACCTTCGGAAAGATTGCCGCTCCGTAGAATGAGTCCTTTCTCCTCCACCCTTAATCTACAACCCAGCTTTCCCGGGAGATCCTACTTTGATTTCCGGTCCTCACCCCATCAGCTGAGCTTGCATTCCTCTTTGCAGTCTCTCAATGCACCGGGTGAGCGAGCTCGTCTGACCTTCCCCTTGATCTCTCTGTGCCTTGATGGCATCTCCGAAATACCTGTTTTGTTCCTGCCATTCATGTGCATGGAGAGGGCAATGAGCTAGTCTCTATGTGTGCCTGCTTCCGGTATGGGGAGCACTTGGGTGCTGGAGCTTTGTGGTGTTCTTGTTTGTGTGGTGTAAGGCCCAACCATCGAGCTGTGGTCAATGTATGATGGCATTGGAAAGTGACGAGTGAAGTGGTTCTTTTTGCACCAGCTGGTACGGCCATGGATGACCTGCTCTGTCATCACACGCAGTGGCATAGCACGGCATAGCACGGCTGAGTGGAGGCTGTGGCCTTAGTCTGGAGGGTTGCAACCCTGCTGTATCCAGGAAACCAGCTGTGTCTGGGAGACTGGATCAGTGCATCCAGCCCGGAGTGGTCTGATTAAACATAGACTCAAGAGATCTTTATTGAAAAAATAAAGTAAAAACACACCAACAGCAGAATGCATCCTACAAAGCAGGCAAAGCAGAGAGCAGAAAGTGAAAGTATTTTCTGCAAAAGCCTGTGCTCACTGGTCAGTCCCGCTTATAGTGAATTTTTCCTAGCAACTGGGAGGGACCATCACTAGCCAAATTAGAAACCCTTAACTGGCCTAAGGGCCAAAGATCCAAGTCATGGCAAAGGCTGGCTTCCCCCAAGTTTCCCACAGCCAAGCAGGTTGTGACAGGGCTTTAGGTTGAATTCAGGGATGCTAGACATGTGTTACTGTGCAATCGACACTGTCTAGCCAACAGAATCCTAAAACATCTAAGATGCAGACCTGTTTGATCTCTTCAGGACTATATTGTAATCGTGGATACACGTGATGCACATTTCACATTTCCAAAGGTTTCTTTTGTTTTTTATTTTGTTCTTTTTGCTCATCCCACATCCTGGAATGAAGAGGGCCACAGCATGACAGTGCAAAAAGGATGCAGGGACTTCAAGCTCTCTTTAAAATGACTTTTTTGTGTGTGTGCTTTTATGTTTCTTATTGTTTTTCTGTGCACTACTGGCTTTCAAACATGCTTTGTTATGGAACTGTTCTCACTTGTGTCCAATGTACTGAAATACTGTTATAGTCTTTGTAATGTATATTGTCTCAAGAATAAAATGAAATGTGGGTCCGGGGAGATGTGATGGCTGTATTTAACAGCATTGTTCTAGTTGAATCGTTGACTCTTAAATGTATGGTGGTATGTTTTCAATAGTGTAAAAAGATTTCAGAACACTTGTTTTGGAAAAGTCTTGCAGAAGGCATGATTCATTTAAAATTTTTAAAAGCCCTATTCAGATTCTGTAAATTCATTTCCAAAGCAGGATATGAGATTCAGCTTTAAAACTCTGTGTTCAGTCCTCACTACACTCTAACCTGTTAGTAGGAATTTTAAAATGATAATTGGTAGAAGCTAAACATAAAAATTAGCCATGATTTGGAAGAAAATGATCCTTTTGTATGTGAATTCATCCCAGAGTAAAATAACCAAAAGTAAGGACATACCTTTCAGTTTTGCTTTTTGACTCAATCATTCGTCTTTTTTAAATAGGAAGTTGCTGTATTAATTCTAAAATTCTTTAAACTCAGTGTATTATCCTTCAGTTGTTTTGCAAATTAGTGTATAAAGGCCTTACTGAATTAAAAAAAATTAAATGGTCCCTTCTAGGGGATACCCTAGGGCTCATCAAAATTACATTTTCCACATCATTCCCCAACACCACTTCAAACTGTAGTTCATACACCTTTGAACATTTTAAGACCACACTGCTTCCTCCACCCAAACCACCTTCTCATGGGGTAGGTAGGGGGTATCCAACTCTTGAGGAAGGAGGGGTGGAAGTTTCCACAGGTGATTCTAATATCTCCCAGAGACCGTCCTGCCTCCACCAGCGCCCCCTCCCCTCCCTTAGGTGAGAAAAACGGCTGTAGTAAAATGATCTAAGAAGGAGATGAAGTCATTTGTTTCACTACATTTAATTCGTGTCATTATTAAAAATTATCACGTTTTTATTGACATACAGGTTACAGTCTAGGTTCATTCACTCATGTATGTATCATTAACTTGGACCCAAGTCATGACAAACACCTTCTGGCTACCCCCAGAGTTAGAAGTGCATGGAACAGTGATACAGAACAGAGTTTTTATCAAGATCCAGTGTTTTCTCCTTCTCAACTGGGTGAATTTTTCTTATTTTTATTTTTTATTTAATTAATTAATTTATTTTGCTTCCCTCCAGCCCCGAATTTTTCACATTTTTTAACAGTAAACCATCTCTTTAATATGGTGGAAAAGATTGAGCTTGGGGGCTGATAGAAATTTAAGCTGCATAGTTTAGAATCAATTGGAGGAGGATTTATTAAATGGGGAAAAAAATATGAAGAGAAACCATTTTTACGCAGCAAAGTTAACTAATATAAAAAGGGCTTTGGTTTTTCATGAATCAGGCCTCTGGTGACTCTTTTCAGCTGGTGCTTTTTCAGTGTCTACCGTTACTGTGTCCACCTGGTTGCTGCTTCACAGCTTTGATGGGTAGTATCTCTTTCCAGGGTGCAGCTTTGAGCCGCAGTCCGCGCCTTACTCTCAGTTAGGCAAGTACACCTGTACCGTGGTTGTCATCTTTTTCTCGTGTGATTGGCATGCTCAATTTCCTCCACCAAGTAAACAGTGGCGGCTTATTGTACGTCAACAAAATTGTCTAATTGTCATGAAAACCCCATTATACCACTTTCTCAAATACTTAGAAAAAGCGTATTTTTGAACTTTGTAGCTAACAGAAGATTACATTTCCCCCCGTTTTCTTATACGTCGATGCAGAGCACTCTTTATGAGCGCTGACGCGGGTTAGGGTACAAGTCAGACCAGCGGTCGTAGTGTTTGTAGTGTGTGAAATTGAGCCCTTTTTTGGTATTAGTCTATCAAAAGAGACATGTTTTCTTATCAATGTCACTTTTGCTTCCTGTTTCTCTCCCATGGCTTTCACTTGGAATGACAACAGTTGACATTAAAAAGCTGTTGGCAGGTATGGACTAACCTTACTTTGTTACAAATAGCAAAGACCAAAGTGCATGTGAGGCGGCTCACAGGTTCAATAAGTCAGCAATGGCACCTCTCCGGAGTGTGGTACTGGTAGGCGGCGTGTAGAACTCGGGTCACGACGACGTGTGCAAAGATGTCATTCTCTTCGCTTAACGTCCAAAACGCCTACTGCTCCAGGAAATAATTTAACATGTTAGCGCTAGGAGTAACCTGCTAACTGTCATTTTTAAGGTATGAAGGAAGCGACCTGTCTCACGTCCAAAGTCACAGCCACTCATGAAAATTAGTTCATGTTGCCGATAGCCTTGCAGCCTCTGAGCTTCCTCTAGAGCTGAGGAAGTTTTCAAAACGACTAGATGTCCGCACTTGTGCCGCAGGGGTATTTCCTGGTCTCGCTCAGTGTGTTTTATCCCTCCTCCATCCAGGACCGTAGGCCCTAGCCTCCCCGCCTCAGGGTTACACAGGCACCTTAGCCTACCCTCTCCCTTTATGTCTCTGGTGTACTGTTGTCCCAGTCACCGGGTGCAGGGACCTGCACCTTCCAAAATCGATGCCACTTCACTCCCGGATCACCTGGTTGGGAGTGCAGTCTGAGTCAGGTAACCCCTGCTGAATCGGTCTCGTGTCCTCCGTCTGCTTCTGGGTGCAGAGACTACCACCTCCCAGGACGTGGCCCCTTGTCTGCTCACTCACAGCCCCCGGTGGCCCCGGACACCTCCTTCCTGCATGGCAGCATGAAAACGGGACACGACACTCCTCCCCGTGCAGGAGTGTGTGGCTTCACGGAGGTCTCCGCGTCTGCCTCGGTAACCCCGCTCCCTTCTCTTGTTCCCAGTGGCCTGGTTTGCTTTCGACCCTGGCTCGGCACACGCTGACATCATCTTCTCCAATGACAACCTGACCGTGACCTGCAGCAGCTACGATGACCGGGTGGTGCTGGGGAAGACCGGCTTCTCCAAGGGCGTCCACTACTGGGAGCTCACCGTGGATCGCTACGACAACCACCCTGACCCTGCCTTCGGCGTGGCTCGCGTCGACGTGATGAAGGATGTGATGTTAGGGAAGGACGACAAGGCTTGGGCGATGTATGTGGACAATAACCGGAGCTGGTTCATGCACGACAACTCGCACACCAGCAGGTACCCGCAGCCCCCAGACCGAGCCTTCTTCACGTTGGCTTCCGGTAACAGTGAGAGCCCAGGTTCAAAGTCCTATCAAAGAGACAACATAGAGGTGGCCAGGCAGGTGGTCTTCAGTAAGTGGCACAGGAGTTCTGCTATGCCTACCTGAGTCCTTCTCCGTGGTGAATTGATGGACTGATTGATTTTTTTTTTTTTTTTTTTTTGCGTAATGCCAGAGATGTGAGCACTTGCCTAGGCCCTTCACTGGGGCTAGAAACTAAGAATCCCCATGCATATTCATTCCAGGAAAACATCCCAGGATTCTAAAATCCAGACTGACAACTTACTAGGAGAGCTGTTTAGTTTTTCTGAAACTTCTTCTCCAAATCCATCAAATTAGGATAATAATATTTTTCCAGATGGAGTGTTCTCCAGATTAAATGAGATATGTGAAAATGTCGTACATGGGAGGCAGCTGAGCACAGAAGCCATTGTTCTTCTTGTTTGGGTTATCATCAATACCGCTGCTCAGATTCGATGCCAGTTTGGGTAGCTTTAGAATTTGTAGGACTCTCTTATTATCGTATAAATTCAGAACACCCAGTTTGCTGGGGAAGGAGAACATAGTAATCTCCTCAGATTTGTCTCTAACACCAAAATATAGGCAATTATCCTTTAACCCAAACTATTTTTGTCCCCTAGATTTGGTTTCCATAAGTAGAGACGTGTCTTGCATGGACCCTCATGCACCTTATTCTCAAAGATTTCTCTAAGATACACTCTCTTTGGTGTTTTGAGAAAAACAAATCAGCTCTGTTCAGTCAGCTCAAAAGGAAACGAGTCTGGCAGTGGTGGGCTGGTGGACTCCACTGTCTTAGCTTTTTCTGGAAGGTCATCACTGCTCCTTCTCTAGTCGGTAGGATTCTTAGGACCTCCGCTCCCTATTCCCTCGGACATTTTCTATAAACGCCCATCCAGGTGCGTATTATTCATTATAACTTAAAGTGAACACACATACCATTTCAGCCTGACATCAAACCCTACCAGAAGTAGATAAGTGGTCATCTTTGGTGATTTACATTTGGGGGAGCCCTCAATCACTAGATTCCTAATGCCATTCTCCTATGTACCCACTTACTTTTCTCTTCTAGCTTCTTCATTTTGGAGTGAAGGCGTAAATAATAACACAAGTGTCACACTGTGCAAAGAAACACATTCTTAAAGCTGAGCATGTCTGCTTGCGTGCAAACTGTGCTGTCATTGTTGACACTGTGAACTAACAAGATGTGATTTCTGAACCTGTCCTTTAACGACTACGTACAGTCTGTATTCTGCATGCCGGAGGGGAAGAACAACACTTAACCAGTTTCTGTGCTCTGCTGAGATGAGGATGAAGTTCATTATTGCTAGACCTCAAAGAGTGGGGGTACAGCAGATCTGAGCATCCACATTAATGGCTTTTGTGAAACCATCAATTGAAGCATGAGACATAATTTGCTTTAAAATGACATTTCAACACAGGTTCCTTAAAATCACTCCTCCATCTTCTACAATATAATTGTTTCACTTAGCAGGGGAGAATCCTCTCCGATGTTGTCATTTTTTAGAGAGCCTTCTCAATTTAAACTCAACATGCCCAAAATTAACATCTTTCTGGAATGAGTTTTTTCTATTAAATCGGTAGCATAAGGCCCCACATTCAATTTTTCGTGCATATGCTTTCGATTCAGCCTAAGTGCTTCTTTATTTTGACTTTCAAATTAAGTCATTTTGGAGTCGATGTTTAATTCACACCACTTGTGCCAAGTGCACGACACGGCTGCAGACAGAGCTCTGATAGCCCAAAGCTGACTTCTTGTTCTTGGGCTTGAAAGATTTGTCTTCTGCTGTGGCTCAGAGGTAGAGACCCTCCGGGAAGGAGTTCACTCTCAGGGACAGCAGAGCAGCAGAGTTGAACCTGTATTCTCAACAGGGAGCGGTATGTCCCCCAAGGGACCGACTGGAAGTTGGTGTGGGGGGATAAGCAAAGAATCTTTACTCTTTTTATTTACAAAGCACAGGTGTACACACAACACGTAAACAGATACCCAGTGTATCTGTGGTACTAAGATGATATGGGAGGAGGGCTGACTACGGAAGCTGGGGTGTGGAGAACGATACTTTTAAACACTGGTTAGTACAAAAGCGTTTGTACATTTAGTACAAAGAGGGGAGCTTCTAGAATGATGACAAGTGAAACCCGGTTGCTTTCTTTTCCCCCAGAACGGAGGGAGGGATCGCCAAGGGGGCCACAATCGGGGTCCTCCTCGACCTGAACAGGAAAACTTTGACATTTTTTATCAACGACGAACAGCAGGGTCCCATAGCCTTCGAGAACGTGGAAGGTCTGTTCTTCCCGGCGGTCAGCCTGAACAGGAACGTGCAGGTAAGCGCCGTGCCCCCACGCGTCAGAGCAGCTTCTGCCCGCTCGGCTTCAAAGGCGGCCCGCGGGTGGTACGTTAGTCCCTGAGAGAGGGAAGCCAACCGTGTAAGGCCCAGACCGAGCCCCGGAGGAAAGGACAGGGGAGAGGGAGCAACGCTGACAACTGAGACGATTCCAGATCAGCACCAGCCCCTTCCTTAAGCTTGGACACAGTCTCATTCTCAGCAAGTGGGAGATTGGAACTCAGTTCATGGTTTGCTATTGACCGGCCCTGAGGCCTAGTTTCATTCCTGGTAGGAATGAAACACGTGAACCAGCTGGCTTGAAAACAGATGGAATGACTTATGCAAAGCTCCATGAGCGCCCGAGAGGTGAAGGTGTGAGACTGGAGTTTTAGCAGCATTATCAGAAATCCCGAGCATCTTCTCTGCACTCTTCCTCCGTTCTGTTAGGGGCCGTGGGGACGGAAAACAGTCCCCGCCTACGGGCTACTTACTTACGATTCACGGCAAATGGCAAACAGGTTCTTCTCATGCATTCATTCAACAAATAACTACCGAGTGCCTTTACTATGTCAGGCACTATTATTATAATTATTGTAAGTATTGCTGTTTATCAGTGAAACAAAACATAAAAACCGTGCCCTCATAGAGCTCCCATTCAAGTTATGGGAAATAGAATAAATCATAAGCACAGTGACTGTGTGAATGATATCCGTGTTAGAAGGCAGTAAGTGCAAGGGAGACGGAGTCAAGGGCAGGGCGAGGGGGGCTGAGGGTGCTGGGGTGGGGAGGGCAGCTGCGGTCTCAGCCAGGGCGCTGGGTGTGGGTGGGCCTCGTTACCGTGCCAAGTGAGCTGGGCCCTGGAGGGAGTGAGCTGTGTGGAGCTTTCCAGGCAGAGGGAACAACCAGCACAAGGTGTCTAAGGCACGAGGAGCCTCACGGGAGCAAGGCAGGGTCGAGGGGCCACGGCTGGGGTGAAGATCAGAGCCGGGGGGGGGGGGGGTGCCTTGCTGGCACTGCTAGGCTGGGCTTTCCCTGCCATTCTCAGCGGGAGCTCTCATGTTCAGCTGTGTACCATTCGGCAGGCAGCTGCCGCTGTAAGATGGATAGGCCGTGGGATCAAAACACTGCAGGTGATTTTCGTTGTGTTCGGAACCATAGTCTTGGGAGCTATTAAAAAAAAAAAAGAAAGAAAGAAAAAAAAGAAAACCATTGTTGTTTATCAGTATGTGCAGTAAAAGTGATTGCAACCCAGTGACCTCTGCCCTTCTCTCTTCCTGCGACTAGATGGGGTTTTCTGGGAGGCTGAAATCTAATCTCTCAGAGTTCAGCCTCTACATTGGAAGAAAGGAAACCATAAATTGCCCTAGACGTGAGTCTTAGAAAAACCTCCTTCAAAGTTTTCCACATTTTCAGTTGCTTCCCCTTCCCAAGAATATTGTACTCGGTGCTATTCAGTGTTTTCCAGGATGTTCTGAGTACCCTTAGAGAAAGACTCTGGGGCTGGGGACACAGGGACGAGAAGGGGAAGGAGGGCATGAGACACCTCCGGCCTCAACCATGCAGCTGTCCACCGAGGTGCGAGGCTGCGCAGGAACCGAAACAGCACCCCTGCCCAGGTTTCTTGTACCTGGCAATCATCTATTCATTCCCCAAACGAAAGGCTCATCCTAATCGGAGTAAGTAGTGGACGCGTGAGAAGAGAAGGGTTCTCCGCTCACCAGTTCTCTATCCATGGATGTCGCGTTGTCAGTCAGAAGGAACACAGCCTTCCCAGGATCCTTAAAAGAGGCAGGTGGATAAGAAACATATTATCAAGTGTCTCCAAGATTTGGGAACCCCCCACGGTGGCCAGGCTCTTAGCACAGGCAGAATCCTACTAGAATTCTCTTTAACGTCCACTAGAATAGATGTTGAAGAAAGGGAGCAGGTCCCCTGTTGAATTAGGAAGAGAGCCACTGTGCCCCGGGGAGGGGCAGACGCAGGGAGGGTTCCTGCCGTGCCTCCAGGACTCACAGTCTCATCCCCCAGGTCACGCTTCACACCGGGCTCCCAGTCCCTGACCTCTACTCCAGCAGAGCATCGATAGCCTAAGGATGGGCTGTGGAGGCGCCAGCTGCCCGGCCTTACCTCCGTCCTTACCTCCGCCTGAGAGAGCAGCAGCAGGAGCTCAGCCAGCACATGGTGGGATGCCGGAGAGCTGGAAGCAGAGGGGGAGGAGGAGAGAAAAGCTGGTCCCTGCGTCTTCACACCCCACAGCTCTGCTCCGCCCTTTCCTTTCCAACCTCTCCTGCTCTAATGCCTGCATCCACTTCTGCGCCCAGCAACTCTAACCAACAAAGGACCTAGACCGCCCACCATGTCACTTAGTTTCCACTCCCAGCTTTTGCTTTTATTTTACACAATTTTTTTATGTAGGTGAGTTATATTTTGTTTCTTTTCTGATCATGTTATTGGTGACTTACTGAACTGTTACTGCCAAGAGAATATTCTCCTGATAACCTTTTTCTTAAGCTTTCTGACAAAGAGGTCGTCGTAGAGAGAGGTGGGGAAGAATTGGTTGAATTTGGAGCTTGCAGTTTACCTCCTAGAAGGTTCTTGCCGTTACGTCTCGTGCAGTGCTAGCCCTGCATAGCTAATCTTTGAGAGGTGGGCAGAGTGAATGCAGCATTGGGAAGTTTTACTATCCATTGAAGCACAAAAATATTAGCCATATGGCTACACAAAGGGTCACAGCCGGCAGGATCATTAGGATAGCTGGGTCATTGGGACAGGCCAGAAACCCTGGTCATTGAATCAAACTAGAGAGTCTCTAGACAGAGGCAGATCAGGGGATTTACGATCTGGTTCATTTATTTAATACAAGTTTTTAACTGAGAACCTACTATGGACCAGGCACTGTTCTAGACACTGGAGACACAGTGGTGAACACACAGGTGTGGTTACTCCCCTATTGGAGCTTACATTCTCCTAGGAGAGCAAACCAAAAATAAGACAATTACAAGTTATTATACATACTAGAAAGGAAATAAATAAGGGGCAAAGAGGCTCATTGGCAAGATCTCTCAGTTCCCCAAGAATGATGCTAAAAATCTACCCATTCTGGCCACGGCACCAGAAACATACCAACTCAATGCCTTTTCAGCTACGCTATTTTAATTATGGTACCTGCTGTCATTCATCACAGAGCCTTCTTTGGCAGAAATGATGTCAGCATTCTTATTTGTTAATGCTGCAACGACACTAAGCCTTAAAAATGAATGTGAAAAAAAAAAAAAAGCGACCAGAGAGAGAACCCATTTTCAGTAATGGGGGATCTTCATTTGCAGTCCACGGCATCCCCATTCTCAGGATCAACTCACTTGTCTCCATGTATATCTGTGCCTGTTACAGACAACAGATCCATCACTCTGCTGCCATTCACAACCTAGCTTTCTGGAGTAGCTCAAATGTTTGGAAGAAAATGAAATTGTATGCCATTGCTATGACTGATAGCAGAGGATAATTCTTATTACTTCTCTATAGAGATAGACTTACACAGTTACCCTTCAGATTCTTTAGTTTGACATGAAGTTTTAGAAAATGTAGAACACGGAAAGAGGTCTGATTAGTTGTCTCAATATTTGCCAGTGAGCCAAGAAATTCCGCATGAGGAAACAAGAGTACCAGATAAAAGAGAAGTGGTAGGGTGGGAAAGCTCACAAACTAGTTGTGGCAAAAAGTAATCTCTGTAAATAGCTAATGATCCCTGTGTGCTCTATGTAGCTCACTCTATCAGTCAGTGTTTCTCTAGTCACGTGCTCCTAATTTATTGAATGGGTGCTATCCTGTTTATGTCCACCTTGGTTTCTTGGCTACAGAAAAACTCTGTTGCAGGGCAACACTAGTTTGATATTTGACTCACTCTCCGATGAGACTCGATGGCTGGGCCGCTGTAGACTCATAGTTACTCTTGTTCTTTATTAAATTCATCCTGCTAAGTAAATTTCTAGTGACTTGTAACACATAGTTTACACAGAATTGCCATTGCAGATGCATACAGCTGCTGTACTAGAAAAATGGATATTTCTGGTGTGCCAATAAAAGATTTTTATGAGAGAATATCATATGTTTCTTTAGAATTTCTTAGATTTTCCTATTGAGGATGACAATTCACCTTTGTCAGAGCAATCTGTCTTCCGCCAAGTGTGATTGGAAAGTCCCCCAGAGTTCTTGAAAGTACTGGGTCCTCACCTGATTTCCTTGGGAGCATTGACACGGTCTCCTGGTGGTACCTACCTCCTGAAGCTTAACTTAGTGTGAAGCATCTATAGTTTGGATGCTGTTTAGGTCTGTCTCCAAATCTCAGGAACTTACTTTCACAAACCTGCTCCTGAGAAAGGCCATAATCTTGTACTGCAAAGTATAGTGTCACTGCCTTTTCAAACCTGGTTCCTTCAACATTTCTTTGAATGGCTGAACAATATAATGGTTTTTAAATAATCACACCGGGGACGCCTGGGTGGCTCAGTCAGTCGAGCATCTGTCTTTCTTTGGCTCAGGTCATGATCCCAGGGTCCTAGGACCCTGCTCCCTGCTCAGCAGGGAGTCTGCTTTTCCCTCTGCCCCTCCCCTTGTGTACTCTCTCTCTCTCTCTCTCTCTCATAAATAAATAAAATCTCTAAAAAATAAATAAGTAAATAATCACAACAGTACTGATCACCTTTATATTATCACTACCCCTTTCAAATTTTTTTCTGCTGACATTTATTTATTTATGACTGTAGATTTTTATCTTATTTTTTTAAATTCAATTAATTACCATGTAATGTATTATTGGTTTAAGAGATAGAGGTCAATGATTCATCAGTCTTATATAACACCCAGTGCTCATTACATCACATGTCCTTCTTAATGCCCATCACCCCATTATCCCATCCCCCCACCCCCCACCCCCAGCAACCCTCAGTTTATTTCCTATGATTAAGAGTCTCTTATGGTTTGTCTCCCTCTCTGATTTTTTCCTGTATGATCCTTTGCTTTGTTTCTTAAATTCCTCATATGAGTGAGATCATATGATAAATGTCTCTCTCTGATTGACTTATTTCACTTAGCATAATACCCTCTAGTTCTGTCCACATCATTGCAAATGGCAAGATTCCATTTTTTGATGGCTGAGTAATATTCCATTGTATATATTTACCACATCTTCTTTATCCATTCATCTGTCAATGGAGTCTCTCCCATAGTTTGGCTATTGTGGACATTGCTGCTATAAACATTGGGGTGCAGTTGCCCCTTTGAATCACTATATTTGTATAGTTTGGATAAATACCTAGTAGTGTAACTGCTGGGTCATAGGGTAGCTCTATTTTCAACTTTTGGAGGAAGCTCCATACTGTTTTCCAGAGAGGCTGCACCAGCTTGCATTCCCACCAGCAGTGTGAGAGGGTTTCCCTTTCTCCACATCCTCACCGACCTCTGTCGTTTCCTGACTTGCTAATTTTAGCCATTCTGACTGATGAGGTGACATCTCCTTGTGGTTTTAACTTGTATTTCTTTGATGCTGAATGATGTTGAGTATTTTTCATGTGTCTGTTGGCCATTTGTAAGTCTTCTTTGGAGAAATGTCTGTTCATGTCTTCTGCCCATTTCTTGATTGGATTATTTGTTCTTTGGGTGCTGAGTTTGATAAGTTCTTTATAGATTTTGGATACTAGCCCTTTATATGGTAAGACATTTGCAAATATCTTCTCCCATTCTGTCAGTTATCTTTTGGTTTTGTCAAGTGTTTCCTTTGCTGTGCAGAAGCTTTTTATCTTGATGAAGCCCCAATAGTTCAGTTTTGCCTTTGCTTCCCTTGCCTTTGGAGACGTGTCCAGCAAGAAGTTGTTGCAGCCAAGGTCAGAGAGGTTGCTGCCTGTGCTCTCCTCTAGGATTTTGATGGATTCCTATCTCACATTTAGGTCTTTCATCCATTTTGAATCTATTTTTGTGTATGGTAAAAGAAAACGGTCCAGCTTCATTCTTCTGTATGTGACTGTCCAATTTTCCCAACACCATTTGTTGAAGAGACTGGTTTTTTTGATATTGGATATTCTTTCTTGCTTTGTTGAGGGTCCATTTCTGGGTTCTCTATTCTGTTCCATTGATCTACGTATCTGTTTTGGGTTTTGGTTTTTTTTTTTTGAGATTTTATTTATTTATTTGACAGAGAGAGAGACAGCCAGCGAGAGAGGGAACACAAGCAGGGGGAGTGGGAGAGGAAGAAGCAGGCTCCCAGCGGAGGAGCCTGATGTGGGGCTCGATCCCAGAACGCTGGGATCACGCCCTGAACCAAAGGCAGATGCTTAACAACTGAGCCACCCAGGCGCCCCTATGTATCTGTTTTTGTGTCAGTACCATACAGTCTTGATGATTACAGCTTTGTAATAGAGCTTGAAGTCCATGTTTGTGATGCCACCAGCTTTGGTTTTCTTTTTCAACATTCTTTTGACCATTCAGGGTCTTTTCTGGTTCCATACAAATTTTAGGATTCTTTGTTCCAGCTCTGTGAAAAAAGTTGATGGTATCTTGATAGGGATGCTGCTTAGGTTGCTCTGGGTAGCATAGGCATTTTAACAATATTTGTTCTTCCAATCCGTGAGGCATGGAACATTTTTCCATTTCTTTGTATCTTCCTCAATTTCTTTCATGAGTGTCCTATAATTTTCTGAGAACAGATCATTTGCCTCTTTGGTTAGGTCTATTCCTAGGTATGTTATGGGTTTTGGCGCAATTGTAAATGGGATCGACTCCTTAATTTCTCTTTCTTCTGTCTCATTGTTAGTGTATAGAAACGCAACTGATTTCTGTGCATTGCTTTTACATCCTGCCACTTTGCTGAATTCCTGTATGAGTTCTAGCAATTTTGGGGTGGAGTCTTTTGGGTTTTCCACATGGAGTATCATGTCATCTAAAAAGAGTGAAAGTTTCACTTCTTCCTTGCCCATTCGGATACCTTTTATTTCTTATCATTGTCTGACTGCTGAGTCTAGGACTTCTAGTACTATGTTGAACAGCAGTAGTGGTAATGGACATCCCTACCGTGTTCTTGACCTTAGGGGGAAAGCTCTCAGTTTTTCCCCAGTGAGAATGATATTCACTGTAGGCTTTTCATATATGGCTTTTATGATATTGAGGTATGTTCCCTCTATCCCTATGCTGTAAAGAGTTTTAATCAAGAAAGGATGCTGTACTTTGTCAAATGATTTTTCTGCATCTATTGAAAGGATCATATGGTTCTTGTCCTTTCTTTTATTAATATAGTTTATCACACTGATTGATATGCGGATATTGAACCACACTTGCAGCCCAGGAATAAATCCCACTTGGTCATGGTGAATAACCCTTTTAATGTACTGTTGGATCCTATTTGCTAGTATCTTCATGAGAATTTTGGCATCCATGTTCATCAGGGATATTGGTCTATAATTCTCCTTTTTGGTGGGGTCTTTGTCTGGTTTGGGGATCAAGGTAATGCTGGCCTCCTAGAAAGAATTTGGAAGTTTCCCTTCCATTTCTATTTTTTGAAACAGCTTCAGAAAAATAGGTATTAGTACTTCTTTAAATGTTTGGTAGAATTCCCCTGAGAAGCCATCCGGCCCTGGACTCTGGTTGGGAGATTTTTGATTACTGCTTCAATTTCCTTTCTGGTTATGGGTCTGTTCAGGTTTTTTATTTCTTCCTGGTTCAGTTTTGGTAGTTTATATGTTTCTAGGAATGCATCCATTTCTTCCAGATTGTCTGATTGTTGGCATATAGTTGCTCATAATATGTTCTTATAATTGTTTGTATTTCTTTGGCGTTGGTCATGATCTCTCCTCTTTCATTCATGATTTTATGTATTTGGGTCCTTTCTCTTTTCTTTTTGATAAGTCTGGCCAGCGGTTTATCAATCTTATTAATTCTTTCAAAGAACCAGCTCTTAGTTTCTCTGATCTGTTCTACTGTTCTTTTAGTTTCTATTTCAATGATTTCTGCTCTAATTTTTATTCATTCTCTTCTCCTCCTGGGTTTATTTGCTTTATTTGCTATTCTTTCTCCAGCTCCTTTATGTGTTAGGTTAGGTTGTATATTTGAGACCTTTCTTTTTTTTTTGAGAAAGGCTTGTATTGCTATATATTTCCCTCTTAGGACTGCCTTTGCTGCATCCCAAAGGTTTTGAATAGTTGTGTTTTCATTTTCGTTTGTTTCCATGATTTTTTAAAATTCTTCTTTAATTTCCTGGTTGACCCATTCATCCTTTAATAGGATGCTATTTAGCCTCCATGTATTTGAGTTCTTTCCAAATTTCCTCCTGTGATTGAGTTTCAGTTTCAAAGCATTGTGGTCTGAAAATATTCAGGGAATGATCCAGTCTTTTGTACTGGTTGAGACCTGATTTGTGACCCAGGGTGTGATCTATTCTGGAGAATGTTCCATGTACACTCAAAAAAAATGTGTTTTCTGTCGCTTTATGATAGAATGCTCTGAATATATCTGTGAAGTCCTTCTGGTCCAGTGTTTCATTCAAAGCCCTTATTTCCTTAATGATCTTATGCTTAGATGATCTGTCCATTGTAGTGAGTGGGGTGTTAAAGTCCCCTACTATTATTCTATTATTATCAATGTGTTTCTTTAATTTTGTTATTAATTGGTTTACATAATTGGCAGCTCTCAAGTTAGGGCATAAATATTTACAATTGTTAGATCTTCTTGTTGGACAGACCCTTTAATTATGATATAGTGTCCTTCCTCATCTTTTATTGCAGTCTCTGGTTTAAAATCTAATTTGTCTGATGGAAGGATTGCCACTCCAGCTTTCTTTTGATGTCCATTAGCATGATAAATGGTTTTCCACCCCTTCACTTTCAATCTGGAGGTGTCTGTGGGTCTAAAATGAGTCTCTTCCTGACAGCATATCAATGGGTCTTTCTTTTTTATCCAATCTGATACCCTGTGTCTTTTGATTGGGGCATTTTGCCCATTTACATTCAGAGTAACTATTGAAAGATATCAATTTAGTGCCATTATATTACCTGTAAAGTCACTGTTTCTGTATATTGTCTCTGTTCCTTTCTGGTCTATGTCACTTTTGGGTTCTCTCTTCACTTAAAGGATCCCCTTTAATATTTCTTTCAGGGCTGGTTTAGTGATTACAAATTCTTTTAGTTTCTGTTTGTCCAGGAAGCTTTTTATCTCTCCTTCTGTTTTGAATGTCATCCTTGTTGGATAGAGTATTCTTGGCTGCATATTTTTCTCATTTAGCACCCTGAGTATATCATGCCAGTCCTTTCTGGCCTGCCAGGTCTCTGTGGATAGGTATGCTGCCTGTCTAATATTTCTGCCTTTGTAGGTTACAGACCTCTTGTCCTGAGCTGCTTTCAGGATTTTCTCTTTGTCTCTGAGATTTGCAAGTTTCACTATTATATGTTGAGGTGTTGACCTATTTTTATTGATTTTGAGGGGTGTTCTCTGTGCCTCCTGGATTTGATTGCCTGTTTCCTTCCCCAGATTAGGGAAGTTCTCCACTATAATTTGCTCTGATATACCTTCTGCCCCCCTTTCCTCTTCTTCTGGGATCCCAATTATTCTAATATTGTTTTGCTTTATGGTACCACTTATTTCTCTAATTCTCCTCTCATGATCCAGTAGTTCTTTACTCTCTTTTTCTCAGCTTCTTTCTTCTCCATCAGTTTGTCTTCTATATCACTAATTCTCTCTTCTGCCTCATTTATCCTAGCAGTTAGAGCCTCCGTTTTTTATTGCATCTCATTAATAGCCTTTCTGATTTTGACTTGATTAGATTTTAGTTCTCTTATTTCTCCAGAAAGGGGTTCTTTAGTGTCTTCTATGCTTTTCTCAAGCCCAGCTAATATCTTTATAATTGTTTTTCTGAACAACATCTCATTTATATCCATACTGATTAGGTCCCTGGCAGTCAGTACTGCCTCTTGTTCTCTTTTTTGAGGTGAGTTTTTCAGTTTTGTCATTCTTTCCAAAGCAGGATAGATGAATGAGAAGACAAAATACTAAAATGGCAACAACAACTCCAGAGAGATATACACTAACAAATTAGAAGAGATATGAAACCAAAAAACAAAACAAAACAAACAAACAAAAAACCCAAAAATTAAAAAATAGAGAGAGAGAGAATATAATCAGACAGGTGAATGGAACAGAGCAATATACTGGATCCTGTGTGTATTTTGGTCTGTTAGAAAACTAGATCCCAAAATTGTAAAGAAAGACTGATATATGTACAAAAATAAAATTAAATACAATGAAAGGATAGAATGTAACTGTAAAAATGAAAATTAAAAAAGACTTTTAAAAAAAAGTTGATAAAATTGGTTGAAAAAGGAAAGAGAAAAAAATTAAAATCGGAAGACTAAAGAATCCTGGGGGAAAACCATGAATTCTACATACTGTTTTCCCCGAGTGCTGGGGTTTTACAGTTCTCTATAATGGGTAAACTTGGTCTTGGATGTTCTTGCTGATCTTCTGGGTGAGGAGCCAGTTGCACTGATTCTCAAGTGTCTTTGCCCCTGTGGGAATTGCACCCCCCTTGCCAGGAGGCCAGGGTAAGTTATCTGCTCTGGTTTGCTCTATGTAGGTTTTGTTCCCTGAAGCCTTCCCATGCAGCTTTAGAGGATGAGAATGAAAATGGAGGCCTCCCAGTCTCCAGCCCCGGAGCCGAAAGCTGAGAGCCCCACTCCTCAGTGTGACCTCAGAGAAAAGGAAACACTCCTGTCTTCCTGGTCTCCATCCACACTCTGTGCTCACCTGGCCTGTGACCAAGAGTTTCTATTTCAGGCGTGCAGCCACCTTTCAAGTCTTCAAACCCTGCAAACTCCTTTGGCGTGCACTGGGGCCACTCCTCCCGGGGTGTGGAGGGGAGTCTCGCTGCAGTTCTGCCCTTGCTGGGCCCCTGCTCTGACAGCAGTCACCCAACTGAGCTGTGGTTCATGGTTTATAGCAACCTGGAGTTGAGAGCCCACTCCTGCACTCACTGTTTGTATCCGGTTTCCGCACTCCAGTGCCTGGGAGCTCTGCCACACTCAGGCACCCCCGTCTTCCTGTGACCTCAAGGATCCTGAGACCACACTGTCCCAGCTAGGGTTCTGCCCCACTTCACCACCTGAACGTCTTTCAGGTGGGGACATCCCCCACTGGAGCAGACTTCTAAAAGTTCCAATTTTGCACTCCACTGTTCTATCACTTTCTGGTAGCGGGCTGATGGAGGCTCCTTCCCTCCTCAGTTTAGCTTCCCATATTGTCCCAGATTCACTTCTCCGCACCTCCTACCTTGCAGAAAGTCGTAGTTTTTCTATTTGTAGAGTTGCAGCTATTCTTTTCTTAGATCTCTGGCTGAGTTCGCAGGTGTTCAGAATGATTTAATAGCTATCTAACTGAATTCCTGGGACCAGACAAAACTAAGGTCTCCTATTCCTCCACCATCTTGGACTCCTAGGGAGAGAGCCCATTACCCTTTTTTTTTTTTTAAGATTTGTTTATTTATTTTAGAGAGAGAGAGCACATGCGCAAGTGGGGAGAGGGGCAGGGAGGGAGGGAGAGAGGGTCCTCAAGCAGACTCCCTGCTGAGCGTGGAGCCCAACTTGGGGCTCAATCTCACAACCCCAAGATCATGACCTGAGCCAAAACTGAGAGTCCAATGCTCAGCTGACTGAGCTACCCAGTCACCCTTGTCATTACCCTTTTAACTGGGGGTTTTCTCTGTGTGTGTGTGTGTGTTTTAAGGAAAACATCCCCTGCAAGCACCTGATCCAGGTTATGACCTCAGAGCAGCACACTCTGGAGCTGGCAGCTGCCCAGGCTCTGTGTCCACCAGGCTTCCCCACATTCCTGTTTCCTCACCTGCTACCCTGATACTTCCTTCTTCTTCCTCCATGGGTCCACTCACTCTGGTGGTTTTCTTCCTTCTGTTCTCCACCTAAGGGAATACATTAGCTGCTTTCTACTCTTCCCATGGCACTGAGGTTAACGGAACTTCTGATTCCTGGCATTGCCTCATAGGAATGATAAAGTGATTTGCAAGATATCATCCTATTTTCTGGAAGTGAGATAGATCCTTTTCTTCTAACTCTAATGTGTGCATTCATCTTTTGCTTATCTCTCCAACTCACTGATAAAAAAGGAGGACTTTCTGTTGAATCAGGATTTTTGATCACGAATCAAAGGAACGATGGTAATTAAAGAAGTTCTCAGATCACACTACCTTATAATTTATATGAACATGCCAAAGACGCCTGCATATATATTCAAATATATGTGCCAGCTACTTCCACTGATACTGGCGTTTAGAGAAACCTAAGGCTGATATAATACATCACAGGTAACTGAGACTTCCTACATCTTGTCTTTAGCCAAAGAACCAGCATTTTGGATACACCCAGAATTTGAGGTATTGAAAAAGACTGAACAGTGGAGGCACCTAATTAAATGCACAGAAAGATCAGTCTAGTTTGGAGATGTATTATCTGCAGCACTCTGCCACAACTGTGCTAAGACAGGCTTCAGGTACAGAACTAGATATCACAGAATTAGTAGTGATGGTTGCATAACCTTGTGGTTGTACTAAAAATCACTGAGTCATACACTTTGAAAGGGTGAGGAACCATGTTGCACGTGACCAGGACTCTCCTTACAGCTTCCTTCCAATGACACCCAAGTCTGTTCCTATTTCCCCAAAGCTATCCTCTGAGATAAAGCCCAAGGCAGAGAGAGGGGTGTCAGGGACCTAGGAGCAGATCTCCTGACCCTACGTTTTCCTTATCTTCCCATATGCCTTTGGTTGGTGAAAGGGCTTTAATTTGCTTCCTCTTCTGCTGAAGATTGCCTCTCCATTTTGTTCTGAGCCTCTCTAACATGGACTTTAACTTGTCCCTTTGCTGAAGTTCAAAATGGTGGAGAGAGTAGAAAACCTTGCTCCCATTAAGGAAGCAATTAAAAATCGCTCTTATACCCTCCAGTGGTTATGAATCTTACTCACCTCTTTCTTCCTTCTCCCACCAGGGAAAAATAAATGTTCACCATGAAATGTAAAAGAGTTAATATTTTGGTTGGTTGGTCTTGCCCTTCCCCCCCAATATTTTTTTTCTAAAATTCCCTAATAATGAACATAATAAATTATAATTCCACTAATGAGGATGACTGAACATTAAATATTAGTTACCTGTTAACAACTTACAAACCATCTTTTGAAGTATAGCCACAGTTTGTAACATATATAATAAAGGAAACCATAAAGCTAAAGAAACCACCGTGATTAAAGAAACTTCATGAAGGTATAAACCAGAGGTTTTCCACCCTGGCTAAAATTCTCTAGCAAGGACAGTATGTTCAACCATGCATTTCTATATGTTCTGCACAAAGAAAGGGGCACAACCGAGATCATGCATGTAAAAGTGCTTTGTGCAATAGAGATGAAAGGCACATTAAATGTGAGTATTAATTATTAAGTAACCTCTATACTCTGCTTTATCAGACAACCCTGAGAGGACTAAAGTATAGTGCCTGAGAGCAGCATCTGGCGGTGACTGTCTGAATTCTGGTCCTGGCTCCAGGTTGTGCCAGCTGTGTGCCCTGGAGCACCCACATTTTCCACACTCTAAAGTAGAGGTAACAATAGAATGGATTTGAGGGTTAGATCAAATAATATGTGTAAAGTGCTCTGAACAGAACCTGGCCCATGATGAGGGCGATGAAGTCTTAGGCATTATTCATTCATGTGCAGTCTGTTCATGATGCCTCCATTCCATCCCCTCCCTTTTTTATTACCAAGATCCCAACAGAGGGTCAATAATGATTCATATAATCATCTTCTCAGGAGACAATGCCTATTAGTGGAACTTGACAAAATGTGAAATTCTTTTGTTAATGGAAGATTGTAGGCAAGGACATTCTGAGCAAAAGCAGTAACTGGATTCGTAGGACACATAATCAAAATGGCATACTATTACTAAATCAACCACAACTCAGAGATTTCAATAGATATTGAACAGAGAATCACAAAGGAGGAAATGAAAATTATTCAAAAATGTTGAAAAATATTTGAAAACTGGCTATTTGGAAAGCAAAACTATATTCGTAATCATCTCTATGTTGCAGATACTAAGGTGGTAACATAAAATATTTAAAACTTTAATAAACCAGAAGAGATTACAAATATTCATCTGATCTTTCTCAGGGAGGCTTAAACCACTATAAATTACTTTATGCAATAGGCTTATCGATTTTCTAAAACTCCTCTCCAACTTATATTTTACATTTAGTTCCCTCCTTTGTTATCTCTGCCTCTGTGTCATGCCCATCTGTTTCCTTCTTTAATTAACTGGGCCCATCTTTATCCTGCATAACCCTACTTCTAATACTATAGATTTATTGGCTGTATTGATTTATTGTTATGCCATCATTTAAAAAATGACTTTTAAGGAAAGATTAAGGTATTAAAAATGAACTACTCTGCACTCTGTTTCTGGACTATATTTTCAAACTAGTAGTTAATGAGTTTATAATGAGCAAGTTGTCTCTGGTAAATGAGGGTCCTAATGCTTCCTTCTTTAATGCTGATTTCCACGTAGGATCTGTGAAAAGAACACTCCACTCAATATATATTTTCCTAACTGCCTGGTGGGCAGTGTGGCTGTCAGATGTGAAGAAATAAGTCTCCAGTCTTATCGGTTGGCAGGCTGAAAATGATAATTGCAGCTTCTTGTGAGGTTGGTTTCATGGTTGGCAATATAACAGGTTTTGCAAATATGCAAACTTTAATATCTAGGTATAGTGATAGGCTTGCTCAGACCTGATAGACCTGCAGGAAAAAAATCACACATAGCTATCAGAAAGAAATCAATCTTAGAAACTTGCGAGGGTCAGACAAAACTCCATGCCACTATTAAATTCCATGTCTTCAAGATTTCAACCAAGATCAGGTATTGAAACGTAGAGCAGTTACCACCTGCAATACACACACTGCGTGTAAGCTGCTTGTCTATCATCCAAGTGGAAGGGACTCTTCCTCAATCGATGTTAAGAGAATCTGAAATCTGTTCTCTATGCCTTGGGAATGGATAGAGAGGATCCCACTGGATCAGATGAAGCCCCAAAGGCCAGTCCTGGAGCATTTGGGATGCCAGATCAGGAGCTCCAAGGGGACAAGAGAGAACAGGCTACAGGTGCAGGCTCATTGACAACGAGCATCAGATGCATTCCCCACGTGCTTTCTTTTCTTCAGAGGTCTCACGTGTCAAGCTTCATCCTTAAGCCTCTTGTCAGGTCTTTGGCAGTAACTACAGGAAACACAATCACTGGGACACCTTCCTAGTAGGAACTATCAAAGGTGCTCTTAAGGACAACAAAGGACCATCCATTATTCCACAAAATGGGTCTGACCCAATATGATATTTTTCGTGGTCTGAAGCTTCCTGGGGTGGGGCTAATAATAACAAAATAATACGTTATTTTCTTCTTTCTCCGATGCAAAGGTTTTTTGGGGTGTGTGTGTGTGTGTGTGTGTGTGTGTGTGTGTGTGTTTTCAAACCTTAACATCTCTGCAATGAAGACACATCTCACCTGCATCAAAAGAAACTCACCAGCGGCTGGTACAGCAGGTGCTTTTCAGCCTCCACTGCCGTGAAATCATCCAAACAGCCTTAGAAATAGTGAGACCAAACTACTCAGTTAATTGGCTTGGGATTCGGCCTGAGAACGTGGGGTTTTTTAAGTTGCCCAGATGATTCTAATGTGCAGCTGGGCTTGAGGAGGCAGAGGAAGAGAATGTGTGGATGGCATATATTCACAGTTTGCACTGCCAGTGCATTTGAGAAATTAATAAGATGTGGGGGTGGATCAGTTCATAGGCCTGTTACTTCTGGGAAGTTATTTGTGCTGGTAGGTGGTAAATTTATTTATTTTTATTATTTTTAAATTTCAATTCCAGTATAGCTAACATAGTGTTATATTAGTTTCAGGTATACAAGCAGCTGGTGAACTTAAATTCACATCACAGTGATCAGTTAAGAGGTCTTTTAAAAGATTACACTAGAATGCAACATAGAAAAATATTTGGTGTATGTACAAAATTAATAACCATACGCTGTATGCTGTGATTGAAAGCAGTAAAAATTGCCAAAATTTGAGAACAGATTATAAGATTTTCAATTGTTGGGACCAACTGATGTACCAAAAACTATTATTCAGGGGTGCCTGGGTGGCACAGCGGTTAAGCGTCTGCCTTTGGCTCAGGGCGTGATCCCGGAGTCCTGGGATCGAGCCCCACATCAGGCTCTTCCGCTGGGAGCCTGCTTCTTCCTCTCCCACTCCCCCTGCTTGTGTTCCCTCTCTCGCTGGCTGTCTCTATCTCTGTCGAATAAATAAATAAAATCTTTAAAAAAAAAAACTATTATTCAGATGTCCAAATCTGTCAAAAGCTTCCAGCTTCTTCCCAGAAAAGCTCTTTACTTATAGTTACTTATAATTCAATTAGCAGCAACAAGACAATGTAGCCAAACGGGAAACGCAAACACACTAACAAAACCCCGCAACCCGCAATATTCTTTGAGATGTGTTTACATGATTCTGCAGCATCGCAAAGACGCTGACAAGGTCCAGATCGTTGGCGGGGTTACCAAGACCTTACACATAACAGCCAACGGCCCTACGTACTCGAGAGGCAGTTTCGACCCCGGGTGTGATTCATTCCGAAAAAAGGAAACAGAATGTACTTGTAAAGAAATCCGAACGAGGTTGTAAATCGGGTGTTTTAGGGTTGTGCGCATGTAATGTTGCATTTGGTTTTGCTTTTTCCCACAAGTGCTAATAGGAAGTTAGAGGCACATTTTACAATCTTTGACGAATTTTCTTAGAGCTGGAAATATTCTAATAATATTGGTAATGATACATTGAACCTCACTGCTGTCCAGGCGTGTACAAAAGGCTTAATCTTCATCTTACTTACAAGTGTTTATTATTGCATCTTAGAAATGAGAAAATTGAAGCCCAAAGAGCTTGAGTGACTTGCCGAAGGTCCCACAGCAGGCAAGTATTAGAGAGAAGGTTTGAATCCAGCCTCAATCCGGAGCCCACGCCCCTCGTTAACCACGTGGCTATAGGGCGCCGCGTACAACACACTCCCTCACTCGATACGTATTCAAGGAGCGTCTATTAAGTGCTAAATACTGTTAAACACTAGAGATACCAGTGAACAAAATAGACAAGGTCTCCACCTTCTTAGACCTGGTACTCTAATCTGGAAATGCAAATAATAAGTAAGTAAGTAAATGAAACTCGAGACAATTTTAAATACTAATACCAGAAATTGAACGGGCTCATGAGACCAAGTTTTGGGGTGTCTGCAATTGCCTGCGAAGGCGGCGTTTGCGCAGCAGAGCCATGGGCGATGGCAGAGGGCCTTGAGCTGGGAACAAGCTCCGCGCGTCCAAGCAGCTGGAGAGCGAGCCCTGCAGCTGACCTGCGGTGAGAGGGAGGGCAGCGCCGGTGACGTCAGGAGGTGGGCGGGGCCAACCGCGGAGGCTCCCGCAGGCCAGGGGCACCATGGAGGAGTCTGGTTCCCAAAAAATGGGACTTGACTCTGGCTGACCTAAAGGCACAGACAGAAGGTATTAGAATGGTGGCTCAGAAAGCTGGGAACCAGAGCAGCTGTGGGCATCAAGGAGCAGGAACTGACGAGCAGTTGGCCTTCTCTGGGCCCAGAAAGTCTGCTCAAGTGCTCCCGCTCTTTCCCATTTGGATTCCAAAAGGACAGTGTGATTTTTGTTTGGGTCCTGTGTCTGACTCTTAGCTGATAGATGGCAGGACATCATGACTTAGAACCCAAACCACTGCATCCAATCCCAGTGCTGTTTCCAGAAAAGTGGGGATGGGCGCGGCAGAAAAATGAGCAAAGGACAGTGACAGTTGTAACGATGCGGTGATTTGAGGGAATGAAGGCTGTTAAAGTCTGTGCCTTCCATTACTGGGATGTGTTCTTTTTTTACAAAAGCAAATATTTTGGAAATAGCGGGAAGCCAGGAGGCTGAATTTCAATCTCTGCAGAGAATACACAGTGAAGGGGGAAATTCTCTTCAGTATTGACGTTACGTCTCAGAAATACTAGATGCTCACAACTGATGTAGCTCGAAAAACACCAGAGCCGCCCCAACTCAGTAGAAACTGGGGCCAGAGCCAATTTTACCTAATACATCTTTCCCAAGAAATGAACACAAGATATCACTGCCTCTAAGGTATTCAAAACTGAACTGGGAATTTTTTTCTCATGGTATAAAGACCTACATAGCTGATGAAAGATTTTTTAAAGATCTGAGGAGCAAGTGCACGCCTCTCTGGACACTACAGGAGTTCAGACAGCAGGAAACCGCACAAGTGTGCGTGTCCCATCAAAGGTAAGGGTGTCTTTTCTTTTCTCTTTTTAAGATTTCATTTGTTTATTTATTCAAGAGAGAGTGAAAGAGAGAATGAGCAGGGAGAGCGACAGAGGGGGAGGGAGAAGCAGACTCCCCGCTGAGCAGGGAGCCTGATGGGGGCCTTGATCCCAGGACCCTGAGATCATGACCTGAGCTGAAGGCAGACACTTAATGACTGACCCACCCAGGTGCCCCCGGAGGTGAGGATCTCTAACACTGAAAGAAGCACAGCTAAAGAAGAACCAAGTTGTATCGAAGACAGAGACCCTCAGATTCTTCTTGAACCGAAGGAGCAAATTTGTCTTAGGACCAAACTTTGTTCAAAAGCAGTTAATGGACAAAGAGAAACTGGAGCAACTTGGAAGAGACCAAGCCAGAGTAAGTGCCAGTAGCACAGAACGGGACACTGGATGTGACAGTGATGAGCAAAGAGATGTGCCCTCCGTTAACCAACTGGTGTGTGGAAATACCTATCGCTACAGCCTCGGGGGTCAGGAGAGTTCATCTGACACCCAGCAGCACCTCAGACACCCAGGATATCAACAACTCAACACAGAGAACTGCACTATTAAACTATGGAGATTCACCATCTTTGCCTCCCGTTTGGGAAACCCACAGGCTAAGTAGGGATGAAGATGACAATTTAGGACCAAAGAGCCCATCGTTAAATGGCCACCATAATAATCTAGAGGCAGTGCATAACTATGTAAATACAGAGAATGTACCAGTGCCAGCAAGTGCCACAGAGTAGAATATTCAAGGCATTGGGACTGTACACTGACAGTCCTTAACTTTGATATCAGACGCCCAACTTGAGAAACAGGCGGCTCAGTGACATACAGGTTGACTTGGAAGGCACACAGAGCTGTATGCAGTGATAGAAATCGAGAGAGCTGCTACTCCGTCAGATTTGCAGAAAGCACTACGGGAGATAGCTGGCTGATTTAGGAAGACCAGACATAATAGTGCTGACCTGCCCATGTGAACCTGAAAAGAGGTACATTGTTTGCTCCTTTGTGAAGTTTTGAAAAATGAAGATACAAGTACTTCATTGTCATTTCTAAACACTAACTCCTTTTACAGACTGATAAGATTTTTTTTTCTGACTATTGCGTGTGCTGATTTAACTAAAGGGAATTAATGTAGTGCAGGAACCCGTTAAAGAACATTAATTTCAGTATATGCTCCTCAGTACTGTCCAGCAGCATTTCACAGTCCTATTTAACATGAGAGGTGGGGGCACCTGGGGGCACCTGGGTTAAGCATCCAACTCTTGATATCGGCTCAGGTCACGACCTCACAGTCGTGAGCTCAAGCCCCAAGTTAGGCTACACACTGAGCATGGAGCCTGCCTAGGATTCTCTCGCCCTCTTCCTCTGCCCCTCCCCCTGCCTGTGCTCACTCTCTCTCTCTCTCTAAAAATATAAAATAAAACTGGAACTGAAGTGAGCGACATGCTGGTTGATTTTTATCAATATTCTGGACTTAACACATATCATTTATGTCTAAGTTGTGGTTAGCATTTTAAATATTTTATAAAGCCTCTTGATAATGTGCACTGCTAACAGATAACTCTAAGCTTTGAAAGTCACATTTGTAGATTCACTATTCATAGTAAATGGCCTCCAGCACGTAACATGAGGAATCGTTTATTTCATTAATTGTAGACTTTTTGCCTTGAGCCAAAGCATATGTAAAGGAAATAGAAGTACCACACCTCCTTGTACAGCAGTCGGTTCCTTTGCCTTCTGCGTTACTAGAAAGAGTCCTATGTCCATGAATATGGTTTGCTCTTGGTGTGTTGAAAGGCAGGAAGGAGACAACATTTTCTGTTTACTCATCTCATAATGTCATTTAAAGGGCATGCCCAGATATCTGAATCAGAATTACACTACACTCAAGAATCAGTCTTGGGTCACTTTACCCAAAAACTTTTGGAATCTGAACCATGAAGTCTTGAAAGTTTCTCTCCTGGAGATTAATAATAACATCACTTTCTGGAGGCATTTGTGCTATCAGGTTGCCATTTACCTTCAGTTTTTTCCTTTGGTGTTTGGGATGTCTTATTTTGTTGCTTAATGTCTTTTTCAATTTAAGATGTTTGAGCTTTCAATGTCATAAAAGCTGTATATGAAAGACCCACAGTTAATATCTTCAATGGGGAAAAATTGAGAGATTTTTCTCTATGGTCAGGAACAAGACAGGCATGTTCACTCTCACCATTACTGTTTAACATAGTACTAGAAGTCTTAGCCTCAGCAACCAGACTACAAAAAGAATAAAAGGCATCCAAATTGGCAAGGAAGAAGTCAAACTTTCACTATTTGCAGATGGCATGATACTCTATATAGAAAACCTGAAAGACTCCACAAAAAAATTGCTAGAACTAATACATGAATTCAACAAAGTCCTGAGATATAAAATCAATGTACAGAAATCTATTGTATTTCCATATGCCAATAAGGAAGCAACAGAAAAAGAAATCAAGAAATCGATCCCATTTACAAGTGCACCAAAACCCATAAGATATCTACGAATAAGCCTAACCAAACAGGTAGAAAATCTATACTCTGAAAACTATACAACACTTATGAAAGAAATTGAAGAGGACACAAAGAAATGGAAAAAATGTTCCATGCTCATGGGTTGGAAGAGCAAACATTGCTAAAATATCTATACTACTTAGAGCAATCTATATATTTAATGCAATCCCTATGAAAATACCACCAACTGTGCTACATTCATATAATGGAATACTATACAGCAATGAAAACATGAGATTTGGCAAGAACACAAATGAACCTTGCAGGCATAATATTGAGTAAAGCAAGTCAGACAGAATATAGATGTGCTGTATAATTCCATTTATTCAAGGTTCAAAAAGGCAAGAGTAATTTGTCATATTGGAAATCGGCATGGTGATTACCCTAGAGAGGGAGAATGCAAGTAGCCCAAGAGAGGCTTCTAGGCTGTTCATGATGTTCTGCAGATCAATCTAGGTGAGGTCGCGTGAGTTATTCATTTATAAAATTCATTGTGATACACACCTCAGATTTATTCACCAGCATATGTTTTACTGCTATAAAAATATTACCCAAGAAACGGAGTTTTGCAAAAGAGCTTACACATCAAAACAGAGACATGGTTATGAAGATTCTTTTAGTAAGTGCTTTATAATTCTGAGAACCTGGTTAATAGTATATCCATAATGCCTATTTCTACAGTTCTTACAAGCCTCTGAGTCAGAGGACATCCCATTAAGTCCAACACAATGTCAGTGGTTCTTGCTAACAAACCTCCAACCCCTGCATAACAAGTCCTGTATTTCTGGGAGTCTCCAGAAGGTGTCTCCACCTGCTCCCAATTCTGCCGGCAACCCCTCTGCCCCTGGAGCTACCAGCTCTTCCAGACCCTCCAAGCTGTGCAGGAGTGAAGTGCAAGAGAATGACTCTCCTGTTTGTGTTGGAAGGGGAAACAGAGCTCCTGGGATCTGAGTACTTTTTTGTAAAACTTAGTGTGAAAACTCATTCCGTTTTTACTGACAGCCCTCGATGTCCCCCCGAAGCACATGCTTCTAAGCGGCTAGACTAGAGAGCACAATCAAGAAGGGGCAACGATGCCCCGTCAGACCCACCGCTCCCCTCCGAGAGCGAAGGCTTCCTCCGGGCTCAAGCTTATCAGCAGACTCCTTCTGGCCTCAGGCTGAGTCATCACCCAGGAAGCTCCTCAGACCTCACCAGCCACCCACAGCTTGCTAGACAGGCTCATGTACACCTAAACCCCACAATGGGCATGACTTGACTTCCTCCCAGGTGACTTCAACCTCCCCTGGGCACATTGGCTTCACTCAGGCCTGTTTCACCGGTTCGGACATGCCCAGATGGGCTCGGAAACCTGTGAGTGAGCAGTGGAGACCCCGCTACTCTGCTATTCTAAGCCTATAAACTCATGCTTGGCTGGGAAGCCCACTGGCACACCCAACTCTGAGCGTGTTCTAAACCTAGCATAAGAATGTTAAGATCCCAAGGGCACCTGGGCGGCTCAGTCAGTTAAATGTCTGCGTTCAGCTCAGGTCATGATCTCAGGGTCCAGGGAATGAGTCTCCCTGCTCAGCAGGGAGTCTGCTTGTCCCTCTCCCTCCGCCGCTCTCCCCCTGCTTGTGCTCTCTCTCTGTCAAATAAACAAACAAACAAATAAATAAAATCTAAAAAAAAAAAAAGTTAAGATCCCGTGCTTTTTTTTTTAATTTTAAGACTTCTCCAATATTCTGTCTCAGAATAAATTATTTCTTTACATTTCAGTATTTTACATCTAAGATTCTGAAAGGGAGAAAGTGCCATCTATGCTCTGGCTGGAGTGATAAAAATAATCAATTTCGATTTATCTTCCTCGGATTATGGGTATCTTTTTCAGGGTGTTTTGGTGCGTAAATATCTGGAACAAAGAAAGAGAAATAAAGCAGTAATTAAAATTGCAATCACCACCTTGCCTAAACACTGGATAACCTGAGATGTCAAGTTCAAATGGCAAATTCCTCCACCTGCTGGTATGAGCGTGTCTCTGCAGTTCTCACACTAAAGCTTATCCTCAAAAACATAGAAGATGACTCGTAATGAAAATTATGAGTGAAGTGAAGCTTCGTGTTTTCATCTTAAACTGGAAGTGTATTATGATTCCATGACTAAGATACTATCATTCAAGAGGGTGGAGGAGGACATAGAACTTCCAGGAAGTAAGAGAAACAGGAGAATCAGCTGTTGTCATTTGACTTCAAGACAAAGACAAGTTGCTCTTTCCTTCCTGTGAACTTAGATAGCACTTAAGATCTGGGCTAATTATTTTTTTCCTTTAGTATGTTCTGCCTTGTATGTTCTTTTCTTTTCTTTCTTTCCTTCTTTCTCTCTCTCTCTCTCTTTCTCTCTTTCTTTTTCTCTCTCTTTCTCTCTCTCTCTTTCTTTCTCTTTCTCTCCCTTTCTGTCTTTCTCTCTCTCTTTTAAGGAGAGAGTGAGGAGAGGGGAAGAGGGAAAGGGACAGAGAGAATCTTAGGCAGCCTCCTTGCCCAGCATGGAGCCCCACCCGGGGCTCAATCTCACCACCCTAAGATCATGACCCGAGCAGACATCAAGAGTCAGATGCTTAACCAACTGAGCTACCCAGGCAGTCCCTACATTGTATTTTCATTTGACTGTGGTACCTTAACATAGTTTAAAAGTTTTTGGTAAGGCAGAGACCCGTGACCATTATTTTTTTTATACTATTAGCAGTGAACACCATACCTTGTATACAGGGGGTACTCATTCGATGATTACTTTGTTAACTTTCCAAGTTGGCCAATACTTCCAGGTCCTTCTTTCATCTGGGACATGACCACAGGGGAATCCTGTAGTCTTGGTTGTAAAACCAGGTCAGGTCATCAAATGACCACCCCCATAATACGTATATAGACAAATATAAAAGGGTGAGGGGAAAATAAAGAGAGGGAGGTAGTCCCCAGAAAACAGAAGACCAGGGAAACAATGTATCTGGCTACTCTACAGTCAGTTCCATTCACTGATGTATCTCAAGTGCCCAGCCCAATGCTGGATACATAGTAGGCACTGCACAAATATTTTTCAAATAAATCAATAAATTAGAAATATTGAAAATGAAAACAGAGATAGATTTTGCTCTGCAAAACTACGCTTTATGAAGTACAATCCATCTAAGACAACAAGACATGCAAAAGAAGAGCCCTGCATTTGTGTTTGAGAATAGCTTTTAATACATCATCCCAACTCCCAGGCTCCATCCTTGAAAACATTAAGTGAAAAGGAAACTATTTTCCTCTGTGTTATATGTTTTAAGCCCTCAGTATCTCAACACCTTACTGATTAGAGCTTTAAAGGTTGGTAATTAAGCAGATCAGAAATGTTAAAGTAAGTATTTGGCGTCTGAGAACCTGTGTTGGTGATTCCTTAGATTTATTCCCTAAAGAAAATTCTAAAAACCAATAAAACTTGTATAGGAGAACCACAGCTTTTCAGGGAACCACAGTTTGTTTTTTATGGTTTATGCTTTATATGCTTAATGCTTACAATTAATCACACGCAAAGGGGAAGTCAAAATGTGCTCACTTAGGTGTCTGCATGACCAAGGGCCTGAGACAAGGTTACTGGGATGTTGTCTCTAGGGCATGTTGCATCACGATTATCTGCTGAAACCCTGTGCTTAGCACATTTCTCACTTCCCTTCATTTGTCAAGATTTGTTCATATGTCTTTGCAAAATTTTCTCAGAATTCATCTTCTCATTAGTTCCCATAACAAGCTAAAGCTTTTTCTGAAACATGCATTGTTGCATTAGCAGTAATACCAGAGGCTAAAGCAAACAAAAGCAGCATACGAACCAGTTGTGCAAAAAATGCAGCTTTATTTTTCATGTATCAGCTTAATTTCTAATTTGAGCCCTCGTTCCTCCAGAAGGGGGAAAATGTGATCTCAGTCAATCGGTCCATTCATTTGGAGACCAAGCCACCATGGAAGGGGTGGGGGATGGAAGCCTCAGGCCTTGACATCTCTCCCCTTGGGGATTCTCTGAGTCAGCTTCACACCCAGTCTTCAGCCAATGGCTCCTTGGGGGTGAGGAGTCTTTGTGAACAAGTCTAAGCGCTGACTGCTGGAGTCTCCAAGCAGCCACTTCCTCCTTACGCGGTCCCACCACCTCCCCGGATCTTTCAAGGAAGCAGAGCAACCTCGGGCTGCTTTCACAGACTCAGGCTACCTGGGGTTTCTGCTGCCTCCCCGGAAAAGCAGGCTCCAGGCTCCTCGCTGCAAGGCCAGTGACATCGTTATTCCCCCCACACCTGTCATGTCATCTTCTCACTCCTGCCCCCGTCTCCTCAGCCCCTTGGCCCTTACTTTTCATACATCTCCCAAATGTTAACCTAGGCCAACAGTCCCAAACCAGGAAGGCTCCTGTCTTTCCTCAGACATTCTAAGCCCAAGTGCTAGACCGGCTCCTCAAGGGAGAACATTAAAATATTGACTAATATTTCAAAACATAATCCCAAACCCAAAGTTTACATCTTAAGAGCACTTATAACATATCCTAGCATCTCTCCAGGCAACCCTCCTTTGAGCTTAGCCGTCTTGTGGAGTGAATAGGACAGAGAGCTTCAGCCTGATTTTGCAGCAGTCGACACTGAGGCACTAAGTGATTCTCCAGTCTCAACATACTCCACACCAGGCATATTAAGACCATCAGTGATGTGATGGACGGGGAAAGACAGGTTGTTAAATATTTCTGGCTTTTTGGGAACTCCCATTGGACCACACCTAACGAGCCAAACTACTGTATTAATGCGCAAATCAAATATGACAGGACCTGAAAGTGCCAGAAACACTCACTTGCTTCAAGATAAGCCAAATATAGTCAGGTAACACGTGAATGGTCACAGTCACAGCCAATTACAGAGATGGCAATTCGGTCAGCCGTGCCATCTCCAGATTCTAAGGGCATTCAGCAGTATAATAAATCTGGGCTCTCAGTCATCTTACTAAATATTTAAAACAACAGAGCCTAGGCAGTCACCTTAGTTCATTAAATACACGGAGTGGAATGTACTTACATACGCTCACTGAACATGAACCTCAGCTCACCTTTCACACTGCTGGTCTCCAGAGCGCAAGTGACCTGATGTGGGGCCACGTCGGACTGCTGACACTTCCCTGCATTTCAAAACTGATTGGAAGTAGGTCAAAAGGCCAGGGGACCGTACGAAACAAACCAAACGGATAGGGTAAATAGGTCAGCTGAGGCGCAGTCAGAACTCAGGCTTACAAAACAGATCCCAAGCCGTTTCAGAAGAGGGACAGCAACATGCAGAGATCTGAAAACCTCGTGAGCCCCTTCCTCACGTGACCTTGAGCAAGCTACTTACCTTCTCTAAGCCTCGGTCTCCCCATCAGATGGGAAGAAAACTACAACTTGCCCACAGAGCTGGTGAGAGGGTTACATGAGGGAACGCACATCGAGCGCCTAGCCAGAGCCCTCCGGAAATGCTCATTGTGGTTCTGATGAACCCAAAGATGGTACGCCAACACAATAAGCTCTTCCTTGAAATACAGTGCCTGTTAACCTAGTTTCTCTATGTTAACCTATGTTAACCTGTGTTTAACCTATGTTAACCTATGTTTATCTATGTTAAGCTATGTTTATCTTTCTGTGGTGGCCACCAGAACAGGGCTCAGAGACCTCGGACTGCAGGGAGCATGGTGACCAAGGGCCCCAGACGCCCTTGCTGAGGAGTGCGGAGGTCACACCTCCAGGGCGTGCTCCCACTGATGACTCAGAGACCATGGGGACACCTCTGACGGTTGACTTTGGCTCCAGAACAGCCCGGTGGCCTTGCTGGTTCCTCCTGGAACGGCAGGGCAGCCTGGGACGGTGCGATGCTCTCCCAGGCTAACTTGGCTGCTTCTCTGTTTTCTCTCCCTCAGGTATTTGCCCTGATAAAAATCTTTGCACGTTTAATCATGTCTTAGCATCTGCTTCTCTGAAGACCCGGACTAACACACTTTCCCAAGGTTCTTTTCCGACAACGGGCGACTTAGACTTGTCCTGGGAGGTCTGGACAGTTTGTTCAGCTCTTCCTAAGCGACGTGTCATCACAGAGCCCACGGGGAGCGGTCCTTGAGAACCAGGAATACCACAAGTCGTTGCTGGCAGGGCTGGCAATTCCGGCCATGGGCTGTTTCTAACAGTCTGATAGATTAATATTACCCTTTATTGAAGAAGAAAAAGCCTCCCACATCCTAAGATACCACGTGTCTGCCTTTGGCGCGCGCACACACACACACACACACACCCCACCGACGCTGAGGGAGCCCGGACTGCAGATGAAGCCGGACTGCTTTGTTTTATGTAAACGAGGCAACCGGCTCCGTGAGTTTCCCCCGCACTTGCCCGCACCTACCCTTCTCTTTTCTCCCTACTCCACCCCACCTTCCTTCCAAAGGGTAATTCCTGACCTCGACCCTGCCGGCACCTCATCAGTTGCAAGTCGGTGAACAGGCCCTCTAAAGCTCTCCTCCGGCTCCCTGTAAATCGGAGATCCGACTCAGGACCTTCCGACTCGGGCCAAGTCGCCTCTCCAGCTGGGCGGTCGGGCGCTCCGGAGGGCAGACGGGGGACCGGTGTGAGCAGTCAGGACACGCGAGTCCGGGAAAATAACCGAAGGCAGGAGGCACCCGGATCTCCTCCTGAGGTCTGGGAGCCAGGGCGGGACCGCGCCGAGGGCCGACAAGGGCGGCACGGCTGAAGGGCGAGCGCGCGGCTCCCGACAGGTGCGCACGGCGGGACCCTTCCCGGGGGAAGCGCGACCACACGGCCGGCGGCAGAAGCCCGGCTCCGCGCAGCCGTCCTCCGGGCTCGGGGCCTCCCCGGCCGCGGGCGGGACTCGCAGATCCGGCCACGTGACGGCCGCAGGCGCCACCTCGGACGGCCCGAGGGCTCGGCCCCGCGCGCCCCCCGCCCCCGCCTCGGCGGCCCGGAGCCCGGGGCGAGCCAGGCCCTCCCCCCGCCCCTCCACCGCGGGCGAGCCGGAGCCGGGCGGCGCCGCGCCCAGGGGCGGACCCCAAACTTTCCTCCGACTCAAAAGCGGCGGCGCGGAGCCCGCTCCGCCCCTGCCCTGCGTCCGGCGCCCGGGCCGCTAGTCCCGCTGCCGCGCTGCCCGCCGCCGCCATGGCCAAGCCCCTGACGGACCAGGAGAAGCGGCGGCAGATCAGCATCCGCGGGATCGTGGGCGTGGAGAACGTGGCCGAGCTGAAGAAGGGCTTCAACCGGCACCTGCACTTCACGCTGGTCAAGGACCGCAACGTGGCCACGCCCCGCGACTACTTCTTCGCGCTGGCGCACACGGTGCGCGACCACCTGGTGGGCCGCTGGATCCGCACGCAGCAGCACTACTACGAGAAGTGCCCCAAGGTACCGGCCGCGGGGCCCTCCCCACCGCGTCCTTGCCCCGCCGCGCTCCCGCGGGCGACGGTCCCCGAAGGCCCACGTGTCGGGCGCGGTGGGCCGCCCCGGGCCGACCCCAGCCCCACCCGAGCCGCCGAGCCCTGGGCTCCTGGGGCGCCTGGGGGGCGGACGCCCGGCCCGCTCGCCTGTCCGCTGATTTCACACACGCGGGAGCACCTCCGTCAGCATGGGCAGGGGTCCGGGGCGCCTCCGGTGTGCACGCCGGGCACAGTTCTAGGCCGCTCGGCCCCGAGCAGAACCGACGGCAGCCGCGCTCGGGCTAAGTTCAGAGTTTAGGGACGGGAGACAAACAGACGCCGTCAAATGGTACTGAGAGCGGGGACTTGGGGGGGGCAGGAAAGAAGAATCAGTCGAACGAAGGTGCCGCACTGCCCCCAGATCCTTGGCAGGGGCTGGCCTGGGGGATGCGTGCGTGACCCGGGCTTCTCGTGCGGTCTGCGCGAGCTGAGGAGGGAGGGGCAGAGGTCCCGCCCCGCAGTCAGAGCTCCGCCCCGTCACTCCCACTAGTTGCGGCGAGTGGCGTGTGGCGCTCCTGCACTTCCTTGTTTCCTGCGGGGTGGGGGCCGACGGCCAGGACATGCCCTGACTCTAAGACCCACCCCAGGAGCAGCTGGGCAAGGCTGTGCACAGACCACCCCTATCCACTGCTCGGGGGCTGGAGTGCGAGGTTCCTTAGGGAGCTTTTGTGCGCACAGAGGGACACGATTTCCACCTGGCCAATCTGGGAAGGGGCGGGCGGGGGAGGCTGGAAAGGACCCGGCAGGGAGAGGTATTGTGTTGTGGAGAGCAACGTGGGTGTGAGAATGTATTGGAAGAAGAAACTGGAAAAACTGGCTGGGGCCGTATTGGAAAGGGTGAAAGATATATCCAGGAGGCAGTGGGAAATGCATATAAACATCTATTAGGAATATTTTAATATGTAAAAACATGGGGGGGGGAAGACTAGTCCAAAGAACCCGTGAGCAAAAGAAAGTTCTTGTAATAAGAAACTACAGCTGTTACAAAGCTTTCAAATGCTTCTGCAGCCCAGAGGCCTAAGCCTCTACCCAAAGGTGGCGACTGCTAAAATATAATCGTAGAAAACACTTGGTGTATACTTATATTTACTCTATCTTCTTTATTTGCATAGAAGGGACTACACCTCCCATTAAAAATAATTTTTTTAAGCTTCTAAACTGGAGAGTGAGAGGATGAGCCCTATTTTAAAACCCACCCGCACCCCCCCCACACACACACCCCTCCATAGCCTCTAGCACCATAGAATTTGCTCACCTCGTGTGTCTCTCCTCCCTTGGCTTATCTGGTACTTTATTGTTCTCCTGTCCTCTGGCTAGTTTTTCACTGGACAGCACTTTCCTGCCTGAGTGCAGGTGTAAACCAGGTATTCTGACGGTGATACGCCGGGGTTAGAACAGCGAACAAGATTCATTCCACACATTAACAAAGGATCTCCTCTGTGGCAGTTGTTCCCCTAAGCAGAAGGTCCCTGCCCTCATTAGAACGCAGAGTGGAGCCCGTAAGTGCGTCCAAGCTTTCCTCCCATCGCCCCTGTTCTCTGGTAACTGTACAGATGAATCCCAGACCTGGACCTCCAGCGTGAATTCCTTTTCAAACTCCATTCCTACATCTCTGAGTGCTCAGTGAACTCAAACTCAAATCATCACCTGTCTGAATCCTGGCCTATCTTCTGTTTGTAATTTTAATGGCATTGCCATCCTGACAGTCACCCGGACACAAAACGTGAGTCTCACCTTTGATTTCCTCCTGTATTCCCCATTCAGCAAGTTGCCAAATCCTGTTGGTTCCTGTGGGTTCTCTTGAAATTACCCACTCTCTTACATTCTCCCTCCTCTGCGCTGGAGGCCCATGCTACGGGTGTATGAAGTAGACCCCTATGTGGTAACCTTGCTTCCCACAGGCGGTAATGCTGGCATCATGCAGCCGAATATGGGCTAGCTGTTGTGTTTCATTTGGCCAGCAAGACACCTTTAAGCAGTTAAATTTTCAGTGCCCTCAAGCAGGACACATACACACCAGTACTTGGCCCAGGACTCCTCATTGCTTCATGTGACTCCCATTACACATTTATTTTCTCTGCCTGGCTCCGGAAGCCATTTGGGTATGCAATCCCATCTCCTTCCGTGTGCTGTGGTCCAATTAAGCTTCCTAAAGCAACACATCTTGCCCTCTGTTCAGATATCATGGCGCCCACTGCTTGTCACAGGCATACATTGAAGGCCCTTCTCAGTTCAGGTGAACCTGTCCCTCCTATCCTATCTCCCGTTACCCTCCTGGGCTCACCTTGCTCTCCCACCAAACCAATCTGCTGTTCCTGTCCATGTCCTGTACTCCCCACTTCTGGGCCTCTGCTCAAAATGCACCTGTCATTGGGATGCCCTCCCCCCCTTCATGTATCTCCATGCTCAACTCTTGCCTGTCCTACAAATCACAATTGTGTTGTCACCTGTTCATAGGTCTTCCCAGAAGTACTTGGGGCCTCTGAAAAAATAACATTATTTTTAAATACTGGTTATTGTTATGTCTTCGTTATCTTTACAGGCCTTTTGAAGATGTTCGCTTTATGTAAAATACACATAAAATATCAGTAATAGTAGTGCAGGCACGTGATTTATAAGGTGTGTTGGAGATGTTCAAATATTTTACTACCAGGAGTATGTTTTAAGTGTTTAGAGATCATTGACTTAGAAGATAGAGTATGTCAGTTTTTCAAGGTCTTGTATATCTCCAAATATGAGGTGAGGTTTCCCTCCCAAAAAATTATTTAAGTGAAAATAGGAAATCACCTTAAATTCATGCATTTGTAAAGCCTATCATGTAATGAGGTACTTTTTCAATTACTTTATTTTAAGCAAGAACATTTTTTAGGAAGATCTTGAAATGTCCTAAAATGTGTGAAGTCCATGATAATTTGGAATCACTAAAAGGGAAGCAAAGAGGGGCACCTGGGCGGCTCAGTCGTTTAAGTGTCCCACTCTTGATTTCTGCTCAGGTCGTGATCTCAGGGTTGTGAGGTCCAGGCCCCCGACTCTTGATGTGGGGCTCGGTGCTCAGCAAGGAGTCTGGTTGTCCCTTTCCCCTGCCAACCTCCCCCTTGCTGGCTCTCTCTCCCTCTCTAAAATATGTAAACAAAACCTTTTTTTAAAAAAAAAGGGAAGCAAAGAAATTTAACACAGATGTAGTCATCTGGGGGTGTGAACTCACAACTGCAAGTGTTGGGAACATATACTGTATTTACAAACAAGCTTTTTATAACCCTCTAAAACATAAACGAGCAATGCATAGTGGTTTTATTATTGAGATCATGGATACATAGAGAAGAATGGGAGAGACTGCCCTGATGTTACGTAAACGTGGCTTGTGGCTGGAGATAGTCTTTCCTCTGACGCAGTAGCCTCGTATGCAGGGGCGTATCCATGGAGGGGAGTGGGGTCGTACACCTCTTTGGCCTGTTTCCCCCTCAGAAAAGATACCTTTTCCTGACTCAGACAGAGGCAGCTAATAAGCTGATGAGGGCCTTAATGACAGCATTATAGATATTCAAACACCTTGGATAAATATAATGAGGATATGCTCTGGAAAATCATGTTATATGACCCACTAAGATATGGTTGTTGACAATCTGTGGGAACACTTAGAATTCAGTTGTTTCATAAGATGAAAATGGGAAAAAGTGAAAATTCTACGTTGACGTTTTCATATAATATTTTTAAATATATATGTGTAACTAATGAGTTAAATATTATAATATGCATTTGTGATAGTGAGCTATATTCTTTTTATATTTTGGGGTGGACCAAATAGTTTTCTTTTGCTTTCTTCCTATTGGGTAATGAAGGAATCCCTAAAATTTGAAGTGACTTTATATTGATGCATTTATAGATGTTTGTTGTTTCATGTTTGGTGGAAAAGAAAAGGGGAAGTGATATGGGAAGTAAGGTATTGTGAAAGGGGTTGATGAAGTTACTGATCTTCGTTATTTTTTTTTTACTTAGTAAACTTAGCTTGTATTTTGAAAGGTTTTGGGCAACTCTGACCTTGGCACCTTTCACTTTCATCTCAAATAGTATTTACCTGGCTTTATGTCAAAGGCAAACAGTTGCTAAGTTGATAGAGAAAGTTCCCATTTCATCAAGAACAAACACCAATAAACCTGAGGTAGTCTTTTGTTATTGCCAGACCACAGCCTTTCTAGAATGATTTTATTCTAGAATAATTAGCTATACTATTGCTTGTAGCAATCAGACACCCTGGCTATGTTCTAGCCACTGTGTGTATCTTGAAGGAGTTACACGTTTCTGGAGGAGTTGAGATATCACAGTCAAACCCACCTGACTCATATAAATATGTTACAAATGGGTGATGAGCTATGGCAGTCTGACTTCTCTTTGTCCAAAACATATGCTTAATTCATGAGGCTCAGGAACAGGGAGGAAACACACACAAAAAACATTGAATCTAATTAGTTGGATGAGTTTGCTTTTTTTTCCTCCCTGGGGTTAAAAACTACTTTGCCAAAAATGGGTATTAAAATGGTTTTTCTCAAAGCCAGTTGTCAGTATTGCTTGTATTCAGCCTTTCATCCATCTTCGAGAGTCTCATTTGAACCTGTCTTAGTCTCTCCTGTTTGTTTCTCATTGGTGACCTTTTGTGTTTTTATGTTGGCCTTACAGCACTGACATGACCTCTCTTTGTTTCAGAGGGTTTATTACCTCTCTTTGGAATTTTACATGGGCCGAACATTACAGAACACCATGATCAACCTTGGCCTGCAGAATGCCTGTGACGAGGCCATTTACCAGGTACGTTGTCTCCATATTTCTTTCATTCTCTCCCCTTAAATTTCGAGTTCAATTCAGGAACCTTGGGAATGTAGCACCAAAAAAAAAAAAAACAGGATGAAAAATTGCTTCTTACCAATGGCTATTACAATTAGAAATATAAACTAGTGGAGATCTCTGGTTTAAGAGAAACTAAGTTAGAGGGGCGCCTGGGTGGCACAGCGGTTAAGCGTCTGCCTTCGGCTCAGGGCGTGATCCCGGCGTTATGGGATCGAGCCCCACATCAGGCTCCTCCGCTATGAGCCTGCTTCTTCCTCTCCCACTCCCCCTGCTTGTGTTCCCTCTCTCATTGGCTGTCTCTATCTCTGTCGAATAAATAAATAAAATTAAAAAAAAAAAAAGAGAGAGAGAAACTAAGAGAACTGGTTTTACCTCAAGAGAATTTTCTTCTGCAATCAGTTTTTTGGTTTTTTTTTAAAGATTTTATTTATTCATTCGACAGAGATAGAGACAGCCAGCGAGAGAGGGAACACAAGCAGGGGGAGCGGGAGAGGAAGAAGCAGGCTCCCAGCGGAGGAGCCTGATGTGGGCCTCGATCCCAGAACGCTGGGATCACGCCCTGAGCCAAAGGCAGATGCTTAACGACTGCGCCACCCAGACGCCCCTGCAATCAGTTTTTGACAGCTTTCCCTAGCAAATTACATGTTAGGAATTAGCCTCTGAACAAGCCTTTTAAATGTACCTGAGTCCCTACTATCAGAATCACAAGTTTTCCTTTGGGCTCCCATCTACTTTTGTTTTTTGTTAAAAGAACTTATTTTTAAGTAATCTCTGCACCCAGCATGGGGCTCGAACTCACAAGCCCGAGATCAAGAGTCACCCACTCCACCAACTGAGCCAGCCAAGCCCCCCTCCTATCTAGTTTTAAAAATGATCAAAGTTTGACTCTTATTCATATATCAAGGCAACATGTATAAATAATAAGTTTTTAAAATTACATCGACATACTTCCTTTACTGCTTAATGAGATGTAAAATACACTTCCTCCTTAAATGAGGAGCTCCAGGTCTTAAACTTAATATGCTAATTTGTTTTTACAGAACATATTTAACTGTTTCTCCCCTGAGCTTCAGGGATCTCCGGGCCAAAAAACAAATAGTTCTTAATCCTTTTCATGTGACTGCAAGGAGCCATGTGTATTTGCAAAGACACGTTCTAAATGAGAGACCATTGAAACTGCTCCTTTTCCTGGGCCTGGGATTGTCTCGTGTGGCCAGCTGCTGTCACGAAGGGCTGGTTTCCTTCATGGCGGTTAGGTATTTTCTCTAAAAGAATCATTGCAGCTCCCCTCCGTTTCCCTTGTCTTTGCCTCCCCCGCTATCAGGTGAAAGTAATACACCTCCCTGGCCTGGCATCTAACCAGGTGGGTGAAGTAACCCCGGTCCACGTCCTCAAGGTGTGCAGCCTACTTCAGACTCCGTGTTTAGAACTGGAGAAACCCTGGGTGTTAGCATGAGCACTGAAGGGTTTCCAAAGTGGCCTCTTCTTCACTGTTACTTGTTCACAGCTCCTCGATTCACGTAGTCATGTGACATTACCTGAGTTGCTTCCCCATTGTGTTGTTGGCTTGCACAAGGACCCCCGGACATTGTGTTGTTGGCTTGCACAAGGACCCCGGAAACTCTAGTCACCAGGGAGCACATTTGAAAGCCCCTTCAAAGATAAACGGAGGCAAAGCCATTTTTGAACTCTCAGACGACTGAGTTATCAGGACTCGTGTGGGAAAGCCACTTTTGGTGTAAGGGGGGGATCCAAGTAGCTGGCAACTGGGGCATCAACTTCAAGCGTGGTTCTGATCGACATGGATGTTTGTACATGTGTAAATTATGTTCCCATTTTTAAATGATGTCTAATTTAATGGCTTGCATCACTTTCAGATAAGAATACAGTCATTTTCACAACAAACCATTGTTAGCCAAGCATGGGCTAGATTACTATCTAGTCAACAAAGGAGAGGTCATTTAATTTATCTAGCCATCGGTTTCCTCATTGTTAGATGAACAGCCCAAAGTGATCTCCAGGACCGCACAGCCCTGACAGGAGCCCACACTGGTGCCAGTGGCCTCTGGCTGTGCGAGCCGAACGCTTGGGGGGCAGGGAGCTGGCTGGCCGCCAGTTCTATCCATCACCAAGGTCACAGATGTTCATTGGCCTCCCATAGTCTTTTGCCCACCTTAGAGAAAAGTAGAGGATTTTCGCCCTCGTCCATCTGGCCCTCAGAGCTGTTTCCTGGGCTGCTATCTGGTCCCAGTCCTCATGGGCAGTGACTTAGTAACTGGTTTTGGGTTAACAACCATTGACCCTACTGAGTAAATATGTTGTGGTCATGAAAAGATGAACTTTAGTCCATCCCAGAAAGTCTGACCTCATACTTCTTGATAGTTTTCAAAATCCTTCAGCCCGATTAGTGTCAGTGTGGTGCTGGACCGTCCCTGAGATTTTACCCCTATGGCACAAAAAAATAATAATAATAATTTTAAGAAATAGTAATAGCTCACATTTATTGAGAAATATCTGTTTGGGGTAATTCTAAATGCTTTGTTTGTATAAGCTCATTTAATTCATAACAGCCCTAAATCAGGCAGATACTGTTATCCTCATTTTTTTTAAATGAGAGAGGAGATGCATAAGGAGATTTATGTTGCCCGGAGTCAGAGAGCTAAGAAGTAACAAAGCCAGTAATGGACCTTTAGAACCCACACTTCTTCCCACGCTGCTGCTGGGCCATCTCGTATGGTTTGCATCTGCAGCCACCAGCCTCTGATGCCAGAACATTCCGAGGGAGCTGACAGTTGAGTCCACAGAGGGCCCTGCCTGGCCGACCCAGAGATGGAGGAAGTGACCGTGCTTCCTGAAACGGCCTGCATTTGTGTCTGCATCCAATGTTGCTGTCCTTTTGTCTCTAGCTTGGACTGGATATGGAGGAGTTGGAAGAAATTGAGGAGGATGCCGGGCTTGGCAATGGCGGTCTTGGCAGGCTTGCTGGTAAGTGCCATCGTGAGGGTGTGATGTGTTGTCTCGCCAGTTGCCAGCTTCTCAGATGCTGTCCGTGCCCATGCATGGAAGAACCAGACAGGCTCTCTAGGAGGAGTGCAAGGTGTGACCCAGCTGCAGATGTCTTTGTCTTTGAGTTTGCACTATGGTTTGATCAGTTCTACACAAAGAGCAGAGAAGGGAACTTGAACCAAAGAGACGTTGCTTAAAACCCTTGGAGACGTTGCTTAAAACCCTAAAGTTAACCAGCTCCTTCCTGTGCACGTCAGGGTTTCCAAAGTGGCCCCTTTCCTTCATTGTTATTTGTCCACAGCTGCTCACTTCACACCCTTGTGAGGTGTGACCTGAGTTGTTTCACCATAGTGTTGTTGTCTTGTGCCCTTGACAGTCTGCTTTCTGATCGACTGGTAGGCAATGATACACTTACTATATTATTGCTATGATTTAGTCCATTAATACCTTTTGTATGGATGCAATTTGAGTGCTTTATCTAGGAAATGATTTTTCAACAAATGTAAAGGAAAACATTAAAAAGATAATACCAACTCCATTAAATTAAAAATATGCTTCCCTGTGACCAAGCAATTCTACTTCCTGATATTTAAAGATATACTCAACACATGCACAAGGAGGCATGTGAAAAAATCATTACAGTATTGTCTGTTAAGGCAAAATATTAGAAATAACCTAACATCCCTTGATCTAAGCATAGGTGAATAACTATTGGAACATGCGTGCTGCAGAAAACTATGCAGTAAAAGAGTAAACACAATACAGTGGACCCCTATGTGCTTGTCTGGATAGACCTCTGAGGGGGAAGGGGAAGCAAGTGGTACTAAAAGCAACCCAGTGTGATACTATTTATTTTTCTAAAAATTAAATATTTTCTGTAAGTATGTGTGTAGATCCATAGGGAAAAAAGTCTAGAATTTGAAATACTAAACGGCCCCCTCTGATCTCCCCTAGAGAGGAGCGCAAAATTGGGGATGCTCACCCTGTCTGTAATGTTTCAATGTTTTTTACAATGAGGATGTATTACTTGTGCAATTTATTTTTTTATTTTAACTCCAGTATAATTAACATACAGTGTCCTTGTGAAGTTTAAATTGAATAATAAAAATGTACCACCATACATGTCTTTATCAGGTTGCTCTCTATGAAAAATAATCTGTTTCTTCTTTTTCAGAAATACTTTCAGTATCTCTTAATTTTACACACACTTTCAAGTTACTGGAAATCCATTTGTGTGTGTTTCATGGTGTTTAACCCTTACTGCATTGCTGCAGGTGCACTAACATTGCTATAGTATTAGAGATACTATCTAGTAAAGTCAACGACCGGGCAGTTTAGCAGGCTTTCCGCGAGGCTGTGGGAAGACCAGCGGAACCACGGCACACACCTCGAAGAATGACAACCAGCCTGCCTTGCATTTACGTCAAGCCCCAGCCCTGTTTGTTGGCTGGGTTAACCCCACTCTGTGCCTGATAGTAATGACCTGGCTCCTTCAGTTGGCTCATGAGGTCAAAGAGTGAAGTGGTGAACAAGGCTGAGTGATTCTCATTAGATGGCCTCATCTTTGACCTACTAGAAAGGTTGAGACCCCATTCTGGTCAGGCTCTAAGAATAATTTGATCAAGACCCAGGAAAAGACAAATGGCCACAGCTCTGAGAGAGCAGGGACTGGAGTAGAGGCAGGCCGCGGGAGCATAGGGACTGGAAGACCATGGTGAGATTACATTAACTTGAAGGCGTTGGCCTGTGGCCTTTGTGGATTCTCCATTTTAGAGTCCCACCGTGAACCTAACTCATCCCATTTCTGTTTGATCTCCAAATGTTCTTTCCAGTTTTAGATCCTATTGTACATTTCCTCATTTTCTGTATATTTCTCAGTTCAAATTCCTGAGAAGGACAATCAGATTGGTGTAACCCCTCAGCTTGCACCTGGCCACAACACAGATCCTGCCAAGCCTTTTTTGTTTTTTAAAAGATTTTATTTGTTTATTTCAGAGAGAGAGAATGAGAGAGAGAGAAGGGGCAGAGGGAGAGGGAGAAGCAGCTGAGCAGGGAGCCCGAGATGTGGGGATTGATCCCAAGACCCTGAGATCAGACCTGAGCCGAAGGCAGATGCTTAACCTACTGAGCCAACCAGGTGCCCCTGCCCAGCTTTTTGATTGGCTGCTCTGGATCAGGGGCTTTGTCATCAATGCTACTGACTATAAGTAACAGAAAATCTAACAAAAATTGGTTCAATCAACAAGGATGTGTGTTATCACTGACTAAACCAGGAGTCCAGAATTTGGGCCATTCCAAGATGAGTTTATTCAACAGCATGACTCTGTCAGAACTCGGGGTCTTTGCGGTTCTTTTGGCTTTCCTCTCATGGAAAAAAGAAAAAACGGCAGGAGCAAGGAAATCTTTCACTGCATCTAGCAGACTTCCTAGCACCTCTCAATAGATCGTAGGTCATTGCGGGCCCTTGCCAAAACCAACCACTGGTGAAGGAAATAGAATTACTACGATTGGCTTAGAAGCTTAGACCAAAGCAAGATTCATTTCCTGGCCCAGGCTCCCTGAAGCATATGGCCACTTGATATCTGAACAACACTAGAATTCCACTGGCCAGAAAAAGAGTCTGCCACAGATGTCCAGCTAGTTGGTGAGGTGGTCCCATGTAAATTATACTCTCCTGGGACCATCTTTTCAAGCAGGGGGCCATAGAAACAGCTTTCCTTAGAAAGGGCAGTGTGAGTGACAGACACAATAATGGCTATGTCTAAGACAGGCCAGCTTCCTTATCTGTTCTCAAATGAAATGCCGACATATACGCGGTGTTACTTCTAGGTGGCGAGATAGTAAATGCTGTTTGTTTTCCTCTGTATTCATTGTTGTATTTTCTAACTTTTCTATAATATTCATATAAATGTTGTTTTAAAGCAATTAATACCCACTGCACAGCCGTCTCTGTGTTTTAAAATATAAATGTGGTTTCTCAGAGAAAAAATGTTTTGTGGCTGCCATGTTTTTTAAAGAAAGATAAAATTTGGACTAACCTTGATGACTCTGCCTTTTGCCTGTGTTCTCTTTAATTTAGCCTGCTTCTTGGATTCCATGGCAACCCTGGGGCTTGCAGCCTATGGATATGGCATCCGATACGAATATGGAATCTTCAATCAGAAGATCCGAGATGGATGGCAGGTATGTGACCCAGCTCTCAAAATTTTGTTATTAAAATACTTCTCCTTTGTAGTATTCTGGGTGACTTATAATTTATAGACATTTAACATAGAGCTTTTCTAATATCTCTGGCATTTGACTGTCATCAGTGAAAACTATCAGTCTTCCCCCTTTGGGATGTGAGCTCCCGAAGAGCAGAGAGCCTGCCAGGATCGTTCAGCACCAGGTCCATAAGCAGCGCCCATAGTGCCTGACTCACGAGAACACGCTGAGAATACTCACCACTGGCCCCTGGCTGTGGATGCCCTCCAATGTGTGACATGTGTTCTCTGCAGCACGCACGATGGGAAGCACATCTTTTGACTGTTGATTGTCCCCTGTAACTTGATGGTAGGAACATGCTGCTGTTTTATAGGTGGGCAACCAAGACTCTTAGGAAGTGAAGTTACCTCAGATGGCCCTGCTGGCAAACATGGGTCCATACCCCAGACTCCCAGGTCCATGTTCAGTAGTTTCGTCTCTACGGAGTCTTGCCCTCCTTAATATGCTTATCTTACAAGACGTGTAAGTTCACTGTTCTAATTTTTTTATAAGTTGCAAGCAGGCAGTCTTGCAACGATTATGTCAAATAAATCTGGCACATACTTAATACGTATAATCATAGTGTTCCACAGAAATTTGCACAATACAAATGACTCTCATCAGATTTTTATATAACCAACCTGGATTCTTAGGTATTTGTTTCTGTTCTCTTTGGTCATTCTTTGAGTCTACAATCACCCCTAGTGTGGGTCGTCTTCCCTGATGCTAAGTGTGATTTAGACTTTCTCTCTCCCTGTCTTTTTCCCCTACACACACACACACATCATTGACAAAAAGTTACTGGATTCGATTTCTAAAAAGCCCACATTCTCTGTGCCCCTCCCACATTTCCATGAGTCAGTCTGAGAAGGCAGAGTGCTCCGGATTGGATGGGGGGACCTAGGCTGGAGCTAATCCCAAGGGAGAGAAAGGATGAGAATAAGCTTAGTGTCAACCCCATTCTCCTTCTCCTTCCTCAGTATTTTGACACTCTCTGAACCAGGAAGAAGGAACTAGAAGGTTTGATGTGATGAGAGAATGGGCTAAGGAAAAAGTCTCAGAAGGAGAATACTGACTGCATATTGAAAGACAAACATATTGAAAGACAAACTTCCAAATTTTGTTGAGGACCAATGGATCTTAGGTTACCCTAAATAAATTAGAAGGCAGCATTGTGTGGAAAAAACCATGTAGGCCCTACTTGAGATCTCATTTCGAATTTGAGGCCTAAGTGCAAGTCATTACCCCTGTGTGGTGTGTTGCTTTGATTAGGTTACCTGACCTCTCTGAGCCTCAGTTTTCCCATCTGCACAATGGAGATACCAGCTGCACGAAACCATTATGAATATATATAAAATGTCTGGCAGACAGGCACTCAGTAAAATCTTAATTTTGCCTAAGAAAAGAGGATAATTTAATAAATAGTGGTATTATATGATATTGATATAGTTATTAACATATTTTTATTAATTTTAATGAAATGGGAAGTTATGTTCATTGAGAAAAGGAGGTATGAGATCATATTATGACCTATCCAAAAGAAGCCAAAAAGGTAAAGAGAAAGCACTAGGAAAAAAATACATCAAAGCTTCAACAGTCATTATCTCTGGGAGATGAGATTACAGGTGCCTTTTACTATCTTATATTTGCTCTTCCGCTGACTCATATTCCATCAGAAATGCATATGTTATACTCACAGAAGTTACACAGACAAAATAATGGGTTCCCTTCCTCAATGAAGGAACCTAGAGTTTCACTGTGAGAAACCTAGGTTAGTGAGCATTTCCGGAATGACCAACATTTTGACACCTTCTGACCAAACAAGACATGGTATCCATTCTCACTCTTTGAAAGTATCCTGTGTGGTACTCATTATACCCCCGAATGTTTAACGATTTCCTTTCTTGTCTCTTTCCTGTTCTGTGAAAAATTCAAAAGAAACCCTGCAAATCCCTCTTTAAAAAATTTTTTTCAAGTGCTTTTTCCCCAGAATTTAATGAAAGTTCACTCTTTTAAAATCATATCTGCCAACTTTGTTACTGTTCAAAGGCCTTTATTCTAGGAAACAGTCCCTTTCTCTCCCATCAGACCCAGGAAGTGTATGTTTTTAGTGTCCATATAAAACAGAGACTACATGACGTTTGCTAGTCTCCAAAGCTGATCTCACTCGCCATCATCGCTACTCTATGACTGGAAACTGAGTCAGAAAAACTCATCGTTTTCTTTACCATATCCACTGTTGAGTGGGATAGGATTTTAACACCATTCTGTTAAAAAAGAAACTATTTCCATAAAACACAAAAAGTATCTTCCAGGAAAGCAGTGAGCGTCTTGAGGGAAGGGCTTGCCCCCCCCCCCCCATCAGATACATCATTGCTGAAGAAAATGGCACAAGCTGGAAAGATTTTTTTTTAGGTAGGCTCCACACCCAACGTGGGGCTTGAACTCATGACCCCAAGAACAAGAGTTGCCCACTCCACCAACGGAGCCAGCCAGGCACCCCGAGCTGCGAAGATTTTTAAAGGTTGATGGACTTGTAGTTTTTGAAGTCTCTCTTCAAGGAAGATTTACAATAATCAAGTGTTCATTGTGAACCCCCTAAGTAAAATAATTTTATTGCCAAAATTCTTGACTTAACAAAATTAATGAACTCGAATGGGGATTGTTGAAACTTTGTCAGTAGTGTTCTATGAAATAATTGGCCCCCGGAAGAAGGACAGAAAGACAGTTGCAACAGCCTCGCACTGAAGTTGGACAGTCACATGTGCGTCTGCGTGGAGTCAAACAGTACCTGCTAGAGACCCTCCCTCTCTCAGAACCCGAGCCAAGCCTGCACAACTCACACTGCCCAGCAAGCCCCTAGTTACTACCACTGTCGAATTCCTGGGGTTCCCCAGAGACGGTGTGCCATCATTCGTGCCATCGCAAAGCAGTGCGGGTTTGCTCTCGAGTTCTCCACGTCCTGTGTACCCACAGCTGCGGCGGAAAGCATTTCTCAGGCTGCGGGCCTCACGGAGCCCCCGAGCGCACCTCTGCTCCTGCGCCGGCTGCAGGACAGGCTCCGTCGAGCGGTTGCTCTGGGCAGGGGCCAGGTGCGGCTGCCCCCTCGCCCGACTGGCCCCGGCTCCTCGCTCCCCGACCCACCCCTTTGGGTCAGTTCTCTTTCATGGGGTGTTCGGGCCACGCAGGCTCCCCACCCTTCCCGTGGCCGCGCACGGTCGTGTCGTGCCGTCGGGGGTCCCCGGCTCTGCGGAAATCTGCATCTCCAGCCCCGCTTGTGGATTCCTCGGAAGAAAGCGACGTAGAGAAGACGTTCATCGCCTTTGCACGGCGTCCGTGGCTCTGGGGGGGCACTTCTCTTTTCTCCTCTGATCTGCTCAGACCAGCTGGTGGGGATGGGACGTCTCTCCAGGGACCTGAAACGCCAGCTTTGGGCGACGGGGGCAGTTCCCATCCGATCCCTTGCCTTGCCGGCCGGGAGGAGACGCCCCCTGAAGAGCAGCGAGCGTCCACTGCACGCGGAAGTCGGCCATCTCTCGGCGGGGGCTCCGTCTTCCCGCGCAGCGTCCCGGGCACGTCGGTCATCACTCGGCGGCAGTTCCGTCTTCCCGCGCAGCGTCCCCGGCACGTCGGCCATCACTCGGCGGGGGCTCCGTCTTCCCGCGGACCGTCCCCGGCACGTCGGCCATCACTCGGCGGCAGTTCCGTCTTCCCGCGGAGCGTCCCGGGCACGCGGAAGGCGGCCATCACTCGGCGGGGGCTCCGTCTTGCCGCGCAGCGTCCCCGGCACGTCGGCCATCACTCGGCGGCGGTTCCGTCTTCCCGCGCAGCGTCCCGGGCACGTCGGCCATCACTCGGCGGGGGCTCCGTCTTGCCGCGCAGCGTCCCCGGCACGCGGAAGGCGGCCATCACTCGGCGGGGGCTCCGTCTTCCCGCGCAGCGTCCCCGGCACGTCGGCCATCACTCGGCGGGGGCTCCGTCTTCCCGCGGACCGTCCCCGGCACGTCGGCCATCACTCGGCGGCAGTTCCGTCTTCCCGCGGAGCGTCCCCGGCACGCGGAAGGCGGCCATCACTCGGCGGGGGCTCCGTCTTCCCGCGGAGCGTCCCCGGCACGCGGAAGGCGGCCATCTCGCGGCAGGGAGACTTAGAGCGCCGGTTAACAGCACCACGGGTACTGTGCCGGCTGGTGCCTGTCGCCCTGCCCGCCCTGGCCGGGGCAAACGCAGCCTGTCGGGCCGTGGGAGGGGGCGGCAAGCCCGCTCTGCGGTGCACACGCTGCTTGAGAGGGAAGCCGTGCGGCCTCGCTGCCCCGTCCCGCGGCCTGTGTGCAGGTGTGTTTGCAACAGTCCCCGTGCTGCAATGAGTGTCCTCCGGTTACAGCAAGCCGTGTCCGCGCTGACCCGTATTTGAAAACCCCCACCCGCCCTTGCCTAAGAGCACGGAAAGTGCTTTGTAAGTCAGGGCGTTCGGATCCTTTGTGGGTGTTCTCCTTTATTTGTGCGGAGTTCCTAGTTATTAACACAAGCTAGTGCACTCTGGCTTCACTAAAGCGTAACCACTGATGAAGTTCAGCGTTTCCGTGTTAAATGTTTATCTTATTTTTTGTTGTTCTCTTTCTGACTAGATTAGCAGGAGTCTAACTTTTGAGTTGCAGTTACTGACTTCGTCATATCACTATGTGCGGCCCCTGGGGACTTGTTAAAAATGCAGAATTTCAGACCCCTCCCCAGACTGCCTGAGAATCTGCATGGTCACAAGGTTGGATCAGCTGATGAGCTCACACCCCTCTCCAGCCTTGCCTCGGCTTCACGCTGCCTGTGAAGCATCCCCCTGCCTCCCCCGTCTCTCTAACTCCCAGATCTGCAGTTTACAGATGTTGTTTCTATGAGTCCCCTTTTCATTCACCACCATGCTGGGACTTAGTGTTAATGGGAAGCTCACTGGCTTTCTTGCATAAAGTCATGATCAATGTTTGAATAAATGCATGTGGATTTCCTTGTCTGTCTGTTGACATCAGTGTTTTGTCTTTTGTTATCTCAAAAGACAGTAGCTGTGTTTGTCTCCACACTGTGCCTGGGGCAGGCATGGGATTCATATTTAGGTGGTAGTCATGAAATATCCAGCAGTGTGTCATAATTCATAAACAAAATCTTCTTAAACTAAAGCTAGGTTTTCTAAGAGGGGGTAGGTGAGAAATCAAATAAGTAAAATAACCAGATTTGGGGTAATCTCTTTGACAAGAGTACTTTGTCCTAAAAGCCCTTACCCCTCCTTTCTTGTCAAAACACAACTGCATTTTTTAAAAGATTTTATTTATTTTTTTAGAGAGAAAGAGTGAACAAGAGAGAGAGCAAGAGCACACAAGTGGGGGGAGGGTCAGAGAGAGAAGCAGACTCCCCGCTGAGCAGGGAGCCCCATGCAGGACTCCATCCCAGGACCCTCCCATCATGACCTGAGCTGAAGGCAGATGCTTAACGACTGAGCCACCCAGGCACCCTGCATTTGTAATTTATGTGTAGTATTTTAAAGCTTTCACTAATAATGTCTTTACTTTAAAAATACATCTCCCCTCTCCAATGTGTTTTTTGTGGTTTTGTTTTGGCATGTTTATTTGTTGCAAACCAAAATTCATTTGATGTCCGGAATACCCTAAATACAAATTATGGTTTTAATATTTTTTATGAGAAATATGTGGTTATAAATTAACATAAATACATGGGAAAATATTGAAATTGTCAATAAAATAAATTCCTTATGTATTAGTATATATTATTTTCAACATGAACCATAATTAATAGTTCATTATCAGATCAAAATTACTGAAGGGATTAAAGACTACAAAATGTAATAGTGTCTTGTATGTATACTGAAATAAGCTTTATTAAGAGAGCTGTTGGGCCACTTGGGTGGCTCAGTCAGTTGAGTCAGGGTCCTGGGATCAAGCCCCGCGTCGGGCTCCCTGCTCAGTGGGGAGCCTGCTTCTCCCTCTCCCGCTCCCCCTGCTTGTGCTCTCAGTCTCTCTCTCTCTTTTTCTCTCTCTCTGTCAAGTAAATGAATAAAATCTTAAAGAGAGACAGCTTTCTATGAGTGGTATTTCTTAACTGGTCTGTGCATTCTAGGCAAAAGAATCTTGACAGAAACCATCATGTAAGAGCCTTCATGCCTAGGTATCCAACTATAAACATCCCTGGATGGCCTCTCTCTGTCCCTCAAGCTGGACAGTTGTATTCACAGATGTTAAGACACAGGCCTAGAACCCACACACTTAAGGTCAAATCTCAGCTGTACCATTTACTATCTGTGTGACTTTGAGCAAGTTACAATTTCCTCATCTTTAAAAAGGGAAAAATCATAGTTCTATCCTACAGGGTTATTGTATGAGAATTAAATGCTGTAATATGTATTGACAAGTATGATTGTTGTTGACTTAGGTTGTGATACTCTAACAAGGGTGAACTGAGTTTGACAGAATCAATAATCTTTCTTACCAAAACAGTATTCTTGCATTGATTTAGTCAAAGATATTTTTGATTGGATATAATTTGATTTGAGATAATGGAAGGTCTACATTTCCTGAAAAATGAATGCTTAGCCGTGTCCTTTTTGCAGGTAGAAGAGGCAGATGATTGGCTCAGACATGGAAACCCCTGGGAGAAGGCCCGGCCTGAGTTTATGCTGCCCGTGCACTTCTATGGAAAAGTAGAGCACACCAACACTGGGTCCAAATGGGTCGACACCCAGGTATTCACGATGTCCTTGTGCTGAGTATTTTGTATAGTACAGCACAGTGACTATGTAGCATAGAGGGGATGTGTATATGGTGTGGGGTGGTATATTGTGTACTGAATAATAGGATATGTTTTTATCAATAAATCTGTTCCTTCTCTTAGTGAACCCACTCTTTGGAAACAAGGGAGCTGAGACCAAAAGACAAGTGACTTCCCCAAGGTCAAGTGACTTATCAGGGTCATTTGCAATTGGCTTGTTCAGAGATTAATCAATTCTGTAATCGTATGCTTAGTTCTCCAGTTTTATATACAGCTTTTGATACCAAGATTAAATAAATTTAATTGTCCTTCCTTACCTCACTGCCATAGATACATTTACTTGGGACTTCTCAGGTGAACATATTTTAAAACTAAAGTGTTTATTGAAAGGATTGCCAAAATTTTCATTCATTGCAAAGTCAAGAAAAATAATAGAAAATATTGCAAAGTGTATTGTTATTTTGTGCAAAATCACTTCTAGAGAAATAATGCTTGTGTCAATCTAAGTGGACTGAATTCATGGCTAGGTATTTATCCTATCACTAGATTTGAGCATTACTTTGTTGCTGACCAGTTCACTTTTCACCACCCCCAGTGATGCTTTGTGCTCTGCTGTCTTCTGACTTCCTGATAAATAACCCCTATTAATTACTAGACTGCATTGTCCAATCTTTGGAGGCTCCACTTGAGACATTTGCTTAATAAGTATGATCTCAGGCTGGGAAGGATATGTCACTGGCCATTCTTTAAAAGCTAAAGAAAATGGTAAAGAGCAAGTTAATATTTTCAGTTGGCAAAATTGTGAGTGAAATTCAGTACTGTAATGCTAAATTCAGTTGGTTTTTGGATTATTCCCCATGAATAAATGCTTTATTTTATTTTAGAAGAACCAAGACCCATTTTATAGTTGACTTTTTTAACTGATAATTTATTCTGCTAATCCATGTACAGCTCTTCACAGTTCAGAAAAATAAGACTATTTAAAAATGATTTTTCTATCTGAGGATGAATTTATTCAACATAGGAAATAGCAGATTAAAAGCTAAAATAGGTCATGATCGTGTAATAGTATAAGGAATAAACTATACTGTAATTTCAAGATAAGTTTCTCTTCTTCTAAATTTGGTTAAACAATAGAACACAATCTAAGTTGCAGTTGGTTACAAATATAGTCAGGAGAGCTGCAAACAAATCAATCAATAGGCCCAAAGAATTCATACATGTATTTGGTGTTAAACTAGGGAGTATTTGGTACAGGTTTTGGTGTCTAAAACTCCCAGTGACTTCTGAGCCATCTAAATGTGTGCAGTTTACACAATCAGTCCTGGAAATATTCTGTTTACACGGGGTCCCACTGCTGGGCTTCCTTGCATTTACAGAGCACCTCTAAACATTTTCATGATACAGCCAGAAATGCAGCTAGAGACGATATTTTTCTGTGCCCACACAGGCAAGGTTATGGAACAGATGGAATATAAGGTAAGCTGCCTCCAGCCGTGCAGCACTTTATGGATTTCTGGAAGCCATTGCCCAAGTCAGCCCCAGGTCTGTAGCTGGTGAGGTCAGAGAGCATGAGGACAGGCATGGTGTGCACATGCTATGGGCAGCTTCCAAAACACCGAGCAATCTATTGCATTCGTGTGTCAGCTCGGCTCCTCTGGGAAACAGACACCAGAGAGAATTAGAAGTGCAGGTGCCATACTGGGGCAATGCCTGTGAATGACAGGTATGAGGGGGGACCTGTGAAGGAGGAGCCTCAGGAAGAGCCTCTGTGGGCCCTGTAACTCAGAGCAAGCAGCCAGGCTGATGGGGCCCGAGATTCAAGATTACTCCTGTGTAATTACTCCTAGCTCTCAAGATCCCATCACAATGGGAGCATCCCTAAGAAAGCACAGCCTCGGCTCAGCTGGGCTCGAGCTCCCAGGTGGCATGTTCCGCCTGAAGTTCTCTAAAGGGACAGACGCCTCGATTACACTTCAAGGGTCAGAAGGACAAGTTTTGTGTTTTTGGTTTTTTTTTTAATATTTTATTTATTTATTTGACACAGAGAGAGAGACAGCGAGAGAGGGAACACAAGCAGGGGGAGTGGGAGAGGAAGAAGCAGGCTCCCAGCGGAGGAGCCTGATGTGGGGCTCAATCCCACAACGCGGGGATCACGCCCTGAGCCGGAGGCAGATGCTTAACGACTGAGCCACCCAGGCGCCCCAAGGGACAAGTTTTTTTTGAACCCAGACTCACTCCCACTCTGTGAACACCTTTTCCTGAAGGATCACAATGTGCTTTAAAAATCTCCAGAGACCTTTATTTCCTAGTAAAAGGTATTTAAAGAAGAGTGATTTATGACTTCGAGGTCGTGGTATTCATGGAAGCACGACTGACTATATGTGATTGACTGATACAGGCTCTAATGCTTCATTCATTCATAATCCAGCAGACCACATTAGAGAGGTTTGGGTAGGTTTCAACCCTACCACTGACTGTGACTGTGGGTAAACCACTTCTCGCTCAGCCTCATTCCTCTCATGTCCACAGTGAGTGGATTGCACGAAATGGTCTTAGCACCCTCCAGTCTGTCATTCCCCTTCCTTCGAGCTTGACTGATGAGGCAGCGAATCGAAGTGAGTCTTTTCCCACATAAATTTTAAGTTCATGTGCAATACAGTTATCTTCCTGTTCTTTGTTTCAATGACTGTCACAAAGACCGAGCTAGATTTTCCAAAGCTCCCCCCTTACACCCATCTCAGCTAATTATCAGCTGATTTGTCAGACCGCTAAAATAACTCTTCTTCATGCAACTTTGAAAAATCTCGCTTAGCATTTTCAACATCTTCTATAATCTATCTTCATATATTTCTGTTCCATTAATTTTCAGGGTATTTGAAATCAGATCACTGAATTACCTGCACTAAACTTACCCTGATTACTATTTTGTAATGGCAACAGGTTCACATTTGTCACTTCGCATGTCATATTTTATTATTCTCAGAACAACAGCTTCACTGAAACATGAACGAGCTGCATTCAGATCAGGGCAAGGGACACAAAGGGAAATCCACATGGGAAAGACAGAGTGGACCATCAGTCTGGATAGTTCCAGCCATCCAGATTGCGCCAGTGGGATGCGGCTCCACATGGCCCCTCAGAACACCTCCCCCCAGACCTAGGACCTTCCATCTTGGTTTAGGCCTCCCACGGTCTGAGTCGGTGATGGAGTCAGGCACAGAATCCCTTGCTGTGTCCCGGCCCACTGTTCAGCCTACATCACCACACGTGGGAAACTGAGCAGCTGCTTCAATTTAATCCCACAGGTGGTCCTGGCCCTGCCATATGACACCCCGGTGCCTGGGTATATGAATAACACCGTCAACACCATGCGCCTCTGGTCCGCGCGGGCGCCAAATGACTTTAACCTCAGAGACTGTGAGTACAGCCTGGGCTCGTATGAATGTGTGTTTAATCTTTCTGATCTCAGAGGCAACCAGATCACCAGCTCTAAAAGAGGGCACAAAACAAGGACCGGGGGCAGGGACATAAATGGTTTCTGTGTATGTCAGTGTATGTAATCTTTCTGATCACTAATTAGTATCAAATTGAGCTTGAGAGAAAAGCCTTGAGTTTCCAATCAGAACTCTCCAGTGAAGAGCCATTTTATGGAGCACGTGTGGAGGACATTTTAAAAGCGGTCCTTCTGTCTGGCCCTCCCGGACTCTCGTACAAATCACAGCATGGAGGGTTGTGGAAATCCTTCTGGATTTTCAGGAGTTGTAGGAATCCCTACATCCACGTGGCAGGCAGCAAGCATCAGGTGAGGTCAAGGGGCTTCGTTAACAGTGGCTGGCTTGTCTATTTATTCATTTTTCTAACCTTCCCCTCAGTTAACGTTGGAGACTACATTCAGGCTGTGCTGGACCGAAATCTGGCCGAGAACATCTCCCGGGTCCTCTATCCCAATGATAATGTGAGTGGTCAAGCTTGCTTTCTCAGTGGAAACAGAAGCAGCCTATTTCAGAAGCACTTTTCCATAGCCCATAAAGCACATCTTCGATACTGATTTTTTTTTCTTCAGTGCACAATAATCTCCATATCTCTTCCTGAATTGTGTAGATTTCCCCTGCCACCCAAGTAAGGAAAACAAATTTGTATAATACAGAAGTCAGAATTGGTATTTTGCCCTAGACTAGTTGACCTCACAGCCAATTAGGAGGTTATGTCTGTACATTTCAAAACAAACCTGAATATAAAAGATGAAGTGAAGCACAGTGAATTACTGCTTCCCCTTTCCAAACAGAAGTTTCTCCCACGGAGTCAGAAGACCCTGGAGGTTTCCTGCCTGGCCTCTTCCCCTCACTGACAGGCTCTTCCCAGCCTTCTATGCTCAGGCGAGGTAGGGGATCTGGACCTCAGAGCAGACCCAGGAGCAAACACTTGTTTCTTACGCTACTTATTCATCCCTTGAAATCTTTTCTCATGGGTGATTATTCCTAATTTTTCAGTAAAAACAGCTTAGCTGAAATTAAAAAAAAAAAAAGAATTTTAACATGGAACTGCATCACAAATGACCACTATGGATTCTTAGTTATTTTAAGTACACCTAGCTCTATCTTATATGTGGGTAAAATTATTTTCTTTTGAAGCTATAATGATTATTCTTTTAATAGTAAGTCTCAGAAACAACCAGATTAGTACTCTGCTCTGCAAAGACGGCACCAAGCAAGGATTGGGAGACTAGGATGTAAATGGTCCTTACAACCAGGCGTCTACTTAGCGGCAAACTGTTGTCTCTACAGAGAATGAAGTTTGCTGCAGCATTTTCAGAAACTGAATGGTATATGTTGTTTTCTCCTTTGAGAGAGACATTGTGACTTCGGTGAATGTCAGAAAAATCTCTGACCCAAAAGCAAAAAGTCATTTTGTTTCGTGGTCAGTTAAAATAAGAATCCTTCCAAGCGCTGCCTAGCCAAACCCAGCCTGCAGAATTATTTAATTGTAAGGGGCTTGAAATTCATCCTCTTATCTTCCGTAAGGACCAAACCTAACTTTACTCAGAAATAACCATCTACGGCAATTCACAGGGGATACGAACTTAGTATGGGGTGCAAAGTTAACTAAATTCATTGAGTAAAAGGTAGCTGTCAGGGTCATGCCTGTTTTTAAGTATGAGCTGATAAATCATTTTTGTACTGTAATTACAAAAACAAACTCATTCACTCTCCCCAACTTGGCCATAGCCCTCCTCCAACCATGAGTCCCTCTTCCAGGAATCTTGCAACTGCCGTCCCTCTGCAGCTAGTTATTTTTTTCCTTGCTTAAAGCTCTTTAAAGTCTTCAGATCACCCATAAGAAAAGTGCAGAATCTTAGATGTGCTCCCTAAGTTCCTCGGTGATGTGGTCATGAGTTCTCGGACGCATCCTCCATGATCTTGCCTGAGGTTCCCACTGTGCAGGACCGTTTGCTCTCATCTTTCTCACTTCCAAGAGAAGGCTCTTGCAGCTTCCTTCCTGGCAGAATTGATATTCGCTCCCTGGGTTCTGAAATTTGGTTGGGAGAAGAAGGCTGAGAGTCTCCACAATTTGGCATATAAACTTTCACTTAAACCCCTTCCCCCATTTTCAGTACAGAGTGGTGCCCCTGCTTTCGACTCTCCCTGCCTCCCTCCGGCCCAGAGACCCCTGCGTTACCATCTCGGGAAGGAGACTGCTCGGTTGGGGGAAACTGGGGATGAAGTCTGAGGCCGGCCGCTGCTTGGGCTCACGACTAACTTTTACCGCATCTTCTCCCCTCCTTCCAAAGGCACCGGTGCTGCCACGTCCAGAGCCTTTAGGGGCTTTGGAGCGCCAATTTAGTTGCTTTTTGGCTCTTCTCTTCTAGCAGGTCGGGATTCAGTTTTCCTGGGTCTTCTGGCCCAATTACCACTCACCCATCTATTTTTCAGCTTCGAAAAGGTTGTTGGTGTTGTCTTGTCTCCCATTCCCCTCATCCTGTATTTGTATGCCTTCTTTAGACCCCTTTACATTTCAGGGAAGAGCAAAGTCTGAGGCTTGGCCTTCAACCTGCCCTCCTCCGCCAGATGTCCTATGAGCGTTAGGCTTCAAGGTCTCTGGGCAGGAGATCCCCCGCATATTTTGGCCACGCCTCACAGTGTGAACCACTCTCACTCCGTCTCTCCGGTTTGAAGTTTTTTGAAGGGAAGGAGCTGAGATTGAAGCAGGAGTACTTTGTGGTGGCTGCTACCTTGCAAGATGTCATCCGACGCTTCAAAGCCTCCAAGTTTGGCTCCACCGACAGGGCCAAAACTGCGTTCGATGCCTTTCCAGACCAGGCAAGTATTCAGTCTGCGAACGTGGACAAAGGCGATTGAGGGTTCAGCACTTCCTATCAGACTGACTCCTCTTTCTCTGTGCTAAAAATGTTGAGTAGGTGCGGTATGCTTAAAGCGCTGACCGGAGGTGGGCATTCTGTTTGGTGCTCGTGCAGCGTGCACGAGGATAAGCCAGACCCCGGGCCATCCGTCACCCGCACGCTGATGCCTCTTCCCCGTAACAGGTCGCCATCCAGCTGAACGACACGCACCCCGCACTCGCCATCCCGGAGCTGATGAGGATTTTTGTGGATATTGAAAAACTGCCCTGGTCCGAGGTCTGGATAGTTTGGGTTCCTTTTCCTTTAATTAAATTGTCTATCTGTGGTTCAGAGATTTTGCCAAAAGCTCCTTTTACAGTTTTTCAAAATAAGTTACTGTTGCTAACTTCCAATGGTTAAAGGGAAAGTCTGCCCGGTGCTAACATTTCTCTGTCCTTACTGCATTACAGGGAGGAAAACTAAGAAATAAATAAATACATTGCTAATGGGACCCAGCTCATTAGCTCAGACTTACATTGTGATTGCCATTTTTGAGTCTAAAAGGATTCTAAGTTAAATTCTCCAACCCCCGAACACAGCTAATTGAAAGTATCCCCACCAGTTTGCAAATCAGAATTTTAAACGTACTCTGTACTTTCTCAGAACATTACTTGTTTGTATTGCTCAGATTTTGCTTTTAATAAAGGGCATGTTAGGATAGTAGAGAAGACTTATCAGTATGTTGTCTTCAGCTTTATCATACAGCTTTACAAATGGCTGCTTCCCCCGCCCCAAAAGAAAAAACCCATATTCCCAGTCTCTGGATGATTGAACCTGGTGGAATTGAGTGTGTCTAACAGTGTGGATGAGCTGTCCTGTTGCAAACTGGCAGGAGCTGAAGGAACGTTTGGTCTTGTGTGATGGGGTGTGCACCTGCAGGGCACCCTTCTTGCCGAGGGAAGCAGCTAACTCCTCTCCCTTTTCCTCAGGCATGGGAGATCACCCAGAAGACCTTTGCATACACCAACCACACTGTGCTCCCAGAGGCCCTGGAGCGCTGGCCTGTAGAGCTGGTGGAAAAGTTGCTTCCTCGACATTTGGAAATCATTTATGAGATAAATCAGAAGCATTTAGATGTAAGTCATTTTGAAAGATTCATACCCCTTTCGAGAATGAGGCCTTGAGATGTTAAGGGTGGTTGCAGTGTTCCCTCTCACCAAACTAGAGGCCCAAATGTCTCTCAGTCATAGTACATCAAAAGTATTCAAGACTGGGAAGGGCTCTGTTAAAGACGTTTTTTTTGAAAATCCTAAAATGGAGGATGGCATCTCCCCAGGGCGGCCTAACCCTAACCGAGCCCCTTTATGTGGGAGTGAAGTTTTCCATATTTGCTCCATCAAAGATTTTGCTGGGGAAGTGAATGACATTATCTCAACGTTGCTTTAAACCTGAGTGGCCAGCAAGGCCTTTCTCTTCCCTTGGCTAGAGAATTGCGGCCTTGTTTCCTAAAGATGTTGACCGTCTGAGAAGGATGTCTCTGATCGAAGAGGAAGGAGGCAAAAGGATCAACATGGCCCATCTCTGCATTGTGGGCTCCCACGCTGTGAATGGTGTGGCTAAAATTCACTCTGACATCGTGAAGACCCAAGTGTGAGTCCTCATTCCTGTGGTGGTGGGTCAAACATTGCTCCATTAATGTGCTGATGCTGGTAAATGCAGGTTGCGTTTGGGGATGAAGGAAGGCCCTGTCAAAATGTGCAAACGTATTTTCTTCTATACAAAGTGACCTTCTCTTCAAAGAGAAAATGCCTTCCTCTCTGAACTATCCTAATTCTAGATTTAAGAGCCAAAAAAGCCCAAAAAAACAAACAAAAAAAACCTATTCTGCTAAAAAGCCTGGTATAGATGTCAGTGCCAGGAAATCATATGGAGGTGATCTGATTTGGGATTTTTCTCCTAATTGTGTTGAACTGCAAATGGATCTCTGCTTAAAATGACAGCAGTAGCTGCTGCCAGCCCCTCCCTCCAGCTTCAATCTCTCCAAGGCTCCCCTTGGCCCCTTGAACGCAGCAGGAACGGGCTCTTTCAGACAGACTCAGGCATGTGTCTCTTCCGTCTCCAGATTCAAGGACTTCAGTGAGCTAGAACCAGACAAATTTCAGAATAAAACCAATGGGATCACTCCGAGGCGCTGGCTCTTACTCTGCAACCCCGGGCTCGCAGAGTTAATAGCGGAGGTGAGCGGGAAGTCAGGGCGGCCGGACGCGGTGCCCTTGGGAGCCCTGCCTGCGGTCCGCAGCTGGGGTGGCGCCAGCCTGCCGTGCGCGCCGCGCTCGACTCCCCGCGGCGGCCACCCTGAAATGCTTGTTCTTAAGCGAGGAGTCCACAGAGGAGCTGGGGGGCGGACAGGACGCCTGTGGCACCCAGGTGGGAGAGGTAACCCTGTTTAGTGAGCAGAGGACTAAGAATAAGCAGTAGAACCCGGTTCCGCGTGAGCCCTGCTGGCTAGGTGTCCTGGTTCTAACACGGACCGCCACGACCCCAGCGCAGTGTCCCCGCACCGCGGTTCCAGCCCCTCGGTGAGGGTAGCCGTTCCGCGTGCGGGGCGGCGGGTCCGCGGTCCCGTTGCAGGCAGGCACCCGCCACAGACTGACGCACTGCTCCTGTGGCTGGACCCCTGCCTAAACCACCTCTTCTTTAACGGGAAGAAAATCGGGGAAGACTACGTGAAGGACCTGAGCCAGCTGGCGAAGCTGCGGAACCTCCTGGGGGACGACGTCTTCCTCCGAGAACTCGCCAACGTGAAGCAGGTGAGGCTGCAGGGCCGGCCCCTCCGGGCAAGAGTTCTGAGGGTTTGGGGCGCCCCAGGGTTTCACAGCAGACCGAGGCTGCGTCCTCGGAAGGGCTCCGCATGGCGCACTGTGCCCGCAGGAGAACAAGCTGAAGTTTTCCCAGTTCCTGGAGAAGGAGTACCAAGTGAAGATCAACCCGGCCTCCATGTTCGACGTGCACGTGAAGCGGATCCACGAGTACAAGCGGCAGCTGCTCAACTGCCTGCACGTGGTCACCATGTACAACCGTGAGTCGGCCGGCCACGGCGCCCCGGGGGCGGGAGGGCGCGCTCGACGGAGGCCTCGCCCCCGGCCCGGCCCGCGCTCCGTGCCATCCCCTTCTACTCTTCTTCAGGCATTAAGAAAGACCCCAGGAAGTTATTCGTGCCCAGAACAGTCATAATCGGTGGCAAAGTAAGTTGATTCTATGCACGGGGGTGCGGGGGCCCTGATGTCCTGCCGTTTCTCCACTTCATCGTGGCTGCCACCTGACGGCCTGTCGGACGTTCTTCCCCAAGGCCGCCCCAGGATATCACATGGCCAAAATGATCATAAAGCTCATCACCTCGGTGGCAGATGTAGTGAACAATGACCCTGTGGTTGGAAGCAAGTTGAAAGTCATCTTCTTGGAGAACTACAAAGTGTCTCTTGCTGAAAAAGGTAGTATCCTCATTCCAAATCGTGCAGGGCCAGGGCAAATTCTAGGGAAACGTTACATGGTATGGAAAAATGAGGTAGCTGGGTGCAGGGGGTCAGTAACTTAGGATAGAAAGTGTCACTCTTGGGCAGAATAAGGACCTCAGCTAAGAGTCTTGAAGTTGATCCAACTGACAGTGAGATTGCTGCCCCCGGGGTCACTCTCACCGATTACCTTTGCAAGTGCATGTTCCTGCCAGCTAGCCAGCCAGAGCTGGGTGCTGGAGGAGGTGGCCCTGAAGTTTTGACGAAGTGCAGATCATGCTCTGGAAAGGGAAGGGGAAAGGGAGAAGGAAGGGGCAAGGGAAGGAAAGGTCTTCCATTTCCAGCTCCAGTTTTGCAACAAAACACCAGTTCCCCAGCCGCCCGATATTCCTCTGGTCACTTCGTGGAATGAAGAAGGGCTGTTATTTGTTCACGTGGCAACAGGGAATGAGGACAGATGTCAGGCTGCCAAGCATGAGGCTTAGATATGCTTAGATGGGCACTGATCACGCATGGAGTTCCCACGTGGGGACAGTTAGGCTGACAAAAAGCCAACACCCCTTTCTCTACTGCTCTTTGCTTATTTGCATCGTGTGCTTACAAAGCACCATCCACGGGGCGCCTGGGTGGCACAGCGGTTGAGCGTTTGCCTTCGGCTCAGGGCGTGATCCCAGCGTTGTGGGATCGAGCCCCACATCAGGCTCCTCTGCTATGAGCCTGCTTCTTCCTCTCCCACTCCCCCTGCTTGTGTTCCCTCTCTCGCTGGCTGTCTCTATCCTGTCAAATAAATAAATAAAATCTTAAAAAAAAAAAAAAAAAAAAAAAAACAAAGCACCATCCACGTGCAGATGCCGACTGCATTCACCCAAGTCTCAAATTGAAAACAGATCTTTCTCTTTTTGAGGTATTTTTGGGTCCTCTGCTGTTACTGTTTAAGACTGTATGCAGAAAGAGAAAAGAGCCAGGTTCTTCCAGATGCAAATGAAGATATATCTAATCCACAAATAAGCCTTCAAAGTAAAACAGAGAATTGGTGCTGACCTTTGAAGTCAAAGAGGGAGAAGGGGGCCTTCTGGCAGCACTAATTTGTGTGTAAATTAGGCTGAAAGGTCGGAGGCTTGGTGTCTAGCCCCAGGCACACCTCAGGTGCACATTTCCCAGCCCTGTAAAGAGGGAGGGAGGAAGGAGGTGAGAAGTGGAAGAAACGCAGGCAATCGAATTTCACCAGATCATAAAGGAAGGGTCAGGAGAGACTGAATTTCAAAGATCAAGAAAGAGAAGTTTCAATATGTTGTATAAAGTTATCAAGCAGAAGAACTAAAAATAAAACCACAACAAAAATTGGAAGGAAGAGAGGGAAGAAGAGAAACGTAGTGTCAGCGTTTATAGCAGAGTAATGGGTGCTCCGGAGAGTTTACAGACCAAGGAAGAGTAGTATGAGCACAGAATTATGTAGCACTGTGGCCATCACCACCCTATAGCACATCCAAAATGGACAAGAGCAGTTGCCTCAGCCCAGAGGAAGAGTGAGATCCATCTTTCTATACCATATACATGTTTATCTTGATATACATGGACTACTTTAATGATCAAAACAGGCCAGCTAGAGAAATACTCCGATACGATACAAGAAGATCTGGAGAGACAGAATCACTGATTTTAGTATACCTTGCTTGCAGTCATTCCAGCTACAGATCTGTCGGAGCAGATCTCCACTGCAGGCACTGAAGCCTCAGGGACAGGCAATATGAAATTCATGCTGAATGGGGCCCTGACCATCGGGACCATGGATGGGGCCAACGTGGAAATGGCCGAGGAAGCTGGGGAAGAGAACCTGTTCATCTTTGGCATGAGAGTAGATGATGTGGCCGCTTTGGACAAGAAAGGGTAAGAGAGCAGCTCCTCCTTATTGGGCAGATGCCCCCCACCCCCAGGAGGGTGCCTGCCCGCCCAGGTATCCCACTGAGGCTGGCTCACGTGAAACGTGGTCACAGAACATCTCCCATGCACCTGGGCGGCTTGGTCTTATTAAACCCAGCGAGTGAACATGGAAGGAGCTTGGGCCCAGGTGCGTGAGGTCCTTGCTATTTGTTATCGGCCGGTGTAGTTGGTTACATTAGTTTCAGGTGTACAATATAGTAATTCAGCGATTCAGTACATCACCTGGTGCTCATCATGGCAAGTGCACTCCTTAATCCCCATCACCTTTTTAACCCATTCCCTTACCCCCAACCCATCTTCCCTCTGGTAAGCATAAGTTTGTTCCCTGTACTTGAGTCTACTTTTTTGATTTTTCTCTTTTTTTCTTCATTCGTTTGTTTTAAGTTTTATATATAAGTGAAATCATATAGTATTTGTCTTTCTCTGACCCACTTATTTCACTTACCATTATTTTCTCTAGATCCATCCATGTCGCAAAGGGCAAGATTTCACTCTTTTTATGGCTGAGTAATATTCCGTTATATACGTACACCACTTCTTTATCCATTCATCTGTCAGTGGATGCTTGGGCTGCTTCCATAATTTGGTTATTGTAAATAATGCTGCAATAACCATAAGGGTATATGTATCCCTTTGAGTTAGGGTTTTTGTATTCTTGGGTAAATACCCAGTAGTAGAATTATTGGATCATATGGTAATTCTATTTTTAATTTTTTGAGGAACCTCCATTCTATTTTCCATAGTGGCTGCACGAGGTTGCATTCCCACCAGCAATGCACGAGGGTTCCTTTTCTCCACATCCTCGCCAATACTTTTGTTTCTTACATTTTGTACTTTAGCCATTCTGACAGGTGTGAGGTGATATCTCATTGTGGTTTTAATTTGCTTTTGCCTGATGATGAGTGATGTTGAGCAACTTTTCACGTGTCTGTCGGCCATCTGGATGTCTTCTTTGGAGAAACGTCTCTTCCCATATTTAATTGGATTATTTGTCTTTTTGGTGTCGAGTTGAATAGGTCTCTATGTATTTTTAATACTAACACTTTCTCAGGTAAGTCATTTGCAAATATCTTCTCCAATCCAGTAGGTTGTATTTTAGTTTTGTTGATTGTTTGTTTTGCAGAAGCTTTTTATTTTGATGTAGTCCCAAAAGTTGATTTTTGCTTTTGTTGCCCTTCCCTTAGGAGATATAAACAGAAGAGTGTTGCTATGGCACGTGTTAGAGAAATTGCTGCCTGTGTTCTCTTCTAGGACTTTTATGGTTTCAGGTCTCACATTTAGGTCTTTAACCTATTTGGAGTTTATTTTTGTGTATGGTGTAAGAAAGTGGTCCAGCTTCACTGTTTTGCTTGTAGCTGACCCGTTTTCCCAGTGCCATTTGTTGAAGAGTTTTTTTTCCCATTGCACATTCTTGCATCCTTTGTCTAAGATTAATTGACCAGATAATCGTGATCTATGTGTCTTTTTGTGCCAGTACCATACTGTTTTGATTACTGCAGCTATGTAGTATATCTCGAAATCTGGGATTGTGACACCTCCAGTTTTGTTCTTCTTTTTCAAGATTGCTTTGGCTATTCAGAGTGTTTTCTGGTTTCACACAAATTTTAGGATTATTGTTCTAGTTCTGTGAAAAATGCTGTTGATATTTTGATAAGGATTGCATTAAATGTGTAGATTGCTTTGGATAGTATGGACATTTTAACAATATTTGTTTTTCAGATCCATGCACATGGAATGTCTTTCCATTTCTTTGTGTCATCTTCGATTTCTTTCATCAGTGTTTTATAGTTTTTGGAGTACAGGTCTTTCACCTCCTTGGTTAAGTTTATTCCTAGGTATTTTATTGTTTTTGGTGCAATTGTAAATGGAATTCTTAATTTCTTGTTCTGCTGCTTCATTATTAGTATAAAAATGTAAGATTTATGTATATTTATTTTTGTATCCTGTGATCTTGCTGGATTTGTCAGTTCTAGTAATTTTCCGGAGTCTTTAGGGTTTTCTATATGTAGTATGATGTCATCTGGAAATAGTGAAAGTTTTACTTCTTCCTTACCAATCTGGATGCCTTTTATTTTTGTTGTTGTTGTCTGATTGCTGTGGCTAGGACTTCCAGTATTATGTTGAATAAAAGTGGTGAGAGTGGCCATTCTTATCTTGTTCCTGACCTTAGGGGAGAGCTCTCAGGTTTTCACCATTGAGTGTGATGTTAGCTATTGGTTTTTCATATATGTCTTCCATTATGTAGAGGCATGTTCCCTCTAAACCTGCTTTGTTGAGTGTTTTTATCATGGATGGTGTACTTTGTCAAATGCTTTTCTGCATCTATTGAAGTGACCTTCTGGTTCTTATCTTTTCTCTTGTTGATGTGATGTATCATGTTGATCGATTTATGAATATTCAGCCACCTTTGCATCCCAGGAATAAATCCCACTTGATCATGTGAATGATGTTTTTTAATGTAGTCTCGGACTCATTTTGCTATATTTTGTTGAGGATTTTTGCATCTACGTTCATTACAGATACTGGCCTGTAGTTTTCTTTTGCCATGTCTTCATCTGGTTTTGGTATCAGGATAATGCTGGTCTCCTAAAATTAATTTGGAGGCTTTCCTTCCTCTTCCATTTTTGGAATGGTTTAGGAAGAACAGGTATTAACTCTTCTTTAAATGTTTAGTAGAATTCACCTGTGAAGTCATTTGGTCCTGGACTTTTGTTTGTTGGAAGTCTTTTGATTACTGATTCAATTTTATTACTGGTAATTGGTCTATTCAAACTTTCTATTTCTTTCTGATTCAGTTTTGGGAGGTTATATGCTCCTAGGAATTTATCCATTTCTTCTAGGTTGTCCAATTTGTTGCCATGTAATTTTTCATAATATTCTCTTATAATCCTTCGTATTTCTGTGGTGTCTGTTGGTACTTCTCTTCTTTCTATTCATTTCTGATTTTGTTATTTGAGTGGTCTTTTTTTTTTTTTTTAATGAGTCTGAATAAGGTTTATCAGTTCTGTTGATGCTTTCAAAGAACCAACTTCTGGTTTCATTAATCTGTTCTAATGGGGTTTTTTAGTTTCTGTATTCTTTATTTCTGCTCTAATCTTATGTCCTTCCTTCTACTGGTTTTGGGCTTTGCTTGTTCTTCTTTTTCTAGCTCCTTTAGGAGGTTAGGTTGTTTATTTGAGATTTTTCTTGCTTCTTGAAATAGGCCTGTATTGCTTTAAAATTCCCTGTTAGAACAGTTTTTGCTAAATCCCAAAGATTTTGGACCACTCTGTTTTCATTTTCTTTTGTCTCTATGTATTTTTTTATTTTCTCTTTGATTTCTTGGTTGACCCATTCATTGGTTAGTAGCATGTTATTGAACCTCCATGTTTTGGTGCTCTTTCTAGATTTTTCTCTTGTGGTTGATTTCTAGTTTCAAAGCATTGTGGTTGGAAAACATGCATGGTATGACTTTAATCTTTTTGAATTTATTGAGGCATATTTTGTGGCCTAACATGTGATCTAGAGAATGTTCCCTGTGCGCTTGAACAAAACGTGTATTCTGTTCTAGAAAGGAATGTTCTGAATGTATCTGTTAGATCCATCTGGTGCAATGTGTCATTCAAAGCCACTATTTCCTTGTTGATTTTCTGTGTGGATGATCTATCGATTGATGTAAGTGGGGGAGGGGGTTATAGTCCCCTACTATTATTGGATTACTATTAATTACTTCCTTCTGTTTGTTAATAGCTGCTTATAGGTGCTCCCATGTTGAGTAAATAAATATTTAGAATTGTTATGTCTTCTTAGGATTGTTCCCTTGATTATGTAGTCTCTTCCTTTGTCTCTCTTTGCAGACTTTATTTTAAAGTCCATTTTGTCCAATGTCAGTATTGCCACCCTGTCTTTCTTTTTACTTCCATTTGCATGATAAATGTTTTTCCATCTCTTGACTTTTTTAAAAAATATTTTATTTATTTCTTCAAGAGCGAGAGAACATGAGTTGGGGGCAGAGAGAGAGAAGCAGGCTCCCCACTGAGCAGGGAGCTGGACATGGGGCTTGATCCAAAGACCCTGAGATCGTGATCTGAGCCCAAGGCAAACACCTAACCAACTGAACCACCCAGGCACCCCTCCATCTCTTCATTTTCAATCTGCATGTGTCTTTATGTCTGAAGTATGTCTTTTGTAGGGAGTATATAAATAAGTCCTACTTTTTTATCCATTCCATCACCTATGTCTTTTGATTTGAACATTTAGTCCATTTACATTTAAAGTAATAATTGATAGGTATGTACATATTGCCGTTTTGCTACTTGTTTTATGGTTGTTTTTATAGCTCTTCTCTGTTCCTTTCTTCTCTTCTCTCATGGTTTGTTGCTTTCTTTAGCGATACATTGGATTCCTTTTTCTTTATTTTTGCATATCTATTACGGTTTTTTGATTTGTGGTTATCAATAGGTTTGTATATAACATCTTATGCATATAGCAGTCTCTGTTAAGTTGATGGTTGCTTAAGTTTGAATCTGTTCTTTACTCCCCCCCCCCCTCACATTTTAGGTATATGGTATCATACTTTATATCCTTTCATTTTGTGGATCCCTTGAGTGATTTTTTTTTTTAAGATTTTATTTATTTGAGGGGGCACCTGGGTGGCGCAGTCATTAAGCTTCTGCCTTCGGCTCAGGGCGTGATCCCAGCGTTCTGGGATCGAGCCCCACATCGGGCCTCTCCGCTGGGAGCCTGCTTCTTCCTCTCCCACTCCTCCTGCTTGTGTTCCCTCTCTTGCTGGCTGTCTCTCTCTGTCAAATAAATAAATAAAATCTTTAAAAAAAAAAAGATTTTCTTTATTTGAGAGCGAGAGAGAGCATTAGCAGGGGAGGGGGCAGAGAGAGAGGGAGAAGCAGGCTCCCCACTGAGCAGGGAGCCTGACATGGGGCTCAGTCCCAGGGCCCCGGGATCACGGTCTGAGCCAAAGGCAAACGCTTAACCAGCTGAGCCATCCAGGTGCCCCCCTGACTGATTTTTATAGATATACTTATTTTTACTGCTTTTACGCTTCCTACTTTTCTTAATCCTACTTATGATCTTTCCTTTCCACTCTGAGAATCCTTTTTAACATTTCTTGTAGGGCTGGTTTAGTGGTCATGAATTCCTTTAACTTTTGTTTCACTGGAAAACTCTTTATCTCTCCTTCTATAATGAATAACAGAGTATTCCTGGCTGCTTGTTTTTTTCTTTCAGCACTTTGAATATATGATGCCACTCTCTTCTGGCTTGCAGAGTTTTTGCTGAAAAATCAGCTCGTAGCTTTATGGGGTTTCCCTTGTATATAACTGTTTTCTCTTGCTGCTTTTAAAATTCTCTCTTTATCACTACTTTTTGTTATTTTAATTACTGTGTGTCTTGGGGTGGACTTCCTGGGATCGATTTTTGTTGGGGGCTCTATGTGAATCCTAGATCTGGATTTCTGTTTCTTTTACCAGATTTGGGAAGTGTTCAGCTATTATTTCTTCAAATAAAATGTCTGCTCCCTTTTCTTACTCTTCTCCTTCTGCGATCCCTATAATAAGAAAGTTATTACACTTGATGGTGTCACTGAAGTCCCTAAATCTATTTTAATTTTTATTATTTTTTTCTCTCTCCTGTTCAACAAGATTACTTTCCATTCCTCTGTCCTCCAGGTAACTAATCTCATCTTCTGCTTCTTGTCTACTATTCATACTATCTAGTGTATTTTTAATTTCAGTTATTAAGTTCTTCATCTCTGGTTCATTTTTATGTTTTCTCTCCCTTTGTTAAGGATCTCATTGAGGTCCTGCACTCTTTTCCCAACTCCCTTGAGTATCTTAAGACCATTACTGTAAAATCTCTATCAAGCATATTACTTGGGTGCCTGGGTGGCTCATTTGGTTAAGTGACTGCCTTTGGCTCAGGTCATGATCCTGGAGTCCCAGGATTGAGTCCAACATCAGGCTCCCTGCTGAGCAGGGAGTCTGCTTCTCCCTCTGACCCTCTCCCCTCTCATGTTCGCTTTCTCTCTCTCTCTCTTCCTCAAATAAATAAATTTTTTAAAAAATCTTTAAAAAAAAAGAATATTACTTATCTCCATTTTGCTTAGGTCTCTTGCTGTGATTTTGTCCTGTCCTTTCATTTCCTCTGTCCCTCATTTTGCCTAACTATCTGTATATGTTTCTATGGGTTGGGAAAGTCAGCTATATCTCCTGCTCTTGAAAGTCATGGCCTCATGAAGAACAGTCCAGTAGTGCCCCTAGTACAGTGTCCCCTGTTCACCAGAACCTCGTGCTTCAGGGGTGTCGTCTTTGCGTATTACACACACCCTGCTGTTGTAGCTGAGCCACTTTTTCCTTCAATCCAGTTGTCTGCAGTGGCTCTCTTTGCCTGTTGTGTGCACAGTTTGGTCCTTGTGTTGTTAGTGAGCCAGGCTGGGGCTGCCTTGGGCTTGAGTGGGGTCAGAGCAGGTATTTGCCAGAGCTGCAGTCACACCAAAGTGCAGTGTACTCTCCCTCTGTTATCTCCTGAGAAGCTTTCATTGGTGGGCAGTGCTTGCAGGCAGACCAGCTGTCTGCCCCCGACCACTGCTGGGGCTGCAGTCTGATTGTTGCATGTGCTCATCTTTCCCTCTCCCTGGGGCAGGAGTCACTTTGGAGTGGTGCTGGCCCCTTTTGGTGCTGCTCTCACATTGTAGGGGGCAGGACCACAGGAGAACACGGGGGCAGGGTGGGCGGTGCCAGCAGGGTTTGCACAGGTCTGCTGTGGGGGCCAAGGGGGGACCTGGAGCAGAGGCCTGAGGGTGGGGCATATGCAGAGGAGCCTGGGGGCTGGGTGCACTGTTAGCAAGTTAGGTAGCGAGTGTTGGCACAGCACGTGTTCTCACAGGGGTCACATGGCTTGGCTGGGGGACAAGGAAGGGAAATAGTGCCCAGCGGTTCCTTTGTTCCTGGAGAAGTCTCCCAAAGATCCCTGTCCCTCCAGCATATGCTCTGAGATTAGTAAACAAGTCTCCCTCCAGTACAGCCCAGGTGTTTCTCAAACTGCGGCTTCTATACTGTATCTCTCCGGGGTTGCTTGCTGTGCTGTCCCTTTAAGGGCAGGGACTCGGTCTCCTGTTGCTCTCCCCGCTCTCCCAGAGCCAAGCCTGCTGATTTTTAAAGTCCCGGGTGGTAAGCCCCACTGATTGTAAGAACTCACAAAATTCAACCCCTCCAGTTTTCAAAGCCAAATGTTACGGGGATTCATCGTCCCCACGTGGGCTTCCCTCCCTCCTGAGGACAGTCCCTTGGGTCCATTTAACTCCCATGTCTCCGTCCTTCCCACCGTCTTTGATGTGACTTCTTCTCCACATTTAGCTGTGGAAGGTTTGTTCTGTCTTGAGGTTGTTTTCTCGGTTATTTACACTGATGTCGATGTTACCGAGCTATATCCCTGGGATGAGGGGAACTTAGGGTCCCCCTACTCTGCCATTTTCCCTGGAAGTCACCTGTCTAGTGTATTGTTAATCACACACACTAACAGAACTTTTTTCTTATCACCCCTACTCTCACCCCACAGGTATGAGGCAAAAGAATATTACGAGGCACTTCCAGAGCTAAAGCTGGCCGTTGATCAAATTGACAATGGTTTCTTCTCTCCCAAGCAGCCCGACCTCTTCAAAGACTTAGTCAACATGCTATTTTATTATGACAGGTGAGTTCCCACAAGAAGATCGTGCTATTTGGGCCATGATAAGGGGACAAGAACATCTAAACCAACTATAACACATCTGTGTAATTAGCATAGATCTGTGATCTGAAAAGCTAACCTACACTTGAAAAATTATTCTCTACTAACTATGCTAGGAAGGTTTAAGAACAAGACCCACAAATCTGGGATTCTTTTTCTCTTTCCACTGGTATACCCAGCTTTCAGATACATCCATATGCCGACATTCTTACACGTGGGAAGGACCATAAAAGGTTGAGGGCTGGTTAAAATTCTTGTGAATAGAAATGTAAGTTTGGTAAAACAGCCATGCCTGACGTTACACAAAAGAGAACCTGTTAAGAGCTGGGTGCACCTGGTGGCTCAGTCGGTTAAGCATCCGATTCTTGGTTTTGGTTCAGGCCATGGTCTTAGGGTCATGAGACTGAGCCTCACATCTGGCTCCATGCTCAACATGGAGTCTGCTTGGGATTCTCTCCCATTCCGTCTCCCTCCCCCTCAGCCTCTCCCCCTGCTCATGTTTGCATGCTCTCTCTTTCTCTCTTTCTCAAATAAATAAATCTTAAAATTATCTTTTGCTTTTTTTTTTTAAGTGGAATCTTAGCACACATATTTTAATGAAGCTTTTTATTGTTTTGTTTTTCCCTTCCAATCACAAAAAATAGGTTTAAAGTCTTTGCAGACTACGAAGCCTATGTCAAGTGTCAAGAAAGAGTCAGCCAGCTGTACATGGTGAGTACTCTGCCAAGCCCTATAAAAGAAACCAGTTTACTCTGGTTAATTAAAATTTTTGTTTCTTTTTATTGCTTCTAAATCACAAGGCCCCATTAATCAATCCAAAAAGAGAAGTGAGGCAACTATCTAGGATATTCAGACCTTATCTACTGGTAGAATCATATCCAGTCCCCCAAAAATGTACAGACCAGAGTAAATTAAAGTTAATGGCCATCAGCAAGGAGGGGCAGTACTCAAGTTAAGCTGAGTGGCCCACTGCCAGCCTCCAAGAACTCAAAGACAGACGAAAGAAAATAGTCCACTCCAGCTCTTCCCTCTTAATCTCCACTTGTATTTGCGTGTAGAATGGCTACAGAGGAAAAGAAATATAAATAGAGCGGAAGAGGAAAATATGACCAAGGGCAAGGACAAATGTGAATGCCAGTTTTGCACAATGGATCTCTTTTGCTAATGTTATGGCCCAAATCCAAAGATGCCCATCTCAAAGCCCAGCATTTGGTTCAATCTTCTTGTTCATTAGTGCTAATTGCAGTTTTCACTCATAACAATTATCATATTGTTAGGCTTAGAAACATGTTGGTAAGTCTATTCATTATCCATTTAAATAGTTAAAGAAAGTGAAGAAAAGGAAGCTTTTATTCTCCCCCTATTTAGTAAGTTTTCAAAGTCTGAATAAACAATTTTAGACTAATTTTGTAATGCACTGCTAATGGCTTTGAGTAGTGTTCTGGTCTTTTTCTTTTTTCTAAGGTTTATTTAATATTTTGAGTGACAGAGAGCAGAGGTTAGGGGGGCAGAGGGAGAGGGGGAGAGAAACTCAAGCAGACTCTGAACTGAGTGCAGAGCCAGATGTGGGGCATGATCTCAGAACCCTAAGATCATGACTGAGCCAAAACCAAGACTCAGACACTTAACTGACTGTGCCATCCAGGCACCCCTGTTCTGGTCATTTTTAATGAACTTTTAGAGTTCTTTACAAAACCATGAAGGTATAAAATAAATCGCTTCTTAAATTCTTTTACATAAAAATTATAAAATTTAGATAAAATATATTTTATTAAGGATAAGGCCTAAATTGATCCTGTTTTGAAACCCCAGTGGAGTATTGGGGATTCAGTGTAAATAAATCAACTGGGGCATCTACCTCAGAAGAACAAGAAAAGAGAAGTAGGTCAGTAAACTGTCCCATTACATTGTTTCCCTGCACAACAGCTAACATTCTACAGTAGTGTTTTTCAAACTATGATGTAAGCCCTGGTCAATTCTCTTGACCCAGCATCTAGCAGACAATGAATGTTAGTCCTTTCCTTCCCCTCTAGTTTAAAGGGAGGTGAAATAAAAGATAAAGCATGGGAACTGTGGCTTGCATGCCAAAATATTGTAATCATAGCAACAATTACCAATTAGGGAATTTACATCCATGGTTTCTCTTAAAATGAAAAATACTTTTCTTTCATTCTTAAGAGAAATATTCTCTAAATAGGAGAAAGCATGATCTGCCTTATCTAGCTCTCAGCTGTGAAACAAAGGTATTTATGATTCACTACAACTTACTCCTGTCATTTTTCCCCATGAAATGCGCTTGGATATTCTTGGCCTAGCATTTGTCATAAAGTTCGATGGGCACTCAGGCCATGGGCCATATGTGTATGTGTTATTTACAGAATCCAAAGGCCTGGAACACAATGGTACTCAAAAATATAGCTGCCGCAGGGAAATTCTCTAGTGACCGAACAATTAAGGAATATGCCAGGGACATCTGGAACATGGAGCCTTCAGATCTCAAGATTTCCTTATCCAATGAATCTAGCAATGGGGTGAACAAAGCCAATGGAAAGTAAGTTGGAAAATGTCTCTAGAAAAAAAAAATGACTTCTTACTGGATTTAAACACTTCTACAACATTGTTTGATTTTGTTTTGTTTTGTTTTGTTAGCTAGTAATCTAGTCAAGAATTTCTGAGAATTGGGAGGGAAAGTGTATGACTGTATTAGGGCTAAAAATAAAGTGTCAATTTACAAGGGCTACATGAGTGCCAAAACTTGTTATTTGATGTCAGATTGAGTAGCATGCTAGGACTTTCTCCAGGGCTATTCAAAAAGCTAAAAAAATACTTGGAACATTTTAACACCATTTAAATTAACTAAAACAAATTACTTTACTACATTAGAGCACCTTTCTTACACTGTTAAGTCCCAACCAAAGACCGCCTTATTCACGGATATCCCCAGCATGTTTGGTAGCCACACATTTTTAGATGGGATCCAAATTTTATCAAATTCTGGTACTTTACAATGAGGTTTCAGTTTGTTCCACAAAGTAGACTATGATAAGCTAAAGGAGAACTTTCAGTAACGCCCAGCACCCATGCTTTCCCCTACTAAAATGGCAAGTGACTTGTAGAAATGTCAGTGGCTTCAGCTCATCCAAGTGGCCCAGTACAATTTTACATAAAAAATATGCATCATGGGTGGTGTTTGGACCAAGTCTTCACTGCAGATTTCCATTACTCTCAGACCTCATGCCCACTGCTCACTCAGGAAATCTCTGCCAAAAAAAAAAAAAAAAAAAAAAGACCTACGTCAACACACATGCTTTCTCCACTTCCTGGTCTAAGTAAGCCAGAGCAGCCCTAATTGTCTTTCAGAGAAGGATAATCACATTTCGCAAAGCAACTCTTACCTCACGGTGTTTAGTAGTGTGGGGCTTCTACAGAGGAAGTTGTGTTGGAAACCAGGAGGAAAGATCACCATCTGGACCCTCTCTTTGTTCCTATACGCATTGTGTGCAATTTCATAGAGCTGCGTGGGCCAGGAAGACAGTGACTCAAAGGCTGACCGTCAAAGGTAGTGTTTTTCTAGTTTCATTTTCCTAAAAGGGCACAGAAACGCCAGCTTGGGGAGTTAGGCCCACCAAGTTGGAGCTAAGGGACTCTCCAGCACCTCCCCCAACCCCGGGGTTGGCTACCCCTACAACTGAGGAACTAAAAGCTCACAGCTAACAGAGAACGCTGACAGAACCTCATCCTTCTCCTGCCAACACCCTCCCTGCGAGGGGACAGGAACTGTCTGTCTGAAAGAAGAGAAACTGCGTCCCGTTTTTGGAGCCACTATGGGAGAGACCACATGGAGGTCTTCTCTGTACTTGTAGAGCCACACACACTTGCTGATGAGGAACTGGGATCCGTCAGAAACACTCCTTCCAGCTCTGCAGCACAGCACACTGAAGCGTATTGTATACACCGGGCAGCAGGGCTGTTTAGGGGTGTAGAGAATCCCTTATGATGTCGGAGACCCTCCGGTAGGCCTAATCTCTAAGTCTGGCTCAATGAGAAAATAGTGATGTAACGATAGTATGTTTCAGTCAGCACTGAGCTCTTAATTTACCTTTTTTCCAAACTCCAAAGGCACCGTGTTGTCATCCTCACCATGTAAGATGAGAAGGGGAGAAGATAGGAATTTAACACTGGGGACAAGTGGAAGAAAAGCATTCAGTTCAAGAATCATATGTTGGGATTTCTCTTCTTCTAAGTTCAAGCTTTAGCAAAAATGAGATTTGCCTCAAAATACAAGATCTCTCTTCCCTTCCCTCCTAGGAATGACAACTTCAACATATATAATTTCATATAGTAACTTTTTTTCCTTCCGGGCAAGATTATCTCTCTTCTGTTTACTCATACAATTTAATTAGGTATTTAATTAATTTATTTCTATATGATTTTTTTAAATGAGGAAGAAAAGTACTAAAAGCACTGCATTTGTACAGTTAAAAGAACCTCATCTTTTTCCTTATTCTACCTTATTTCATAATATCTGGGATATTTTAACTAAAAGACTAAAAGAAACAAAACAACTCAAAACTCAAAAATAACAAGAACTAGCACAGGACTGAAGAGAACTCTTTGTAGCAATGTATTTACTTTTCCCCATAAATGTGCAGAGGGACTCGCGATTAACAGGTTTTATCAGCTTCCTGGTCAACCTCCTAGTTTGGTAATTCAGAAAGGCTACAGCATGAAGAAGACTTGTTCCTCATTCTAATAACTTTCTCAAACAATACTTCCCAAATTCTGATACCCATCCACCCCATCACGGTGACTCCCTGTTACTCCTAAGAAGGTTGGATCCCTCAAGTGTCGACATTAAGTACTGACAACAACCACCTCCTGGAGGCACTCTTAAAGTCTCCAGCTGTGAGAGGCCAACTTGCCAAATTCTGGTCTTTGGACTTGCTGTTGGGTCAATGGGCTGAATAGGGGGTGGGTTTTGGTTACATGGGGAATAAGGCCTAGAAGTCAGGGATCCCCCTGACTTAAAGGATCCTTTAAAAGGTCCTATAATCCTAAATCTACAGCTCCCTTTATGACTTTGGAGAAAGTATTGAATTAGTGAAGTCCTCAAATTAGACATTAGGAAAATATCAAACACTAAAAATTTGTGGACACATTACCTCAAAGTTTAGTGCCCATCTAAGAATTCTCACCTACCCATTCAGTAAGTCACATGATAGTTACCCTCCAGAATCCCATAGATATAGTAATAATGGACATCTCTGCATCATTAGCTTACTTTTCATCATTAGGGAAGACTATTTTGTCTTTTCTCAGGGCATCCATAAGCGTGCGTAAAAATCCTGGAAGTTTCCGATAAATCTATTTTTTAAGAAGAAAAAAAAATTAAACATGGCCTATATCTGTGTCATTTGTTATGGTTTCCTACATGAACTATACTAATGGAGAGAGTAGCAACTTTCTACATATAATAAACTTTTTTAAAAACAAACCTCATGATTTAAAGTAACTCATGCCATTGTAGGGAAAATGGAAAACATAAAAAGGAAGAAAGAAGAGGTGGTGTATATATACACACAGTGGAATATTACTCAGCCGTGTCCATGTATAGATACACCACCTCTTCGTTATCCATTCGTCAGTTGATGGACATTTGGGTTCTTTCCATAGTTTGGAATCAGAATTTTTGACCAATCAGAATATTCTCTTCAGTAACTAGACAGGTTAATTATGTTCACTGTAGAAGCAATTTTTAGATTATGCATATCACTGCTCCTTTACAAGCGTAAAGAAAAAGAGTTAGTGGTGCTATTTGTATTTTAAAGAAAAATAGGAAGCAAAAACAACAAAATGTTAACTGATTATCTGTGGATGGTGGGGATTATGTGTGATTTGTGTCTTCTTTCTTCCTTTTTGCACCACCTTGGCCTTTGAGACGCCACAGAATCTGGCTCTTGCCCATCTGTCCTCTCACTAAGCCCACTCCCGTCCACCCTTGGGCCCTGCTGCCTTCCGCTCTGGACACTTCAGGCTCAAACTTACCTCAGGCCCTTTGCCTTTCTTTTCTCTCAGCTCAAGACCTCCAGATTTTCCCATGAGAGCCTCTTATCGTGCAAGTCTCAGCTCAGATGATAGTTCCTTAGAGAAGCTTTCTGTACCAACCCCCCGCCCCCCCGCCGGTCACTCCCTGTCACAGCACGTCTCACTCCTGAAAATCAGCTTATCGTGTACTTGTCTTCTGCCTGTCTTCCCCGTAAGTATATACACTTCACAGGAAGTCAGGCCACAACTTTTTTATCCTCTGTGGTATTCCCAGAACCTAGGAAATTCCCAGTACCTGACAGACACTTGAGTGAAGATTTGCTAAAGACAGAATGACTCTCCTGTGCCAATATCCCTGGCACATACTGTGTGCTGTTATCTGTCATGTTCATCTTACAGTGACTTGAATTTCATTCAGATTTTATTCCTTGGAATAGACTTGCTAGGAGAAAAGACCAGAAGAATATTACATGTATTCCTCTGTTGCACCTGAGAGGGGAGTGAGGAGGTGAGTGCTATGTAATAAATGGGACGTTGCCGAAGGAAGGAATTGGGTATAGCACAGGTAGGCTGGGGCCAGTTTAAAAAGGAAGGAATTCTATTCATTGGAGAAGCAATTATTAGGTTATGCGTATCACTGCCCCTTTATGATATGGAGAAATTAGAGTCAGCTGCTAGAATATGTCATTTGTTGTAGCCTTCTATGAACTGTAGTAATACAGAGGATAGTCTCTTTCTAAATATAATGAACTTAAAAAATTTGTTTTCCTGATTTTAAAAAGTAGTTCATGTCATTGTAGGGAAATTAGCACAGAATAGGGAGGCTGGGTCCAGTAAAGGCAAATATCCGCTTCACAATTTTGGCATAAGCCTGTGGTTTCCAGGAAACTTCCACATTTTCATGGGAGTTTGTCTGGCTTGCGTTTTTTGCGTGGTCTCACGGCAAATGATTTGCATTCAGGTACAATCTGGAGACCCTAGTACTGCCTCTCCTGCCCCTTCTTCCTTTTTCCTTCTCTCAGCCATCACTAAGGGCAAGATTTCTTGTTTTGTTTTCTTTTGTCTTTGTCTCCTGATTCTGCCACCCCTGGAATCAGGACTCCTCTGAGGAAAATCCAATAAGAGAAGCCCTTCAGCAATCCATCTCAAATTCCAAAGGTGTAGGAAGAAAGCAGGCCCAAGTCAATCTACTCCCATTATTCCTCATCAGCCAGAGGTGCCCCTGGAGACTCAGAGGTCATGCCATCCCCTGCAGCCCAGACCACAGCAATGGGCTCCTAATTGGTCTTCCTGCCTCCTCTCTCTTCTGGAATGCCACCAAAAGATATTCTTAAAAGACTAGTTATGTGAAATGTACTGTCACAAAGCCTCCGTAGTACCATGCAAGCTACTTAAAAACAAAGCAAGAAGCTCCCATCCTGGCTGCAAGCCCATCCACACCTGGCCACAGTCTTTCATTCTAAAGCCTGCACACCTCCGATCTGTCTGCCTAGAGTTAGAAGATGTAGGCTCGAGTCCCATTTCCTCTTCTTATACAGTGTGTGACAATTGGGCAAGCCTCTGAGCTGCCATTTCCCTCAGCTCTAAATGGAGGCAATGATGCCAGACTCAGGGAGTTGTTATGAGGGTTTAAAAGGGTGACTAGTGTGCCAGATCTTTCATGGAAGCCTTATATGACTCTCGGGTATTTTATAGCACATACAACTATGTGTATGGTCCCACTCCGGCCATATGCCTTGGCTCACACTCTGCCCTCCTCTGTGTTTCCTAACTGCTCTCCCTTACCTTCAAGAAACGAGCTTAGTCTTATCTCTCTGTAAGTCTTCTTTGACCAAACCTGCACACAAGACCTTTCTCTTCCCTGAATTCTTCCTACCTGAAATTATCGTTCTGGGTCCTACCCGAGCACCTGTCTTAGTCTACTTAGCAATAGAAAAAGTGGGAAAAGGGAAACACATTTGTTGAGTCCCCACTAGCAGCTGGGTACTTTGCAATGATTATCTTATTTAATTTAATCTTTTAAATAACCCTAGGCAGTAGGCAGTATCAACCCCATTATTTAAAATTGGGAAAACTCAGAGAAGGGAAATAACTTACCAAAGTCATAATTGGTTAGTGGCAGAAGCCAAATTTCAAACCAAATCTGTCTGGCTCCATAGCCCATGCTTTTTTCCACTGTGTCATGCTGCCTTCCTCTTTTGAGTAATGAAATTGATTACAGAGTGACTTATGGAAGTCCTGCCATTACTTTATATCCACCATTCATCTCCTATCTCCTCAACTAGACAGGAAGCTTCTTGAGAGTAAGGACCCATGCCTTTTACTATGTTTGTATGTCTCACACCACCTACACTTTCTTATTTAACAGGACTCTTCAGAGTTATGGCACGCCACTGATAATAAAACGAGTTAATGGCCATTCAGTGCTCACTTTGTCCCAGGCACTATTACAGATGTTTTCCATATTCTAATTTATATAGTTATCACAATCATCTGGAATAGATTATTATTACCCCCACTTTACAGATGAGGCCATTAGAGCATTAAAAGCAATTAATCCAAGGTTATACAGCTGTTAAGCGACAGCCCTGGAAGCCAAACCCAGGAAGTCTGACACCAAAGCTATGGTTTTTAAAAACAGCATGATACAACAAAACTCCTCTACTTCTAAATCATAAAAGTACCTATTAAACTGAGTTCCTGACCTTTTAAATTAAATTCCAAACTTAAAAATATTGGAAGATTCCCCACTTCTAATAATAGAACAGTCATTACAAACCAAATCTTTTGCCCAAGACAACCAGAAAAGGTGGGAAAAAATATTTTAAAAACCTTTCTGTGAAGGTGTCAGAGAGCTGCCAAGGCATCTTGAGTGGTCTAGATCCCAGAGAAAAGGGAATCTCAGAGAGGTGAAACTGACATTTGACACCACGCTTCTCCTTGAGACACGGCTGGCAAGTCAGGAGAAAGCAAAAAGCAGAGGCAAAAGAACACAAATAGAAACAGATGGCACACATAGAAAAGAACATAGTAAGAAAGTAGATTTAAACCTAAATATATCATAATTTCATTAAGTTAAATAGACTACTACAATTAACAGACAAAGCTTGTTGGAAAAGAAAACAAAACACTGCTCTATGCTGCTGACAAGAGGTATGCATTAAATACAAGAACTCAGAAAACTTTAAAGTCAAAGGATAGAAAATTATATATTAGGCAAACACTATTAAAAACAAAGATGTATTAATATCAGACACAAAGCTGACTAAGTCAAGAAGCATTATAAATCAAAAGGATATTTCATAATGAAAAAAGGATCAATTCACATGGAAGATATAAAATATATATTATTACTCAATGTGTGCTTTACACATGTATAACGTATGCTCAAAAAAGCTGAAGCAAAAATTGACAGGACTAGAATAGAAATAAACTCTACAATCATGGCAAGATATTTCAATACCCTTTCCTGAGTAACTGATAAAACAACCAGTCAAAAAATCAGGGCAAACATAGAAGAATTGAACAGCATGATTAATAATCTTTACCTAATTGATATATATAGAACACTACACCAAAAACACAACATATTCTTTCCAAGCATATGGAACATATGCCAAAATTGACCATATGTTGAGACATAAAGCAAGTCTGAACAAATTTCAAAAACTGAAATCATAGAGAAATCTCAGATCATGGTAGAATTAAGCTAGAAGTCAAGAGCAAACATAAATCCCCAAATGTATAGAAATTAGAAAATACACATATAAATAACCCATAGGTCAAAGAAGTCATAAAATATTTTGAACTGAATGATAATTAAAATGCATTTGAAAACCTGTGGGATCCATGTCAAGGGTGGCTTCGGTGGAGTATGCCTTCATGCATAAATTAGAGGAAATACTGAAAATAAATTATCCAAGTACCACCTCTAGAAATTTTTTAAATAATAAATTGAATCTAAAGAAAATAGAAGAAAGGGAATAATAAAGGTAAGAACAGAAATTAATGAAACAGAAAACATTCATTATAGATAATCAACCAAATCTGAGTTGGTTCTTTGAAGAGACTAATAAAACTAATTCTTGCTGTAAATGTTGGCTGTCCCCCTTCTCCTTAGCCTTGGATAACAGAAGCCATTGCTCCCATGGTTATGTCACCCTCCCCCAAACTATTCTCTAACTCTGTGGGTGGCAGAAACAACCAGCACTCCCCTACAGTTGACTCAAAGCTTAGAGTCCCAGGTGGGTCACGCCAAAGCTACACTTCACCTGAATTCACGTCTTATTCTGCTCTTTCTTTTCTTTTCTTTCCTTTTTAAGATTTTATTTATTTGACAGAGAGAGCACAAGCAGGGGAAGCAGCAGGCAGAGGGGCCCTGCCAAGCAGGGAGCCCAACGTGGGGCTCGATCCCAGCACCCTGAGATCATGACCTGAGCCAAAGGCAGATGCTTAACCGATTGTGCCACCCAGGCATCCCTCTGCTCTCTCCCCATCCCTGTCCTACAACCCTCATTCAAATGACCTTGCAGGTTTTGCCTTTAGAGCACGCTCTCAATAAATCATGCACATCAAGTCCCTGCCATGGGCTCAGCTCATAGGTGAACCCGATGTAAAACTAAAATTAAGAAAACCTCAATCAATCAATCAATCAAAACAAACATAAATGTTTATAAACCATGTTCATAAATTTTGAAGACTCACTATTAAAAAGGTATCAATTTCCCCAAATTATATATAGATCTAATGCAATTCCAATCAAAATCCTGGGACGTTTTTTATAGAAAGTGGTGAGTATATACCAAAATATACATCAAAATAAAAAGGATCAAGAATAGTCAAGACAAATCTTGAATAAGAAGAACAAAGCTGAAGAACTTCCATGGACAGATATAAACACATATTATAAAGCTACAGTAATTAGGGGCACCTGGTGGCTCACTCAGTCAGTTGAGCATCCGACTCTTGATTTCAGCTCAGGTCGTGATCGAACCCCAGTGTGGAGCCTGCTTGGGATCTCTCTCTCCCTCTCTCTCTCTCTGCCCCCCCTCCATTCACACACTCTCTCTCTTTAAAAAAAAAAAAAAAAAAAAACCAAAAAACTACACTAATTAGGAGATGCAGTATTCATATGAGAATGGACAGATAGTTAAGGGAAAGAAATAGGAATCTACTAACAGACCCATATACATTAAGCCCTGATATATTCAAACACTGGCAATGCAGAATTGGTAGGGAAGGTTTGTTTAGTAAATGGTACTAGACCAAAGCTGGATATCCAAATGGACTTCTACCTCCTACATACAAAAATCCATACTTGTAGATTATAGCTCTAAATGTAAAAGGTAAAACAGAATTTCTATAAGATACCATAGAAGGGTATCTTCATAATCTTTGGTACCCAGAGCTTTATTAAACAGGACACTTTTCTTAAAAATATTAACCATAAAAAATAATTTGTAAACTGGTCCACATTAAATTTACGAATATCTCTTCATCATAAGATACCATTGAGGGAGTAAAAAGGCAAAATAAGAGAATATACTTGCAATACAAATAGTTTTCTGATGACTCATCCTATGAAAAACTACAAATAAAAAAAGACAATTTAAAAATGAGCATGAACAAGTATCTCACAAGAGATACCTAAATGACTAAAAAACATGAAAAAATGCCCAGCTTCATTAGTCATAAGGGAAATACAAATTAAAACCACAATGAAACATCCATATGAAGGTAAGGATGTGAGGCAATTGGAACTCTTATACACAACAGGTGGGAGAATAAAGTGTCAAGTCACTTTGGAAAACTGTTTGGCACTCTAATTAGTAAAGCTAAAGTATGCATATCTTACTATCCAACGATTCCACTCCTAGGGTATACTCTGGTAAAATATGTACGATGTTTGCAGGATACATGTTCATGAACATTCATAACAGCAGTGTTATTAATTACCCCAAACAGAAAGCAACTCAAATGTCCATAAACAATAGGGCAATAACAATGAAATACTATACAGCAATGAAAATGATCAAACTACAACTATACCTCTTGGGTAAAATCCCACAAATATACATTGTTTGAAAAACATAGAATATATCCTATATAATTCTAATTATATAAAGTTCAAAAACAAAATTATATTGCTTAGAGATGCACACCTAGATAGTTACACTATAAAGGAAAGCATGGATATGATTACCTTTAAACTCAATGTAAAGATTACATCTAGGGTGAGGCTTATTAGATTGGGAAATGACATACAGGAGATTTCTGGGGGGCTAGTGATGCTAATTTCTGGGCTTAAGTAAGCATAAGTATGTGGAAACAACCTACACTTTCACATCTTATGAAGATAGAGACTCACCTTTAACAAGGGATAATTAATACTTGCAACCCATATGTTGGTAAATGGAGCCTCCAGGATAATAGCATCAACTGGAAATCCTTGAAAATAATAAAAAAGAAATAACTCCCCTATCATATTTAAATACTACCTTTCCTAAATAAGGAGTCCTCAAGGTTCTCTACATGAACTGCCTGCACCAAAGTTATTTGTGAAGCTTGTTAATAATGCAAATTCCTGGACTCCACACTAGAATCAGTCAGAATCTTGAGGGGCAGGGGGTGAGAATGTGCATTTTTAACAGGCATCCCCACCCCAAGAGATTTCTATGCACATGGTAGTTGAAAATCACTACCTTCTAGGACACAGCCTGGTTTTCATGACTTGGATAAATTAAGCAGGCAAAGTACTATAGGAAGGGAGAGTGTTCTGCAGCCCGTGGTTAAGAATGTACCAGAGGCTGACTGTGTTGCTTTGGCAAATACTCCCTCTAAGAACAATTAGAAAACGTGTGTCAGATGGGGATATGCATTTATATATGTACACAATAGTCCCCCTTATCCGCAGTTTCAGTTACCTGCGGTCAAGAGCAGTCCAGAAGCAAATAATCCTGCTTCTGTCATATTGTTGGAAGGTCAATATAGCCTAACACTACATCATAATGCCTACATCATTCATCTCACTTCGTCTCATCATGGAGGCATTTTATCATCACACATCATTACAAGAAGAACAGTGAATACAGTACAATAGGATGTTTTAAGAAAGAGAAACCCCAGTCACATAACTTTATTATAGTATATCGTTATAATTGTTCTATTTCAGTACGTTATTATTAATCTCTTACTATGCCTAATTGATAAATTAAACTTTATCATAGGTCGATACATACAGGAAAAACACAGTATATATAGGACTTGGTATTATCCATGGTTTCAGCATCCACTGTAGGTCTTGGAACATATCCCCCATGGATAAGGGACAACTACTGTATGTATATGTATATGTATATGTTTGAAGGCATTTGAGGGCTACTAAATCAGTGAGATTTTGAAAGCCAATACCAAAAGAAAAAAATCCACAAGAGTTTGAGATGCTTTTCCCCTCAAAGCAGTTGAAATTTTGAAAGCAACAGTGATGGCTGCTCTTAGCGGCTTAGAACTAGACAGAACTTTCAGCAGTCCCACAGGACCAAAAGGACAAAATTAGAGTTCAGAATCTGACAAGAAGGAGGACTCTAATAATTTCTCAGGCTTTTTGTGATTTCAAGGGACTACATCCTGGGAGTAATGGTGAACTAAAACCAGACCAGCCCTCATAAAGACTAATGCCCAGCTTCAAATCAGCTCAACTTCTGACTGGATTAAAGTGATCTCCCCCCCATTTTAACTAATGTTCAGGAGAAAAGTAACTCTTTTCTGGAAGAAGATAATATTATCCTTAGCCCCTCAAATTATCTCTACAATTTCTGTAAACAATATCTAGCATTTAATAAAAAATAACTAGACATACAAAAATAAAACAAAATAAAAATAAAATAAAATAAAATAAAGAGGCCAAAAATACACACACAAAAAAACCCCAACAACAACAACAGATAATGGAAATAGACCAACAAAGGATCTAGATATTGGCATTATCCTGTATGGACTTTAAAATAACTTGTAAATAACCAATTGTAATATAGTAAAATATTTGTTAAAATTTTAATATTTTTACAAAGATTTTATTTATTTGACAGAGAGACAGCCAGCGAGAGAGGGAACACAAGCAGGGGGAGGGGGAGAGGGAGAAGCAGGCTTCCTGCTGAGCAGGAAGCCCGATGTGGGGCTCGATCCCAGAATGCCGGGATCACGTCCTGAGCCGAAGGCAGATGCTTAACGACTGAGCCACCCAGGCACCCCTAAAATTTTAATATTTAATAAAATTTGATATTACATAGTGAACTGTGTAATATGTCGAAAGAAAATGTTTAAACTAGAGCACAAGGAGAAAAATGTCTGGAGGACCCAGGAAAGAACATTGGAGACATACAGGACATGGGAATAGATCTAAAAATATATATATAGTCCTAGGAGGAGAGAAGATGAAAAATGGGATAGGCACAATATTTGAAGATAAATGACCAATTTTCCAAGATGGATGAATATCAAGCCGGAGTTATTATGGTACTATGAACCCCACACAGGATAAGTACTAAGAAACCCACACCTAGGAAAATCACAGAAAAAATGCTGAAGAACAAAGACAAAAAGAAAATCTCAAAAACAGCCAGAAGAAAAAGTAATTATCTTCAAAGGAGCTGCAGGAAGACTGGAAGCTGTATTCCCAATGGACAGTGAAAGCCAGAACAAAATGGACAGAGTCTTCAAAGTGTTGAAATAAAATAACTGCCAACCAAGAATTCTATGCCCAATGAAAATATCCTTCAAAAACAAAGATGAAATAAAGATATTTTCAGGCCGAAACTGAGGGAATTCTTCACCACAAATAGGCAGAACAAATATCTGAAATGGAAGAACAGAAGTGCTAGAAGTAATAAAGCAAAGAAAAGGGTAAATATGAATATTGACTTTATAAGAGCAATAATGTTTTATGGAGTATATAATATAGAGAAAATTAAAATACATGATAGCGAGAGTTCAAAGCTGAGGGTGTAAATGGAATTAAAGTGTTGTAAGGTCATTGCATTATCCAAGCAGTGAAGTATTCATTTATGTGGGAATTTAGGTCAGATGATACAGCATCGTCCACACTGTGCAGGAAGTGTGCGCAGAGAGCTATGAGAGCTTAGAGGAGCAGGAAATAATGTCTGCTTTATTTCCATAATTAATTAAGACTGTGGCTAGCAGGTGACTTGCTTTAAAATGTTCACGTAACTCAACCTGACCGGTATTGACGAGTTTAAGATACAACGCAAGAGATGACAAGCTTTTCATGTAATCGAAATCACCTTGTCCTATTCACAGAGATTCTAATTCATGAAACCAGCTCGGATCCAGGAAACCTGAGTTTATAGCAAGCACCTCTAGGGAATCTGAGACAGGCAGCACCCAGAACACTTTGGGAAACACTGACATAAATGTCGTGGAAGACGGGCTGCAGAAAGCAAGTCCTGCTTGTTACTTCATAAAGGATGTTTTCCTCTCCCATAATCCAAATTACTCCACAGTAACATTTACTTCACAATAAGGGCTTTTTCAAGGGGTAACTTTAACTCTTCTGAGTATTTATTTTTAATTTCATGGCCTTGACAGGCAACTATTGTTTTATATTAAACAAAAAAAAGAAAGTTTATTACACGATCAGAGACTGTCTAAGGTCGGGGTGCTTTAGACCTCTCTGTGCTTACAGTGTGCACACAGTCCGCAGGCAATATTTACTTCCCCGCCCCCAAGCAAAGACCTTATACATGAAGGCATTTTGTACCTTTCTCTTCTAGTACTTTCGCAGCATTTGTTGCAACTCTGTAAAGCAATGAAAATTAGTACATATGTGAAGCACTGACTTAACAGTCAGGCAAATAGTACAAAATGCAACATTTGTTACGAGCATCTGACGAGAGCTCTGGACTCTGGTAGGAACAGACATACAACTTTGCATAGGACTTCAAGGGGTTCCACTGGCCCTAAATTAAGAATCCTTTCCTTTAATACTCTCAAGGAGGGTTCTGGAATGGGCTTCAGTGTCCTAGATAACCACAGAGCTACACCCTCCCTTGCATGACAAACAGGCACGCTGAGATGGCAATGTCTCTAACCACACGTGGGAGGTCAGAGAAACCAGAGCTCCACCTCCTAGCTCAGTGTTCCCTCCTCTGCTCATCGCTGCCTCTGATGACACTAAAGCCCTGAGGACACCCTCCCCCACAAGAAGCCATCTTCAGAGCCCACTTACCCTGTACCCAGAGAGTGGCCCCAGAGACACACAGGCGTGTTACCACTTCTCGCCTTGGTCCACTCATAGACACAAACAGCATCTGCGGTCAGCCCCTTCTCTGTGGGCTCACCCGTGGAGTCCCCGTACCCTGGTGGTAAGGAAAGGCGAGCACAGTATCAACTACCTCCAAACTGAGGACCATCAGTAGCCCTCCTGGTTATTGAAAAGTCTTTATACACTGTTCTTAACACATACCTCTGTAGTCCACAGACAGGACGTGAAAGCCACCATCACTCAGCATCTAGATAACAAAGGAGGGTTATCAATTTTAATCAGAAGGTGTACACAGAAAAGATGGTATAACCTCTTCAACACTTCCATAATCCTCATTGTGATGGTTTCCCAGGCAGGGAATAGATGAAATCTGCTGTTTGACCTCAAACGTGAGAAGGTCAGACTCAAAGGGAAGAAGGGAGGCAGGCGGCAGAGCGGGTCAGAGAGCCTGGCCACACCCTGGCTCTGCCCCTGGCTGTGTGACCTTGAGCCACCTAACATCTGAATATGTAAACAGTATTCTGAAAAGTGAACAACAATCGTAGCCACTTTCAGGGCTGTTGGAAGATGACGTGAGATGAAAGTATTGAAGTATCTTGGTACAAAGTAAATGTCCGTTTTAAGAATCCCCTTGACAACAGAAGGTCTACAGAGTTGTAGCAGAGGCAGTCAAATAGTGGGAAGATATGTATATTAAATGTGAACAGACAAAGAGTTAATATCAATCAAAAATAAAGAGATCACTCAATTATATGAAACCACTGCCACGTCCCATGTGGATACATGAGGAAGGAATATGACAACCTCATTTTAAATGAAGTGAATTAAAATGATAGTACAAAGAGAGAAAAGGAGACAAAAATTTACTGTGCAGGTTTTTTCAAAACTTTATTTACCTCTCACAATAGTCCCTAAAGGTAGATATTATCCCCATTTTATAGATAAAGAAATTGAGTCCTGAGGGTTTAAGTAACTCGTTCCAGATGCTAGAGGCAGAACGGAGACCCACACAGGGGTCTGCTTCTGTCCGAACAGCGCGCATCCCCTGCCACAGCACGGATGTGGGGAGCTGAGTCTCACCAGGAATCTTTCAATACAAATTCAACTAATAATGAGGAAATAAAGGAAACTTTTTAATATCTATTTAAACGACATTGCCTCCAAAACAGTGATCCAAGACACAGAGCAGTTAAGCACCCCGGGAAGTGAGAATGTTCGTGTGTCATTTGTGGCCCTCTAGACAGAAGAACTGCTTGGTGAAACAACTCGAGAACAGATCTGACTCCTAAGAATTTATCTCTAAGAAAAAGTACAAAAAAAGAATAAACTAAATGCCTCAAGTTTTCTCTAGCAACATTATTTAAGTGATTTTAGGGGAGAAAAACTTGTATCTAGCAACAGTGGAATAAATAAACAATTGTCTACAAATAGAATGGAGAAGGATCACCTTTTAAGCTGGTCACTATGATAACTACGGAAAACCATGGAAGAATATTTATAACGTAGTAGGTACACAGCATAGTATTAAGTAGAAGAGCAGCAATATAGAATGACATATAGATATAATCACAGTCACATAAGAACTTCGTACAGAGAGATAAAGACGACTGGGTAGGGTTGCAAATTAACGAAAACAGCTCTGCTGGATGCCTAAGTGATGAATGAGTGAAATGAATGAGACACATGAATGAGAACAGAGAAACAGAGAAAAGGAGTGGGGGAAGAAAGGAAAGAAGAAAGGGAAGAAGGACAACTTTATAGCAAAGACTTGATTTGTAAAGGAAATCACCCCTCCAAAGAGGAGAACGAAGGGCTCAGAAGGTCTGGTCAGGCTGGGAGGCAATGACTATGGCACGAGGTATCCAGAATCTGCCTGGAGGAAGAAGGCTTATCATACCTTCCCTTCCCATCCCAACTACCACAAGCATGACCTGGCTCCTTTGCACACCTACACCTATGACTCTTTTCCTTTCTGCGCACACGGGGGCTATACAATTCAGCTTTGCCGAGTGGGGGAGGGAAACAACAACAACAACACATGTTCTCATGGACATCAGCTTCACCACCATCCCACTAGGAAGTGCAGAGAGTGAGGTGCAGGGTGGAAAGCAAACCTAAAAATTAATAGACGTTATCATCCCAGGCAGAACTGCATCCAGCCCACCACCCGCCAGAGTCGGCTCCGAGAAGGCCGTGAAGAAAGGGAAGAGCAGACAGGAGAAGAGCTTCCTGTCTGAACGAGGGAAAGAGGATGAGGGAGGTGCTGGCCATACTGGGCCTGGCAGGATGTGGGGGGCCCCCCTCATGCTGTCACACCAGGGAAGGGCTCTGAGGTGGGAGCTGGCATGTGGGAGGAGATATCAGGTCCTTTGGTCAAAAATTGGACAAGCAGCCTGGTCAGCTGAGGGAGAGATTACCCAGCTGGGGCGTGGGAGAAGATAAACACAGCTGCCCTACCAGGTGTGAGTCAGCCATGGCTGCGTCTCCCTCACACTTGGAAATGCAGGGGCCGCCCCAACAAACAGCAGCCGTGTAGCAGGCCAGCCAGAAGAGCAGTGTGGCCGCCATCCCACTTGCAAAACCTTCCATGGGCTGAAGCCAGAGCCCGAATGACTCTAACAGCGGACATTCTGTGTGTTTATCCTCCCTACGGCAAAAAGGCTGTTTCCCACAGGAGTAACACTCACGTCGAATATACTCTCACAACCCTTCCCCCAGCTCTCAGAAAAAGCGGGTAGAGAGGGTCTTCAGCTCCATCTGGTGATGAAGGCAATGTATTTATGAAAGTGTTTTTGGCGTCAGAGATGTTCACTTCCGTTTGATCCCCTGTGGTCACTGCAGGAAGAGACATGCACACGTGGGACTTTGAGTCCCACCCTTGGGAGCTCCCAGGAGATAGCCTGAGGAAGATCTGTGGCTGTAGCCCATAAGAGAAAAAACAGAGGCGTCAAATCGGTACCGTGAGGCCCCTTCAGACATACCTTTACTAGCTCAAGTCTGTGAGGAGCTGCCCTGTGGAGGAGGTTAGAAAAAAGAGCAAGAATTAGGAATTACAATGACAAATTCAATAAAAATCACTATCATGCTTCTGGCGTCTGATCTCATGCCTTTGTTACTCAGGTTAGAGAAATAAATAACCAGGAGCAAGGGAAAGGGTCTTTGGTGTCCTAGCCCACCTGGATGTGTCAGGGGGAGTGACGGATGGCCCCCCACTGCTGCCGTGTTCCTCTGCACGAGCGTGGACGCCCAGATGGCTCGTGCTTCTCCGCAGCAGCCTGTGATGATACTGATAGCCCACGTCCTCTCCCTGCTACACAGCACAACTAATTTCTGAGAATACTTGTAGAAGCTAAAGGAACATCAGTTCCAGAAAATGGCTTTTCAGAACAAAGGACGATGCAGTCATTGCACTAAACCAAGACCTGCCTGTACCCTGTTCATTCTGCTATTAAGAACAACATGACGTGAGGGAGACTCGTACCGCTGGAGGTACCGGAAACGCTTTCTCCCAAAATAACCCTATCATCTACTCTCTATCAGCCACGCTCATAAAGGAGAGGCAAGGATGATTGCAGAGGCAGAGGATTCTTGAAAAACCATTTGAATTTTGTCTTAGAGCCAAGTGTCTTAAACTTCAGAGGGTCATGGAGCCCTTCGAACATATAATTAAACTATGGACACATTTCCCAGAAAAATGTAGCCATACTTGAAATTTTGAGTATGATTTTGGGGAGGAGGTTGAGGGACCCTCTGGGGTTTCTCTGGGCCCCAAGTCTATATCCACTGTTCTCAACAAGGCTCCTGTAACCTCCCATTTGGGCTCCTTTGGCTCAGTACCGCTGATAGCCAGCTGAGGCTTTCGGCAGGGGACAGGAGGAAGCTGGGGCTGACCCCAGAGCCAGTGAATCTGCAATCAGAGCAGATCCACACAGAGGGACAGGCATGAATGGGTGGGCCGAACGATCCTTTAAATACATAATACAAGTCTGCACCATCAGAACAATGTTCAACAATGTTGTAAAATGTTGAGTTTCATGGGAAATCTCTGTACATGTCATTCTAGAATGGACATCTTCGGAAGGCCCCTAGTGCAAAGGCAAGCCTTGAGAAAGCCATCAAGACAGAAAAAGACAGTGAGGAAAAGGGACATAGGCAGGGGAGCCAAGGGGCAGATTCCAGAGCTTGTCACTAAGTCTGCAATGTCCCTCCAGACACAGAGCTTGGGTCTGTGGGTCTCTGAGGCACATTGCCCCTCCCCCAATCCGAAGTGATGCAGTCACAGCTGATAATCATCACCCACCATAATGACAGGCCCACTGGGAGGCCCTGGCAGCACATCAAAGGGGATCAGGACTTCAGGGAGGCATTCTTTGTGACCAAGCAAGGTTGGAACAACAGGGAGTGGGCTGAGGCATCAGTCTTCTAGACTAGGACCAGTCAGATGGTCCCCGGTACCGACAGTCAGAATTCCAGAGGATCTCTCATAGGGAGCCCATACATTGGATTAATAGGACTCATGCTAAATCAAGGAATCTCCATGTACTTCTGTGAGACGACCGTCGATAAGGAACTTGCTCTTCCTTTTCCCCATATCTCATGCTGGTTCCCTTTCCCGTCGTCCATGGGCTCAGTTCATTTCAGACACTCTTTGGGAATAAAGGAGCCACTGACTTCTTGGAAATCAATATCCGAATTTCGGAAGTTGGTCTCCCTTTCAGTTAAAGATCAACATGAGTCTCCATACAGAATATATAGATTTTTTAAAGAGAAACCTATTGCCAGAACACCCTCAAATTTCCACAAAAGAAAAAAAGATGTATGTGGAAGCACGCTTACAGAGACGGAGCTCCGCCTTCCCTTCCCCCACCGGGCTGAACCGCTCCCTCTCTCTTTAAAAGAAGAAAAAAATCCGAGCAAAGGCGCTGACCTGTGTTCTGCGCTGCCGTGAAGATAAACGATAATTGGATTGCCGTCCTGAAGGGCTGCTTCGTACCAGCCGCGGTCCTTCCCCTTAGCATCTTCCCCCCGGCAGCTGGGAACCGTGTGCCTGAGGAGCAAGGGACTGTTGTAGCAAACGTGTACGGAGAATTCGCTTTCCCTGCCAAAGTCTGAAGCCCTCCTCGTGTCCAAGACATATATTTGTAGGTTTAAATATGTGTAAGTCTACATTACATATTTATACGTATGTGTATGTATTTATATATATATAAATTTCAGAGTAATATATGCACATGGTAAAAATTAAAATATAATACCACAAACATCTCACAGGGACAAGCACTACTTCTCTACCCCCCTCCCCCATGCACAGAAACAACCCCTTTTAACCATTTACTGTTTTAGTCCTTCTGACTCCTACATCCACTAATCTTCCAGGACTGCAATTCTTAGTGCAGTTCACTGAAATGCAATCCATTGGGTAGAAACAAGTAAAAAACAATAGGTATTTGCCACCTGCTTTTGGTTTGGCTGAGGACACAAGTTGAAAGAATTTAAAGGGAGACCAGTTTAGATGGGAGAAAAGAACTTAAATACGAAACTAAGCTATTCTACTCAAGAAACCAGTGACCCTGTGGTGTCAAACACCTGCCCGAGCTCCAGTCCCTCCACCTGTTAAACCAGTGAGTGACCCCTGAAGATACAAACACTGCCATATGACATGTCACAAGGGAACTTGGAGAGGTGGCCACGTAATAATAAATCTTTAGGCCTCTCAACCCTGTAGGGGCAGAAAGTCCAACATCAAACCCCAGGGCCTCTGGACTGAGGGGACTGGCCTCCCTGCCAGCTAGAGGAGCCAGGGCAAGAGCCAAGAATAAAAAGATTTTCAAATCCCAACACTGTTACCTGAACTGTACTGTGCAGATTAGGAAGAAGTTATGTGAACCCATACTGGTTCCTAAACATTCTATGCTCACATGTTTAAAGTCAGGGAGAGGAAATATAAAACAGGACACTGGGAAATTGGCAGCCAAGAGCAAGAAGTAGAACCAAACGGGAAAGAGATGTTGACAGCAGCATAGCAAAACAGACAACAGGATGCTCATGGTCTTGACAACTGAGTGTCTTTTCTGTGCTGTGCCATGCACTGTGCTAAGCAATGAAAGCCCACGAACGAACGAACGAAAGAAAGAGAGAAAGAAAGAAAGAAAGAAAAGAAGAAAGAAAGAAAAGAAGGAAAGAGAAAGAAAGAGAAGAAAGAAAGAAAGAAAGAAAGAAAGAAAGAAAGAAAGAAAAAGAAAGAAAGAAAGAAAGAAAAAAGAGGGGGGAAAAAAGAAAAGAGGAGAAAAAAAAAGAAAAGGCGTGCCTGGGTGGCTCGGTTGGCTGCCTTAGGCTCAGGTCATGATCTCAGGGTCCTGGGATGGAGCCGCACATCTGGCTCCCCACTCAGCTTCTCCCTCTGCCCCTCCCCACTCTCATGCTGTCTCTCTCACTCTCTCTTTCTTTCAAATAAATGAATAAAATCTTTAAAAAAAGAAAAGAAAACCCACCAACAAAGTTACCTACAAAAGTTATAGTCTTGTAAAGAAGACAAACATTAACTAAATAATCGCACATTTACTTAACTGCAGTGGGGAAAATGCCATAAAGGACAAGCATAGGTTACCACCTCTGCCTAAAATGGGAGATGAGGAAGGGCTTCCCCGAAAATTACCACATTAGCATTTAAACCGAGACCCTGAAGAGGAGTAGGCAGTTCAGTGAAAGGAGGGAGCAGAGACATGAGTGTTGCAGACAGAGCACATCCTGCGAGAGCGTGGCTTGGGTGCCGGGAGCCTAGCCCTTCTGCAATAGTACGGGAAGACTGGCGGGGAAAAGAGCAGAAGAGTGGGGCAGCGCCAGGTCCTTGAGGTCTGGTGAAAGACCCAAAGCACAGGGCCACACCCAAAAGACTCCACACTCCAATAAAACTCCTGAAAAGCAAAATCAAGCAGGTCAAATACTGATACAAAGGGAAGGTGACTCCGAGAAACACCCACCTCTCCACAGGCAGCTAGCACGGCGCTGCTCACCCTCGCCCTTGTAACATGAAAACCACTCCCATCAAGCAACCCTGTGGCCGTCAGCGCACTCACCAGACTCCCAGAATCACTGCAGGTTCAACTCTGATATACAAGTTCACCGTGTGAGGAATCTTCAACTCCGGTTTCTTTAAATCCACAAGAAATGGTGCTTTGACTAGAAAGTAGAATTCATTATCAACGCCCAGAGTCAAATTCCATGTCTTTTACTCACAACCAAAAAAAGTAATTAGTCTCCTGGTTAACATGGTTTCTAAGTTGCAAGCTACCACACTAAATTCCCAACAAAGTATTTTATTTTATTTTATTTTATTTTATTTTTCATTTTATTTATTTATTTGACAGAGATAGAGACAGCCAGCGAGAGAGGGAACACAAGCAGGGGGAGTGGGAGAGGAAGAAGCAGGCTCCCAGCGGAGGAGCCTGATGTGGGGCTTGATCCTAGAACCCTGGGATCACGCCCTGAGCCGAAGGCAGATGCTTAACGACTGCACCACCCAGGCGCCCCGAAGTATTTTATTTTATAAACGAGGACCAGCCCATAGGAAAGTTGCCAAAACAACAACAACAACAAAGCAAAAACCCCTAAGGCTAGATTTTATTTTTTATTTTTTTATTTAACTTCAATTCGCCAGCATACGGTACATCGTTAGTTTTCGATGTAGCAGTGATCAATGATTCCTTAGTTGCGTATAGCACCCAGTTAAAGCTAGACTTGAACATAGCACCAGTGCGACAGGCCAGCATAGGGTTTTATTCCTTATCTTTGTCTCAAGCTAAAAACAAAGGAGACCACTCCCCTAAAAAGGTAGGGGGTCTAGAAGAAAGTAATGAGTATTTTGCTACCTATGTCAAGCCTTACTTTTTCCACTAAATAAAAACCTAGTCACTAGCCACAAACCAGGAAATGGCCAGAATCTATAAATCCCTGGGGACAAGCCAGTGAGAGCATCACCTGTGTGGTAGGATCGTGTGTTACACTGACTAACATTACTCAGTAGAAAAAACGTGGGAGAACAGATTCCTCACATCAGCCTCTCCCCACCCCCAGATCCCCATTTTCTCTCTCTTTCAAGGGATATAGGTGAAAAGAAAAAGCAAAAAAGTAGAGAAACACCAAGCAGTAAGGTACCCTATTAACAGCTAATTCGAAGACTGAGCTCCTGAACTGAAACCCCACCCACAAGGCCCTGTTGTTCTATCCAACCCCCCAGCAGCCTGTAGGGATTGGAGCTAAGCCCCAAAGCCTCTGTTAAATAGGTTTCAGACCATTGAAGTCTAGCCACAATTTTATAGCCCACATGCCTTTTTCATTGTCACACGGGCAACTTTAAGGGCAGTAAGTTCTTTCTTTGGGAAAATAGACGTAGGCAAGTCCGGGAGAGATACTTACAAAAATGAAAAAATATTAGCATGTCCATCAGAGGAGGAAAAATGTGTTCTTTTAATGGTTTACTAGTAAAGCTGTTGTACAGAGAGGCAATTTTTCTTCCGAGCGTTGAACAGGAATGTGGAAAAGATCTGCAAGATACAGTGAGACAAACAAGGCATTCAAGATCCGTCCAAGTTTTGTCGTTTGTTTTTTCTCTTAGCGTCCAAATAAAATTTCAGAGACTAACACTGGCATTTAAGCAAAATGCTTAACAGAACTGTGTGCCATTAGTACAGATCAGGACTAGGCACTAAGGGAGACCGGGAGAGGAAAGCAATAATTCAGGTCCCCAACCAGCTGCTGAGAAAGAACAGGAGGGACAGGAGTTGGGGGGACATGAATGCACCGGAGTCAGGCCTGTTCCCTCAGTGCACCCCACACAAGACTCTGGACCCCAGAGTCATCGGGAAACAGGATTCAGACTACTTAACAGTTGCCACGCTTTTTAATCTCGTCGCAATTTAGTGCTGTATATATTAACTATTATTAGTCTAAAGCAGTGAATGAAAAGCCATCAGATCCCCACTCTTCTGGCTGGGTCTTAGGAAGAAATGAGCCAATGAAAGAAAAACCCTCACTTCCTATGTGATGATGTGATGCCCTTGTTAAGAGGGACTGTGAGGGGCAGGGTGGAGAGCGAGGGGGGCGCCTGGAGGCTGTTGGCTACATCGGGGCTGGGGCCTGTCAGGGAAGGGGACACAGTGGGCCAGGCACATTTTCTTTATTCTACTGTATCTTTCCTGTGACACAAAACACCCGAACCAGGAGCCATCAGCAGACAAGTTATCACTTGTCCATGAGGGGTCACTAATGCACTTCTGTCTCTGGCCACCTCTCTTATGACAGCTGAATGTCTCCTACTTGGAGAAACGAGGGACACAGGAAGTCAGTGTCACCACTCCCTGCTTCCGGTTTTTGTCCACCTTGTCCATTAAATAAATCCCTTCCCCTGTTTTGAGCTGTCCATGTGAAGACTGCTCAGTATAATCAGATCATGAGTCTGGGGGACTGGAAAGCATGTTGGATGCACTGTTTCCCCTGCCCCGATTTCTCTGCTAGACCAGAGCATTTTAGAAGATAGCTGTTATCACCCGTACTTTGCAAATGAGGACACTGAAAAGTTTAAGTGACCCGCCCCATGCTGCAGAGCCGATGAATGGCCGAGTCATGTGCACCCAGGTCCGTCTGACCCCAGAGCTCTACGAAGATCTCCAGTGAGCTGTCACCATCCTGCTGAGTGCAACTGGCCCTCCATGCAGCCACAGATGAGCCCAAGGAACAAGACTGGCTTCTGGCAAGATTCAGCCCTTAGAGAAAGTTGTTTCAGGATCCGCCTTCTCCCCTTCTGCACCCTTGGCCCTTCTCAGAATCCCCTCTTCCTCCCATGTTCTTCTTCCTTCCTGCTCCTGTATTCTCAGGAGTCTTCTGACTCTAAAGTCATCAAAGAGAGACCTCTAAGAAGAATTCTCCCTCAGGTGTTAATAACTAAAAAAATCAGAATGCTTCTATGTTTGGAAGAGGCCTGAAGGGAGAAGATAATGAATCTCCGATGAATTTCCAGCAATTCTTCAGGGAATGCAAAAGAGACGTGGGCTAAGGGTAATGGGTAGCTCTCCAAGTACATCAGACGTAGGCAACCGCCTACACACAAAATTAGCCAGGAAAAAATGAAAATGATTATTTTCATACTCGTTTAAAATAGCCTGTGAAGGTGGTAGGAAGGAGAGGGCATTGTTGCTCCGATTCAGAGCTGAGAAATCAAAACCCAGAGAAGGCACTGTGAGCCCCAGATCAAGCCCGAAAGGGCAGAACCGAGCACAGTCTGAATTCTCATGCTTCCTTCCAGTTGGCTGGCTCCTCGGGCTTGCTTTCTCCGGGCTGAACCCACGCTACCCCGCCTGTTAGTCTCCCACTAAGTTATCTTCCGAAGGTAGCAGGGTGCTTGGGAAGCAGAGGCAGTAGAGGGAAATATGCTTCTGTTTTGAAAGAATAATTCATACAGGACCCTTCTCTCAACTAGCTCAAGGCACTTCTGCGGCTGGATCCCTCAGACCCTCAATAATGCACAGGAGCCTCTCTTAACTAGGGGCTGTCAGTCTGACTTCCCCGAGATCAGTGGGGATCAAAAGTCGCCAGTGGCTAATAGACCTTATTCGAGTGGAGGATGCAATTCCAGCCCAATCCCCGCCAACGGCCAGCCACATCAAACAGCCTCCTTGATGCCTTGCTGTTCTTAGCCTGCCCTTTGATCAGCGGTGGCTCTCCCCGCACAGCCTCCCGCAGGGGCCACACAACCTAACTGGATCATTCTTCCCTTGGAACCTGAGCAGCTCCAGGGCGAATCATTCATGTTCATGCTCAGAGGCACCAGCTTTGGGAGGCCCAGCTCTAACCCCATTTGGCAAGACAGCTATTCCAGGTCGTAAGACATGCCGCACACCCATCCTAGGTGCCCGTTCATTCGGCCAACATGTATTGACCACCGAGCACCTGAGTGACACCTGTGTTCTCCTCCGTTCTCTCCTCCCCACTACATCCCCCTCCTTCACATCCACTCAAGTGTTCCTTCTTTGTTAAACCCTCTCTACACAGATCTTCCCACTCATTATACTCGGGCCTCGGTTTGACCCTTAATTGTCCTCTGGGGGTTTCCCTACTGTTAGTCCTGAACCCCCACTGACCAGAACCACTTGGCATCCGGTGCACTCTGTCCAGCACAGGACTGAGCACTGAAAGAAGAGTGTATGTCTTTCTTGAGGGAGAAGGAAGCCATGCTTATTGGTAGCTTTGGGGAAGAGCGGAAGGGCTTCCTATTCTTTCTTGAATTAGCACTGAAAGTTGTGAGCTCCACAAGAGCAGGGCTTTGTGCCCGGAAGGCAGGCGCTGACCAGTACTGTGGAAAGCACGAATCGGCTCCTCAGCCTGCTCGGAGGGTTTCCTTAGCTCCGTCCAGAAATGTAAAGACTTGGGGTGAACGGGGAACAACGATGAGGGAAATCGCCCACTGGCTTCCCCCAGCCTCTTTCCTGAGCACATTTTCCAGGTTTCTAGTTCGAACAAAACCAGTGGTGAGTGAAGATTGACTCTCCTGGGCCCATCTATCTTAAGTAGCAATGACAGCTGGTGAAATTTTTGCAAAATAAATAAATAGATCCCCAAGGCATTAAGAAATAATCACCGAAAACCTGTTTTGATGAATTGCTCTCCTTGAGTCACACAGCACATCGCCACAGACCCCGTGCTACCAGCAGCCCCAGACGCACAGGCCGCCCTCTGTGAATGTTTGCGGAGCTGAGCTAACTTGGTTCCAAGAAACCAAAGGATTCGGGATGCTGATCTCGGTCTGTGCTTCTGCCTCAGCGTGTCTTAAATTAGAGCAGTAATTCTCTGTTCAGATGAAGAAATGTGCTTGGATTTTATTCATTCAGGAAGCATCTCTTGAGACTTATTTTTTAGTAATTGGTAAGGCAAGTAAGAGTGGGTCCCCAACTCCCCACGTCCCCCTCCATTATCAACAAAGTGGGTTGTTCTCTAAAAGCATGAACTGCAGCTTTGATTCTCTGCCAAATAAATGTTAAATAATCAGCCATCAACTCGAGAGAGAGCACAAAAGATAAAGGCAGAAAATGCCAGCTTTCCCAGAACAACCCTATCAAGGCGGTAAGGCCCACGAATGTGCCGTCGAAAAGTACAGTCAGTCAGGATATTCCGACTCGTGTTCAGATCCAATACCAAGTGGAGGTATGGGTCTACACTGCTGGGCCAGGGGAGAGCTGCTCTCTGGTCTCTGCCCTGAGCTACAGAAGGAATGGAAGCGAGAAGATGGGTTATTGTCTTCACCACTCAGATATTCCAAAGTGAAGTCTCCTGTGTCTGGATGGGACTCTTGGACATTTTACAGTTAGCAAGAAACAAAACAAAGGAATATAAAGAAGAAAGATGGACAAAAGTGCCAATACCTTCCCACCCCAACAAAACAAGATACCTGAGTCTTCTGGGTCCAGGGTCTCTAACCAATACCTGGCTTCAATGCAAATGAGACTGGCAATATATTGCTGGTCAATTCAGGTAGTTTAACATTACCACTTAAGCCAAGGATTTAAAACAGGAGCCAGAAGGGTGCCTGGGGGTTCAGTCGGTTAAGTGTCTCACTCTTGATTTTTGGCTTGGGTCTTAATCTCAGGGTCATGAGTTCAAGCCCTGGGTTGGGTGTGGAGTCTACTTAAAAAAAAAAAAAAGAGGAAGAAAAATTTAAAACCCTCTGATATAGACATTTCAGAGTGAAAGGCTATAAGAACTTGGCACAGGGATGGTTTCAATGCACTATACATTTTTAGCATTATGGAGGGATGTTCTTTAAATACATCCAAGAGTTTGCCCTGGGGGAGCTGGCCTTGGGATACTTTTCCACCTACACAAGTAGGCCTTTGACCTAAAAGGGCGCCATCTGACAAAGAGTACAAGGTAGATTACTATTATTGGTCTTTTAAATCCGTCCTGAATTTTAGTAAAATGGTCAAGGCAGATAAGAGCTTGGCATAGGAACCTGAGCCATCTTTCTGGAAATCTCAATTTCAGAAGCCCCAAAGGGATGCAAGTCCTGAAAGATCACATCTGAGAGGCCGCGGGGGTAGGCGCTCGGGTAAGGATAACGCGGTCCAAAGGGCCCGCAGAGCTGTGGGGGCCTCCGAAGTGCCCAGCCTGACGCGCCCCGCCCGTCCGGGGGGCTCGGCACCGGGCGTGGGGACGACAGCGCGCCGGGCCGCGGGCCACGAGCACTCACCGCAGGTTCCGCACCACCATGTCCCACCAGGAGGCCACACAGCCCCGCGCGTCTGTCTCCATCCCGCGCCGTGTGCCGAGCCGCCCCGGGGTAGCCGCGGCCCGGAGCCGGAGCCGCCCCGCCGGACGCCCGGCCCGCCCTCCTCCCCCGCGCGGGGCCCTGCGCGCGGGCTGCGGCCGGTTCGGCGGCTCGCGGCGCCCCCCACCCCACCCCACCCGCGCGTCTGTCGGAGCCAGTCGCCCACAACTGGAGGTGCCAGTCGCGCACGCTTGTGGCTAGGTGCGCGCGAGTTTACTTTCCACTGTATTTTACACGTGCGCGCGCCCCGCGTGATGGACCTGAAATAGATTTCTTACTGTTGGTAATAAAGCAGAAGCTGGTATCACAGCCTCGGGAGACCTGCGTGAGGGATGCAAGCTGTCCTCTACTTTGACCCGTCTTCTCTCTTGTTTCCTCTTTGTCCGTTCTGTTTTTCCCTCTTTCTGAAGCTTGCCCATCTCCAGCACCTACCCTCCCTCCCTCCCTCTTTCTTTCTCTCCCTCCGGCCCCTCCCCTGCATTAAGTAATGATTTATCCGTCCACAGGGCTATGAACTACACAATTAACACCAAAATTAACCCTTTTTTGGCATTTGGTTTGTTGAGCAACACCTAACAGAACCCCACCCTGTATCAAGGAGCTCACCCCTTGAAAAGTCTGGCCCGATACAGGCTCACGTAATGCACTGTCACCCAGGGAAGCCACACAAGGCCCGCAGGCAGACGAGGACGGCAGGGAGCGAGGCCTGCAGCAGATACAGTATGATGCCAGCACCGAGACTTCATCTTGGAGGCAAGGTGTAACTGCCCCAAGGGGGAAATGTGGTTTTTTGTGGTACTTGTGCTATGGGACGAAAGGCACGATGGAGGACTGCCAAGCCACAGAAAGAGCCTAGGGACCCAGCTGCTTGGGGCTAGGAGACCAGCCTGGAGAAAAGCACCCACACCTTTCAAGAAAGGGCAGCTCTCTTCAAGGACTAGGCCATGTCCTATAACTAGTCAGACAAGGGTGAATCTTGTTCACTGCCTCTTGTAATCGCTCTGGGGATGTCAATTTTCTGATTCATATCAAGATAGAGGAGGGATCACATCTAGAAGGACCGGCAGGATCTAAGCCGGACTGATGAGCCAGCAGCAGGTGGGTTTTCTCAGGGCCACACCCTGCATGACAAGGAAGGTTAAGGTCCCACTCAAGCAGGTGTAAGATTCCACCCCTACCCCTGGAGTTGTGCACAAGGATCTGGAATCCCATAGAACTTGTTTAGGGAAACTCCGGAGGAGACCTTGGGCCATGCCATGTGGAGATGGGGTGATCCGAGCTGGGGAGCAGTGGGGGAAGGCTAAGCAGCAGGTGCCTTTGGTTCCAGGTTCTATTTCTAGCTGTTTATTTAGTTGAGAGGGTAGAGATCCACATGCTGGTTAAGCCAAAATATTGTGAGCCCCAAGTCTAACGAAGTGTTTGAAATGTTCAGCAAAATCTCTGAAGTTTGAAATCACAATGGCCCCCCCTTTTTTAAAGACTCTATCTTGGGGTCCCTGGGTGGCTCAGATCTTAAGCCTCTGCCTTTGGTTCAGGTCATGATCTCCAGGTCCCAGGATCGAACCCCACATAGAGTCCCATGGCGGGCTCCCTGCTCAGCGGGGAGTCTGCTTCTGCCTCTCCCACTGCTTGTGTGCTCTCTGTCTCTCTCTCAAATGAATAAGTAAAACCTTTTTCAAAAATAATAAAAAAATATAAAACTCTATAAATTAGGAACTCTAGGAGAAAACTTTCCCCAATATTAATAGCCCTTTTTCAAATGGCACATCCTAGAAATGCGAGAGCAGAGTCTCTGATCTGATTTGAAAGAATCCAAAACAAATGATTCATTCATTTACTCAGCATTTATTCACTGAGCAACATTTAAGGTGCCGACTGCCACGCAGGGTCCTGCCTGGTGGAGAGATTTATCTCAGGAGAAACCACGAGAACACAGAATAGGAAATGAAGCGTTCCCTAAGGACAGAAATCAGGTCAGGGGGTCACAGGGCCTGGATGTGGGGAGAGGAGGTTGAGTCCACTGGGATATAAAGGAACATTTTAGGGTAATGGAAATAGTCTGTATCTCATGTGGTAGTGTTTATAGGACTATAAACTTTCACCAAAATTCATAGAATTGAAACCTTTCAAGGGTGAATTTGACTGAATGTAAATTATACCTCAATATACCTGACTTCTGGAAAAGTGACCTAAGAAATGTACAAATAAATTATATTAACAAACATGTCTTACATGATGCTGTAGATGTGTCAAGACAAAACTGTGGGTACAAATACTTCAGAAACCAATATTTGGGTGCTATTTGTACTTCCGGTAGAAAAAAACATCTCAGAGATAATTTAATTCTACCACCAAGAAATTATTCTGGAGGTGGGCTTGACTGGCTCAGTCGGAAGAACATACAACTCTTGATCTCAGGGTCATGAGTTCAAGCCCCACGTGGGGTGTAGAGTTTACTTAAAGTAATAAAACCTTAAGAAAAAAGAACTATTCTGGAAAAAAGGAATGGGAAATAACACTGACTGTGTCTCAGCCGCCACACAGCCGTGAAGGCGAACTACTGGCAATAACGCATTGGAGGAACGAAGAAGTAGCAAGCAACAAATCACCAATTTTATATGTTTTAGAGAAAATTTTATCTTCAAAGCAGAGAACTCGTCCCCCTTGCATTTTCTTCTTTTTTAACATTACAGCCTTATTGAGACATAACTCACATACCATGAAATTCACCCTTTGAAGTGTACGGGGCCGTGGTTGTAGGCTATTCACAGAGTTGCGCAATTTAATTTTAGAATGTTTTCATCACTCCGAAAGGAAACCCCATACATACCCTTTGCTGGGTCATATGATAATTTTGTGTTTAATTTTTTGAGGAACTTCTAAACTCTTTTCCAAAATGGCTACTCCGTGGTTCAATGCCACCATCCTGAGTGCCTCACATATCCCCTTGCTCATCTTCTTCACCCCTCCTCAGCTTCCCATATGCAAATAGGGAATTTCAAAAACAAACAAACTGACGCTTGTGAGGTTGAAATAAAACATTAAAGGGAAGATTGGAGACAGTCCCAGATGATAGACAGTGAGTGAGGTGACTCACTCGGAACATTCATGTTTCTATGCTGTTAACGCTTTGTATTGTCTTTGCCTATATTAGATCTAATTTAAGGACTGATTTATTATAGTTACAAGAGTGGGCAGTTATTCTTGGGTTGAACTTGAGAGTGTTAATAATATGAGATCCTTTTAGCCAAAGCGGTGATTTCTTTGAGAAGAGAGAGTAATGGGAGAGCTGAAACTGGAAGTGAAGGGCTTGAGTGCCTTCTCTCTTCCCAAGAGCCCTGCACATCCCCAGACATGGCGCACCGCTCCCTTGCTCCGTGGCAAGAGATGGGACTCCGGCTTTCCCGGCATCCGTGGAAGCACTGAGCCAGGATTAAAGCCCAGCAGCTAAAGCTCCCCCTCCCTACTTCAGATCCCTCCCACCATTCCTTAACAGTGACTTGTTCTGCAGGCTTCTTTCCTGACCCTGCTGCTCTTCTTGTGTCACCAGTGTTTCCAAAACCACGTGGGACTATTTGGGAAGCTTTGGGCTCAACACAATAAAATATATTCCTTTGGCCAGAATCTCATGTCTCAAAATCGTTACTCGTCCAACGTTCTTTGAGAATCTCAAGAAGGAGGCATAGAATACAGCTTCTCTCTGAATTCATCTCTGTTCCTCCTTCCCCCAAACCTGCCCTGCCCTGAAGAACAGCTCAGCACACACCAGCCTCCCCAAGCCACAGATTTGGGACTCACCCTGGATTCTTTTGCTTCCCTTAAGCCTAGAATTCCCTCTAGATAGAATGCAGATTATTCCTTGTTGTAATATTCATTCATTTAACAAATATTTACTGAGTTCATTTTAGATAGTATCTTCTTGGGAAGCTTACACTTTAATCCCAAGGACAGGACCCACTCTGAGGAAAAGCTAGATAACAACCTGGAGCTCTATGCCGGTGTAATAAATACATATGCATTACAGATAACATCGTGGGACAGGCTCCGGGAGAAACACCTCTGTGGGCTGAAGAGGTCAGGCGAGGAGTCGGGAAGTACTGTTCTGTTGCTTGGAAACAGCTTTCGTAATGGGAGGTAATTTAAAATGGCTAGCCAAGCGGCCTCGGAGGATGTTAAAACTGGAAGAAATAGAAGCAATCATTTGCTGATACTCTCATTTTATGTAGAGGAAACTAAGACCCCCCCACCCCCCCAGACCAAATGATAGATGTTCAGCTGCATTCATTCAGTATTTATTGAGTGCCTACTGCATGCAGAGGGACAGCAGAGGCTAATTCTCAAAGGGCACGTGGTATCGGCCAGAAACCAACCTGTATCAAAGCAGCCCAGGGAGCAGGGCTGTGATGGCAACATGCTGGGACCCACTGGTGGTTGTAAACCCGGTTACGAGTCCTTCCCCTTCCCCTTGAAAATACAAGAATTGAAATAGCTAACCACAGGTTAGTTATTTCTGCTCGGTGAGTCATCGGCGTGGAAGAATCCTCCGCCACCCACGGCGCCCGGTCGTCCCATCAGAGAGCCAGGTAGGCGGTTCCGAAGCAATCTTTACAGCGTCCACTCGTCCACTCGAGGGAAGGTGACGCGGCCTGAATTTTAGTGAAGTGGGAACACTGCGGGTTGGTGTTAGGACAACACGGACAGCGTTGGGGGAAAGTCTCACTGTCAGGGTTTTTGTTGCTTTTTTTTTTTTTTACTTCTACTTTTTACATTTTTTAAAATGTCCCTCTAACAAATTCAGAGAAGGGCACTTCCATAACCACAGCCCAATCTTAGGAAAACAGTGACATGGGGTTTTCACTCCCAAGGAAACCTACCAGGAAAAGCAAAACGATTAGGTGGAAACATAGTCATCTTCCTGGAAAGGAAGGCACGCTCCTGGAGAAATTGTGGAAGACGGGAAAAGTCACAGCTGTAGACAGAGTAAACAGGATCTGGCCTTGCAATCCCAGGAGAGCAGAGATTTCCACTTCTGGGCTTTCTGGATGCCTGACAGGAGTTTGAAGTCCTCTATTCCTCCTTGTCTGTACTATCTCCGAAGTCGGTCCTGAAAGTAGCCTCATTTCCTAGTCCCTCCATTCATGCCCAGAGCATCTGTGCGCTCCCAGCGCCGCTTGAAATTAGTGTAGTTTTTCATCTTTGCCTTTATAAAGTTTTTAAACCAGCCAGGAGACACCCCCCTGGGACCGATGGGCCTGCGCACGACCGCCCCACAGTGGGGTGGGGATGTCGGGTAGCCTGAGGCGGGACGTCATTAGCCTCACCCCACCTGGCTGTGCATGCATGGAAAACCTGTCCTTAGAGAGGAGCTTTAAAATAATAATATGTAGTGTGAGATGAGATCACAGATATGAAAGCTCTTCTTTGAAGTTAAAAAAATTTTCAGCCTGCAAATGCACAGTATTGCTATTATTTATTAATGAATGTATTTGATACTGTCTTTGTCCGGCTCCTAGGCATATTTGCATGCATTCATTTAAAACTACAATCAATTGCATTATGGCTTATAGACTAACATAGAAGTTTAATGACTAATAAATACTAATACATACACAGAGATACAGAGGACGCCATAGGGCCGATCTCTTCTGTTTTATCACCAACCAAAGAAATTAAAAATTGATATCACAGGAGACTCTATTCCTTCCCTACCGTGTGAGAGACAAAGGAATGCCTGGGGGTGGGGGCAGGGGATGCTCTTCCCTCTCCTGCCTGCTAAGTGTCAAAAAGGATAGCAACTCCCAAAGGAGCCCTCCCAACCCAGCAGTCACAAATACTTAGCAAACACCAGCGCTGGAGAGGAGTGTTGAATAGCATTGTGAGGTGACCTGCTAAGGAATTTTTAAGCAGAGAGTCTATAGGGTTTAGCATGCAATCCTATAGTCTTGCAATATATGAATCAGGAATCCGGGTTGTGTTTGACACTCCTTGTCAAGTCAGGAACAGCATGGGTATCCCCAGCACCTAGCATAACGCCTGGCACAAAGCAGGTGTTCGATAAGTCTTTGGCGAGATGCATGAATAACTGGAAAACCTGAATCTGTTCGGCAGCAGGTCCAGCCTCACAAAATCCCAACGCCCCCACCACCATACATTCTCTAGAGGCCCCTCTGGCATTCTCTGATTCACACCTGTATAATTCTGAACTGCACGATGATGGGAAAACAGAACTCCAGACAGGCCAAAGTGCTGGAAGGTCTAGAGGACATTGTGGGTCCACTGCCTTAATTCTCACTTTCCCCACCCAGCACCACGTCGCAAGCTTAGTATGGCCCTCATGCCCTCTGGAGAGGCGGGGTCCCGCCCCCTCTGCCTTTGACCCATCTGAGGATTTGACACGTACCCCTTCTCCCGTGCAACCCCACCCAACAAGCGTGTTTACAAATCCAGCTGTACATGTTAGGCCGGGCCAGGCCCTGTGGAGAAGAGCAGATGTTATAAGACATGGCCTCTGATGTCAAGAACTAAGATTGTATTTCGGGAAACTCTGCATTATTCGTTATTACTTCTACAAGTGTTTATTGAGCATACATGCTAAGCACTGTTGTAAGTGCTATCGCGATCTGATGTTAACCAAAGCAAAGAGCCCCGCTGCTCGTAGACGCTGACGTTCTAGAGGGGAAGACAAAACAAAACTCATCAGACAAACAAGCACATAATACAAATTCAGATACGGGCTATTAAAATGAAATCAGGTCACGGAGAAACTATTTTATCTGAGATCTTAATAACAAGGCTTGAGAATGGAGTTCCAGCCAGAGGGAAGAGCAAGTTCAAAGCCGCCCAGGTGGGAACACAAACTTGAAGTGTTTGGTAATACCGGCTGTCGTTCACACCATGCCCTTCACAGCTTCCCTTCGGGGACAGACGTGGGTTTGGGTGTAAGACAATCTACGTTCCGGAAGCTGCAGCATCCCATGAGGGCACGAAATTTGACTAGATCTGTTTAATTACTTTGGAGGAGGTAAAGCCCACGTCTTTGCCCTCAGGGCTGATTTTGGATTGAGCTGCAAAAAATCGGTAGGATGCACAGACAAGCACTCAGGAACCACAGAAGGCTGCACGTAGCAGGTGGCTTTGGGAAGTCACAGGAGGGCTGCCCCTGCAGTATCGAAAGAATCTGGGAGGAGCTTTAGGGGCAAGTGGCCATTTCCTCCAGGCAGGTGATGTTTCTGCAAAAGGGAGCAACCCCTTGATCTATTTAGGTTGGAAGGCACTTTCTAAATTCCATCTAGGACCACATGATATTCTGTGTGGCTCCCAGTTTGTATGAAGCAAGAAGCAACTGAAATAAAGTACACGAATCAGCAAGAAATAGGAAGAATTGGCGCTTAAAACAAACCCAAAAGGGCAGGCTAGTTCACACCAAGATGGGGTTCCGATCGGCTCACTAAAGACAAACGTACCAGGTGAGCACAAGGAGGTTGCACTTTGATGTGTTTTTGTTTGAGCCATTTTTCAGAAATTATCTCACATCAGAGACTCTGTGCAAACTTTGAATCATCCTGAATATATAGGATTTTTATTGAATGGTATCAAATAAAATATAACACACATCGATGAATAAGTCATGTGATTTCTCTGCAAGGCGGTATCATTAGTAAGACTTACATTGATAATGTAATCATAACCCCTGACTCTAAGGATTAAATTTTAAGTGTATCCTTCCAGCAAAGGCACGGTGAATTGGAAAAAGAAAAAAGAAAAAAGGTGATATAATGATGTCTCCTAAAACGAAAGACTTATTAGAAGCTCACCTGGGTTATACAGCTCTCACTAACAAGCTTAAGCACTGCGTTAATTCTGTGTGATTTATTGTCATGGGAGCTAATAGACTGCTTTCCACCCTTTATTTGCAGAAACTGCGTGGTGATTTTCAGATCAGACACGGGGAGGCAGCAGTGAGCCAACGCGGAGCCAAAACCACGGTTCAGCTCGGAGCCCGAAAGTTCGGAGACCCTGGGAAACCGGCTGGCCGGTTAAAAGCGTCTAACCCAAACAGAAACACTTTATTTAAAAGATTTTAAAATTAAAATTGGAAGAATTCACTGTTCTAGCCTGTGTTTTCTGCTCCCCGTTAGTGGTTCCTTTTTTTACTTCCCAAACGTTTTTGCTTCTCCTACTGACGATTTTCTAAGACTTTTAACCTAACCTCCACACCCAACGTGGGGCTCGAACTCCCACCCCCGAGGGTTCGCCTGGTGCCCTACCTGGTGCACTACCGAGGGAGCCAGCCGGCGCCCCGAGAATCTTCTTGTCTAATCCCCTCGGGAGTTGGGGCTCTTGAACGCCGACCCGCGCCCTCCTCCCGGTCCGAGGCGGAGCCCCCGCGGTCACGGTGCCGCCCCCACGAGCACGGAGAGCGAGCCCCGCACGTGCGCACGCGGCCCGGCAGAACCTGCGCGCTGCCTCCCTCGGAGCCGCCTCCCCCGCGAACAGGCTCGCCCCCCCCCCGGCCTCCGTGAGCGCGGGCATCCCGCGGGGGTCCCCTCCCAGGACGGCGGCGCTCGCCGGGGCGCCCCGGGGCCATGCGCACGGACGCGCCAGCCGGGGAGGGGCTGCGCTCAGCCCAGCGGCCCCAGAGGCGCCCGCGAGGAGCGCGCACGAGAGGCGTCTGTCGGGCGGGTCGTGGGCTCGGACCCCGCGTCGGGCTGGGGCTTCTCCCGCGCTCGTCTGCGCGCACGAGTGGCCGGAGGGACGCGAGCTGCGAAGGGCGCGCTGGGGAGGGTCCCCGGGGCCGGGGTCGCGCCCAACCCCGCCTCCGCCTCCGCGCGCAGGACCCCGGCCGCCCGGCCCACCGCCGGCGTCGGAAGTCGAGCCCCAGCCCCCGCCCTGGGCCGCCCCGAGCCCGCGCCTGGTGTCCCGGGGTCGCCGCGAGGCCCCGCGCGGCCGACGGTCAGAGAGAAGCCGGCTGTCCTCTCCCCGCCTCCCCCGCGCAGCGCCCCTGATGGAAAGGCTCCCGGCACGTGTCGTATTTAAACCGTCTCTTGCTCCCCCTTAAACGGAACAAAACGCAAAAGGGGCAGGTTTCGGTCCCGTTTGTCTGTCCGGACGGATCCGGGCGGACGTCCACGCTCTGCCTTTCGGAGCGCGGCTGCGGCCTCCCTGCGCGGTTCCAAACCTGCCCGGCGCGGACATCGCCGACGGCCCGCAGGCGGGTTGGGGTGGTTCGGCTGTACGGCCCACCCTGGTGCATTGTTCACCTTTGCCCAAGACGCGAATTATTTCGGCGTGTTTGAGAAGGAAGGAGCACGGACAGCCGCGAGGCTCTGGGTCAAGTCAGGGTCATCCAGTCAAGGTCATCACCCGCCTTCCGTGCTCCCAGCGACGCTTCAGTGCTTGCTCCTACTGTCGGGGCCTCCTTGGCTGGCGGACTGCTAAGTGCCTGTCCTGTCCTGGGGTGCCCGTTCCCCGAGGCGCGGCTGAGGGCTTCCTAGTCGCCCAGCGGCCTGTGCCCCCAACACTCCCACCCTGCGTTCTTCCTCTTTTTCAGAAGCGCGATGCTATCAGGCCGGAGAATGGGCCAGGGAAGGGCTCCCTACAGACAGGACCGCCCAGAAAAACGGACAGGTGAGTCCACGCTGTATAGGACACTTTGAAAAGCAAATTGTCAGGAGAGTAGGAGAGAACTGGCTCCTCTTTATTTTAACACTTTGTCCTTTGATTTGTATTCTCTCTTTACTCCATTCAGCGTCTAAACACCCACCCTGCGCCTGGCTCGTTCCTGGGTTACAGAGGGGGGAGCCGCATCCCGCACCCAGAGGACCACACATTCTGTGCGGGATGCAGCTAAGTGATGGGGGTTGGGCGCCACCAAGGCCCCATCCTGGACGCCGCCTGTGTCATACGCCTAGTTCGCACAGCGCTGTGGAGCAAGCTCTTATGGCTCCATTTTAAAGGCGGTCCCTGAGGCACGGAGGATGGGGTGATTCTTCAAGGTCACACACGGAGTGAGCGGTGCAGCCAGGATTCGCACTGAGGCGGTCTGGCTCCAGAGCCCTTGCTCTAATCCCCAGTTATCCTCCGGTTCAGGTAACTCCAGAGGCCAGAGGTGACTGGAACAGAGTTGCAGGAGCTGGGTGGAAAGGTGGGCAGAAGCCACAGCTTGCTAAGGAGCCCAACTTTTATACTGAAGATGGGGAGGGGATTGGAAACAATGGATGTCGTTATCAGATTTGGGTTTTAGAGAGATCTGTGCTTCGGAAGGATTGGTGAGGCGAAGCTAGGGCAGCAGCGAGGTGGCTGTGAGCCATCCACTGGACAAGTGAGGCGGTCAGGCCAGGGGGAGAAGGGACTCTCCTGGGGAGGCAAGGCCTGACACTCAGCAACCAGTTTAGGGGACCGGATGTGGGGGGGGGGGGCTCTGCTCAGGTGTGCTTGGAACTGGGCAGTAAGAAGATCAGGCTTCAAAGGAAGGGGAGGAGCCAATCAGGGGCCTGTGGAGATTCCATGCAGGCAGAAGGACCCTAATTAGGTCAGTGGCAGGAGGAACAGAAAAGAGGAGGCAAGTGCCAGAGATCATTTTAAAGCAGGCATTCTTAACCTGGAAAGAACTCAAGGGGTTTGTAAACTTGTAGGGGAGAAACATTATATCTTTCTTTATACCTTTCTCTTACTAAACTTTATCATATTCTCTGATGATTAATATAAGAACACTGCTGTAGCAACATTAGTGATATTTATGGCTTTGTCATCAGTAGAAATGGCACATTTTTTTCACATCACATTTCACCGAGTATCTCCGAGGATCGTTTGTGTTCATACTACTTTAAAATGGTGGTAATTAGACCTGACATTGGGTCTGCCTTAACACTACAGTAGTGCATTCTTACATGTATTACTATATCAAAACTTATGATTTCATAAACCATATTTCCAAAAAAATATTTCCTTTGTGATCCTTTGTATTGTGTTTTATGCTCTAAAAAGCATTATTCTTGAAGCAATCCAAAGCCTTCACCATACTGCCAAAAGCTTTAATGATTAAAAAAAAAAAAAAAAAAAAAGGAGGGGCGCCTGGGTGGCACAGCGGTTAAGCGTCTGCCTTCCACTCAGGGTGTGATCCCGGCGTTGCGGGATCGAGCCCCACATCAGGCTCCTCCACTGGGAGCCTGCTTCTTCCTCTCCCACTCCCCCTGCTTGTGTTCCCTCTCTCGCTGGCTGTCTCTGTCTCTGTCAAATAAATAAATAAAATCTTTAAAAAAAAAAGTGTTAAGAACACTTGACTGAGGGGCGCCTGGGTGGCTCAGTTGGTTAAGCATCTGCCTTTGGCTCAGGTCATGACCCTGGGGTCCTGGGGTCGAGCCCCGAGTCAGGCTCCCTGCTTAGCAGGGAGTCTGCTTCTCCCTCTGTCAACTGCTCCCCAACCCCCACTTGTGCTCTCTCTCTTTCTGTCAAATAAATAAATAAATAAAATCTTAAAAAGCAAAAACCACCTGACTGAAAGGTAAGAGAAGTCAGGCTTGTTAATGGTTGGTGATGAGGAGTGAGGGAAGGAGGAAAACAAGGAGGCTCCAAGAGTAGCTGGGTGACAGGCAGTGGCACCTTCCACCAAGGAGAGCACGGAGGGAGGAGAGGTTTGGGGAGGATGGGGAGGAGACCTTCATTTGTGAAGATGGTAGGTGTGAGAAGCAGCTGGAGCTTTCCAGTGGAAAGCTGGAAACATGGCTACAAAGTTCAGGAGCAACTGTGGGACTAGGCCTCTCACTGCAGAGTCAACAGCAGAGACTTGTGACAGAATCGACAGGCATATCCAGGAAGAACGTGTGAGATGGGGGGACAAGCGCTCTGAGCTGGGGCCTGGGGGACACTGGTAGGCACTTAAGGGAACCTGGGAAGGAGAGGGGGCAACAGAGGAGACCGAGATCAAGTGGTCAGAGGGAAAGGTAAAGCAGGAGAATTGGCTGTGGGGGGCCAGGATGCAGGGGGGAGTGGTGAAGACATGGGCAGAGACAGCGGAGAGGCCCCATGGGCTGAGGACCAATCAGAGGCCGGAGGCCGGCAGTGGTGACTCTAGGGGACAGTTCCCAAAAGCTACAAGGAAGCAGATCTCCATGCAGTGAGGAATGAGGAAGCAGAGGCCATATATAGGAGCTTCTCTTCCAAAACATTTAACGGAGAGAGAGGGCAAGAATCAGGAAGCTTCTAAAACAGAGGAAGGCAGGGAGTGGTGGGCGGAATCAGGGGATGACACTTTTGAGCGTGCTTGCGATGTGAATGGGAAGAGCCAGTGAGGAGCAGGAACACAGCCGTCCTTCAGGGGGAAGGAGCTGCTGGAAGAGGTGGTTGAGTAGGGTCAGAGGCCGGAGGCCATCGAGGCACAGGTGGAGGGAACGAGCGGGGCCATCTGTTCCTCTTCCAGGACAGAAGATGTTAAGTATAAGAGAGCACACAGCACAGTCTGGAGAGGTGAGAAGGAAAAGCGAAGGCATTCCCTCATGCCGATTTCCTCCTGGTAGAAGCGGGTCCAGGCCTTGTGGGTCTGAAATGCATGCAGTTTGGGAGGAGGGCCTGTTTAAGAAAAAACACACACAGTTTACAAAATCAAGATGAGGGACAGAATGGATATTATTTAGAATGAGAAAAGAAGTCACGCGAATTACACCACAAACCCTATAAAATTCAGAAAATCATGACTTACGCTCACTGACTGGCATGCCTCTACAATGCTTTCTTTGCCCCTACATATATGGCTATCAACTCTGATCATCACTAAAATGAAAATGAGTTTGTGATATTTTCTAAAGAGAGTGTAGAAGAAGAATTCAATATTTCTTCTCATGTGCTTGGTTGAAATTTATTTTTTGATATCGATGCACAAAGCTTGCAACTTCACACACACGCTTGCTGTTTGCAGCACTGCTATGGGGTTCTGGTCTGCAAATGCAGGAATTACAGTTCTCTCTAACGTGATTCCCACTAAAAAAGAAAAAACATATATAACGTGTGTCTTAGCTTGGAGTGCTATAACAAAATACTGTAGAGGGGCTGGCTTAAACGATAGACATTTCTTTCTCCCAGCTTTGGAGGCCGGGTGGTCTGAGATCAGGCCGCCGGCGTGGTCAGGTTCTGGTGAGAGCCCTCCTCCTGGCTGGCAGGGCTGCCAGCTCACTGTCTGCTCCCATGGCGAAGAGAAAAACAGCAAGCTCTCTGGTCTCTTCTTATAAGGCCACTTACTCCACCATAAGGACCCCATCCTCATGACCTCATCTAAACCGAATTGCCTCCTGCAGGCCCCATGTCCAGATAGCATCCCCCTGGGCGTGTTAGAGCTGCAACATATAAAAGCGGGGCACAGATATTCTGTCCACCAAAATGCATTCATGATTATTACTGTTGCTTTATCCAGTATATTCCCGACAGGGAAGGGTCTGTGTTTTGACCATGCCCTGAGAACCAAATCCTTTACTTATAATTTTATACATCAGAGAATTACAAGAACTTTCCAGCTTTCCAGAAGACCAGTTTCTGGCTCTGTACATTTCAAACCCTGGTTTCCCCTCAACCCTCATGCGCCTGCTGGCAGCCTGTATGGGACCCATTCCCCTCACCATGTCCCACCCTGTACCCACGGTGCAGTGGGGGGGCGGGCTGGGAGCTGCCTCCATGCTGGGATGGCCAGCAGTAGCTGAAATTGATATGGAAATGACCAAAACAAATGGATGTTCCCCGCTGAAGTCAATCTAAATGTGTCTCCAACTTTCCTTCATTAGCTGAATCCCCAAATGCCCACAGCCACCTCAATGCTACCTAACACAGTGGCATCTTAACCAGTGCAGTTAAAATATCTTACTGTATTTTTAAAAAGATTTTATTTATTTATTTATTTGAGAGAGAGCGAGAGCGCACGCACAGAGAGAGAGAGGGAGAAGCAGGTTCCCCGCTGAGCAGGGAGCGCGATGCAGGACTCGATCTCAGGACCCCGAGACCATGACCTGAGCTGAAGGCAGGTGCTTAACCAACTGTGCCACCCAGGCACCCCAAAATATCTTACTTTAGAAATGCATATATCTTACTTTTGCAAACTTGATAAAAGCACCACATGAACACATTGCTAGGACCTCTCTCAGGGCCTGGAAAGTGAGTGAATTCACCAAGCAAGGAGCTTTCACTTCGAGGTGATTCCATCTCTGCCTAGAGGGCACAGGCTGTGAAGGAGAGGGTGGGAGCCACGATGAGCCAGGTGTTTAAACTAGCTGACAATTGTGTGGTGCTTACCAGGGGAAATGTTACTTGTGTGTTAAGTAATTTAATCCTCTTAATGGTGCTGTGATGTTGGTACTGTGAAAATCTTCATATTACAGATAGGGAAACTGAGTCAGAGAGCCATTAGGCAACTTGCCCTGGGTCACCCATGTAGTAAGGGCCAGACCTGGGATCTGAACGCAGTCAGGCTCATCCTTGTCCCCAGTAGCAGCAGCAGCCTCTCCACAGCGGAGCTCACTACGTGCCCTGCCACCCAGGACTCTGCGGTCCCCCCTGTGACTTTCTGACAATATATATTTTACCTATTATTTGCCAATTTATTTATTTACCTATTATTACCTATATTTTACCTATTATTTGTCTACTTTCTGTCCGTTGCTACTAAAATATAAACTCTTGGAGGGCAGAACTGTCTGTCTTGCTCACTGCTGTCTCCCTGCCCCCGGAATAGTGCTTAACCCACAGTAGGTATATAGTAAATATTTTCTGTTTATCATAAATTCTTTAGTATTCTCCTAAACTTTTTTAAGATTTCATTTATTTATTTGAGACAGAGAGAACATGGGGGGGCGGGGACAGAGGGAGAGGGAGAAGCAGACTCCCTGCTGAGCAGGGAGCCTGCTGTTGGGCTCATTTCCAGGACACCCCTCCCCCCATCATGACCGGAGCTGAAGGCAGACGAGACGCTCGTATCCGACTGAGCCACCCAGGCACCCCTATTTTTCTAAACTCTTTGAGGAGTAATCTATTTGGGGGGGGGAGTAATCTATTTGGAAAAGTGCAAAGGAAAGTGAAAATAAGAGGAAATACATACCCAAAAAATGGGGAAATTTTGGCTCACATGAAATCCAGGGGAGTAAATGAACTTTATTATATATTTTGAATATATATAATTTATTCAGTATAACTCTGTCCTAAGTGTCTGTGATTCATGTCATCCAGTCCCATGTGTCTCAGATAAGGTTGGTGATACAGGAACCAACTAGGAGCGATCAGATCATCTTGAGTTTCAGATGCTCTTGAGTGCCCTTGTTGAGGTTTGCAATTCAAAATTTGTCCCAGCTCCGACTGCATGACTATGTGTTATGTGATTTTCTCCAGTAATACTCAAGGGCCCAAGAAAACAGAGGGATGGATCCAAGGTGAGGATTTGTTGACTGGCTGTGCCATGAAGTCAAAGGAGTAAAGAGATCGTCTCTGATGATGCGAATGTCCTTAAATCCAAGAGGGCTTGGGGCTGTCAGTTAGGGAGACTCAAGGCCAGGTGCCTTGGGAAGACTGAAGATGGGGGACACCTGTTAAGCAGCTAACTCTTGATTTTGGCTCAGGTCATGATCTCAGGGTCCTGGGATTGAGCCCCATGTTGGCTGGGCTCCACGCTCAGTGGGGAATCTGTTTCAGGATGCTCTCTTTCCCTTTGCCCTTCTCCCTTCTCACTCTCTCTCTAAAATAAATCTAAAAAAAAAAAAAAAAAAGACTGAAGACAGGAGGGATGGCGGGGTAGGGGAGGAAGGGTATAGGGTTGAGGTCAGAGTGGAATTTCAAAGTTTAAGATGTCAGAGGGGAAGAAGTTCTAGGTGATGACAAGGTCTTGTAACAGGATCGGAGATATTGATGACAAGTGAGCAGAGCTCTCAGATGTGTCATAGGATACGAGAAAATTTGATATTATGTGTGTTAGGCACTAATGTATAAGTTTATCAGCTTGAGCCAGGATTTGTAAACTGTAAAGCCAGCCTTAAATATCACCTTCTCCGTTTGATTGACAATACTTTATTTATAATAATTCTAAAACAATGATCCTCCCCAAATTAACAAACCAGGATACTAACATCATCTCAATTCAGTAGGTTTATAAAGTCGGGCCTGTTTTGCTTGTTGAAGGATTAATTCTGTTCATTTGCAGACAAACACACACGAAAGAAGTGTTACTTCGTGGCTCCAGATTAAGCCCCTTGTAAGATGGTACTGAAGAATCCGTATTTTATTCGGTGTCACACACATTATAAAAGATCTGCAGTCTCCCCAAGTTCACATCCCAAGGCTACAAGACCCTCAATAAATGCAAAATTTAATGTAAAACAATGGTAGGATGGATAAAAGCACTTATATGTCCCAGCCACCCTGTCCATGAGGTGCTCCAATTACCAATAAAAACGGCTGATTTTCAGAGAAACAGAAAACTTTACGAGGTATTCACCAGTGGCTTTTAACAAAGAAAATAGAAGCTTGAAATTGGATGTAATGTCCAGTGAGGAGTAAGATTTCAACTTCTTTCACTCTCAGGTGCAGCTGGGGATTGGCAAAGAAGGATTTTGTTTGGTTTTCAGATTTTTTTCTGTCTAGTACTTAGCCTGAAACATTAAAGACCGATACCAGAAATCCCAGATCAACGGTAGCCGGCAAGGAGATTGATTTTACTTTAAGGGTATTTGTAATAACAGAACCAATCTGTATGTTCGTTAAATTCACCTGAAATGATAAGAAGTCTCACAGAGGTCTTTCATAGTGGAGGTTTTGTAAAAAATGCTTTCAAGCCTGCACGCTTTCTAACCAGGGAGTAACGAAGCAATTTCTCCTCTCCCTGCTCTGGAGGAAAGTTCGACAGGCACCTGGGTGGTGTAGAAGTTAAAAGTGGAGGAATCCACGCGCCAGACCTTGCATGAGAAGTAATTTTTAGATCTTTGATGGAGCTAGGGAAACAATTTTGCCCTTTCCATTTCCCCTACTGAGTTTTCCGTATCTCCAAGACAGATGGAGCGCATGTTAACAAAACCAACCAAATGCAGGGAGTGCAATCTGGGAGAGGGAAAATAAAGTCTTTTCCAAATCTTCACAGGCTCCTTTAAAAACACTTCTACCCAAGTGCTAAAGCAGCTAACAGAGGTGTCTAAAAATGGAAAGAAGAGGTGCCCCAAGGGTTCTTTTTTCAAAACCAGTCAGCATTAATATTTACTTCTCAGAAAGGGCTCTATACACAATCAGCAAATATGACCAAATTTAGTCATATAGGGATCGAGATGATTATATCCCAGAGAGCTCTCCACTAAGAATCTTTAAATATAAAAATTGAATCTAATCCAGAAACAGGCAAATGCAATCAATACCCAGATATAATGTTAATATTTCAATGGACTCCAAATAAACATTCAGTACTATTATATTATTCAAAGAAATCAGTAAAGAGAATATGGTTATAGCTCGATTTTGACACTGTATTGTTTGCGCTTACTAACTATAAACTCTTTATTGTAGACACGTTGTAGCTTATATTTTACATTTTCATAGTATTTAAATTTTATATTTTCATAATATTTAAATGTAGGAATCTATCAATTGCGGCTCCTGGGTTTTTAATTTTCTATGTAAAACTAATTTATACTGAACCTCATGTAATTTCAGATTTTCTAGGAGTAGATTAACCTCGCAGCATTGTGTTCAAATATCACTTTTCCATTGCCATCATCCAAAGAATACATCAATATTCAATTAAATGTAAATAAAATTAATTTTTCCTCCTTTTTTCCACTGGGGCATATAAGTAAATTGTTTGAAATGTATTACTGATGGAAATTAAAGTAAATTACTTATTTCTTAGTTTCTGGAACCTCTGTGCACTGGGAACTTACCTAGGTGCTGGGGATATAGCCATGAACAAAGCGAAAGAGGCCCAGTCAGGCTAACAGGGAAAACTGGCAACAGCTCGTAAGTAAGCACATGAATGAACAGGACCATTTCAGATAGGGATGAGCACTGTGAAGAAAAGGACATCTGCTCATGGTGTAGACGGTGCCGAGAGAGGGTGAGGCGCAGGGAACAGGGTGGTTGGGAAATGAGAGGCAGTGATGTTTAGAACACTGGAGGGGAAGGAGCCAGCAATGCCCAGGCTGGGGGCCCCATGTTGGGGGAGGGAAGGAGGGACCCTCTAGGCCAAGGGAACAGCGAATGCAGGAAGGAGCTTGACGTGTTCATGTAACAGAAGTGTGGCCAGTGGGGCTGGACTTGGCAGGGAGAATAGTGAGAGATGAGATCCAGGTGTTAGAGCCAAATTTGTAGTAAAGATTTGAAGTTTATTCCAAGAGCGAGAAGAAGCCATAGGAACTGTCTGCATTATTTAAAGCTCAGTCTGTCTCCTGCAAGGCCAATGGATGGGACAGAGCAAGAATGGACACAGGGAGACCAGCTGGGCTGATGCAGGAGTCTAGGAGAGCCACCGTCGTGGCCCCATGGAGGCTGCTGGCAGGGGCCTTGGCGGAGACTGTAAGGAATGTTCAAATTCAAAATGTATCTTAGAGATACAACGTAAAGGGCCTGCTGGTAGTTAACTGCATTTTTCCAAACTAAGGTCTCTCTCTTGAGCTACATTTCCAAAGCTTTTCTGCAACACTTTTAGGTCCCAGCTCCTTGCCCTCACCTCCCTGCTCATATGCATATATATGCACACCTTTCAGGCCTCAGGAAAATGCCCCTCCCCCAACCCTCTTAAATCACAGTTGGTCCAAATGGCTTATCTAGCTTTCCTTCCAGTGCACTGAGTGCATTTCAGGGGCTTTTCTGTCTGCAGATCCCAGACATGACTCTCCAGACAGCCTTTCCTAGGTCCTATCACCTTACCATCCATAGCCATGATTTCTCTAAATTCCCGATCATTTCATATTTGTGCATGACTTTTCATGTGTCCAAGACTTCTGCCCCCTCTGGAGGTTGTCCTAGAAGCTACAGCAGCCCCATAGCATCATCAGTCCCAGCTCAATGCTGGGGTCTTCATGAGCCTCAAGTTACTTCACAGAGGACAGAACCCTATGCAGTGCCATCTTACAGTTGGGAAAACCAGGACGTAGACATGTTTGCAAATTGTGGAAAAATACCCAGCTTGGGTTTCAGTCAGGTGAAGCTCGACTGTGCTCTTAACCTCTTGCTTCTCCAAGAACTGCCGCCCCAAGAACTTGTTAAGCGGCATAGTTAGAACACAACTCTAGGGGCGCCTAGGGTGGCTCAGTCGGCCGAGCATCCAACTCCTGGTTTGGGTTCAGGTCATGATCTCAGGGTCCTGGATGGAGCCCAGGACAGGCTCTGCGCTCAGCAGGGAGTCTGCTTGTCACTCCCCCTCTGCTGCTCATTCTCTGAATGAATGAATGAATGAATGAATGAGTGAGTGAAATCTTACACACACACACACACACACACACACACACACACACACACACAACCTCTGGAGCCAGATCGCCTGAAATCGAATCTGAGTGTCACCACATTTTAGTTGCCCGACTTTGGATGACGAGACACTTAAGCTCTCTCTCTGCACCTCTGTTTGCTCCTCTCTAACGAAGACACGATGACACGATGACACGTGCCTCAGGAGGTGGGGCGAGGAGCTACTGTGTATGGAGTGCTTAGAGCGGCACCTGGCACACGACAAGTGCTGTGTAAGTGTCAGCGATCACCGTCATCGTTCTCCTGGCCCACCCACCAAGGCGGCACCCTCATTTCTGAATTTGTGCATCAAAAATTCAGCTCTATGATTGGGGAGCCATTACCCAGCCCCCCCGGAAGGTGCGTAGGTGGACGTGGTTAGGAGAGAGCACAGTGGGGTCATATCAGAAAAGCTTGCTGGGGCAAAGCGATGAGGTGAGCTCAGAGATACTAGAGAGACACTTAAGAAGTTGTGATTAACTTACTCTGAATAATGCATCGATGTGAAGACATTTTTAAAGCATTCTTCGGATTAAGTTACCTACCCTTCCGAGGCTCATCTCACTGAACAGAAGCGTGTGGAGTGGACGGCAGAGTCTGTCCTTTGCAGTAACTCAGAACTGAGCTTCTGCGTCTCAAGCTCTTGCCTTCACTTCATTGTTCCGCTGTGGCTTTTAGGATGTTTGGCAGTCAAAATAAACCAGATTTATCTGTGGTCACCACACATTTCAGCAGCTTAAAATGATGAGGTTTACTTCTTGTTCATGCTATAAGTCCCCCTGGAAGGTCTTACTGAGGAACCAGATTGTCAGCAGCCCCATCTCACAGGCTTCCTTGATGCTAGGGGCAGGGAGAAGGAGCATGACAAACCACACGCTGGCTCTTGAAGCTTCTACCTGGAAATTGCTTATATTTTCCACCATATCGCTTATATTTCTTTTGTCAAAGCAAGTCATATGGCCATGCCTGGGCTTAAAAGGGAGAGCGTTATAATTTTTCTATAGGGAAGTGCCCCCAGATACTTGGGAACAAGTTACCACAAGCAGTTAACTGAAAGTTAACAGAAAACTCCTCCAAAAGCAGCTTAAACAATTAAGGGTTATTTTCTCACACAGCAGGAAGTTTGGAGGTAGATCAAGGCTCAAGATGGTAAATCCAGGAGCTCAAGGGTGTCTTCAGGGACCCACTTTATTGCCATTTTTCTATTTTTCCATCCTTAGGATATCAACAATATCTCCCTTTGTGGTCACAAGATGGCTGCAGCAGTGCCAGCTATCACATGCAGACAAGTAATACCCAAAAAAGAATAGTAGTGTTTCCTTCCACTAGTCTCATAGCATTGAGAAAATCTTTCCCAGCACCCCTAGCGTACCTTGGGTCCTGTTGGCCAGCATTAAATCACATGGCCATGACTCAGCCAGTCATGAGCAAAAGGAAAGCCCACTTCCTGGGATAAGAAAAGGCCTACTTTCCCTTTGCACAAACAACTCTCATTTCTATAAGAAATATGTCACCAAACATCAGAAATCAGGAAAATGTAACTGAGTTTTACCAACTACGGTAAGCTCCTTTATTCAGGGTGTAAATAAAGAGGGACAATTCCTTTATGAAAAGCCAGCATTTATGCTTACATAATTATTCACAGTCAAATAACTATGGGCAAATAAAGCAAGCAAAACAGGTATCTAATAGGGAAGGATCACTTACCTAAGGGGCGGGGAAATAGGAAACTACTTTGGATTGATATTACATCCATGTCAAAAGAGTTGTGGCCAAAAGAACTCAGCACTCCCTTCTCTGTGCAACCCGGACTGTAGTTTAACTGTTCTTTCTTCATCATCCCCACCACACTTTATTGCCGTTATCTCTGTGCCTGTCTCCAACTGCAAAACCATAAGCTCTTTGAAACATGTGGCCTGCTTCATCTGTTTATCCCTGCGCATGCTAAAAATAATAATGGGTAACATTATTTGATTGCCCACTGTGTAGCCGAGCCCATTCTAAGTTCTAAATGAATTGATTCTTGTAATACAACTGTCCCACGAGGCATGTGCTATTATCTATGCTTAATACATAAAGAGTTGGAGGGTCAAAAGGTTAAGTCATTTGACCAAATGTACACAACTGTTACATGATAGAGTTGAATTTCAGATGAAGGTGGCCCGGTTGGGTTATGCACGGCACATTTGCCCCTCAAATGGGTGAACCTAGTATGGTTTAATATACAGTATGAAGGTGTGAGAGAACAGCAGTGAAGGACAAGAGATACTATCTTTTATTTACATGTAGAATCTGAAATCAAGTATGATAGACTTAAATTCCCTGAGGGTAGTGATCATGTGTGTTTCCTTTGCGCAGTATGGTGTCTCTATCTCCTAGGATACTTCCTGGCACACAGTAGGTCCTCATATGTTCCCGGAAGTGGGGGAGGGAGGACGGGAGGGACCGAGGGAGGAAGGAAAAGAGGGAAGGAGAAAGGAAGAGAGAATGAATGAATAAACACAGTTAATGTTCTCTTTCTCTTGTATTTTCTAGCTTCTTTTCCTGTATTATTTCTATGAGTAATTTGGTGTCTAAAATCTACAAATCTTACCTAAGGTAGGAGGAAGTGTTAGTTTCTCTAAGTATCAAGGGTTCCCAAAGAGAAGAGTTTAAATGCAACATTGTTACAGGGTAGAGAGGCCTCTCTCTGACCTGTAATTCATTTGGCTTTTGAAACAATGTGTCTTATATAAAGTAGATTTTTCCTCAAATGGGAATATTTTTTAAGAATTTGGACTTGTGCTTTTTCTTCTAATCGTGTGCTGCTTGAAATGTCAATACCGTGCATGGGCATATTGATTTATTTTTAAAAAAATCAATGCAAGGCCATAAACAAATGAATAGCAATAATTAAGGAAATGGCCACTGTCAGTTGATGGAAATATTACTGTAGCAGTCCCCCCACCAGCAACTTGTTTCAGCAGACAAATAGTAGGTTGGGAACACTAAGAAAGCCATGTTTCTCCTTTATTTTAGCACCAGTGTCATCGGGGTCTGCTTTCATAGAATGCTCCAGTCATACAAACTTATTACATTAGATCTTATCTTTAGACCATATAGACCCTCACTCTAGTTTTAATTGGCAAAGAAAAATCCTGGTGAGACGGAATCATTGCACTGTTGTCGCAAGTGAGTTTTAAGTGTTCTTATTCTTAAAGGGAGTCCAGGTTCCTACTGTTGATTTTGTTGTTCTGGTTCCGACCCAGAGAGCTGATTTTAAAGTGTTTCTGTGGTCTAACCTTGAACTAGAACTTTGTGAGTCCCTAAATATCCCAATTTTCCCCAATATCCCATTTTTTCCCCTTTGTTCTTTATTCTCAGCTGATTTTCAGAGTTCATTGAAATTTCTTTGAGTTATTAGGGATTTTTTTTAGATGTTTTTCAGATCCAATTTCACTATATCCAAAAATGAACCCACTGATTTCTCTCCCCCATCTGTCTTTCCTCCTAGGTTCTGTCTCTTGGTTGATGGCACCACCATTCACTCTTTGATCCAAACCAACATTTAGCCACTTTTGATGGCTCTTGTTTCTCCACTTACATCTAGTTAGTTGAGAAGTCCATTCATTCAACCTCTAGATCCGTCCTCCCTTTTCATTCCCATGCCCTAAGTCCGCTCCTTATCATCCTCACCCAAAAAAGTGCAGTAACCCCCCACCCCCAACAACTGGCTTCCATTGTGTATCTCTTATCTCACTAACCCATCTTTTATATTTCCATTCCATTATTTTCTAAAGGAGGGATGTATCATGTTTCTTCCCTGCTCAGAAACCTACAATGGCTCACTACTGCCAATTTTTTAAAAAGTCCAAACTCTTTAACGGCATTCAAGACTTGGGCGCCTATGGGGGCGCCTGGCGGCTCAGTTAAGCATCTGCCGTCACATCTGCCTCCTACTTCCCCTGTTTGCACTCTCTGTAAACTTACATACAAATAAGTCAAATAAATAAATAAAATCCTAAAAAAAGATAACAGTCAAGACTCCTCTTCCATTACTCGCAGCCCGCCGTAGCAGTCCCATTTCCTATCACTCCCCATCATTACCTTCCTTGGTGCGGCACGTAGATGTGTTCGCCTCAGATTCATTGTAACATTCCTCAGTTCCATCTACCTGGCAAAATCCAAACTACCCTTCAAGGCCTAGTTCAAATGCCCTCCTTGGTATCCAAGTGGAGTCAGTCAGTCCTTCTTTGTTATCATAGCATTTTGTTTCTATTCTTATTATGGCCCTATCTTAGGTCAGGTTCCCAGAAGTAGACCCTGAGAGGAGGATTTGTAGGGAAGGGTTTGTTTGTTTGTTTGTTTGTTTCTTCTTTCTTTTCAGATCTTATTTCTTTATTTGACAGAGAGAGTGAGCATAAGCAGGGGGAGCAGCAGGCAGAGGGAGAAGCAGACTCCCCACTGAGCAGGGAGCCCCATGGGGGGCTCCAACCCAGGACCCCGGGATCATGACCTGAGCCAAGGGACCACCCAGGCACCCCAGGGAAGTGTTTTCTTAAGGAATGTTCCCAGAAGAGATTGGTGAGTGAATGAGAGAAGGAGACAGGCAAGGGAAAGCGACTGAGCAAGGGTGGCTTCAGACAAAGTCCTAGAGGGAGTGGCTCAGCCTCATTCAGTAGAGAAAGCCTGGGCATTAATTTATGTCCTGCTCTGTGGCAAGGGGGCTGGGCCTTCCTAACCCTACACAAAGCAGTCACTAGCAAGGAACCCAGCCCCCAAGCACTTCCTGCGCTCTGAATATGCTCAGTACTCAAGGGCAGCCACTCAAGAAGTCGTAGGTGCAAGCCATTGAAGCAGAAGTATGTCAGAGCTGATGGAGAACAGGAGTGGTCAGAGGGATCCCCAGGCATTCGGGAGAAGGCAGATAGCGTCAGCTACACTCCGCAGTCTCATTGGCCTTGTTTCCGCCTAAGCACCTCCAGCCCCCAGATGGTGAAGTACGGGGAGGAAAGACGTCTTCTTAGTCATCCTTGTCCCTACAGCAGGGAAGATAGCACTCCACACCTGGAAAGTGCTTAAATAGCATTTATTGGTCCAAACAGAATATTCGTCTTGTAGGTGTTTTGCAGCATTTTGCTGCTACTAATCATATTGCTGAGATTTTTTCCCCAGCTGGTTTTAGCTCAATAATAAAAGATAGGGCTTCTGGGGTTTCAAAACCTAAGGTTCAACTTTTCACCTTGCACTTTTCTTCCCAGGGCAACAATTTGCTCAGCATATCTCTTCCTAAATTCCAAGACAGGCTGCTTGCTCTGTTCAGTCAAGACTGCCAACCTAAGAAACATTTTCAAAAGATCACAGTCAACGTCATTGCCAAAAGAAGAAGTTCTTGGCACACAAAGGACCTGGTTCAATATGAGATGCCAGATGGTGATTTCAACTTCAGCTAAATTCCTGCAGAAAAAAGTGTTTGAACTGCAGATGAGAAAAGCTTCTATGACAAATTTCCAAGCGTTAGAAGCTTCAGAGGGAAATGGCAAGTGTTGATACAGCCCCCCCCCCCCAACCACATGCACACACCACAGAACTGCTACCTGCGTCTGGTACTCAAGATTCCCACAAAGATGCCTCTACTTTTTAAGAAGACTAAGCCCTGATTTGATTTTTACTAGTATTAAAGTGTATTAACCGAGTCCATTGAAAGCAAATACTGTTTGATACATGTGGTGTTTTTCAAAGGATGTGTCCACTTAGCATCTGCTGTAAGCTTGCTTAGTATCTGGAGGTAGTTCTCATTCCTCTCTACTAATAATTCCATTATTAAGCCAATTAATAACAAGCATGTCTCCCCACCCTCCATCCCTTTCTTTCTTCCTTCTTTTTTCTTTTCTTTCTTTCTTTCTTCCTTTCTTTCTTTCTTTCTTTCTTTCTCTTCTTTCTTTCTTTCTTTCTTTCTTTCTTTCTTTCTTTCTTTCTTTCTTTCTTTCTCCCCTCTCTAACTACTTTCAAATTGCAGGGAATATAAATGAAGTATAAACTGGTGGTGCTCTGCCTGGACGCTCTTGGGTCCCTGACTTCCTGGGCAGGAGGTTGAAAGCCCAGCTCCCCTGAGTCCAGTCAGAGCACATTCCGGGACGTGCTTTATGCTCCAGAGCTCCATTCAAGATTCAGCTGAGGTTGGGACTTTGCCTGAAAGCGTTCTGTTGGCTGGTTCCTCTCTTCTACTTTCCCTATCCTGTTCCTCCCTCCCCACCCTTCTCCTCCACCACACTCCCTTACAGAACTAAGGAGCATCTCTTTAACAACATTCTTGCACACAAATCCTCGTCTCAGGGTCTGCGTCTGGGGAAATGACTTAAAATTCTGTACAATGGAAAATTCAAGGCATTTCATGCTGATAGAAGAGTCATTGTTTCTGGGGGCAAGAAATGTATGCATACCTACTTTATCAGTCAAGATTTAGAAGGAAGTAGTGGATAAACTCAACTTAGATATTGGAGAATAGGTAATAAAAGGACTGATTATAAAGGGGTGGGCTGGGTGCAGAGAAGCAAGGACAGTGTCTCCCTGGAAACTGATAACAGGGGTGCCTTTACCAGCCCGAGTCTCCACCGTAAGACAGAGAACTGGTGACAGGCTTGCGTGGAGAGGGCTGTGGGAAAGAAGCTGTGATCGTGAGGGATGCAGCCAGCCTAAGAGACCCTACAGGGAGCGAGCTGGCCAAATAAATATCCCAGTCTCATGCTCCTTCAATCCTCCCGTCTTTTACCAGTGACCCCATCAGCTGAACCTAATGGGAAGCCAGGTGCAAAAGAGCCCTTCCTGCAGTCCACCCAAGCTGGCCTCCTCGGGCATAGGGCAGGTGGAGGAGGGCAGCGAGGGCATCCAGAGGGACAAACAAGCTATCCGGCATAACTCCTACCTTTTCTCTCTCTCTCTCTCTCTCTCTCACAGTTTGTCCTGTTCTTGATTTTGACCTGTGACTAGGCAAACATAAATAGGCACTGATTTTCTCTCTGCTGATCTTGTTTCTTTTCAGCTTATTTATACGTCAGAGGACCCAGAGATATGGCCGTATCATATTGCTCGTCATACAGACTATCAATCATCAAGAATTGGACAAAATACATTTTTATTAAAGTCTGAGTATGGTATCTGAGCATCTCAACAGTAGCCCCTGAACCTCAGCCTCTAAGATGGCTTTTTTTTTTTTTTTGTAGATTGAAATATGACTCACAGAACTCACTACCATAAAATTTATCATCTCTTTGACCTCAGTATTTTGGTGTAGAGAGCTCTAATTTATATCCCCAGAGAACCATACCCGTTTTCTCCCAAATGAAAACAAAATACAAATCAAAGATTTATGTTGTTTTTTGTAATGTGCCTAATTGCTTTCTCATCAATCCAGGTGCAAAGATGCCCTCATTATTCGGTTTACTCCCAGATGTCCTCATTATTGGAAGCAATGCTCTCTTTCTGTTGGTCTCATTTTCTGTTTTTGAAATGGTCATTTTCCCCACAAGCAGCTTTGGCTTGGCTCAGAATATAAAGCGCTGCAAAATGTGCAGACTGAAGACAAAGGGTCACTCAGTTATTTGAAGTCTTTGAGATTAATCATGGAGAGCAACGTCCTGGTCCTCAGGATGCTGGCAGGAGCTGATGTGGGTGAGATGACGGAGAAGCAGCGTTTCCACATACCCTGGAGGACAGGCAGTGCCCAGCAGTGCCTCTGTGTCTCTACCCCTCCCTCTCTGCTGGGTGCTCCGCAGACTCAGAGACAGCCGAGTGGAAAACAGGGAGGTCGTGGGGCACGCACTAGCAAATGGCCTCCAAGGCTGCCATTTCTAAGGATTAAAGTGGTATATATTGGGCTTTTTTCTTCTGCAGTTTTTTTTTAAGATACTTTTGGGAGGTTCAAAGGTTTTAGAGGGTGGTGATTTTTTAAAAAATATCTCTAAATACCATGCTTCATTTTGAGGGAGCTGTTCACAGCACCCATGCAAACTCAGCACAGAAGGGGAGTGCAAGGGTGGCCAGGCTCTGCCTAGGCAGCCGGCGCAGCCACTATGAGATTGTGTTGAGCAAGGCACCCAACCCTTCCGGACCCAGGTTCCTTGTAACAACGAGGAATGAGGTTCGATGAAGTCAGAATCCTCTTCTTGCACTAACACTGCACTGCAAGCTACAGGAGCCACTGGCCACATATGGTTAGTCTGAACTGAGATGTGCGGCCAGTGCCAAAAACCACCAGGTTTCCAAGATTCCGTACAGACGTAAATGTAAGTTATAGCAATAAAACATTTTGTATCGATTATGTGCTGAAAGGGTAATGTGAGGTATATTGGGTTAAATAAAATACACAAATTTTACTAATGTACTATTTAAATTGTGGCTACTAGAAATTATGGACTTATTCATGTGGGTTATATTACATTTCTATGGACAGAACGGGTCTTAGAATTTATTTATTTATTTATTTATTGAACTATTTAAAAATATGTTTCTGAGTTCCCATTTCTTCTGGATACACATCAAATTCTAGAAAACTTAAAGGAGTCCTTGCTGGGGGAAAAATACGACATCATCTTCCACTCAAAGGTCTTTTTTTAAAAAAGAGGTAAAAATGTCACGTCATGTTGGCTAAGTGTTGAAGAGAGTGTGAGGGGAAGGAACAGCAATGTTCCTTAAACTAGAATTTCATTTTCTTCTACTTTGAGTGAAGCTGGAGTGTCAGTCTTTAGTTTTTAGAACAGTAGAACAGGTCCAGATTGCAGAGACATGAAAATCGATGCTTCTCCAGGTGAAGAGCAGCCCCCTCCCCTGCCACACACACGTCTGCAACAGCTCTCCTCCATGTGAGTGCCACGTATTTGGAAAGCACCTAAATGCTCAATTCATGAGCTCCAGAAGGCACAGGTTCGATAACCACTTCCTGCTGTGCGCCAACTGCTGGGTCAAATAAAGAACAGTAGACAGAGACAGGGTATCAAAATATGCCTTAGGACTGACGATCTGGGCAGCACAGGGAAGATTCAGAGGCACGTAAGAGCAGAGTGGAAGGAGGGCAGGTTGCCTGGGGACACTGAGCAAACATTCATCTGCAGGGATCAAGTAGGGCCTTGCCTATCAGGAAGGAGATCTAGGACCTAACATGAAAGACGATGGGCTGAATGATCTAATGGAAGCCATGTTTTAGGGGACTCATCCCTCTCTTCCCTGTCATGCTATATGTGGTGTCCCCCAACTGGAGGACCCGATTAGAATGCAGCGCTACCTAGGGGCGCCTGGGTGGCTCAGTTGGTTAAGCATCTGCCCTTGGCTCAGGTCATGATCTCAAGGTCCTGAGATGGAGCTCCTTGTCACGCTCCCTACTCAGCAGGGAGTCTGCCTCTCCCTCTGTCCCTCCCCCTGCTTGTGTTCTTTCTCTCTCTCTCAAATAAATAAAATTAAAAAAAATCCAGTGGTACCCCACGTTATTCCCTTACTCTCTCCTGTGCGTGTTTTTTGCTTCTCCCAGGGAGAATGATACAGTCAAGGGCAAACCAGGGTTGATGTTTCTTTTGAATATCTCATTATTTCCAGGACAGTAGTAGGCACAGAGTACATACTTGATGATTACTTTAAAAAAATAATAATGAATTAAGTTGTACTAAATCCCTGTGTCCCCTTCTTTCATATATTTTATGAGGGAAAATGGAGAATCCTAATTCCTAATGAGGGTTCTTCAGGGGCAAAAGTATAAACCAATTTGCCTTCTATTTCCTGTCCTTTTTTTTGTGTTTATCTCCTTTCTTCCCAGCATCTTCCTGGGTTCTTGCCACCATCATTTTGTCACTGAAACTTTCTCCGAGACTTTGACTTACGCATCTGGATGGAACCCCAATTTCCCCCTTCCTCCTCTCACCACCCATTTCCTTAGGTTCTTGGGGAGAGTATGATGACCTTTCCACGCAGACAGTCCCCGGCTCGGACTAGAAACGATTATCTGCTTTAACCATTTAGCCCTCCCCGACGCAGCTCTATAACTTACCTGATTGTTCTGATCCGTTCACATGGTCAGAGAAATTAGAAAGGCAACTTTGAAGAAGTGTAGAAGGAGCTGAGAGTTACTATAGAGTGACAGAAGTGGGTTTTTTTTTTAAGGTTTTATTTATATATTTGACAGAGCACAAGCAGGGGGAGCAACAGAGAGAGAGAGGGAGAAGCAGGCTTCCCGCTGAGCAGAGAGCCCGATGTGGGGCTCGATCCCAGGACCCTGGGACCAGGACCCAGGCAGAAGGCAGACACTTATCCGACTGAGCAACCCAAGCGCCACCTGTTTTGCTTTGTTTTTAACTGTACTGTGACTAAGAAATAACTTATACCAGACTGTGACTTGGGGGGAGGGTAGACTGAGTTTGGTTAGAACTATAGGCTTTCCTTGCCCAGAAAAGAAAGATAACTCTGTAGATCCCAGGAAATTTACAAAGCCCGAATTTTCTCTCTCTCGCTTTTTAAAAGAAAAAAAAATTCACTTTTGTTGTCCTGACTTTAATCATTACAAAGTTACTTCAAGAAGAAACAAAGAATACCTTTCTCTTCCCTAGATTATTATTTGGTTAACTTTCTAGAGCTTTTAGCTACCTGAGAAAGCCAATCCAGTATTGAAAAATGTTGCGAAAAGCCACTCAAAAATATCACCTACGTTAATACTTTAGGGATCCTGAGTCCCTGAACAAGGCTCTTTGTAAAGTGCGAGTTAATATCAGGGGCAGATAAACTGCAATAGATAAAAGCGAAATGTGGTCTGAAAAGGCTGGGTAAATGTTTATGTCTCTTTTCATTTTTCCTTCTATTGCATATAATGTAGAATTGGAGCCTGACGACTACTGACTACTATTTCTGCTATCTTCGTTTTTGTTTAACAGAGAAAAGCTCAAGTGGTAGGTTCTAAGGTAAGTGCCAGCTTTTTTCCAGTGACTCTAGGATGGACAGATTAAACTTTCACCCCGGGCAACCTAAATTGCAGGTACGTGGTATTAAATTATCTGCCTTGGTAAGACTGTCCTTGCAAAGCTACACCGCAAAGTAGCCATGCTCCACACTCTCCCCTCCTTTGTAGCGGGGCTGGGGGTTGGAAGTCATTCCAAGTTTCTAGTCCCAGCATTAACTCCACCCCACACACCCCTCTCAAGAAAGAGTATCCTGTGTTTCTCAAACCACACAACCCCCACCAATTCTGTCCTTTCTCCATAGAGAATGCCACCTCCAACATCCCCTGGCTCCCAAGAATCACCATTTTGAATTAATGAGCAATCCCAACCTTAAGTATTCTTGCAGGTAAAAGGGATGCTTGGAGAGAGAACCAGTAGGATGAGGCTCCCATGGCAGAGATTAGGTGAAACAAGGGAACATCTCTTCATTCTTACTTTCTAAGACTGTTGGCTGTTTTCCTCTCCAGTGAACATTCTTTTCTTATTTATAAGATGACACCTTTATAAGTATTCTGATCACAAGTTAGCTATTCACTTAACAGTGTGTCTGTGTGTTGGATAATTACTGCAAATGGAACAACCGTGCATAGAGTACATGACTGTGTGTGCACAAGAGTATTAAAAAGGCTGGGGAAGGAGCATGTGTTGAAAGAAGAGAACTTGGTTCTAAAATAAGTATGGTATGCTTTAAAAAACAAACTTTTAATTTGGGGACAACTATAGATGCACATTAAGTTTTAAGAAATCGTATAGAGAGATCCCTTATAGACATTGGACCCAATGATAATATTGGAATAACTAGCACAATATCACCACCAGGAAACTGACATTAATACAGTCCTAGGGCCTCACTCAAATGTCACCAGTTTTGTATGTACTCATTTGTGTATTTAGTTTGGTGCAATTTTGTCCTATATGTAATCTACTTTTGAATCTCAGCTGTGCTAAATATTAGCTGTGTGACCCTGAACAAGCTCCCTAGCTTCTCTGAGGGCCAGTTTCCTCATCTGCAAAATGGGTATAATAATGTCTGTCTCTAAAGGTGGTGTGAGGATTAGGTAAGATTATTTCTAACTTTCCAGCACACCGGATTGTCAATAAATTCTAGTTTCCTTCCTGTCTCTTGTTCTTTCAGTAGCAAGGTAATGTTCTCCAGTTTCTTGCTGAAATAACCAGACTTGTGCGTTATAATAAATCAGGCAGCTCCTTCTTCAGTTCAAAGAGAGTACAGTGGATGTCACCTGCCCACAGCTGCTGCCTGTAGGCCTGGATTTGGGATCCTGTCTGTATCCAGATCAGAGCTGTAGAGGTGGGGCTGGGGGAGTGAAAAAGGAGAGACTCTGGGGGAGCTGTGGAGTGGGGGTAGGAGGTGGTAAATACTGAACAATCTTGGGCTGGAGAACTACCAGTTCCAAGGATATTCCGTCCGGTGTGGCTAGTGACAGAGGGTTGGACGTACCCGCGGGAGGCTAGATAGGGGGTGGGAGCCGCTGAGGACATGGTGGGCAGGAGAGGAGGCCAGTCTAGACCTGGTGGGAGGATCACACTCGTTCCAGAGTGCAGTCAGGCCCAGAGCCCTTCTGTCTCCTGGAGCCCTCTTCCAATGACGGCCAAGGAGCGCTCAAGGGCCAAGAAATCCAGGACCGCCTGGGGGCAAGAGAGGCACCTGACTCCCCACCTTAAGGTCCCGCTGGCTGGAGGTGGAGGCCTCTCCTCCACACGGAGACGTGGCTGGCTGGGTGTCCTGGGCGCAGCCGAGTGTGAGCCGGCGGGTTTGGAAGGAGGGGCTAGAGGGCAGCGGGGTCGAGGGGTGGACGCGCTAACCCCTGCTCGGCGACGACCTCGAGGCGCCGACCTCCTCCACCTGCACTCCGCGAACCCTGGCGTTTCCAAGTTCAAATCTCCGAAGCGACCGCTGGCAGCAGGCGAGCCGGCACCGGGCTCCTCCGTGACCCCGCGAGCCGGGGCGCAGTCCGCCTCCAGGTGGGGGCCGGACCCCGCGAGGGCCGGGACACCGCGCGGCGCTCCTCCCTCGGGCGCCCCCAGCGCCGCGGGCCGCGGAGGAGGAGCCTCGCCCGGGCCGGCGTCGCCCTGGCTCCTCCTCCCCGCGCGGGCCCGGCCCTTCCTCCCCGGCGTCCAAAGCTCCGGGTGGCCGCGGCCGAGCCGGGAGCCGAGCGCGCTGGGCGCGGCCGTCCCGCTGCCGCCGCCTCCGAGCCCTGAGTGCGCCCGCGGCCATGGTCCCCGCGGCGGCGCCGGGCGCTTGAGCCCCGGAACGCGGTGAGCGAGGAGGCCGCTCCCGGGGACCCCCGCCCCGCGGCCTGGGGGTGCGCGGAGGCCTCGCGCCGCCCCCGCGCCGTCGGCAGGGCCCTGCGCGCCCAGGGCGGACTCCGCACCGGGACCGGCTGGGGCTCCCCCTTCGGGGCCGGGGCGGGAGCTGTCCCCGCGCGCGGGGCGCTCCCCGGGGACGAGGCGGGGAGGGGGCGGCTTGGCGGGCGGGAGGAGGGGCCGGTCCTGGCGGCGTGGGCTGCGCTGCCGGGGCGGGGGGGCGGGGATGGCGGCGGGCGGGGAGGATGCGCGCCGCAGCCCCGGAGAGCCGCGCTTTTGTACGAGCTGGCTCCTTACATATGGAAATGACGCTCGCGCGGGTCCCCAGTCGCGTCCTTTTGAAGGACGCCCGCCGGAACCACGGCGCCGGCTGCGAAGTATTGTCCCGCGTCTCGAGCCCTAACAAAGCGTCCTCCTCCGCTTTGCAGAGCCCTGGAGGCCGGCGGCCGGCGGTGCGGGCGCAACGGAGAGGCCGCCGGAAGGTAGGCGAGGACGGCGGGGGCCGGGACGGCGTGCCGCCTGCTGACAATGGGGTGTCTGAGGGCTCCGGGGGCGCGAAGGGCAGGCGGGTCGGAGACGCAGCCGCATCACAGGGTGCCGGGGACCGGGGCGGCGCAGCCGGGTCTGGGCTCCTCCGCCGCCCGCTGACAGCCGCTACTGTGCGTAGATCCAGGAGCGGGCTTGAGCCCCGGAGGCAGCAGAAGGGTGGTGGTTCTGTTGCCCTGTGCCGCCCAGGCAGCCTTGTGATTGAGCCGCTGAAGAGGAACCGGTGTGGGGAAACCGGAGGCGCTCAGCCGGGGCTCTCTGAGCGGCGGAGAGCTGTTCGGGGCCCTTTAAAGGGGGGCATCGTAGCAGGTGCGTGGGAGAAATGCATATAGAAAGACTTTCCCGGTGCAGTGACTGAGAACTAAGGGGAAAAGGACAAAATGACCTGCAGTTTTTGCCTGGAAGTCTTGATCGCCAGACCAGCGGAATGAAGAGTGGAGTGCTGCAGGAGAAGCTTCCAGGGTTCCCAGGGCTGGGCTTCTGCGGCTACCAGGCCGGTCCCTGACAAAAGGACAAAGCTGATGGAACACTTTACTGCGGAAAGCTCTTTCTGTGAAGTTGAGGGAGAGAGAGGCGTTTTCCTAGCCTCAGCCCTGACAAACCGGGGTCGGAGGTGCACCTAAAACGGGTGGAAAGATTGCCCTACCGTGTACCTTGCTAGGACAACTTCGCTATTATGAGGTCCTGTGCCTTCTTTACTTAACAGGGGCAGAGGAATTCCTGACATGGACTTGCCATGCAACTTCTATCCTGAATTTATGAAATCAAAACAGATTGCCTAGTCTTTTGTGACTGACATGGTAGCTTTTTAGGGTTAGAACCCTGATACAGTCCGTCATGCATATGGGCTGAGCTCCTGAGGCCATGGAAGATTTCTCAGTTGGGCTCCCTTAAATCTGTTGACAAAAATTTATGTCTCCTTATTTGCAGAGGCTTGACAATTTACAAGGAAATATATTTTTCCTGTGTCAGCTTAATTTTATCTTGAATCTTCTCTAGTGGCTAGCATATTAGTGGATGACCTGAAATAATGGCAGATCTTGCTCTGGAGTTGGGGGGGGGGGCGTTGTGAAGATTTCTGGACTGTGTGTAAAAGTAACATCACAGGCTGGCTGAAAAGCCAGTTTGCTGTCTCTTCAGCTGTTGTCAGTGTTCTTAGGAAGGTGAGGTGAACTCCTGGGGAGTTCATTTGCAGGTTTATTTTCACCTGTTTTCTGGTGATTCCCGCAGGGGAAAGCGTTCTGAACTGCAGTAGGGATAAAAGGAAGGACTTACAGATGTTCCAAATGGGTTGGGCATCAATAAAGATATTGCCAAGGCAGGGGAAGGCTTTACAGGAGCAATGGAAAGGAAGCCATCAGAGGCACAGTCTTCGCATTAAAATGTCAAGGATCAGCCATTTTAATAGGCACTTGCTCAGAATGGCCTGGTGTCTTTCTTGTCTTTTTTCATTTTAGATATGTGATGACCCTTAACATCAAAAGATGTTAACTGTCACAGAGGGGAGAATAGGGCCCCAGTGAATTCTGAGCAGCCACCTTAATTTAATAAGGCAATATTCTTATCGTAAGTCAAATGTTGTTAAAATAAATTGTTTTAAATGTCACTGCAAATGACTTTCTAAACTAACATTTCACCAATCTTGATGCTTCCATTTTATGTTGATAATGAAAATACATTTTATCAGTCTTACATTGATAAAGGGTTGGCAAGTTGAGCCAGAGCATTTTAGTGGGATTCAAGCAGCCTAAAGCCTTTTCAGGAGGTTTATTTTTATAGATGCCAATTCATCTGTAAGCCAATAAATTATGTGGTTTGAATTCTGGCTATTGAACTTACATCTGTTGGGCAGGAGCTTGTGGAGAGACTGAGGCTTGCAAAAAGATGTTTTTATCTTATTTACAAATGAAATAGAATTTTTAAAAGATGGGACTATGCAAGTGAGCAACTTTTTTTGAAATTAGGACACTTCTTTGTTGCAGTTTGTATCAGCAGCTAATCATTTATTCAAGCTTTTCGATGGAACAGTTACAAAGTATTTACATCCTAACGTTCACATAAAAAACAAAGTTGGGAAAATATTGTTTATAGATGTGAGAAGAGAAGCTCTTTAGGGACTGTGCTCATAGCTGCAGGCATTCTGAATTAATTCCGGTAAATATGGCTCAAGAAGTGAAAGTTGTCATAAGCAGTCTCTTTTAAGAAAGTAACAAACATGTATCTGTTTTCTGCTTCTACAATTTTACTTAGTAGCTGATTACAGGTTATTGAATCTACAATGTGCTAGGCTAATGATTTCGTTCCTCCAGCTGCCCTGAGTAACTACTTGCTTGGTAACCCACCTCACTGTTAGGTTTAACAAAAGCTTGGGTTTGACCCATCATTCAGGGTAGTGAAATACTAAAACTTTTTTCAATGTTGTAGAGTAAATGCTAGTAGGATATTCTTAGTTAAATTCAGTTTAATAGTGTAGTTGACAAAGGTTATTTTCTTTCAAATTTATGTAATGTGACTTTTTTTCTGTGCAGTGGCATTTAAACTTTTGTGTTGTGTCTCAATGGCATGATATTATTCTTGGTGATACCCTGGTGCTTGTGGTATGTAGCTAGAGGCGAGGTGCTGTCTGAACCGAGATGAGGCTACCTGACAGCAGCCGTTTTGATGAGCAGCGGTAGTTTCTGGCAGAAATATCCCTTACAGATATGTAAGCAGAGACAGTCGCTTTTCCTGTTAAGCTTTTACTGAGCTTGAATTTATTCTTGTCACTTTCGTTTTATACTGAAATGAATCCAAAATGTTAAGACTGGAGATCTTTGCAATTAGAGTGTTTGCAAAAAGAAAGAAAGAAAGAAAAAAGAAACATTTTAATTTGATCAGTGGCATTAAGAGGCTTTGACTTGCCAAATGGTGATAGCTGAAAGCGGGAATGAAAAGCTTTCCCAAAGCGGGGTTTGTCCACGTTCACCGCTTTCGTTATAAAGTAACTAAATAGTCACTTGGTGGTCACTGCCTGCTCTATGGACCCCCAACAGCTATGTCTGAACACAAACTTAAAAGCATCTATTATGATACCCAGGGAAAGCGGCTGAGCCAAGAGGGGCATCCAGACAGTCCACGTAGCTGTTCAGCTGCTGGACCATCTGGAGGGAAATAAAAGGCCTGGGCGAGGGGCTCTGGCATTGTGCTCATTTATTATTTGGTTTTCCCTTGCCAGACTTTGTCCCTTTTTCACTCCCTCTGGCCCAGAACAGACGTCCCCTTTGGCTGGGGTGCCATTCTTACAAGCTCCTTTCTGTACCTCGGATGCTGGAAAGTTCAGAAGTTCACGTACCCACTTCATGTTGGCCTTATGTTGGTGACTTCTTACTCCGCCTGCACCTCCACCTGTGTCTTTCCGGCCCCGGCTGGCACTGATTTCATCAGCTGGCGCTGCCGAGTGGCGCGCAGTAGCCCAGGTCTGTAATGGACATCCCCGTCGGGGTCTACGCATTTTGGCAGTCTTGTTTTGAGTTATTTGGAAGGAAAATGCTCCAAATAGTTCTCATTATGGGTGCTTACTGGGTGGTAAATGTTTTGATAAATGGCTCTGTGCATCTGCCTCTTAGTCAACTATCCCCAGTTAGAACTCCAAAATATTGCCCACGCTGGCCCTTCTATTCCAGAGGAATTATGAAGGCTTCTGTCAATGTGATTGGGATGGTGGATGGTGAAGAGAGGCCCTGCCTGTGGTAGGCTTTATAAAGCTGGAATTGTTCTTTGTGATTTGAAGGAGGGTTTGTCACTCAAAATTTCTTCATCTCCGAGTAAGATTTCTGTTACTGGTGGGGGTCCGTTAGGCTTTAACTCTGGAAAGCGTTGATGGTGCAGATTAGACATACTTAAGTATTTTGAGGGAGTAATTTAACAATAATCAATTTCTGGACTGTGCCCACTGTTGAAGATCCAGGACTCTTCCCGATTATTTTTATATAAAAAAAAATTATTTCTTCCTTGCCCTAAATCCCAAAGCTGCTTTGGAAAAAAGAGGGTAGTTATTCTGTATATCTCTTGTGCCTTATAGGCTCTAATTATTCAATAAACGGATTAGAGAGGTAGGAGGAAGAAACCCCACCCTTCCTCCCACTCCAATTGGGAGGAGTTTGTGGCCATCAGGTTTTCATGGTGGTTTCTGGTACTTGGTACTCAGAAGTTAAAAAAAAAAAATGTTTCTTAATTCCCAACTATATTTCAGCCTTTCTGCTTTTGTTTGATGTGAAATTTGTCAGTAATCTGCCTTTAAACATGGAGATAGCCCCGAGCCTTACCTGCTGCCATTAACCATTTAGTAACATAATACTATTTATATATATAACACCCGCCCTGTGCATTCTTGCTGTCTGTGAGGCATCCCACAGCACCTGTTCTGCTTGTTCGAAGGCAGATCTCTGTCTGGTTGACTTATAAGTCACCTTTCCTCAGTTTACCCTTCCTTGGTCAGTCGCTCCTGACTGGTGGTTTTCTCGATTCCCCTCTTGTATCAGCTTTCTCTGGGATTATCCTGTCACTTGTTTGCCATCTTTAACCCCCAGGACGGCCCTTCCAGATGGGTATTGTTACTCCCATTTGCTCAACAAGGGGACCTGGGAAAGTGTTCTTGTACAGATTCTCCTCCAAAGTCACATCCTGTAACAGCGCCGCACCCCCCCCCCCCCAAAAAAAACCAAATGCAGCTGAAGTTTATGGATTCATTGGCTTAATGACTAACTCCTTAGTCAAACTCCAGACAGTTCTGGATGCTGCAGTTTGGGAGTGGGTTCTGGCTTCTTCTGCTTAGTTACATCTAAGACTGAAAATGCCTTTGAAAAAAGGGTTGGATGGGGGAAGGAGAGGTGTGCTTGTGCAAGAAACAGGCATTTCAGAGTCTGCATGTGCTCCTTAAATCACTGTCATTCAGGGGGTTTCCGCTCAAGGGATCTCCCTACACTAAGTCAGTCCATGGTGTTTCCTGAGTCTCTGGTGTGAGGAGCAGACTGTACTATGCATTTGGGGGAGGATACATAAGAAATGAGTTGTGGACCTTATCCTTAAGGAAGTTTCTGACAAGCGGGGAGAAAAAAATTCTTGCACATGAAATTGCTCATGAACATTTGGGGGATAATATCAACCAGTAAAGATGCATTCTGTGCCAAAGAAGGACTGACAACTTGTCACCATATGCAACATAATTTGGATGTTTCCGTATGCTCATTTGTTCCTCAGAGTTGGGGCTGTTTTCCCCGTTCAGTCAAAGGAATGTTTTCCGAAGCACAGCGTCTTGGGAAGGAGGGAGATGAAATAAAGAGATAAAAAAGGAAAGCTGCTGTGAAATGAAGGAGATTGGATTTAGCAAAAATCCAGTGACCTCCCAAAGAGCAGGGCCTGATAGCTTATCAAATTCACAGCCGTGGGTAAGATCAGGCCTTCACAGTACGTTCGTATATGCCCGTCTTTCATTGGTCTAAATGAACCAATCCCCACGCCTTAAAAATAGTTTAAAAAAGAGGAAATGTTAGAATTCTTTCACTTTTGAGTTTTTTTTTTTTTAATATGCAAAGTCAAGTGAAAGCAGAATAGCTTGCCCTTTATGAAGTTGGTCGGATTATAGCCCGGGGGACTGCAGAGCTGTGGCAGCCCTGGAAGTCCCAGAGTGCCTGGGCTTTCTCAGCTCTTCGCGGACAGCAAACTGGCCGACTCTCAGTGAGTCTCCTGAGCCGAGCCAGCGTTGGACTTGTCTGAATCCCTAACTCCTGTGGCTTTGCTGAGCACCTTGGTGTTTCTTTTCTGATGCTACGATGTTTATGTAGCACTCTCAGCTTAGTTTGAAAACATTTGCATGGTGATTAGTGAACCCAACAGACCAACCCTGGGAAGGCAGCCAGAGCCGGCAGCACCTTAATAATAGAAAAGCTGATAATTAGGAGAAGACCCACCCACCGCTCCCCCTCCCCCCCCCCCAGCCCAGGAGCCTGGACCTAAATGGTGCTACTTTGCTTTAATGAGTGACCCCAGTAAAAACTCAGGAGTGGCCGAGCTGTTTGAACCCACCTTGAGTCCACCTCGTTCTGCTGAAACTCTTGGGGTGCTCCTGGCTCTGTGTGAACTGTGGTGTTTGGACACTTGTCTGTGGGGAGAAAGCGGCACCGCCTAGGGCAGCACTGATGGGTCACGGGAGCCTCTCGTTTTCAGTTCTGGTCACATTCAACACCTGCACTGTGTGTTGCCCGTGTGTCCCATCTGCTCTACGATCATCACCGCTAAATTAGATCTCTTACTCAGGGCTCTGGTTAGTTAAAGGCGTCGCTTTTAAAACGAGAACGATGACTGCCGGAGGCTGGGGGAGGGGGCAGTGGGAAGTGGCTGTGTAGTGGGTATAGTTTCAGTCACTCAGGATGAAAAACTTCCGGAGATGTGCTGTACAGTGCACAGTGAAGACTGTCCTGCACACTTAAAATTGTGTTAGCAAATTTTTGCTGGAATAGATTTCATGTTATGTCTTTTTTATCTTAGTAAAAAACGTATTGGCAAGATAAATGTGTTTTTGAAAACAGCTTTTTATTAGTTAAGGGGCTGGTTCTGAGAGCCTTGTTTCAGTGGCTGAGGTCACCGTCTCCAGGGTGTGTGTGGTGTTGGGCGTCCATTGCATCATGGTGAAGGGAGCTTCAGCCGGGCACGTTTCAGGGTTTCTTTCTTTTTTTTTTTTTTTTTTTAAAGATTTTATTTATTTATTTGACAGAGAGAGACAGCCAGCGAGAGAGGGAGTGGGAGAGGAAGAAGCAGGCTTCCAGCGTATGAGCCTGATGTGGGGCTCGATCCCAGGACCCTGGGATCACGCTCTGAGCTGAAGGCAGACGCTTAACGACTGAGCCGCCCAGGTGCCCCACATTTCAGGCTTTCATCAGAAGCCCCACCACATTAAAGATGAATTATTGGGCAAGCAACCCTCCCACCCCAGATTTCACTCTTAATATATGAGGTACCGAGAATTTCATGATGTATATTTTTAGCAGAAGTGATTCTGAGCCCACGTTCTAGGGATGCCATGGAAGGTGGAGAAACAAGGCCTGGGGTCGGGAGGCTGGAAGATGGATGAAGCAGGTGGTCTGGATCAGGGAGGCTCCCTGAGACTCTGTGTGAGTCATATGGTCTGTGGCTCCTCTCAGCCTCACAGTCTGAAAGCTCGGAGTGTTTTCCCCTTTCTCTAGGCAACTAGGCGTGAGCTAGAACTCCCGGGACTAAAGCGAGCTTCGGGACACAGTCTTCCCGGCACACCTCCTGTAATTGCACCAGCCACGTTAATTGTGCTGCTTTGTGTGGTACTCGGGTAAAAGGCATTGTGTCTCCTGTAAACGGGGTGGTTTGGTGTCAGACGGTCGTCTGTCCAGCGCCTCTCGCTGCAAGCCTCCGGGCTGATGTGATGGGGGGCGTCTAGGCTGAGCGAAGGGGAACCGAGTAGCCCGGCCACAGGGGCGGGGTGCAACATCTGGGCAGGTGCTCTGGAGCCCGCCGACTTGTGTGGAAGCTCAGGCCACACGGCCTGTGGGTGCTACCAGTGAGTTTGAAAGGACCGAGTGTCGGAAGTGTCCTTTCACCTTCTGTAAGTCCAGGGCCAGGTGAGCTGATGGAGAACCGCTTTCAGTCTTGAGTTTGAGACTGGCCACACGCCCCAGGACGAGGCAGGAGAGGAGACTCCCTCATTCTGGTAACGATACCCCGCACGACCCGACCTGTGGCTTGTGGCCCTGACGGGAGTGCCCATGGGAGCTGGCTGCCTCCTGGAGAGCCCCACAGTCTTGTCTCCTGCCAACCTCCACCGAGGTCCTGGGCGGCCTGCACCAGGGGCTGCCGCAACCCCCCTTGTCTCTGTCCCACACAGGTGAGCGCCGTGGGCGATGGGATGGATGAGGCGGGGCAGGACCAGCATGAGGCCCGACTCAAGGAGCTGTTTGACAGTTTCGACACCACGGGCACTGGGTCCCTGGGACAGGAGGAGCTCACCGACCTTTGCCACATGTTGAGCTTGGAGGAGGTGGCCCCGGTGCTCCAGGAGACGCTGCTTCAGGACAACCTCTTGGGCAGGGTAAGGTCTGGGGAAGAAGGCGGGCCGCGGGAAGTGGGTGCGGCTTCTGTCGGGGGCTGGGGGCGGGGTGGGGGCAGAGCACGCGTGTTGCGACTTGCTTCTCACATCCTGGCTGTGTGTGCTCCTAGCCGTTAACCTGATAAACAGAAAGAGAAAATGTGATGGGCGGGACCCAACAGTGTGGCTTGCTCGGGTCATGGAGGGCCTGCTTGAATTTGTGCTCTGGAATAGAGGTGTGCCCGGAGCCTCTTAGACTAAGAGAGAAGAAGAGGCAATGAGAGCATGTTTTCCAACTCTTCTTCATTGTGGATCATTTTATGGACTCTGCATTCATCATTGGGGCAGAGGGAGGGGGCTGAAATTTCCCTTGAAGAGAAGGAAAACGCAGTAAGAAAATTGCCACTCACAGGACGAACAGATTGCTGTTACGACTTTTACTCCCAATAAAGCTATTTCTTCTGCAGATTGCTTCTGGGGTGAAGTATTAATTAAGCCTTTCACCTAGGAAATAAGACAGGAGGGTAAGTAACTACAGTGCAGACTCATTTAAAACCCCGCACGACTTGCTTCCAGCAGGGATATGCGTGTGTGCTGGTGGTGACTTCTGCATTTGACAACAAATAGTCATATTGTCCCCACAGATCAAGTCACGGAATGAGTGTAGGGTGAGAAGGGGCCTTTTTAACTCCTGCTGTGAGTGGGAAGGCTGTTCGATGTATCTCAACCTCCTATGGCCTTCAGTTCTCATAATTCTAATTAACAGCATCATTTGTACGGCTTTGAGTTGAGTCTTGCTGTTGATTGTTAGAGTGGATGAGAGGAAAATGGGCAATGCTGTTTGAACTCTGTTATTGTCACTGATGACACTTTGTAGACAATGGTTTTTATCATGTGCCAATTGAGGAAGGAGTTGTGAAATTCAGCTTTATTCCAGTGACTTTCTTTTCTTCGTTTCATTTTCACTGTCTCTTAGTTGCAAGTTGGGGTAAGTGACCTCAGAGACAGTCCTGTGTACTGGCTGTCTGTGACACGAGACAGACGGGAGTAGCAGTCATCCTGAAATTAATGTACAAAGGATGCTGTTCTCAGGGGCTTGGCACTATGAATGTCATGTCTAACAGGGCTCACACAGAAAAACAAATGTGAGATGTTTTACAAAACTGGGACCATTCCTGGTCACTCTGGGAGGGGGGATTAGCTGCCTGTGAATACATGTGGTCTCTAAAAAGTGCCGAAAATCTTGCTTCAGAAGCCACAGAAATGGGAGATTTGAGGATGACGTCATTTGGTCCTCATCGTGTCAGGCGCTCAGGTGTGTTTTCATTCTCTCTCAATCTCGAACACCTTGGGGAGCCCAAGGAGTCGAGTTTCCCTCTGTGGTCCTGGGGGAATCTCAGCCTTTTGGTATATAAGGCGTAGTACCAAGACTGGGTCCGTTTCAGCGCTGATGAAAGCCTGAGAAGACCACACAACCTAAGGCTTCCTCGAGAGGTTGTCTCCGAGTCGGCGTAAACACACAACCCTCGGCTGTTAACGCATCGCGCCTCGGCAGCCCATTAACGGTTCGCTCTCCAGATGTTGCCCATCTTTGCCCTCGTGCGGCAAACTAAAACGGGGGAACAGTTATCGATTGATTTGTTAACGACTTGACACTATCAGCCTGCTTTGTACGTTTGCTATTTGCCTGTGAATAATGAATACCTAAGTGGTCTATAGCCTGATATTTACTTAGTGAGCCAGTGATAAAAGTTAAATAGATGTATGCATATTGATTTCATGTGGGAGGTCCCTGGTGACTGTCTTGAGAGCAGGGTTGGCATGAATTAATGCACTACCGTTCGATTTGCATTTTTTATGAAACTGAATTATTCTCCTCAGATGATCACATAAACTTGGCCATATGTTGTTAAGATACTCTATATGGTCTCTAATTTTAAATTATAAGGAAAAAATGCCTTAGAAATCATGGAAGAATTCTAAGCGCTGCTAACACCTTCTTGATATATTGAGTATGGATTGTAAGTTGTAAAATTATACGTTGTTTTCAATGCCAGTCATCTTTTCTTCTCTTTAGATGGTATTTATAGGAAAACTTGTAAGGCTTTGCAGTTTGGTTTCATAAACAAGGAGAAAGAAATAGTAGCATGACAAATCCCAATATATGCAACTACTCGGTAATTCAACAAATACGTGTTGTAGGGGGTCCTGCGTGTCAGGGTTTCTGCTAGTCTGTGGTATGGGGGCAACTTATTCATGTTTATCATAGACTAAGGTTTTCCACTAAATTGGCTTCTGGGTACAGTAGTATCTAACAGCTTCCTGGGTGCCTAGGGCTTAAATTTATCTTTAAATTTTAATAATTTCTAAATAAAACTCCCAAGTTTACCTTTATTGGAATTGGGCTGAATTAATCATTTTTCCTTGAAAAAGAAATAAGATAAAAAGTATTGCCCTCCTCAATAAGAATATGAATATTTTGTTTATTTCAAAATCCATCTGTAATAACTTCCTGTTTTTTTTTTAAGCCTACTATTTCTTTTGACAGTAGTTAAGCAAAGTAACTGAAATTGACTTGCCATTTTCATGCATTTTACTCCTAGGCCGTTTACCCCCAAATTATATTTCAGTTCGTCTATCTGGTCTTGCATTATAACTTGATGTTGTATCCGCTGTGTGTGGTGTTCACTGTTTAAGTATTTGAAATGCCTGAGGATTGTGGATCACTGATTTGAAGGAAGCAGGCCATCGCTGTTGGGTGTTTCCTGCTACATTATCAAAAGAGCTCTATCCATATTTTTGTTATCAGTTAAGCACCTGTCAGGTGGGTGGGAGCTGAAGCCCAAGGCCAGGAAATCTGGGAGACACTGAAGAACTTCTAGTCTGGTGGGGTAATGTGCCTGGCAGCTGAACAGTCCTTTTTTTTTTTTTTTTTTTTTTTTTTTTAAGATTTTATTTATTTATTTGAGAGAGAGAGCACAAGCGGGAGAGCACAAGCCAGGGAGGGGAAGAGCAGAGGGAGAGGGAGAAGCAGATTCCCTGCTGAGCAGGGAGCCTGACACGGGGCTCAGTCCCAGGACCCCTGAGATCACAACCCTGGCTGAAGGCACCTGCCCAACCGACTGAGCCACCCAGGCGCCCCCAGCTGAACAGTCCTGAGAGCAAATACTACAAACATATAAGAAACCAGAACAGCATTAGCTCTTTTTTTTTTTTAATGATTTTTTATTATATTATGTTAGTCACCATACGGTCCATCCCCGGTTTCTGATGTAGAGTTCGATGATTCATTACTTGCGTATAACACCCAGTGCACCATGCAATACGTGCCCTCCTTACTACCCATCACCAGCCTATCCCATTCTCCCACCCACCTCCCCTCTGAAGCCCTCAGTTTGTTTCTCATCGTCCATAGTCTCTCATGTTTCATTCCCCCTTCTGATTACCCCCCCCTTCTTTATCCCTTTCAGCATTAGCTCTTTTATTGAACCAAGTTTTCATCCAAACAATTGATATTGGTCATAGGTGCTTCCTGGTTTTTTTGTCTTTTATTTTTCATTTTTATTATTTTTTAAAAATTCAAGTTAGTTACTGTATAACGTATTATTAGCTTCAGGGTGGAGTTTGGGATTCATCAGTTGCATATAACACCCAGTGCTCATTACATCAAGTGCCCTCCTTAATGTTCGGCACCCAGTTACCCCATCCCCCACCCACTTCCCCTCCTGCAGCCCTCAGTTTGTTCCCTATAGTTAAGAGTCTCTTATGGTTTGCCTCTCTCTCTGTTTTTATCTTATTTTTCCTTCCCTTCCCCTATGTTCATCTGCTTTGTTTCTTAATGTGTCTTTTAAATTACATGTTGTCATATGCTTCTCTCTTTTACTGGAAATCAGGACATAAATATGATAGTCTACCGTGGTTTTATTGAAGCTGTAATATCAGTTTTAAAAATGCATTTTCCTGTACTTAAGGAATTTAACACCTTTGAGATGTAACAGCCCCCTGAGAATCTAAGGAGTTTCCTTGCTGTGCTCTCTGTGGTAGGAATCTGGGTGCTGACGTGCTCCATGTCCTTGGCACTCTTTAGAATCGGAACAAGCCACCTGGTAGCAGAACCCCCAGTTGGCCTCCAAAGAGTCCCACAGGTGTGTGGACTTTGGTCATCAAAGGCACTTTGACATTTTTAGTGTTAAAATCTGATAGCTTTACAAATATATAATTTAGGTCACTTTTCCCACCTTTCATTTTAAAGTGCTTGGGGTTCTTTTATAAATATCATGACTAATTTCATACGGTGATTTGCTTATTTGTTTCTAGTTCATTAAAAGCTTTTTAAGATTTCTTTCTCTTATACATATTTTAACCATTTGAAAAGTAAATGAGAAATACAGAAGTACCTTCTGGTCGTGATTACCTGGACTTGTTCTCCGTGTGCAGAATTATGCTTGATCATCAAATAGTGTCTATTTGTAATGACCCTGGGTTCGTGCTCCTGCTTCGTATTATTGGTCTGAGGCTTTTTAAATGCACTGGAGGAAATGTGATGACATTTCTCATTGCATCTCTTATTAAATGTCTGGAAGTTGCTTTATCTTACTATTTAACCACCTTACTTTAACCTGAAATGGTGAGGGTATTGTCGGATTCCCATTTGGTCTCTGTAAACCACCACTCCCTTCCTTTACAATGGTCTCCACTGGGGTTGACTTGAACTCCTAAGGTCTGTGGTTCCCAATTATGGACAAGAAGACATTCTGATTAAGAGGCTGCAGGACTTGCTTCTACTCTGTATTAATGCTTTGTTGTCAAACTCATTGCAAAATTAACTTCGGTTTTGCATGCTGTGCACCTCGAGCCTCTCAGAGCTACTGAGTCTGATGGGAAGCCGGGGTGAGGGGAGGGCTGTTGGGAAAACCAGCAGCTCTCAGTGAGAGGCGGCGACGAGTGTGGAAAGGCTGTTCTCTCCTTCCTGCTTTATTTCAGTAATGACTGCCTCTTTCTCTGGAGAAAGTGTGCTCTAGGATGCTGACTTGATTTCTGCAGTACTCCACGGATGCTCTTATGAGTAGCTTCTTGTTTGGACGGAGGGGACTGAAAGTTCTTTAGTGTCCATCCCAGATTTTAGACTTTAGTGTTCATCTGTATGATAGAAACCCTGGAACCCAGAATTTGGAAAAGTGCATTGGCCTGTCCAAGGTCAGGCAGCTCATTTCAAGCAGCAGCAGAATAGGGACGCAGATTTCTTCATCCCTGAATTTGAATCATGTCTTCACAGCCTCCTCAGACTCCAGATATAGCAAGAAAGAATCTCATTCTCCACTCCCCACCCCCAGCCCCATCAGCACTACCAGCACATCAAGATAGTGTAGTGTCTGAGCAGTCTTTGAAGTCAGCCCGGATTCAAGTACTGATTCTTGTCAATTTTAGCCCTATGGGGGTTAGCCCTATTACCTTATAATAGTCTGAGCCTCAATTTCCTCATCTGTATAATGGGAAACAATACCCTCCTCACAAGATTGTGATGAGAGTTGAATAAGATTGTGGGGCACATAGTTAACTGCCATGTTCGAGGTCTGCCTGTATGCTTCTCTCTTCCCTGCCTCCCTTACATACGCAGAGCAGGTCTTTGATAAATAGTGGCTTCCCAGTAATGATTTCCTGAGAAAGCTGCGAGGCGCGGAGAATGGATTTGCTCGAAATTCTCTTGTGTGGCCGCGGTTTGCATCTGTTTCCATCTGTAGGCAGGGCCCCTTGGATCACTCTTGGACTGCGACTTCAGACATTTGTTGTAGGTTTGGACTCACCTTTTCAGACGAGCTTTGCCTCTCTTCACATCGCCTGCCGTAAATGACTACAATAACCGAGTGCGTTATTCAGGAAAAGACATTTCACAACAGTGTCTTTCATTATGAAACTATGTCTCTGTATCCTTTCTCTTTTGCATAATGCTGTACACATCGTTTTCCTGCGCGGTGACCTTCTGAAGTCCCGAGTTTCTCTCCCCATGGCAGTTAGCACTTCGTGTTCGGAGTGTTCTTTCGATTTCCCTTTGTATTAGGAGATGCAAACCTCCTCGGTGTGATGTTAGCTCCACGGGCCTTTGTCTCGTTTAATAAGATCACTTGGTTGAACACTTGGCTTGAGCCTGTCATCCTGGGGCTGTTCGAAGTGCTGCCTGTGCCCATGTGGGAGCTGCACGTCTTTGATCTCCATGATTGCACGAGACGACTTTATGCAACGTTAAGTTCCTTATTCTACTTCCTGTTACAGGGTTGTTGTTTTTTTTTTTTTCTCTGTGTGTGTGTGTGTGTGTGTGTGTGTGGTTTGAAGTAACGTTTGCTTCTCATGCAGTGCTTACATTCTTTTTTCCAGAAAGGCAAATTGTGCTTCTAAAAAAGCATTCGAATGAAATTTGCAGAGGAAAAATGATGAGGTAAATTTCTATTAGGCGGGGGTGACACATGACAAAAAAATCAGACTTGACTGGTCCTCCTGTTAATTTAGTTTAAATGTCATGTGTGTTTTTAGTCCATCAGGTAATTTTCCCATTGCTGCAAACTGCCCTTTGAGGCATACAAGATATAGGAATGCTTGTAAAATGAATGGCAGCAATTATTATTCAAATGAGGGGGTACCAACCGGGGGAAGCACAGCTTGGAGGCTTGTTACCGTGTGAGATTTAATTGCGTTGTATGTTTGTGAAGATTTCTAAATTTTAACATAATGCAATAGTAAAGCTCCCTTGGAGGAGAAAAATGGTACTTACAAATCCCAGTTACCGAACTCAGTGAGCCCACCGATGCACATTTCTTCACAATAGAGGGCATTTATTAACGGTTTGGTTCTGGGATGTGCCCTGAGGGGCTTTTCCACCACATCAGTATTCATGAGCATTGTCAGAAAATAGCAGTCACCTGCCTCTATTAGAGAACGATCTTCTTGAAGATGTGGAATTTACTGTTATTTAAAGTGGAGGGTCCAGGGTCTCTGTGCCCTTGCAGGAGGGAAATAAAGATCAGTTTAAGACTTAAGACGGTTCTAGTTGTTTTGATCGGCTTGCCATGTTTTCAGTTTTGGATTTTTAGATGTGTGTGTGTGTGTGTGTGTGTGTGTGTGTGTGTGTGTAAGAGGTCCATCAGATAGACACTGTGGGATTATGAAGAACCTCTGAATTAATCAAAAATGTGGCTGATGTAATAGGTCTGTTTTGGAAACTGTGCAGCTCTGCCCGTGATTATCTTAGGGACGCTGAATGTCCGCAGACCGTCCCACCTGCTTGTTTTTGTGTCTCTCGAAGCACTGACCAGATTCGACCTTGTAGGTGCTAACCAGCTTTCCTTTCTTCTCCCCCCTACTGCCCTCCCACAATCAAGATTCTCTTCCGGATCTTTTACCCCCTGGAGTCCCAGGTATTGCTTTACGTGGGCTTTGTGTCTCGGTGAGGATTTGACACGGAGCAGCACAGGGATGTCCCTGAGAGGCCAGACCAGCAGTGAAGCATGTCTGGGGCAGGCTGGGCTGCCCGGCTTTGAGGAGTCCAGTCAGAAGTCCTGGGTTCTGCAGGTAACCCCGAGATGTCAAGATGTGAGGCCCCCAGCAAGGTACACGCCTTCTTCGTGCTCTGTCTCCTCAGTCCTATGGGGGAGATGCCTGCTGTGACCGACTCCCATGATTACGAGATCCAAATGACGAAATGCCTGGGAAAGAATGAACCCGCGATAATACACCCGGTTCATCTAGTGTTATCCAGGACCCACGTTCATCCAGTTTTCTAATAACTGGATCTCATACCCCATTTAGTGACAGTCTTAAAAAAAGAGTTACCATTAGGGATTACAAACATTTTATTCAAGTTTTACCCTACCAAAGAGGATATTAAACATCATAAGGTCGTTCTTGATCATTTAAAATCTCCTTGGTCTATCTATATTATAAGAGCAATATTCTCACGATTTATTTAGTGGCACAGAGGTCCTTGCCTCAACACTAAACAACGGAGCCTATTAGTTTTTTGAGACCATGTCTTTTTTTTTTTTTTTTGAGGATTTTATTTATTCATTTGATAGAGAAAGAGCACAAACAGGGGGAGGGGCAGGCAGAGGGAGAAGCAGACTCCCCGCTGAGCAGGGAGCCTGATGCGGGGCTCGATCCCAGGACGCTGGGATCATGACCTGAGCTGAAGGCAGACACTTAACCCACTGAACCACCCAGGCGCCGAGGTCATGTCTTTTTAAGTGGTTGGTGTAGTTTTTTAAAACCAGGTTTTTTAAGTATACGAATTATACTTTATTTTTGCTTGAGGGGAGATAGTTCATGTCTTTAGTCAATCCCAAGATGTCAGTCGTTACTTCTTGGAGTGCTTACCGCCAAGTGCTCCCGTCTCTTATTTGCTGCTTCTAATCTGTAGTGGGTTCGGAAGCAGGACATCAGAGCTTATAATAAATCAGGTAGAGTGAAAATAAATTCCTCCCGAGCTGCTTGTGTGGCATTTTCTGTGGAAAGAGTGGGGGCGCTTTTTCACGCCTTCCTCAGCCTTGGACACTGCTTGTTGTTTTCCAGTTGTCTGCTCTCGCGTTGTCTGACACGCAGTCTCCGTATAAATGAGGTTTACGGTCTCAGAGGGCGGCGTGTTTGTAGGAGGCCTAAATGTCCCTGGGATGTGGTATAACGGAGTCTTGGGAGTTGGATGGAATTGACGTCCAGAGTACAGGTACCTTGGTCATTTTTCAGGGTAAGATTGAGGTACATGGGCTCCTGGGCGACCTCCATGGCTGATACTCACTGAATTGGACTGTGCCAGGACTAGATGGAGAAGGGCTCTTTCTGATCCCCTCGGTCAGAGCTTCGACCTTTAGAAGACCCAGCAGAGACCCACGAGCCAAGTGTAAAAGACTTGGAGTTCTCAAGGAGAGTACCTCCCTTTTGACATAAGAGCCTCTTTCTGTTCAGCTCACAACTGGCGAGGAGAGGCTAAGGTTTCGTTCAGGTCACTCCCATCAGTACCCTACGGGAGGAGAACCCCCGAGCTGAGGTCCCTAAACACAGCACACTGGATCCGTTTCTCTGATGTTGGGCAACTGTCCAGATCCTGGTGGGGAGGCAAGATCCCGGCTGTCATCCCCTCCCCCTGGCTGTCTTGGTCACTCTCAGGTCCAGGTGCTTTGCTTGAAAATGTGGCCATTTCTCTGTAAAAGCAGAGGAAGCAGTCATGCCATACACCTATTGGTAATTAACTGCACCAAGTGGTATTAACTACCACTTGCTGAGTACCTGATAAGTCCCTGGAAGTTCTAGACCTCTTATGTAACTCTTTTAATTTCCTACTGCTGCTGTGAGGGAGGTGTTATTTTAAATAACATGAAGTACGTGCAGTGCACCTCACACAGCAGGCGCCTGTGCTCCCCGTGCCGTTTCTGGAACATTACTCGTGGGCAGGATCTCTGTCACTCTCGTTCACGGCTCTATCAGCAGGGCCTAGGGTAGTGCCTGGCCCATAGCAGCTGCCCGATAAATATTTGTTGAACGATCATAAAAATTGTTCGAGGTCCCCATTTTACACATGAGCAAACTAAAGCTCAGAGAGGGTTAGTAATCTAGCTACCGCAGGAAGAAGCGGCTGAGGCAGGGTCGGACTCTGGACCCAGCTGGCTCCTCACCCTCCGACTGCCCACCCCGTGGGGAAGGAATGATTCCCGTAGGCAGTAGGCAGTGCCTGGCAAGTGTCCCTGGATGGAAGAGCCCTTGGGTATGTGCTGTTTGTGGACTGGCTGGTTGGGAAGACGGCCTTGCCCCTGGAAACAGGAGCCAGGATGCCACGGTGCCTGAAGCCCACATTCATACTTCGGGCCGGCAGCAGGACCTGGCCGTCCTCCCTCTTACAGGCTCCTCGGTGATTTGTCCGTTGGGAACCCTAGTCAGCACCACTTCCCTCTTAATTTTTTGTTGATTGCTGGGCCCTGGCTCTCTAGCAGATGCCCTGCCTCCCTTGACAGGTTGCCCTTTTTTGTTTTTTTTAAGTGGGAGAGGAGGAGGGGAGGGGCAGAGTGAGAAGGAGAAAGAGAATCCCAAGCAGACTGTCGGCTGAGCACAGAGCCTGACGTGGGGCTCGATGTCAGAACCCTGAGATCATGACCGAGCCAAAACCAAGAGTCGGACACTAAACCCACTGAGCCACCCAGGCGCCCCTGCCTTGGCAGCTTTCTGCTCTGGCTTTGTAGAGTAAACTGCTTTTTAGTCTATACTATCTAAAGGAACATGATTTTAGAAAGTAATTTTAAGTGATGAAATGGATGCAGTAGAAAGAGCACATACACTGGGGAGAGCATGGCGGATTGCAAGCACATACGATTTTGCGACCTAGGAACCTCACGGACTCCTCTCCTTTACATCGACTTGTGTGGATAAGGCCTACACTTTCTTTCCTCCGTTGTTTAACTGATGAGGTTTGCTGCTTTTCCCAGTACAATTCGGCAGTGGTTTTTATCTGTCACCTATATTCAAACGTCTAGGCAGTGTCTCGTAATGATGTCCCAAGAGACCACGGCGGCACAAATATCAAATTGACGGACTCTGTACTTACGTATGGTTTTCTGGGTAAACAGGTGGCACACTATCAAACTGGAATTATGGGGAGAAGAAATACCGTCTTTCCCTTCTGCCTCATGGTGAGGTCACATGAATTTAAGTTATAGAAGAATACGCTTGGCCATAAAGAAAACCGTTTTACCCCTTCGACCAAAGCAATATCCCAATTCCGAGTAGTTACTTAGGTAAAACTTGTGTTGTTTCATCCTTCTGTCAAGGTAATTGTGTGTTTAAGAATTCAGGAAAATGCTTCCCAAGGTTCTTTTATTCTTTGTGTTTGCCATTGATTTCTTTTTGTTTATAGAATCACAGGGGCCTTGGGAGATAAGTATTACATACCTGCCTCAGACAAGACTACGGTCAAGTCATCCTCAAACGGTCACACATTCTCTTCTAGAATGTCTTAGGACATGAAAGCCTCTGTGGGGCCTTGTTACAATGGATCCTTTACTTGGGAAGTTTTCCCTAATATCTCACCTAACCTCTTTCTCTTGTGGTCTTGTTCAGAAAAATAAAAGGAGTTGAGTTCAAAACATACCTTTTCCTGAGTTTATAAGGAGGGTTTTGCTCTATAGCTTCCCCGCTCAGGATTGAATAAACATGGAAGTTAGTGTTTAGGACACTGGGGTGTCAGAAATGATCAGCCCACTTTCCCTTCAGTGCTTTGGAGAAATGAAGAAAAGGGAAAAAAGCAAGTTATGCCTCACTTCAAGGCTGTCAGGATGCTACCAAATGGTTCTGGTACCTTGAACATGGATTTACTTCCTTAAGGCTGTGGTAACGATTTTGAATTTATTTTTCATTGTTTATTTTTAGGTGCATTTTGACCAATTTAAAGAAGCATTAATACTTCTCTTGTCCAGAACTCTGTCAAATGAAGAGCACTTTCAAGAACCAGGTAAGGGCGCTCACTAACTTTTCTTCTCTACGTTCCCTTTAAAACTTGTCCAGGGAAGAATTCGGGACCTTGAAGCATGTCTATGAGAGCTTTGGGCGTCTGCCTTTTAAGACTGAACAGTTATTTTCAGTGACTTGTCTTTTGATTTTATCCTAAAAGCCTTGCAGCCGTTGAACACTAAAATGAGGCTTCCCTTCCACAGCAGTGTATTAGGGAAGAAGTAATTGGATTGTTCCTAGGCCATATGTCAGATGGTGTGCCAGTAACTCATTCCCGGAATGAGCAGAGTGAAGGCGGATGGTACTTTCTCCATCCTACTTCCTGTGTATATGGAAGGATCTGAGTTGGGGGGTGGGGTGGATTTTGCCCCAAAGAAGAGTGGCCAATCTAGAGATAATCTTATTTGGTCCTAGTAGGTGGATAACTCTCTGCTATAGATATTATTGCGTTATATTATAATTGATAATATATATCTCAAGCAATGGTTCTTGAGGACCATGTTGTTTATTTTTGTATTTTCAGGGTCGAGGAGAATGCTTCACACATAGTAAATATTCAACAAATGTTAAAAAATAAAGGACTTACTATTACACTTCACTAATTTATTTAAAAGCACTATAGATTATAAGACATCATTATTTTATGTATCTCTGAAAAGAACATTTTTTTGGCAGTTAGAGTAAAATGCCATCGATTGTAAGACATATCTGAATGTCAGAGTGTTCAGAGCTGGTCGTGTTGGTGGGGGGGTGTCTGTGTGTGTGTGTGTGTGCCTATCTTAGGCTCAGTGAAATACGGTAATTATGTAAAGGTCTAAACAGGGCTGAAATTTGTATGACAATACAGTCCGGTTCTATCAAATCATTGGTTGTCAGGCTAGGGCTAGGGGTTGGCTACAAAGGAGCATGGGGGATTTTTGGGGTGATGAAACTGTTTCATGCCTTGACTGCGGTAGTAGTTACAGATATTATGAGTTCTTCCAACCCATAGAGTTGTGCACTAAAAGGCCGAAATTTATTCTGTGTGAATTATACCTCAATAAACCTGATTTTTAAAAAGGTAACATGAAAATATAGTCCAGTCTTTGAGACTGAGGAGAGATCGTTAACATTTTGTCACTACAAAGGCTCCTTCAATGCGACCTATTTAGATACAGCGCGGACGGGAGCTCACCTCTTCCCTGGCGATCTGGTTCGCTGTGCCTTCTGGAATGCTCAGACGTGCGTCACGTGTATGGACGCTGCGTTTAGCAGTGTTTGGATTCCAGATTGAGGCTCCCCTTTCTGCCTGTCGTCACCACCCCAAAGAAGGCTGTCATCCACTCTGAGGCGTGCCGGCACTCTCTGGAAGCCCGCAGTGAGCCTGTGGGGGCGGTTATTGCCTTCTGGAGGTCTTCCAGACTGCTAATAGAATTTCTGCAGGTGACCCCTGCTGGAACATGGGCTTCTGTTCTTGGAGGGCTCACACTTAGTTGGTATTTTTATGTAGTCAAGGTGATCTTTCGTCTTGATAACAACAGCGCAAGATCTAGGGACCCTGAATAGAGCTGATTTAGTCAGTAAGAGCCTCCGTAACCTAAGAATTCATTCTGTTGCTCTTCTGTGTGTCGATCACGTGGTTTTATGTGGGTTTGGCATGGGCAGTCCTGCCACCAGGCCACACGATCTCTTCGCTGCCCTTTCTTCCAAACCTGTATTGTCACCTGCCAGAAAACGGTCATACTAAACGTACCGATTTATGGCGACCACAGACGCGACGAGCACCTCCTCGAGTTGCTCAGTGTTGGGATCTAAATCGGGTGAGGGGGGGACAAAAGCTGGCTGAGCTTGGTCAGAGCCGGGAAGTACCGTTTCCGAACCGAGCTCCAGAGGGTGGGTTCAGAGTGACGTGTGTGCCCCACGGCTGTGCAGGTCGAGACCATAATCTGGACGCGTCGTCCGGGACGACACACAGAAGGGACTTCACCGTGTCGCGTGTGCTCCGTCCTTTGGGTAGGCTGCCGCAGACCTTCGTGAGAGAGCCGCCCCGAGTCAGTGGAATGTAGCAGCAGAGCGCCTATCGACAGCGTCTTGCACGGCGTGTATGGGCCCTCGCTGCTGTCTGGCCTGCAGGGTAAAATCGAGGATTGAGCCGGCGCCCCACAGAGCGTTTATCCCCTAGGAGCCAGTGAGTCAGCCCGCCTCCCACACTCCCTGCTTTGTCCCCGAGCATCACCGCTGTTTCTGTCTCTCGCCCATCTCACTCTGGCCCCTCCAGTTGTCCCTGGGGATCACGCAGTTCTTCCCACTGCAACATTCTCCCACCCACTCGAAAATGCGACTCAGCCCCCGCGGGCTGACTGGCTCGGCGGGCAAGCGACAGAGAAAGAAGGTTCAGGACTCAAATGCACTATCAAGGGTCCACTTGCGTTCACCTCCTTCTTCCCCTTTGTGAAGATGACTCTGCCCTAAATCACAGACCTGTAATTGTGGGGCTGGAGAGAACGCTGCTGTTTTACCGATGAGCACGCGGAGGCCCGAAGAGACACGTGGCTTAACTGAAGTCTCACAGGTGGTGGCAAAGGAGGGCGTCACCAGGGGCTCCTCCTCTCTGGGAAGCTCGGGTTGAAGAGCGTTCACCCCCAGATGGATGCGCTGGGGGCAGCCCCAGTCCTCGGTCACTGCGGCCTGCCGCAAAGATTCTGACAGTTGGCCAGAGTCAGCGGGAAGGAGTGAGGAGAGCAAGTTCACCTGATCGTTAGTGACAGGAATGCCTGTGTCCGCACTGTTCTTTGGCTTTTCTGTACTTAATTCATCTCGTACCGTAAGGGCCAGACCTGTGCTATTTTTGTCTTGTCCTTTGAAATCAATGGACCAACTAGACTTTGAGAAAAAAGACTGCCCTTAGACTCTGGAAAGTGACTGAAAAAATAGGGCCACAGGGCACAGCCTTTGAAACAGAATGGGTCACAAACGGATATTTTATAACACCTAGGATTTTTATCAGTTAAAAGTACCAGATGCGGTACCAGAGTACAATATAGAAAGCCCAGCTTGATATGGTGGAAAGGCCCTCAAGCCAGGCGTTAGAAAATACTGGCTCTGCCTCTCTAACTGGGTGGCCTCCTACATCACCACCTCTGTGGTCTTCGGTCACCTCATATGTGAAAGAGGTTGTACTGGAAAATACTTAAAATCTGCTCAGCTCCAAGATTCAGTTGTGTCATCTTTGAATATCTAAATTCATGACAAAGGCTAGCTTTGTGTTTCTGTCAGATTCTACCAGACAGAAATTGACACTGCGAAGTTCTGCTTGCTAAGGACAAATGCCCGGTGGACCTCATGCTTTCATGTTCCTCTGATAAAATACAGTTATATATAAATAAAACAAAAACAAAGCTGTATTAGAACTTGAGAGGAGGGGCGCCTGGGTGGCTCAGTCGGTTAAGTATCCGAGTCTTGGTTTCTGCCCAGGTCATGATCTCAGGGTGGTGAGATCGAGCCCTATGTCAGGCTCTGGGCTGGGCGTGGAGCCGGCTTAAGATTTTTTCTCTCCCTCTCCCCACCTCCTCTCTCTTTCTCTCCCTCTAAAAAAAAGAAAAGAAAAGAAAGAAGAAAAAAAAAGAATTTGAAAGGAGATGGAGTTAAGTTATTATTCCCATAGACTTGGGTTCTGCCATCTGTAATTTCTCTGAGGTACAATTTCTTTATTTTTAAAATTAGCGTGATGATTTTTCATACTAGATGATTTTCCGCATCTGTTTTACTCTGATAATTGATGATTCTGAGGCTTTTAGAGAAGAGTTTCTCCCCTAACAACAACAACAAAATGAAACATGGTGATGCTGAGACAGGGACAGGAGAATGGGTTGGGGACGGAGGGAATTGTTTGTAAATTCCTAACTGGTTAACATCAGTGATGTAATTGCTTCATATCTACACGTACAGTTTAATTTTTAAATTATTTTCCTGGAATAAGAGAGGGACAAAAACTTAATGATTGGTTATTTATTCAATTTCCTCTGCATTTGGATTATAGGATTTTTGTGGAAATGCCGGCATGGCTCTAAGCTGTATGGCATGAACACACTGTCTGGATCTGCTCTCCAGAGATGTTGTCCTTGCTTGATGCATCTTGCATTCGATTTCTGTTCAGTAGTAAATGTTCGCATAATCCCGGAAGCCCCTTCTTTCCCTGACATGGTTAATGTAGAAATCTGCCCTTTTGTTTACCTGGCGAGGGAGAACTCAGACCTGCAAGAGCCATGTCATTACGAAAGTAAGACTATGTGTGGTTTTGGTGCCGATGATGCTGTTTTTTTAGACAATATTCCTAATTCCAGGAGCTGCCCTAATTTAATGATTTTTCTTATATTTTGAAGAAGCTATAAATATAACAGATACCTTTTCGTTCACTCACCAAGTTTGCAGTGAAGTGGGTCTTATGGGCATCGAGCTGAAGATGGGTGTTTGCCACTGTATTCAGAGGCCTTGGGCCGGGCTCCGAAGTCTGGCTGAGGGCCCTGTTTATAGGAGATCTACACACAAATGGCCCCAGAGTTGTGTTCTGTTGTGCTCTCTCTGGTTGAGTCAAGTAAGTAAGAACGTGGTTCCCTGTTCCCTTGTTGTCTATGGACGAGAACAGTGAGGACCAGCACATTTTTCCCAAAAGTTAAAAGCAAAATAAAACCACCACTGCCATCAAGAAAGGAGTGAGGAGTCCCTTCCTAAGGTCAGGGGGAATTGGAAACACTTACGCCCACTCCTGGTCACGTAACATGACAGGACCTTCCTGGAATTATATGAAGCAATGAAGGAGCAGCAGAAACTATAAAAGTGCCTTTGGCTGATGGATGCGGCTCTCAGATGTTACGCTATGGAAATATTTATGGATACGCACAAAGATGTGTGTGTAAGGGTGGTCATTGGAAATAGCGGGAAAATGTATATCAAACATAAATATTTGACAATTAGGCATATTGTGATGTCTGTAACCAAAGAATAACGAGCAGTTCAAGCGTGCTGTGGAAGAACGCTTTCGATGAGTTTACTGAGAATACTCACGATGATTTTGCACATGCTCCATTTTTACGAAGGGCAGGAAGGCATTATTTTAAAACCTACATGTGTTGTGCCGAAAAACCCAAAATACTCCTGTGAGCAAAACCGTTGACTCGGGAGTTGTGCCAATGTTGTAAGTTTATGTCAACTTTAGAGTCTGAGAAGGTTTCCAAAGCAGGGACATGAAAAGGAGGGTTAGGGAGTCTTAGCGTCCCTCCTGTATCAGGGCAAAGGGGAAGTGACAAGGGGAAGGGGTAAAGGGGAAAGAGGTGGTAAGGAAGAGAAAATTCAGGCAAGACGGACACGGAGGTGGCCCCAGTTTCTGAGATGACAGGCTGGATCACAGCATTACACGTTTGCCACTAATCTTGCCGTTTACCAAGAAAAATGAGGTCAAGGAAGTTTGTTGTGGGTTTGGAGGCCGTGGAGTCTCTGACTTTGCTCCCCGGGCCCGGCCCCCTGGCTCCAGCCCACTGTTGGCCCCACAGGAGCCCGGGGGGGGGGGGTCGGGGACCCCATGGGGTGTCTCGAGCTCCCCGGGGCAGGAGCTACCGGACAGAAGAGCGACCTTGTCCCACTGAGCTCCGGTCGTCGTCCCTTCCAGATAAGCAGGCTAAGCCTTCGTGACATTACGTACCCCTGATCTTTCTAAGGGCTGAGGGTTCCGGTCCAGGTCTGTTTGAATCAAAGCCCAGGCTCTTTCCAAGGAGCTCTACTGCCCTAGAAAGCCTTCCCGTCCAGCTGGGTTGGTAATTCTAACGTGTAAAATGCTTTTAGAAAAACAGGACCGTGATCTTTATGACACCAGGGGCTGTCAACAGCATGGGTGGCACCAAATTCATGGAAGAAAAGGTCCTGTGACAGTTGTGCCATGCCGTTACCGGAGAGAGATGTTTTGAGTTGAACCTGGAACAACGGGGAGGATTCGCTTAAGTGAAATGTGAATCTCGGCCTTCTTCCCCGAAATGGCTCAAGATGCTCGGCCTTCAGCAGGGTCAGCAGGCCGACACCCCAGGAGAAGGCTGGGGAAACAGTCCTACCATCCTGAACAGCTCACGGCGTTTTTCTGTGCAGCTTCAACGGCTTTTAGGGCTCCGTAGACCAGCTGGTCAGACCCCTCAGTCCTGGGGGTTGCCGGCCGCACCCATCCGCCAGCCCGCGCACCCCTGTGAGGTGCAGACCTTCTCCTCGAAGCTTTCCTCCCAGGCACGGTTAATCAGAGCCCCTGTTAACTTTGTGCCCTGAAGCACCTGTGCTCCAGCAAGAACCATCAACGCGGACTGGTGAGCGCAAACTGTGGCGACCGCTCCTGAAGTTGTCCCCGCATTCCCTGAGAGCCCCCCAGGAACCCCCACATCTTGCGTGGGGGTTCCAGGAGAGAGGGGTGGCTGTGGAGCGGGCTGCTAGCGGTCAGGAAGCAGCTGCCCCAGAAAGGGCCGTGTGCACACAGAGGTGTGGGGTGAGGGCCCTGCTGGCTGGCGACCTCCCGCGGAGGCAGAGAGCAGGCCGGGAGGCGGAAGGAATGTGCGAAGACTTCCCTGATGTCTTTACGTTGTTCATTCTCTCTTGGATTCTCTTCTCCCCTCCCTCCTTGGGACATCCTCCTCCTCTCCCCTTTCTTCTTTCTACCACTCCAGCTCACCTCTGCCCTCCTCCTTGGACCCCCCACTACACGTTGCCCCCACTTCTGGTCCCCTCCCCTATCTGCTCCTCTTGCTCCCGCTCTCTCCACTGGCCTCTAAGTCCCTGCCCATCTTCTCCCTCCCACCCCCTCTCACCACCTGTGCCTGTCCGTGTCTGTCTCCTGTCTCTCCCTCCCTCCGCCTCTCCCTCTTTCATCCACCCCCTTGGTCTCCCTTGAATCCCTTCTCTTCCCTTTTCTCTTACTTAGTATCGGGTATGGGGTTGCACTCTGTGTCATGCGGGGGTGACGGTGTTCACAGGAGGCGAGGAGCTGGGGACGTGCCGTGGGGCTGGGTGGTGCTCATTTGCTGCCTGACCGCCCTTTCCCACGGAAGCTTCTTGGGGCTGCTCTTCCTGATGTTTGCATGTGCTTTGGTTTTGACTCCTTATTTTTAAATGAGTTTCAGGAACCCCATGAGCTCAGCAGAAGTGTAACATGGAGGGCCTCAGATTGGCGTTACTGTGTGCCGAGCGCCTTTGGCTTTGGAAGGGGCTGGTGTCACTGGGAACGATTGTCCAGGCTAACCGAATGGGGCAGGAAGGGAAGGAGAAAGCAAGGGTCCACACAAGCAGTTTCAAAATAAGACTATCCCCACCAAAAGGCAGAGCTTCCTTCTTCATCGTGGAAATATCCTCAGGTCAGTTTTGGGAACAGGGAGGTTTAAATCAAAAAGCGATAAAATCTCCATCTTATCCCTCAATGGGCACAACACGATACTTTGCCCATGAGCTTCCTCTTGGATCCTCACTGTTTTGGCCATTGGGAGAGCAGAGCCTTCCAAGTGGAGACCCACATCCCCCAGGCTGCAGCCAGTCCAAGGAGGAGGCCGTGGACCCTGTGCTCTGTGCTGCTCTGTGAGTTGAGGCAGGGAGGGAGTCGAGAGAGGCCTGGGCGGGTGAGTGTCCGTGGTTTTCCCTGCCTGCAGCTGGCGTATCCCCTGAGTGGTCTCTCTCACTGACTCTGCATTTCAGTTGTCCTTTTATCGTAAGTGCAAGACTTCAGGTCACAAGTCCTACGTATGCATGGTGGTTCATCGTGATTCTGGGAAGTGGACATTATCGCAGGTCTGGAATTTCTCTCCTTGGGACACATGGGGTATGGAGTAAAGAATGCGGTGTCTGAGTATCCAGATTCTGTTTCATTCCTAAGACTGGGAGAAATGGTATTTCCTTGTCTTTCAAATTCCCCATTTAGATCCCCCCCCCCCACCTGCTCGGTAGAGACTATGAGTTACTTCCATATTTCTCCAGCAGTCTTTAGGGGAGTGAATCAAGATTTCTCTGTTGTCCCCTACTCACAACCAAGTGTTTGGTTTATGGAATAAAACCCAGATCATCTAAACTAAGTCACGTAGGACTGCTTCAAAGCCACCTCACTAGGATTGGTGCATTTCACAATAAATTCTGCAAGGATGGGGTCCAGGATTCCTCTAGGCAGTCTGGGTTTGTCCTCTTTCCTTCAAAGCCCATTTTTACTTTTGTCAAATAGGAGAAATAGAAAACGGAAAGAAACAAAAATGACCCTGAAGCTTGGAAATCCGAGTAGAATCATAAGTAAATGTTCAAGGAAACAAAACACTGAGTTTGGCAATCCTTTACATACTGTTTGTTTCACTGGCGTTTCACGTCCCTCGTTGGAAAACGTAATTGGAGCAGTCCCTTACACTTACGTTAAAGAAAGCTGTCTGACGTACACAGTTTCATTTCTTAAATCAAAAAACACTGTATTACCTGGCATAGCTAAAATTGTTCCGTGATGGAACCCTGAAATGTGGAAGTTACATCTGGCTGCACTCATAAAGGACGTAAACTTTGCCCCCAGGCTGCAGATGTGTGAATGTTGGACGTGGTAAGGCTGGGGTAGAGCATTCTTTAATTTAGGGGTACAGGAGTGTCCTAAAATTCATTTGGTGGACTGCTGTTGTGGCCTTTTAAAGGCCTGGTTGAGACTGATAGAGAAAACCATGGTTTTCAAATGTTCAGCACTTTAATGACTGTTGACCATGAATGTTCTCTCTGGACGTCCTTCTTCGCTTCTTGTCACGTAAGTGTAGTGACGCTCATACCCTAAATAGGGGAGAGCTATGTGAGTATGTAAGTCAGAGAAGTAGTGGTTGATGATTGGTCCCATTAGTCTGATTCTTTATTGGGAAATTCTCTAGGAGGTCACATTACCACCTCAGTCTTCCTTGGTGTGCGAATACTTTCATCCCCCAAAGAGTATACAGGTTAATAGATTTCTCTAGAAATTGACTTGGTGATGCAATTACATTCTGTTAAAGATGCTAACTTAAAGTTTGCTCAAAATTACTTATAATAATAAAATATGAAATAAGCATTTTAAAAAAATTCTTGGCAATGCAAAAAACAGTAAAATAAACCCAAACCTTGCAGGGTCCCTTAATGACTCACAATCTATTACCTTCTATCCCTAACCCAAATCCAGCACTGCTCCCTTGCCTGGCATGAGGTATTTAGTGGTAAATAACTGGGGAGTCATTTCCCCCCCAGGTGGGTTTTGGAGTATTTCCCAGTTGCTTTAAGTGGGTCGCTCTGTCCCACCAGTCTTTTCCTCTGTAAAAGTGCAGCAGGCAGAAGAGCTCCTTTGTCACTCCCATCTCCAGACTATGACCGTTCTCACACCGGGGAAATGTCACGTTCCCTTTTCTGATGGCGTAAGTTTTTCTCTTCATCTTTTCCAAACCCACCCCCCCAACCCCCCGCCGCCATCGTCGCTAACGGTGTATCTTGTCTACCAGTAAAATTTAAATGTGTAATATATTAAGGATGGTTCTGCATTGCCTCTTATCTGACTAGCGTCTGTGGGTGTCAGCTGGCAACACGTAGCTCGGGTGTCTGGGCCGCTCCTGAATACTCACAGGTTGACCCACTCTCTCCTGATGAAAGGTACCTTCAAACGTGCATGTGATTTTCAATATAAATTGTGTATGCTTAAAGTCTCCCTGTAAGAGAATCGCTCGACCAAATAACATGACTTGGCCGGGACTTTTAAGAAGCTGGATATAAATATCGCTAGAAATTATAGAGCGAGCGTAAATACTTCACTCTGAGCTTTGCTGAGCATTTTCAGAATGCTTCTGACCGCATCTGTGAAATCTGAGCTTATGCCGGAGGAAGGGCAGGGGGTGCAGGGAAGGGCAGCGTGAGTCAGACGGGATCCCTGGCCCTCCCAGGAAACGACAAAGTCATGGCTAAACCCTAAGATGGTTTCTGTGGTGGTGAAGCAAGGGTTTCACTCTTTTAGTTCTTATCCAATCAGCCACCCACGTTTTGATGATGGGTGTCCATACCTCATCTGAAAATCTACATGTCTGAGTTCAGACACCTCTTGTGAAGACTGTCCTGTTCAAACAGAACGTACATCGTGTTCTCTAGAGAGACGCTGTGCTTTTGTGGATGGTAAGAACTGAAATCAAAGCATTGCCAATCTTTTGTATTTTAATAGAATATCTTATTCTCCTAATTCTGTGCAAGGTGCTAAAAAAAATCTATTATCTAAGATGACATTTGCATAGAGTGAAGTATTTATTCTCTTGCTTCAAAGCTACCCATTGTAGAGAAAAGTTAGTGCGTGGTGACGGTGGTGACGGTGGTGACGGTGGTGGCGGTGGTGGCGGTTGTACCTGAGACATGTTACATCAGAATGCTGAGGTCCTTCTTTAAGGTCAAGAAATGGCTCTCCCCTTTATGCACCTTCCTTTTTATTTTGTCCAACACTGAAGCTCGTGAAGAGAAAAACATAACCTACTGTTTTCCTTTATACAGTTTTGCATTTACAGCTTTTAATTTTATAATGCGATCTTGATGCCCGGTTTCATATAAGCGATGAGCTGCCATTAATTTATTAGGATCCACTCTGTCAGTTTCTTTGTTCTGTCATTGTGCTTGTCTGACGGATCAGAAGGTGGGACGGTTAACAGAGGAGTCGCTGAGGTACAGGAGGGGGTGTGAATACTAGCCCGGCTGCTGTGGCGTTTGGTTTATCATCACCCCCAAGACTTCCTCCGATGCTGTCTCTGTCGGTACGATCTCCCCCTCTCCCGTTCCCCTCCCTGCGAGACACCAGCTTCGTAAACAGAAGAACAAATAGGACGCCTCGCTTTCTCCTGAGCTCTGGCCCTCTCCGTGAGACCCTCCCCTGCTGGCATTGCAGCTCCCCCACGGGATGCAGAGATGTGCTCGGGGAGCCGTCAGTCGGCTGGAATTAGAAGGCGTGCTGTGCATCTGACCTGGTGCCTCAGCCCCGCCCCCTCCAGCACAACTGGTGAACAGTGTGGTTTATTTTGGGGCTGGTATAAGAGGCTTCGTCTGACAGCTGGGAGTGTCAGCTCAGGGCTGAGTCTGTCATGTAATGTGGCCTCAACTCTTGTCTCCTTGCCTAGACTGCTCCCTAGAAGCTCAGCCCAAATATGTGAAAGGCGGCAAGCGTTATGGACGAAGGTCCTTACCCGAGTTTCAAGAATCCGTGGAAGAGTTTGCAGAGATTGAGCCCCTCGGTGAAGAAGCTCGGCCCTCCCACACCCCAGCCGGTGAGCGCAGTGAGGTAAGGAGTCGACAGGCGCGCCCTCCTGGCCCGGGGGTGTGGGGACAGGTGGACTGAGGGGGTATGGCCTCTCTCAGTTCCCAACCTGCCACTCTTACTACTTGCCTTGAGACTACGCGGCTCATTTGTCTATGGTTGGAATGTTTTCATCTCCGTTTCCGCTTCTGGAGAGCTGACATTTCTGGGCCAGCTTTGCGTTTATATAGTTAAAATTCAGTTGCTGTCACGTTATCTGGGGTCTGCCACGTGCAGCACTTCTCGGGACTGTGTCTGTCCTCGAGGCACGGCCATTTTCAGGGGTGGGAAAAGCTGCCCCCCTGCCTGCCGGCGCCCACAGTCTATGAACCAGCGTCCGTGGCAGGTGGCGGAGGAAAGCGGTGCGCTCAGGCGTCTTGAGAGCCGCGCCTCATCCCTCGTGGTGGCATAAAGCGGCTTTCAGACCTGGTTCTTGTGGCCTTGGCAGTTGCCACGGCTCTCCTTCCGGGGTGTGTGGCCCCCGGGCGTGCCCGGCCCTCCAGCCGGCCGATTTGCCCGCTTTGCTCGTCACCCTTCTTTCCCTTGTGCATGTCGCCGCAATCTACCCGCGAAGGAGAAGCAGTAACATTTTCTTTATTCTTTCCTACGGCTCATTTACCAGCATGCCGTTTATAGAACATGGCCGAGAATGCCGTGCTGAGCAAGCTCTAAATATTTCTTGCAAATCCCAACTTAGACTGGGGATGCAAATATTTCAGATATTAACATAAGCTGGGAAAGGGACAAAGTGCCTCAACTTTCTCAAAGTAGTCTGTCGATGGGGGATTGATGGACGTGTGCGTGTGTGGGCACGCACGTGCGTTCATTGCTGTCCAGCGCCCCATGTTCAGCTTATTAAAGCCCGTAGGAAGCTTGCTCCAATAATGTCCCCAGCAGTCAGACATCTAGCATCTTCAGCCTTGCAGAATGCCCACGAACCCAAAGGTGACCGAAAAGAGCACAGGTGCTGAGCAGAAATGAAACCAGCCATAGTACTGCAGTCTAGAAGACACAGGACTGGTCTGCTGATCCCAAGAAGCTCCCACCATTGTTTTAAAGATAAGGAACACCTAGCGACACCTGAGTGGCTCAGTCAGTTAAGCATCTGCCTTTGGCTCAGGTCATGATCTTGGGGTCCTGGGATCGAGCCCCACATCGGCGTTCTTGCTCAGCGGGGAGTCTGCTTCTCCCTCTGTCTGTGCCCCTGCTAATGCTTTCTCTCTTGCTCACTCAAATAAATAAATAAAATCTTTAGAGGAAAAAAAAAAGGAATATTTGTCCTCACACTGGAAGTGAAGAAGGAACAGTGGCAGACATGTGAGTGAGAAAGAAGAAAAAAAGCAGGCAGAGAAGGAAGATAGAAACCCTCTCAAAATGGTGTTAAGAGTGTCGTGGGTGAGAGGTGACAGCTGAAGACAGAAATGGCCAAAGAAGAGGACACTGCCTGGGACGTCACAGCACTGGGGCAATCGGTCTGGAGTAGAGGCTATCTCTTCTTGGGTTCAGTCCGTTTCAGACCCTTTCTTGGGTCCCTGTGAGAATTTAGATTGGGCCCTTTCCCCAGTAAAACACATGTACTCACAGGCACGAAAACTTTGCATATCTAATTTCAGAGATGCAAGTAATTTGCATACTTTAGTTATTGCTGTGTTCCTAATATTTACCTTGCTGTCAGGAAGGGTCTCATTTTATCACATGAAGTCTGTTTCATAACCCTGAGTAATGTGGGATGTATCTGAGACACTTCTCTATGGGAGAAAAATGCTTAAAATACATCTCAGTACTTCAGGGGGTAAGCTTTCGTTATGTGGAAAACACTTTAAGTCTAGTATCTCCTTTCTCCAACTACTTTCAGTACCCAAGGCATTGTTATTTGATGCTAAGAAATAAAACGATTACTTATTTTTTGATGAGATAGTTTCCAGGTACTACCTGGGGACACCCAGACAGTTCTTGGGCACAGCTGATTTTGTTGCTGGCAAATTACTTCTTATATCCTCGTTTTATCTACTCTACTGACTTCCAGTGAGATTTACTGTTTAAAAGTGAGACTTTGGGCTCATGTAGAGGTAAAGATAAGAATTGAGGCCTGAGTTTGGGCAAAATATTGCTGCTGTGTCTCAGTGAAAGGGTATGTTGGGAGAACCATTTCACATGCGTCCTCTACCCCCCCATGTACGTCAGCTTCTCGCCCCTCTAGAACCTCAGAGGTGAGACCTTCTGACACTGTACACAGAAGCTTTAGTTCTCAGTGACCCCTCTCAGTAGAACAGCAAATAGAGGCCCAGAAGCATCCTTTCTCTCGATGTCTGTTCTCCTTGAGGACCCCTACTGACCCGACTTTGCGAGTCTGTTATAGCCCACCGCCGAAAGCCTCTAGGGGCACTGGATAACCCCTTTTTACACTTTTAAAAATTGCTGAAGGTGGACTCCAGCCAAAGCTCACCCAGATGCTTTCTTGCGTAAAAGTGAAGTGTTTTGTGAGCTGCATTGAGACTGTCAGTTTTCAGAGCGATTCATCACTTTAAAACATCAAGAGCTGCCCATGTGACATGTTTGAAGTTCCTGTGGTCAACCCAAAGGACCCTTCCAGGCTTTGTGTCGCAGCCACGGCCGTACGTCACACTCACTCCTTCACAGATACTCACAGTCCAGTGACGTTGTTTCCTCAGGATGTCGGTCTTACGGCACACTGTCGTGTCAAGAGAGCATTCGTGTTTTCGGGCTGGTTTCCATAGGAGCTCAGCCATTGAGGGCCACTCTGGGCAGCTCGAGGCTGCCCTCAGAAGTACCCCAGTCTCTTTGGGGTGCCTGGTAATCTTCCTTATTCCACGATGGCCCCCACTTGGGAACTGTGGGGAAGAGAACATTCTTAATAACCTGTGGGGTTTATTTATTCTTAACTTATAAGCAGTTGAGAATCTGTCAGGAGTTCTTTACTGTTCCGTTGGCTTCTTTTTTTCCCTTTAGGTTGCCTGAGGCCCTTTTGTCATCTGCACTTGGGTGCTAAAAATTTATTTCTTGGGTATATTTGTTACCAGTGGTTCATACTTCATCTCAGTGTCGCTGGGCAATATTGAAGGAGGGCGCGGGGTTGTCTGTTTGCTGACGTGAATAATTCACAAGGAGTAGTCAGATGGTGAGCCGGAGATGGGCCTTCTTGGTTTTGACTGTGGGTTTCCTTCGACTCCTGGGTCCTGGCTCAGGAAAGGTGAGAATCCTAGCTTGCCTTCAGACTGTGGCCTCTGCTGCTCTCAGACAGGCCTGATTTTCCCTAAAGTGACTTGAGAGTTTTTTGATGAAGGTGAAGGGACCTGAACTTGTCAAAGTTACATGGAGTAGAAGCCCCTCTGTGACTACCCAGCAGGAGACCGATTCTTGCTCAGGATGAATCCATTATTTTATTCATCTGAGCACTTGGAGAGGGATGGGCAATGACATGGAGTGGTGTCACAAGCACCGCTGAAAGCTGACCTCAGGGTGGCTTGCTTCCTTCTAGGAACTCCTCCTATAGGGATAACTGAGCAGACAGCTCTCTGAAGGGATAAAAGAGTAACCCTCCCCACCCCTTCCTCCTAGGGTTATTCCTAGTAGGGAAGTCGCCACGGATTGACAGTTCATGCCTCTCTCCTGGGCTAGTGGCTCACAACACCTTTCCTGCATCTTTATTTGGGAGGCCTTCTCCCGCACGTACAACCAGAACTACAGGTAATGCTCCATACGTGTGCTGCTTTATACCTCCAGCCCTCCCGCCCGCCCGAGAAGACACAGACATGCAGACAGATGAGAGGGACGCCATTATAAAGTCTGCTTTTAAGCAACTAGATTTATTTTTAATGTAAGTCCCCCGGGACGCTTCCGGCTTCCTTCGTTGCCTGGAATCCCTCTCATGACCACTCGTGGTCCAGCGTCATGATGCGGTGCCTTGGGTGAGAACGCACGTGTCTGCTCTGGGGTCCCAGATGCTCCACCAGCTTGGCCTCACCCTCTAATGGAATATACGAGAACGGGCCTCGTTATGAGGTGCTTTTGATGTTTCAGTTCATGGGTGTTGAACTAATAAGACTTGTACACACTTTAATCCTCTCAATCCAGCTTTATTCCAGCAATTTGATTCTTTCCTGCTGAAACAGAGAATCTCTAACCGAGCTATTAAGCATGCCTCCCCTACCATGTCTGGTTCACAAGGCCATAAAGCCATCACACAGGGGAAAAGACCTGTCATCTTCCTAAATTTTCAGCACGAAAATGTGTATTTCAGAATTTCATTTGGAAACCCTGAAGCAGAATGTGCTAATTCACAAGCGACAAGTAGTTTCCACCATCAGGCTGATAATGTGCGTTCACTTTCCAATTTAGTGTGTTTATCCAGCAAATGGATCCCCTTGGGACCTGACTTCTTATCTCAGGTGGCATTGAAAGGAAAGTGGTGATTTTTTTTTTTTTGTGGGATCATTTTCACTCAAGGCAGTTCAGTTGGACATTCTATTCTGAATTAATCCAGGCCAACAAAGGGCACCTTCTTGATTCCACTGTAAGGTGTGATTAATGAGACCGTTTGGTGGTGGTTTTTGCTTTACTTGGTTAAGAAACAGAAGTGAGATTTTAGGTTCCAAAGAGTACATTTGTCCCCCCTTTTTTATGCACACCTGCAGCAGGTACTGAACTGACCTTGAATTTTAATTTTGGGCTTTCTTCTCGGGATAGGTGGAAGGGGGAGAAACAAAACTAAGGCCCAGTTCCAGTCTGTTCCTCAGACCTGGTGGGCGAGGTGGTTCCGTGAATATAATTGGGGCAGGGCCACTTTGCTTTCTGCCCTCGATGAAAACAGGGGACACCTTGTTAACTGCTTTCCTCCACAGGGAATAAAGCAGGTCTGGTAAGATGATTATCGAGAGCAGGGGGCTTGAAACAATGATTTCTTCAACTATAGACAATCGCAGTGTAAGCCAAAACCAGGCACTTTAAGTGAGGGCCTGAGAGAAAAGTGGAAGCCAGTGGCTTCGTCTGGTCAACAATGGACAAGCAATCGTGGCTTTGTGTTGGGACTGTGGGGGGAGGAAGCGGAGGGGTGGTGGGGGTTTAAGAACTAAAAAATGACCAAACCAATCCCTCAGACTGGTTTTACTGCCCCACAGAAAATCAAACTTCGCCAAGCAGCGGGAAACTGACTTCTGGTCCCTTAACGTTCCTTCTCATATGTGCACAACTTTGCAGTTAGCCTTCATGAGTTATTCATTTATATGGTTTGGGGGAAATATTTGATGCTGGAGCAAAATTCTTTTTTTTTTTTTTTTTAAAGATTTTATTTATTCGACAGAGAGAGAGACAGCCAGCGAGAGAGGGAACACAAGCAGGGGGAGTGGGAGAGGAAGAAGCAGGCTCACAGCGGAGGAGCCTGATGCGGGGCTCGATCCCACAACGCCAGGATCACACCCTGAGCCGAAGGCAGACGCTTAACCGCTGTGCCACCCAGGCGCCCCTGGAGCAAAATTCTTAGTAACGGAGAGAAGTTCTGCCAGGAACTTTTGTAGTTGAAATGTACCTATTTTCCCATTCCTCCCATTAGATTTTCTTGTTCTGGTCTTTGACAAAGTAAGCGGTCCCATGACTGATGCCATTTATTTCCATCAAAAGATGGGACATCATCAGGATAGTTTTTTTTATTAATGGTATTCCAGCATTTCCCTTTCTTTTTCTTAAGTCTGTTAGATCCTTTGGCTATTCCCAGAGATGAAACGCTCATTCCAGATGCGAGTGTAGACCAGTTGACAGTGCTATAAAGAAGTCCCTTCAAAGCTAATAAGGAATCCCCCATTCTAAGGCACACTGCAGCTTTCCAACTCTGAGGCTTTGTTGTCCTGGTGAGCCTTCCTGCCTTGATCCCAGCGGGAATTCCCTTAGTGTCCAGCCCCCATCCCCATGTCCTCCAGGTCAACAATTTCCACAAATTATTTCCTAACTAGAAAATAAAACAGACGACAAATAAAAAATTAACAAGTTAATTTTAATTATAAGAGCGTCATTTCCCAACTCTACTATTAGGGGAATTTTCCACATGGAAAAGCCGTGTTCATTCACTGTCCACCCAGAGCAACTCTGATGGATAAGATACGGGGAGCAGATGGATTACAAAATCCCTCTCCTTTAGGGACTTTAGAATCCAGTGAACCGAGAACACTCCCCAACCTTGGTACGAGAAGAGACGTAGAGACGTAAGGCTCACACTCTTTCAAACTTAGCATTTCTTCACGCCGGCAGTCCCGAAGGCACTTTGGCAGGGTAGCAGGACTCCTCTAAGTGTGTGTGCCGTGAAAGCTCCTACACTGACTCCTGTTGTTGCCCGTACTTACTTGTAGCTCTTAATGGCTTTCAAAGATAAAGGAACTGATTGGCTTTCTGGTCAAGACCTGCACCTGAGCGGCTCGCGCCTGGGTTCAGAGCAGAGAGAGCGGCAGCGGGGCGGTCAGGCCCTCCGTTGCCCGGCTTGCCTTCAAAGGCAGCGTGGCAGAGCTGAACTGAAGTCCCAGGAAGGGTGTCCCTGCGGAAACGGAATATCCCTGCTGGGCGTCCTGGGCTCTCAGTACCTGGCTCAGAGCAAGGGCTTTACAGACACTTAGGACTGTGAGTTAAATGTGCCATAGAGTCCTCAAGTTTTGGTTATAGGCACTCTTCTAACCTGATTTCTGTGTGTGTTTTTCCAGAGACTTCCTGTGCTTAGCTAAGTGCACTGCTCTCGTAATGGACACTATAGCTCCATTTGTTTGGGGGGCTTTGTCGTCCCAGTGAATTTCCTTCCTCCTCTCTCTGGGCTTGCAAGGCTTTCCCCTTTCAAAAAAAGGAGGAGGAGGAAAAAAAAAAAAAAAACCACATCTGCTTAAGGCTGCTGAGATCCGTTCAGGCACCTGTGCTGGGAAAGAGTAACCCGTGTGTGCCCCATAATCGTTTTAATTAGCCATACGTTCTGCGGGGCACAAGGTCTGCACTGCAGCAGATGGCTGGTGGGGGCTGCGACTGGGCTATTGTGGGCGGGGGCCTCGTCAGGCCCGCGGGCTGCAGATGCCGGTCCAGCCTCGGGGCTGGAAGCCCGGGATCCAAGAGGCTCAGGCCATCTGCTCTGCAGTCCAGCAAAGCAGGTGGCCCTGCAAAGAAAGCATTCCTGAAAGCAGCTTCGCTGGTGTAGCCCACGTGTGCGGGGCACCCGGGCCCGGCTATGGGACAGCTAGAGCGCTCGCCACAGTGGCCAGCGTGACATGGAGAGGCACAGCCCACGGAGTGGGTGCGGGGCTCCCTTTGTCTGCCGGGGGGGGGGGGGCGGGGGCTGCAGGCTGCCTTGTGTAGCAGCCATTTTGGGTCCAGGCACCTTTTGACCCTCTCCCCTCTGGCCGCTCTCAGTGGGGCTGTGGGCCAGCACGCTGGGCACGGTGACATGGAAGCACAGGCCGCCCCTGCAGGCTGGGGCCACCCAGGGGACACGGTCGCCCATGGGGACAGTGCCTGGGGAGGCCCTGCTCCTAAGTTGAGTCAAAAGTTGATTTCTGCAGAATCTGTTTTGGGTTTGTTCCTAAAGCTGACACTGGTCTAGCCGCAGTTTCTTTTCTCTGCCCTTGCCCTAGTTTTGGACACCCAAATAACAGGAGTACTAATGGTAATATTTATTTACTTAACAGACACTTAGCTCTTAAGTGGTAACAGGCACCGTTTTAAGTGCATTCCAAATATTAGCACACCTTTGTCGGCAGGCATCGTGCGATAATCGAGGCAGACGGGGAGTTAGGTGAGGAGTCCAGGGTTGGACAGCAGGTACGTGGTGGAGCCACTCCAGCTCCACATCATTGTTGTGGCTGAACTCATAACAGCAGCCGGCACTTCCTAAGTGCCAGGTGTATTCCTCCACGTCCTCCCGGGGCGGCTGACCCCCACCTCATGGCTGAAGCCAGGTGCCCAGGGTCACAGAGGGCCAGAGCCGGACTTCACCGCGGCTCTCCGCTCGGCCCTTGTGCTCACGCCCTCTGCTGTTTTGCCTCCAGAGTCAGGAGGAGTTCAAGTCCCACAGAATTAAAACATTTATTAATATCCATTTCTCCAGTGAGAGATGACATGAGATTTCAGGACAAAAAGTGAAAATCCTTTTTCATGAATTAATCTTGAGAACACATGCCAGCAATTGTCCCTCCTTTCTCTCCAGACTTTTCCAAAGATTTTTGAGATTATCTTGCTTCCGATGCTCGTGGCTGATGTGCGCCTAGAGGCCGCCTGCCAGGCTTTCACTGCACTGGGTGCTCCAGCAGCGATGAAAAGACCTCGTTCCAGAAAGATGCCTCCTTTTACTGGTGCTGTGCTAGTAGGCGAATGATCTGATTCCCCCAGCCTTCCAACCTGACGTCCCCCCAACTCCCCCTGCTTTTTAACTGGAACTACTGGCTCCAGGCAGTGGAAATAAAAATGAGCTATGAATGAACTGGATCTCCCTCCCAGCTCCCCCCAACCCTCGAAACTGCAATTTAATAACAAACATTCAGCCCCTGTGTGCTTAGCTCCCCCTTATTAAAGGAACGGACCCTTGGTGGAGAGTGGCGGGGGGGCGGGGAACACAGCACGTTTCTGGACAGCCAACCCCATCTCCCACTGAAGTGGTCTTAGAACTACAGCCGTTCAGCCTGTTTGCTGCTTCTAGAGGGCTGGTCCTAGCTGGGTCTAGGTTTCCTACACGGGGCCACGGGAGAAAAGCGCGCGTGATTGTCACCCTGGCGATGTTTTCACAAGGTCTCCCTTACCCGCCACCACGCGCCCAGAGTTTGTGTGAGATTGTTGGAGCCGCCCCTGCTGCCTGGGCTTCGGAAGGCGGGGCCGGACCTCATGCCGCCGGGTTAAGCGCCTCCAGGATGTCACGGTCTCAGGCCCCGATTCCAGCTGCCGACCAGCGTCCCTGATCTTTCCACACTCTGCTAACTGGGGAGGCACTGGCGTCACCCTCCTGAATCGCACCTGGGCCTCCCTCGAGGCCTCCTCTGTCCCAGGCCACGGGGCAGGAGGACGCCGCAGACATCACAGAGTGGTGTGTAGCAGGGGGAGAGTTCTTTCCCTTTCTCCCCAGCCCCGTGACACAGGAAATTCATTTGGTGAGAATTTGAGGGCAGGTGGGTAAGAAATAGCAAGGTCGGACCTGTTCATATTGCACAGACATCTAGAGAGCAAAGGAAATATGATTGTTTGCCATATTCGCTCAACCAAATGCATCAATTTGGATTATGTCTGTTTCCTTCCAGTCTTTGTCTGATTGGGTATGTATTGTTGCCAGTGGCAGCCATAGTGTAGATAGCATTTTCATTATGGTCTTTCATTTAACATATTTTTCCATCTCCTACATGGTTTCATAATTATGCTTTTAATGACTACATTCTGCTCCGTTGCTGAAGGTTTAAATTGTTTTCCGTACTCTTACCAAAGTGCTGAATATACTTATCTATGCATATGCATTTTTCTTTTGGTTTTACTATCATTAGAAATCATATGAAATCGCTGGGTCAGAGAGTAAGAACATTTTTATGGCTTTCAAACATGAAGCAATTTTCTTTACTGAAAGGGTAATGTCCAGCCACGTTGCTACCAGTAACATTTAAACGGGCCTATTTTAAATCATAACCTTGATGGTAATAGGACTCTTATCTTAAATACTGCTAATTTAATGGGAACAAACTGATTCCTTGGTTTTAATTCACTCTTTTTGCTGTTAAAATGAGTCTTTCCCTGTATTTGTTTAATTGTGTTGTCTTTTATGTGAATTGTCTGTCTGTATTCTTTGCATATCTGCTGGACTTGGCATTTTTCTTACAAATTTATATGAATAACTGATACTTTCCCAGGGCCACCCAAATTAACGCCTTAAGTTCAAACATGGTAATAAAAGTAAAATCTGCAAAAATAAATTTAAAAGCTACAACATAAACACATGCCAATAAAAATAAGATTTTATAGTGCTTATTATGTGTTAAGCACAGTTCTAAGCATTCTGCCCAACTCCGTGAAATATGTACTGCTTTATTCCCATTGTGTAGGTGGAGAAACTGAGGCAAAAGCAATTCATAAATGTTTCCAGGCCAAATTCAGTAGGTAAGGCAGACTGGCTCCCATGTCCCCACACTCTTGTGAGGGGGAAGAATCAGGGAAGGAGGGCAGCAGGGAATACTGTCCGGAGAAGTGAATCAGATATAAGCATCCAGCCCCACAGACCCATGAAATATTTGAAACAGTATATTGGAGCCTCTTGCACCTCTGAACTAATTGCTCACTATTTTAAAATGAATTGAGAAGTGAGCAACGGTAAGAAATGAATCTTTCTGTCACTATACGCACCTCGTTACGTTAGGGATTGTTACCAAGGGTTTTTTGAAGGTGTGTGTTTGCATTTTTCCATCTGTGTATCCTAGTGGGGGTTCCCTTTCTTCTTTGGGTCCAGTGATGATACATCTTCTCCTGTTACTTTTCCTGTCCATTTGTGCTGTTAAAAAAATCGTCCCCTGCTCATGGTTTAGTAGGTTTTATTTTGAATGATGGTTTTTAGATCATAGAAACCCATCTTATTTGTTTTAGGTGGATTTAGGAGATTCCATTTTAGGGTGCCTCCAGCTTATATGCTGAATAATGAATCGTCACAATGTGGGGTGCCAAAGTAGTATAAGAATTTAAATCTTCACTCTGTGGGTGAGGAAATAAGTATGCTGGGACGGACAGGCAGGCTGCTTTTATTATGGAGCTTTACTGCTTTAAATCATTTCATTTGACGACAGTTGAACTCTGCCCAGAAACAACAGTGTAAGAAACTGTGCACTGGGCTGCCTACCCCACTGCTCCTTCCCCACCCCCCGTGCCTCATACATCCACCCGGTCAGCCGTGTGTCTTCATGAGGGAATGGGGACTGCTAAAATTGTCATCACAGACAAAAATCACGCTGTCCCCTAATTCTGTGTCCATAACTATCATGTGTATCAGCGACTTGCAGCTGTAATCTGGAGGCATTGCCGGGAACTTCTGCACCGAGTCATGGCCTTGTGATGTCTTCATGGCAAGAATGATCCCTCTCATGCTGTCCGTTTGGAGCTCCAGTGTAGGTGAACCGGGGAAACTCTCTGGCGCTGGCTTCAGTCTCTTTCTAAGTACGATATGGAACTGCGAGACCCTGGTAGACAGTGTTCCTTTAGTTAACTGGAGAAGACCAGCATAAGTGAGTACGGGGAGGAAGAAAGTAGGTGCCCTCAACTCCTCTCGGCTTGAATGAGATACTGAAAGTCAACCTTCAAGCGGAGAATTTTGGGCGGCGCACTGTTCGCCATGTGGGACCCAAGCTCTCCGAGGCTGCGGTTAATCAGGTGTGTTTTCCTGTGCAGTGTCTTTAGGATCCCCGGAAGTCAGGTTGTCTTGTGTAGCTCAGCCGTCACGGAGAAAGGGCTGGGTATTTGTGTCAAAGGCAGCTTCATCCATCAAGTGGAATGTCTGCTGAGACAGCCAGCAGGTCTAGAAAGGGGAACACCCCCTTTCTCAACAGGGTTTCCTGCGATGGTTGTAGACCCTCCCAACAGGACTGACGAGGCAGCTCGCTGGCCAGCTGAAGGCCACTGCGGACCTCCTTGTCGCACCGACCGGAGGTAGACCTATGCTGCCTGCGCTTGGCCGGTGGAGCAAGGGCTGGAGTTGTCCTGACGTGTGCCCTTGGCTGGGTGCGTTTGCGCAGTACACGCCCTGCACGTGTATGCTGTGACTGAAAAGGTCCAGTAGTAACACAGCGCAAGGGCAGAACAGTCCAGTTCAGGTCATTTTCACGGCTTCTAATGCAAGTTACCGGTAACACGTATTTAACTTGACTTTTCTAGCCTACCTGTTTTGGGTGCGTCTCTGTCTCCTTCCTCACTGTGTTACAGACACACTAGGCTCATTCTTGTCTCTGTGCTTCGGCAAACAGGAGCTGCTCCTTCTTTTTCACATGGCTCTTCAGCTCACCCTTCAGGTCTCAGTTTAGATGTTGCTTCTTTCAGGAAGTCTACCCTGATCTCCAGAATCTGGAGGATCCCATTTAGGTACCCTCATGACATTCTGAACTTCCCGATCATAATATACTACAATAGTGTACTTTCTGTGTTCTCGTGTGCGTGTCTTATTAGCATATGAACTTCTCGAGGCAAGAAATGTGATTGTTCTGGGGCGCCTGGGTGGCTCAGTCATTAAGCGCCTGCCTTCGGCTCAGGGTGTGATCCCAGAGTCCTGGGATCGAGCCCCACATCGGGCTCCTCCGCTGGGAGCCTGCTTCTTCCTCTCCCCCTCCCCCTGCTTGTGTTCCCTCTCTCACTGGCTGTCTCTTTCTCTCTGTCAAATAAATAAATAAAATTTAAAAAAATGTGATTGTTCTGTTCATAGTTGTATTCTGAAGATGTACCATAATACCTCGCACTCAATACACATTGAAAAACATAAATGCATGGTATGAATTTTTGTTGGTTGATGGATTCTGAATATTTGCTTTGGCTTGGTTTTATTGGCTGTGATAGGTTTTGCTGTTGAGTAAGTGAATTTGCACATCCGAAAGGCAAATCCGTAGTGAAATCGTGTAGTCGGCTTTGTGGTGTTTCTTAGGAGTCTGGCTGGTTGACTCAGGAGAGCCCACCTGGAGGGTTCTGAGTCAGGTGATGGATTCAGAGCCAGAGAGCGCTCCGATCTTGGGAAAGCTGAATGTGTACTAAAGCGCACTCATCTTCTCTTGCTTTCTCTAGCCCTGGAAGACACCGCGCAGTGAGGAGTATGAAGCAGAAGGTAGGAGCTGAGTGGGTGTCGGGCTCTGCCGGTCACACGGCACGCTCCACACCCCCTTCCTGCATCTCTCAGCCTTCTTCCCAGCAGCCTTGCATGCTGGAGGCCAGCTAAGAAGGAACCTTAAGAACAACCGCCATAAAAAAATTCATTCCTGGTGGAAAGTTCATAGTTTTAAAATCCTAGCATTTAACCTCACGCAAAGTATGGCAACTAAGATGTGGAATTTTACTTATGGGTCAATGACTCTCTCATACAAACTTTCAAATTAATCTATGAGCCGTAGTAAACTAAACAGAGACCTATTAAAATGCACCCATTGCCAAGTTTCAGATGTATTGAAGCAGCAGCAAGACATGTTGAATGTCAGGGGCCAGCAGATGGCGCTGTGGTTCAGCTGACAGAACCTTCCCCCACTTCACAGACTACCCTGGCGAAACTGCACTTGAGTGTAATTACTGTGTGTTCTCTAGGTCTCTAACCTGCAAAGACACAGCAGTGATAAGCTTAATTTCTTCAATAAATAGTAAGGGCAGCACGAAATGCTCTTCTCAGCCTCCTAGGGTTCTTGCAAGCATGCAAAATTGTGCCAGTAATTATCTCATGATTAAGTAATGACTTAAAATCTCTAACACGTAAGTGAAAAATTTAACTTGAAGTGAGAACTTTTAATAGAGGATAAATACGTTTTGATTTTTAAATAAGAAGTCTGATTGTTAAGAGTTCAAATGAAGCCTATCCTTAATGTTTAGATGATTAGTAACTTGCCTTTTACAGCCATATCTTCTTTCAAGTGGGTTTGTCTGTAGGGCAGAATATTTAAAGGTGTAAAGATTCGGAAGCAGGCTAATCCTGAGACTTTTATGATGATGTTATGATAATTATCATGAAATCATTTCCTTCTCAGTAAAAACAGTTCTAGTGCTTTGACTAGAAAGACTGGCGATAGTGACGTCTGGTGGCTCTAGGTGGGGCAGGGCATAGAAATCTCTTTGGATGGGCTCTCACTGGCCTTCTCTCCCAGTTACACCAAAGCCTTAAGGCCTGTGCATGCTTTCAGTTGGAATAAAACAAACCTAGAACGTTGGTATGCTTGCGTGGGCGGTGTTTCTTGCACGGTATAGAGCAAGGTGCCTCTTAGCTCTAGTTGCAGCCCAAGAACCCGTGGTTCCGTTTCATTTGAACTGCAGATTCAAATCAAAACGGCATCAGCCTTCATAGTCTCTTTCCTGTAATATTGACTTTCAGAAAGCATGATTTTCTGTGAGGATAGGCTCTCTCTTCTTGCAATTCCTTTGCAGACAGCACCATAGACGTTTTTATTTCAGGTCAGTTAAGATTTTGGAACCCAGACGACTTGAATGCCTCACAGGGTGGGTCTTCTGCGCCCCAAGACTGGATAGAAGAGAAACTGCAGGAGGTTTGTGAAGACTTGGGGATCACCCGTGATGGTCACCTGAACCGAAAGAAACTGGTCTCCATCTGTGAGCAGTACGATCTGCAGAATGTTGATGGGGAGGTAAGCCTTGCGGCACGTTTTTATTCAGGAATAGGAATCACGAGAAAACGGAACAGCCGGATGTTGGCTTCCTGTAGCATGTTACAGAGACCCCAGTCTTTTTTTTCCCTAGGAAGTAAGCCACAAAGAGTCTTTCTTTGCGAAGCTCAGGTTGTGTTATGGAAGAAAACAAAAACGAAAACAAAAACCAACCCCTGACAATGGCTGACACCTACTGAGCCCGTGCTAAGATGTTACCCTGTGTCATTATCAAATACTGCCTCTGTGCAGCCATGACGTCACATATATTTGTAGAAGTGGCTTTCACTGAGCAAAATGTGGGAAAGACCTGGAGGACGGATTACGCAGGGAGTTGAGAAGATTGGAGCTGGGCGAGTGTTTCTTTCAAAGGACAGGCTGATGAGTTTAGGCTTTTGGAGAGAAGATCTTAATATCAACCATGGGTTCTTCAGTGGGCTGAGTAATATATAGGACAAACTTCAATACTGAGGATTGTCTGAGCTTCTTTTGTGGGTATATTGGTGTCAGGACAGCCTGTTGCTAGGGGACCAGCCAGGAGCCATCACGATATTCTGGTCATGAGGAGATGGAAAAGGGTAGGTTGGTGGTTTTGAAGATATACAGAAGAATCTTGAAGGAGCCCCCAAAAGACTCCTGCTTGATAAAATTTTGAGCTTTACCTTTTCTGAAGAATAAAGAGGGGGACTGGCAGAACTGGGTGCATGAATAGCTGTGAAACAGAATATAAATAATTCTAAGATTTGTCTTTCAAAGAGTCGAAAATAAGGAGGGACTCAGAGGTTAAGGCTTATAGTTGTAGTTTGGGGAATCTTTGATTATAATGATATTTGAAACCATACTCTCTGCTTGCTCAGGGGATAAGTGGTTTTATTTTCCTAAGCCAGAAAGACATTTATCATCAAAAGCTACCAAGTAGCCTAATTTTGCAGAAAAGCCTTTTCCTGCCTTCTCCCTAGCATATGTGACTGTTCTGTACCTTTGACTACCTTTTCAGTGGTTCAGTGGTCATTTATTTTTCAGTGTTGGTTGTTGAGTCATAACATTAAATTCATCCTCCTAAATTATAAACCAGGGCAGTGTGCAGAAACTTGGGTGGTATTGCCAAGAAATATTGCACACCCTTGGACTATTTATCTAAGAGCAATTCTTGGAATAAACTGTAGCCGTTTGTGGGGAGTTGCATTTTCTTCTGTGGTGGAGTTTCCAGAGTCCAGGAAAAGAAGTAACACAGTTATTTTCCTCTGATTCGAGGATGAGTAAAACATTGCTCATTGAATATAGCTTTTACTTAATGTTTCTCCCCGCCAAAAAAAAAATCATGAAATACTATAGTTTTTCATACTGCTGGCTCTAGGCCACAGAGGAGCTGAAAGTTCAAGATGATCTCATCACCCTACAACTTGGGATCATAGGATTTCATGGCCGAAAGCAATTTTAGATTTAGCCCCCTCCTCATTTTATAGTTAAAGAGAGTGATGTCCCTGCTGCTTGTTGCCATTACCGTGAAGGGGAACTAGATTCCCTGTCTCATGTACCCTGCTTTCCAGAAGCAAGGACAACTGTAAGGCAGGATGGCAAACTATCGCCCTAGATGCCAAATACGGCCCCAAGTTTTGGGGTTTTTGGTTTTTTTTTCCTTTGGCCTGCCCAATGTTTAAAAATTGACCTTTTGCTACACTTTTTTTTTTTTTAAATCAGGAGATTTTTCTAAGAACCAGAACATTTGAGTCCATTATGCTAGCAGTGAGGGTTGGCTGGCTAGCTCCTTGGGACAGGGCCTGCACTCACGTGCTCAGTCCCTGCTTTAAATGGCGCCACTCTGTGACGTCTCAAGACTACCGGCCTTATTCATCACACCTTCCTGGCCTCTCTGGGCATTTGGGTCTGTTAACCCTAGTCTAGTGCATCAGTTCCTAACTGACACACTGGGAAATCAACCATCCGAGAGCTGGCTGGTGTGTCATGAGGAGTAAGAATGTTCTAGGGTTCTAGATATGGCTTCTGCACAGGGCCCGGGGGGGGGGGGCGTTGCCCATTTGACCTGCATTCTGTTCAGCCCAACTCTGCCTTCTGAATCCACAGCTCTCTCCACCACTTGCCTGCTCCCCTGTGCGTAATTACTGGCGGGACTCACTCGCTCCGCCACTTTGAAGGGATGAGGTGATGGGTTTTTAGGCAGTCTGGAAGCTGTGCGTGGACTTGGCCGAGGTCACAAGACCAAGCAGCGTGGAGCTAAGTTTAGAGCCGAAATAATGCTTGCTAACTTCAGGTCAGGACACCTGGATTTACTGTAACTTCTGGTTTGGTGGTCCTGAAAGCCTAGTCCTCCAAGAAAGTGGTCTTTTGGTCGGTAAGAACAAGACAGAAACACTGAGGGATCTTAGTAACCTTAGAATCTCACCCCAAATACCTTTCCATTGGTTTTGCCATTTAGTTCTCTATTAGGGACTGTTCTCTTCCAAAGATTTCCGCTCTTTAAAATGGTTTCTTAAAAAAAAAGGAATGCTTTCTTGTTTCAGAGTCCTCTCCAGAGGAAGTCGTATTAAAAAAAGAGTAGACACAGATGTTTCCTATTGGATGTGAACTGGAAAGAAACATTTGAGATAAATGCCTCAAGCACTTACATGAAGAATAAAATCAACAGTTATGAGATGACAAGCCCTAGCAATAGTCCAGACTTATGAAATGAATATTCAGAATTTGAAGGTGTGTCACGAAGAGGCCTTTGTTAGAACGGACCCAGTTGCAGACTCTAATGCCTCAGAGTAACTTTGCTGCTTAATCTGTTTCCTTACCACTCGGCAACATGGGCGTCATCTGAGAGCCTGTCAGAGATGCGGAATCTCAGACCGTGCCCCCAGATTTACATCAGACCCCCTATATCAGAGTCTGCATTTTAACAAGATCCTCGGTGATTGGTACAACGGAGGAGTTTCTGTATGGAAAAACCTCAGCCCCCAAAGTAAAGAGGAATCCAGCTGCCAGGAAAAAGGAGGTCATTGCCTTTCCTCCCTGTTTTGTGGTGTCGGTGACTCATGCTGCTTTACTCATCCCTTTGGAGCTCTCTGTTGAGCTAGGGGACACACCATCTCCTAGGCAAGCCTCTAGAAGGGACTACAGCTCAGTCTCTCCTTCCCCAGTTACATGATGAGGACTACTTGCTTATTGTAGAGGGTACAAAATAGCCAGGCAGAATTCCCTTCCCTTTACATCTCTTGGACCCTTCTGCTGGACACACACAAAATCCATCGTATCTGATCTTCATTTCTCCTGTGCGAAAGCATTAAAACAAAACCCAAAACATGCAGGGTTGTCCCAAGTACCACTCTAAACCCCAAGTCCTGGGTTCAGACCCAAACTCTTAGAACATCGCAATCTGTCCCAGACCAAATTCTGCTATGACAATATACCAATTTCAGAAATTCAATATAAGCAAAATATCGTGTAGAGTCACCACAATATACTGGCTGAATGACTGTCCAGACTTTTTCTTTTTTTAGAGAGGTGGGGGAGGGGCAGAGAGAGACAGAATCTTCAGCAGGCTCCACACCCAGCGTGGAGCCGGACACGGGGCTGCATCTCACGACCCTGAGGTCATGACCTCAGCTGAAATCAAGAGTCGGACAGTTAACCGACTCTGCCACCCAGGTGCCCCCGGTCCAAACTTATTTCTATTACAACACTGGGAAGCTATACCTTCATATTTTTAAGTGATTTTTTAATCCATAGAATAATGTATAGCAACATTAAAGATTGCCCATTTTAAGAGTATGAATAAAAGAAAAAATAGGTGATTGCTAAATTGCATAAGATTATGAAAACGGACGTTTACTTAGTTTATGGAAGAGGAAGGACGTATTACAGAAAAGGAAAATAAATTCAGTGAAGTGAGAATAAGGGTACGTGTTCTATTTCTGGGGCCCTAAGGTCAACAGCGGTGCCAGCTTCTGTTGGCCACAGATGTACTTTGGGCCTTGTGTTATTTTGAGGGAAATACTGAAAATAAGTGGTTATTCTTTTCTAGATGCTTGAGGAAGTCTTCCATAATCTTGATGCTGATGGTACGATGAGTGTAGAAGATTTTTTCTACGGCTTGTTCAAAAATGGAAAATCCCTCACACCATCGGCATCTACGCCCTATAGACAGTTGAAAAGGCACCTCTCCATGCAGGTAAGAAATAAATAGGAAGTGATTTCTCTGTGACTAGAAGTTAAAACCCATTTGAATAGTTTTTAATGAATTAACCTGTTGTCTGAAGAATAAGGAGAAAGAGAGAAGCAAAAGAAGAAAGACTAAACCACTGGGAAGGAAAAGTTGGGTTGAAAAATGACCATAAATTACAGAGTGGGAAGCCACTAGTTGTGCCCCTTAATGTTTAGTTAGCTGCGAGTCAGAAGAAACCTGGTGTTAAGTAGGGACACGTCTATGTCAAGGGACTCACTACCAGATCCACTGTTTCTGATAAGTTTTGCATTCTTGACTCACGTGGGAAAGAAAGATCAAAGGGGCTGCATGACTTGTTTTTCTAGTAGTGTTAGAGAGACATGCCTTCTCCTCATTGTGGTCAGGACCGTCCAGTTTGGATCAATGTCTGGTTGAAATGTCTGACCTGGCTCAAGTCTCTTTCTTCTTCCAGTCCTTCGATGAGAGTGGCCGACGCACCACAACCCCATCAGTGATGACGAGTACCATTGGCTTTCGGGTCTTCTCCTGCCTGGACGATGGGATGGGCTACGCATCAGTGGAGAAAATACTCGACTCCTGGCAGGAAGAGGGCATTGAGAACAGCCAGGAGATCCTGAAGGTGTGGCAGCTAACATGGGAGAAGAAGGACAAATTGGGGAAGGGTTGAAAATTCCAGTGCTTTGGAAACTGATTTGATTTGATTTCTCCTTAATAATTCTTTTCACAAGATCTCAGAAATAAGAGGTAACTTTTCTTACCCCCATTCGACCAGGAGTCTGTTGCTAACTACTTCCCATGTTTTTAACTCCTAAACTATTGACAAGTTAGGCAATGCTCTTAACTCATCTGTGGTTGGTAAAGATTAGAGTCGTCCTATTGCATTTATTTATGGTGCCAGATGGTATTTTTTTAAACATGCAAAGAAGTATGTTATCGTTTCCTGAGAGAGAACTTAGATTGAAGATTGTCCTAAGCAATCACTAAAGAAATGTAATCATCCAGCTTCTTGACTATACATTCCACTTCTCTGAGTTTGTATACCCTTCCCTGATTCCGCTTTAGAGGACAGAACTTACAGTCATTTTCAACTTGTTCTGATTTCTAGGCCTTGGATTTCAGCCTTGATGGAAATGTCAACCTGACAGAATTGACACTGGCTCTTGAAAATGAACTTCTGGTCACCAGAAATGGCATTCACCAGGCAGCTCTGGCCAGCTTTAAGGCTGAGATCCGGCATTTGCTGTGAGTTGGAAGGTTCACCTGCCACATTCCCTTTCCCTCTCGTGCCGCAGTCCTTCAGATGCCTGTGACGCGTTCTCTAGGCAGGTGTGGCTCACCTCCTAGCATCTCACCACTGTGTAAACGTGGTGACGCTTGCATTTGCATTGGGCTTTGGAAGGGAGCCATGGAAGTGTCTTTTTGTTTTGGAAGGGTTTTGGTTGTCTTGGTTTTAGTTTGTATTGAAGCAAGCCAGATGAGAGCTTTTTTGGGTCTACTTGTTGCTTAGAGACAGTTTCCCTTGAACTTGGTCTATTTCTCATTCTAGGGAGCGAGTTGATCAAGTGGTCAGAGAAAAAGAGAAGCTACGGTCAGATCTGGACAAGGCCGAGAAGCTCAAGTCTCTCATGGCTTCAGAGGTGGACGACCACCATGCGGCCATAGAGCGGCGGAACGAGTACAACCTCAGGTGCGGCTGGTAGGGCCACGTCCCCCCCCCCCCCGCCCCCGGGCCCCCTGCGTGTGCGGCTCAGCCCGCCCGCCTGCGTGGCCACACCTGGCTGGAGGGACGCAGGTGTGGTCAAGCCTAAAGGAAAGCAGGACATGTTGGATCCCTCAAGGAGCTTCCAGTCTCTGTGACTCCGTGTTTCCATTTTTGGCGGATCTGCACAGGGCCTCTGAGGGATTTGGAGGCAGCTCGTTGGTCTTCCCTTCTCATAGGAAGCTGGATGAAGAGTACAAGGAACGCATAGCAGCCTTGAAGAATGAGCACCGGAAGGAGAGAGAACAGATCCTGCAGCAGGTGGGCAAGCAGCGTGTGGAACTGGAGCAGGAGATCGAAAAGGCAAAAACGGAAGAGAACTACGTCCGGGACCGCCTTGCCCTCTCTTTAAAGGTAATCCTCCTCTTAGGTCTCTGGCCCGCGTCCCTGCTGGGGATACCACCTGCAAAACTAGGGCTCCGTAAGAGGGCGGGTCCGCACAGGGCTCCGTCCCAGGATTCCCGCAAGTTTGCGCTGCTGGGTCATGACCCAGACACGGCCGAGCCCCTGCTGGGATCCAGATTTCAGGAGTAGCCAGGCTTCTGGTTTGCCGATAGTGTTGATTAGTGTGTCTTGTTCTTCTCCCCACCCCCACCTTAAGCTGCACTGAGTCCTTAGGGCTGTTGGACGACCTGGTCGATGCCCTCCCTCTTCCCTGTCTCTCACCCCAGGTCGGAGCAGATGCCTTGTCTCCGGCCGCACAGAGCTCAGCAGCTTCGTTTCTTTGCTTCCAAACATTTCTTTTGCCTTATACATCGTCCTCTCCTTCCCTGTGTCTCCGGAGAGGAAGTGATCTTTCTCTTTTTGGACTCTGATGTGGTGCAGTGTAGTCTAGAGGTAAGGGGGGTTGGTGTGGACTCAGACTGCCTAGTTCCATTCCAGATACCACGGCGTACTGGAAAAGCTCGACCGCTTTATTCCAGCCTGTTTCCTCCTGTACAGAATGGGCACCATTGGGCATATTTAAAAATGCGGATTAAGAGAGATGCTACATACGTAGTGTTTGGAAAGTAATAAATATACATAGAATATTAACTATTGTTCCTGCAACGCCACACATCAAAAACTGAGCGAATTCTCCCACCCTCACCATCAAACTGCTTCCTTTTTGGGATTTCCTCCTCAACCTACATCGTTACCATGTGCTGTCACAGAAGCTAAAATCCTCAGTCCTCACCCATCGGTCTCAGACGTGCTGACGCTCTGAAAGGTCATGCAGATTTATCCCCTTCCTCTCTGTGTCCGCAGCCTCTGCACAGGTTTGGAATTCACTGGAATTTCTCAGCTGAGCTCTGTGCACCTTTTCTTCTGTCTCCCCGACCTCCATATGGCCAGCAGAGTTCCCTTACTCAAGGACATGCTGTTACCCTTCGTAAAAGTGCGGCGTCGCAGCCCCGAAGGCCCCCAGAAGGGAGCCTGGCCTCCTGCTTTTCCAACCGCAGGTCCCACCGGTAGCCCCCGCCCCCCAGCCGTGCCCCAGACCCCGCCGCACCTGCCCTCAGCGCTCTCGGGACCTCAGTGGGCTCTGAGGCTCCTTCACTGCTTGCTCCGACACGGCAGACCACAGGACTTTTTCATTCCCATGATGCCTGTTTTTCTCTTGCTAGAAGATAAGGCATCACAGACAATCGTATCTCCATCTCCCAACCCCTGGTCCAGATCGTGTTTTCCCTGTGGTCAGTAACAGAACCTGATTGGCTTCCAGAGCACCAGCACAGGCCTGATACATACACAGAGATCGCTCCTAACTGTTTTGTCATCTAAATTTAGACATACTTTGAAAGATCATAGTTTTAGAACTGGCAGTTTGGGAGAAGGTGGTATTTTTTTTTTTTTTAAGAAAAAAATGCTTCAAGCACATTCTTTTTTTATTCCATATTGCTATGTGAGGGTGTGAACTAGAATGTATTAAAAATATACTGGCTTTATATTCTTTTGGCAAAATATACTTTGAAAATAATGTTCTTCCAATCAGTCTTTAACACTGGAATAGAACATATGTCAAAATGCAGGTCTGTGGGGTTTTATTTTTTAAGCAAATGTGGGTAGAAATCTAACAAGTATTATATATAGGAAAAAAAATCTTTTGTGGACTTCAGTTGATGTGTTATTTTATTATAATAATTTAAACATACAAGTAATGAAAAACCTTTATGTGTAGCTTTTATATCTTTAAGCCAAAATAAAATTGTAAATATAAATCAAACTATATCATCAGTAAATGAAATTGATGTTCATTATTCTTTTTATACTTTTCTGAGTTCTCTTTTGCTATCAGATGAACAGGGTCTCCTGCCACCAATTTTGACAATATATTGAGAATGTTTTTCATGTCATTAAATATTATACTGCAATGTTGTCCAATAGAAATACAATGCAAGCCATTTATGTAACATCAAATTTTCAAGTGGCCGCATCAAGTGGAACAGGTGAATTTAATTCTGAATCATTTTATTTAAACCAGTATCTCCAAAACATTGACAAATAATCAATATACAAAAATTATTATTGAGCCATTTTACATTTTTGCACTAACTCCTCAAAGTCTGGTGAGTATTTTACACACCTAGAGTACATCTCAGTTTGTACTATATACATATTTCAAGTGCTCACTAACTACATATGACTGCTAGTCGCTACCCTATGAGACAGCATTGTTCTGCAGGAGCAAAGAAACAGGAGGCAGACTTTTGGGTTATAAGATAAATACCAGTTTTTTAATATTTACTTTTGTCCTCTCTACTGAAACTTTCAAGATGAACAAACTCTCTCAATCTTGAGCACTAATTTATGCATCCTATAAAAAGGTACAACAGTTTGCTTATTTTTAATGCTGTGCCCATTTACTTTCCCCAAATTTCTTCAGGAAAACAGTCGTCTAGAAAATGAGCTTCTGGAAAATGCAGAGAAGTTGGCAGAGTATGAGAATCTGACAAACAAACTCCAGCGAAATTTGGAAAACGTGTTAGCAGAAAAGGTACATCTGTTTAAATTTGGTCTCCTGACATGCAGCCCAAAGTGTAGCTTGCTCAAAAGAACAGAAGCAATGCCACCAAGGAAATTTCTATTAAGGAAGCGTTCACATGGCTCAAGGAGGCCGTCAGTTTGGCAGGGATATAATTTCAGAGCTTGGATACGAGGGAGACATCGCCTAGCACTGAGAAGGGATCCCTGCCTTAGTTGAACACATCACTCTAGTATGTTCTTCCCATCATGCAGCTGGTAATGTTCTGCTTAAATGTCACATTCCTTTCATACTCAAGAGACCATATTCTGGGTGAACTCCACAGACTGGGACCTTTGGTGGGTTAAAGGTCCGGGAGGGACACTTGGGGAAAGTGGAAACTATGTTCTTCTCCTTTTCTAGTTTGGTGACCTTGATCCCAGCAGCGCTGAATTCTTTCTGCAAGAAGAGAGGCTGACACAGATGAGAAATGAATATGAACAGCAGTGCAGGGTGAGTGACTAAAGAGAACCCAATACTTGCAGGAGGGCCTGGGTTCAAATCCCACTTCACCATTTACTAGTGACCATAAGCAAGTCGCTTAATAATCTGTGGGTGCCTCCGTTCCTCATCTGTACGATGACAAACATAAGGGTACCACTCGGTAGGTTGTGGAGAAGAGTCAGCGAGTATATGTAAAACGCTTAGAACAGAGTCTCGAACATAGTAAGCACTTAACCCAAACGTTAGCTGTTATTATTTAGTATCCCCCAAGTATTAGGGAATCATGGAAACTGCAGTTAAGTCTGCTTTATCTAGGTCAGATTGCTCGTGCTTAGAGGAGAACATAGTTCTATTCCAAGTGGGGAAATACATGCTCATGTTGATGGGCTTGTTCCAGAATGAGCCTTTCTTAATCAAACGCTGCAGACCTAATCTGATGTAATTTGCTTTTGTTCTGTGGTTTTTGGGGTTTTTTTTCTGACCACAGTCCTTGTTTTATTTGCAAAATGCAAATGAAGCAAAATCACTCAAGTCTTTAGCCAGTAAATCATCACAAATTCCTCCCAGAAAAGACAAAAACGTCCTTATAAAGAACAGGAATCTTTGATTTTTTTTTTTTTTAAGTAACTCTCGTAAGTTTAGGAATTTGGGATTTTTTTCCCCTTAAATCACAAACACTTGTTGATTTTAACAAGGGTAAATCTAACAGTTCTAACTGATTTAGATGAAAATCGGGCTTGTGCAGAAACGAGGAAAACAGTCACTCCCTTGTGAGGTTGCTCATAGCCCGCCTTCACGCGCACGTGTTGAGAAAAGAAATGAAACATTAATGGCACTTTTACAATTAAGTTTTGGCTCTTGGCTCTAATCAAGTAGAGTTGTTTTCCTTATAGATCTTTACAGTTATGATTTTTCATCCCAATCTCCCCAAATTCCCCAAATTCAGTGTTTTTTTTTTAAGTAGATTTATATACCATTCACCCATACAATTCACCCATTTAAGGGGTACACTTCAGTATCTTTTAGTACATTCACAGACTTGTACCATCATTACCATAATCGAGGTCAGAACATATTCATCACCCCAAAAAGAAACTCCCACTGCACTTGGCCGTGGAATCTCTCCCTAGGCAACTAATAATCTACTTTTCGTCTCTGTAGATGTGCCTGTTCTTTACGTTTCACGTAAATGGACTCAAATACGATATGTGGTGCTTTGCGGCTGGCCGCCTTCGCTGACATAGTGTTTTCATGGTTCATCTGTGTTGTAGTGCGTGTCACCACTGCTTTATATTCCCGTATATGGTGATACCACACTTCTTATCCATTCATTTGTTGATGAACACTGGACGTAGTCTGTTATGAATAATGCTGCTATGAACATCTGTGTGCGAGCTTTCGTGCGGCTAGGTTTTCATTTCTCTTGGGTACATATCTAGGAGGGGAATTGCTGGGTTATAAGATCACTGCATGTTTAACCTTTGGAGGAACCGCCAAACTTTTCCCAAGGGGTGTGCACCATTTTACGTTCCCACCGATACGAGCGTTCCAGTTTCTGCACATCCTTGCCCACAGTCGTTCTTGCCGTGTCTTTTGAAGTCAAGCCATCCCTAGGGGTGATGAAGTGGTACCTCACTGGGTGTTTTATTTGCATTTCCCTGATGACGAAGGATTTTGAGTAGCTCTTCAAGTGCTTATCAGCCTAGCTCTTTCGGAGAAAGGTCTATTGAAATCCTTTGCCTAATTTTTAAATGGATTGTCTTTTTATTATTGAGTTGTATTATTTCCTTATGTACCTGGTTACAAGTCCCTTATCAGAGCACATAATTTGCAAGAACTCTTCCGCCACTCTGTGGGTTGTCTTCTTACTTTCATGATATCCTTCAAAACAAAAGTTTTTAGTCTGGTGAGGTCCAGTTTATTTTTTCTTTTGCTGCGTGTGCTTTTGCTGTCACATATAAGACTAGTGTTGGTTTTCAAACTCAAGGTACTACAAGACCAAGTGGATGAACTCCAGTCTGAGCTGGAAGAGTTTCGTGCACAAGGCAAGGTGTTGAGACTTCCCTTGAAGAACTCGCTGTCAGAAGAGCTTGATGTCAGCAGGGGTCGCATCGAGCCTGACCAGGGTAAGCCGTTCCGACATCATCTTTTCAGAGGCTGTGCCTTCAGGTTTTGCTTTTAGGGCCACGTTTGAAAGTGAAACTGCACAACTTTGGCAACCATCCAAAACAAAACAAAACAGCCTGGCAATACTATTTTCTTGAGCCATTTCACTCGTGGTCTGTTTTTTCATTTGTCTTTAAAATCTTTATGAAAATATTTCTATCTGATTTTTATGTGTAGCAACAAAGGAATGGAAAACATCAAACCACAAGGATATTTGCTTTCTTAAAAAAAAAAAAAAAAAAAAGACAAAACTGGCCCCACGTCTGGGCATCCAAGGCCTTGGGAGAATTAGAATTCAGACCCTGACTGTTGCCGACTCTTCCCTTTCTGAAGGAGTGCCTCACGGGTGTGGGGATGGTTTTGGGGAACAGGCCAACCAGAAACCAGGATTTGGTTTTCTCATGCTGGCTCTGTTAAATATTGGCATTGCCTCTATAAAACAACAAATAAATTTAAGTGTTCGTTGGCTGTGCCTTTGCGGAGGATTTTGAGTGGCGAGGTTGAGAGCCAGTGGTTTGGGAGCCCTGCTGCGTTCATTTTTAGCTCTTCTCCTCCCTCCTGCTGTTCTGCCTCTTTCCTCCCTGTGCTGTTTGAGTTTCAGAAAGGGCTCATAATAAATTCTTCTGTGATAGTCTTCCCCACTGCTCCGGAAGTACTGGTTCCTACAAGATTTGTTTATTCCTCTGCTTATCGTTCATCTAGAATAAATAAGGGATTGGGGAGGGGACTGGGAGAGGGCTGAAGACCTTTGCTGTGGTTCTAAGCGTGCGGTTGGTAGCCTTACTGCAGTGTGAGAAAGGAACCCAGTGGATCATATGATGTACCTCAGAAGCTCTTCTGGGACTTTTTCCATAGTGTTGGGGGTTCCCCTCACAGGTGTGTGAAGCTGTGCCATCTTGGGGTGGCTTGCACCCCAATTGTCACTTCTCAGTTGGGGATATGCCAACTGAAAAGAATATATAAACAGAAACCCCAAGGCAAGACCGTCAATCCCAGATGCGAAACAGGCCCTTTCTCCTGTCTGCCTGTGGGCCCCCACACGGAAAACCTTTTTGAGTCCCCTGCCTTCAGAGGTTTGCACGCAGTATTAGACGTCATCATTTTGTCTGTGTACTCGCTCAGCCTCCATTTATGCTTCACGTGTCGGTGTCCTTCCCAGTCGTCATCACGGGCAGTTGTGGAAGTGAGCCCACATGTATGAGTTCAGAATCTGTCTCCCAAACTGCCCATATCTAGGTTCCTAAGCAATACCCTGTTTTTAAAATTTTAGCTGATAATTTAAAATGGGGTTCCCCTTGCACTATAGGGAATTAATATTCTAATACTCAGTCTTCTGTAATCGAGTGGTGGGTTCGAGATCTTGACCCGTGACCTTACTCCCTCCTGGCATCATCTGCCACATGCCGCTCCTGCTCCTTTGTCGGATGGATAGAAGACTGGCTGGTGTCACCAAATTCCCTCATTCCAGAGCATTTGCATTTAGAAGGTCACCTTTAAACAACCATTTCCACCCCTACCCCCTACCCACCTACTCTTCAAAAAGATGAAAGAACCCTACCGTGCTGCCTGTTCACCTTCATTTTTAATGCTTGAAACAAGAAACCTCTGGGCTTCTGTGGTTTCCTAGTAGATCTCATTAGTGGTAATTTAGGCTGAAAATCCTTCATTAGTTAAACTGGATGTCCCTCCTTAGATGCTAGCTGTGTTACTGAAAGAATCTGCTGCAGGGTCAACAGATCCCATGTGTTTTCAGGGCTTGGTTCTGAAGAATGCAATCCATTGAATATGAGCATCGAGGCGGAGCTGGTCATTGAACAGATGAAAGAACAACATCACAGGGACTTATGTCGCTTGAGTCTGGAGCTTGAAGATAAAGTAAGTCCTTCTTATCCTGTTCTCTCATTTCCTTGCGCTCTGACAAGTTTTTGCATGTAGGACATTCTTAATTCTTTTTACTCATAAAGCATCACCTTCTATGCATTTCCTCTTGTGTCTGGAGGCTAGCAAAAACCCCCTTCCTCAGGATGGTTTCATAGGCAGAGCATGAGGCCTTTTCCTCCTAGGAGAAAGTTTCCCCAGAATGTATCCTCTTCAGCACCAGTAAGCGCGGACCTTGAAGGCGAATACATGATTTCCAACTGGTTCTAAAACATCTTAATAAAATCAAAAAAGTCCTTTGATACAGCTAACATTAGGTACGAGTTCTGAATCTTGGCCTCCAAAACCCTCCACCATGTTGCTTCAACTTATATTTTTAGTCTTCTCTTTTACCTTCTTCTCTAGTCAGACTAGTAGTTCGCTGTTCTTCATCAGACTGTCCTCTTTTGTTCGTGCTATTACATGCTATGTTATTTCTTACTATCTTTTGAAAGTCTCCTTACCTTCAGAGTTTATATCAAATGCTACCTCTTGCATTGAACCCATTCCTGAATACCCTTGACCAAATGTGATTTTTGCCCCCTCTTTGGATCTCCAGGTTACATTGTAGCTCTGTTTTCTATACCTTCTATATTTTTCATTCTGCTTTGTGGTATACTTGTTTGTACTTGTCAAAACCACGTCTAGGGTGGTTTCTCCTGGATGGTGAGACTATATCTTACCCAACTTCGTGTCCCCACAAGGCCCACAGAGTGCCTATGGTAGGTGTTCAAGAAATATTTGAATTAAGTATTTTAAGACCCTACACGTACAGTTAGACGGGATGCCTGGGAAGACAAATGGTATCTATGAGAAAGTCTAGTTGTTTTTATCAGAGTTGTTTAGAAACTAGTAAAATTTGGGGGGCCTGGGTGGCTCAGTTGGCTGAGCGTCGGACTCTTGATTTCAGCTCAGGTCGTGATCCCAGGGTTGTAGGATGGAGCCCTGCATCAGGCTCCCTGCTCAGTGTGGAGTCTGCCTGAGATTCTCTCTCGCTGCCTCTCCCCTCCCCCTGCTCGTGTGCATGTGTGCTCTCTCTCTCTCTCTCCCCCTCACATAACATCCTAAAAAAAAGAAACTAATACAATTCAACAAAGTTAAAAAGAAAAGCCAACTATGCCTCAAATATATCTTATTTAACATGTTTTCAAGTCATTAAAATGGGAAAACTGAAGAATGTCTCATAGGCAAAAAGTAGCTGCAGCCCCTCTCACCTTTCCACGGCCTTGAGTTGAGTAACATTGTGGTGGTTTTGCTTTCTGACCTTAGGTGCACCATTATGAAAAGCAGCTAGATGAAACCAGGGTCGCCGGTGAAAAGGAGCAAGAGAACATGAAGCAAAAGTATGAGAGTGAAGTGTATGTCTTGGAAAAACAAATAAGTGACCTTAAAGATGAAATTGCAGAACTTCAGGGCCAGGCAGTGGTGCTCAAGGAGGCCCAACATACAACTATCTGCAGACACGAGGATGAGAAAAAACAACTGCAAAGGAAGTGGGATGAGGAAAAGACTCACCTGCAGGAGAAGCTGAGGTTGGAGCACGAGTTGGAACTCCAGGCTAGCCTAGAGCAGGCAGAGGAAAGCTTTAACCGAGAGAGAGAAGGACTCATTCAAAATGGCGCCTGGACAGAAGAGAAGGTGAGAGCCTTGACTCAGGAACTAGAGCAGTTTCACCAGGAGCAGCTTAAGAGCCTGAAGGAGAAGCACACTCTTGAGAAGGAAGAGTTGCGAAAAGAGCTCTTGGAAAAACACCAAAGGGAACTTCAAGAGGGAAGGTAAGAAAACAGAGGAAAATCAAGAAACCCAGGGCACTGTCCCTTGGGGGGGCACCAGAAGTTCCGGTCAGTTAAGGGGACTTTGACTAGACTCTAGTTTCTCAGCCCGTTTTGCCATTGTGTAGACGTAAGCCTATCCTAGGGTTATTGGAACTGTTTTTTTGTTTGTTTTTCAAAGACCTTATTTCTTATATCAACAAGTATCCTTTCAGGTTCCAGATGAGGATAATTATTGTGTTCTGAGAAATGCTATTTGTAAGCCAAATTCTGGGTAAATACTCCCAAAGTATGAAATGCCACGTTGTGCTTACCTTCCTCACGTAAAATCTCAGGTACATTTGAGGGCTTTGGTGCTTCATACTATGATTAACTGGGTGCTGCTTTATTAAATAAGAAGGAAAACATAATGATTATGTTAATAGGTATGGTTTATAGGACTACTGTCCTCCAGTGTATACTTAATTAAAATGAAGGAATTTTATATATTTCCCAAGCTAGGGATTAGGTTAATATGCATTTGATCCTTGATGTGAAATATCAGTTTACATTTTCCATAAACAAATACATCCAGGAGTATGCCAAAGAAGTTGGTTTCTAAATTTTCCCTCTGAATGCAGAGAGAGGTAAGTCTTCTAAATTAATTATGGCTGCCAGTCTTAGCTCTCAGAAATGAGATCCTGTCTCTGTAGAAATCAATTACATAGGAATAAGTGAAGACCATTGTTAGAAAGCATTTAAATTGTTTGGTGGCTTCTTGTGTGCACGGGAAAATGTTTTTGTTTGCTTCTGGAGTTGGTGGCAGTTTCAGTAATGCTGTATGTTGACTACATTTAGGGAAAAAATGGAAACTGAGTGTAATAGAAGAACCTCTCAGATAGAAGCCCAGTTTCAGGCTGATTGTCAGAAAGTCACTGAAAGATGCGAAAATGCTCTGCGAAGCCTGGAGGGGCACTACCACCAAGAGCTGAAGGAGCTCCTGGAACAACAGCTTGAGGAGAGATCCCAGTGGGAGTTTGAGAAGGACGAGCTCACCCAGGAGTGTGCAGAAGCCCAGGAGCAGCTGAAAGAGACTCTCCAAAGAGAGAAAGCAACTTCTCTGGTCCTGACCCAGGAGAGAGAGATGCTGGAGAAAACGTACAAAGAACATTTGAATAGTATGGTTGTTGAAAGAGAGCAGCTACTCAAAGACCTGGAAGATCTAAGAAACGTGTCGGAAAGTCAGCAAAGCCTACTGTCCGACCAGATCCTTGAGCTGAAGAGCAGTCGTGAAAGGGAGCTAAAGGATGGTGAGCAGGTCCCGTGCCAGGCAGCCTCCTCAGAGCAGCTGGCCAGCCAGCAGCTGGAGAAGCTAGCAATGGAACGGGACCGGGAGAGACAGGAGATGATGTCCAAGCTTCAGGCCATGGAGAGTGTCCACAAAGTGACCTGTGAGAAAGCAGACCAAGAGAGGGCTGAGATGAGCACAGAAATCTCCAGGCTTCAGAACAAAATTAAGGAAATGCAGCAGGTGGCATGTCTGTCCAGGAGAGAGAGTGGCTGCCAGGCAGCGGGAGGGGAGGAAGCGGAAGCAAGTGGAGCCACATCCCTGCTCCAGCAAGGAAAGCAGCTGTTGGAAGAGAATGGAGATGTACTCTTAAGCCTGCAGAGAGCTCACGAGCGAGCAGTGAAGGAAAATGTGAAAATGGCCACGGAAATTTCGAGATTGCAACAGAAGCTACAAAAATTAGAGCCGGGGTCAGTAATGTCGTCTTGTTTAGATGAGCCAGCTTCTGGATTATTTGCAAATTCTGTGGAACAAACAGAGCCCTTTTTGCTGCAGAATCCAATGAAACAAGTAGAAGGTGTAAGCACACGGTGCGTCCTCAGTGACCTACCAGACGACGAAGCCCAGGATCTGGGCAGTTCAGGGGCGAGCTCTGCTCAGAGACAGGGGGTCAAAATGGAGGTGTCGGAAGCATCAATAGAGAGTTTTTCCGAGCTTGAAAATAGCGAAGAGACCAGGACTGAGAGCTGGGACCTGAAGAATCAGGTTTGTCAGCTTAAGGAACAACTAATGATCCTACGTGCAGACTGCAGTCGAGCTTCCGAAAAGAAACAGGACCTACTTTTTGACGTTTCTGTGCTGAGAAAGAAACTGAAGATGCTTGAGAGGATCCCCGAGGCTTCCCCCAAGTATAAACTGTTATATGAAGATGCCAGCAGGGAAAATGACTGTCTCCAGGAAGAGCTGCGGGTGATGGAGGTGCGCTATGACGAAGCCCTAGAAAGTAACAAGGAACTCACTTCGGAAGTTTTCAAATTGCAGGATGAGCTAAAGAAAGTGGAAGAGGTGACGGAAACGTTCCTTAGCCTGGAAAAGAGTTACGATGAGGTCAGAAGAGAAAACGAGGAGCTGCATGTTCTGGTTTTGAGACTTCAGGGCAAGCTGGAGAAGCTACGGGAAAGAGCAGCACTCCAGTGTGACTGCTTCTCCTTGTGGGAAGCCCGCTTAGCTAACCTGGAAGTCCCGCCCGAAGAAAAGGTACTGGAACTGCATCAGACGCTGGAAGAGCGTGTGCCAAAGGTGATGAACGTACACCGGATCATAGAAGAACGTTATCGAGAAAACCAGTACCTCGAGCAGGAGAATACACAGCTCCTGGGAAGAGTACAAGCGAGTGAAATTGCCTGGCTACACAGAACAATCCGGACACATCGAGAAAAGCCCAGAGTACAGAACGAGCTTATGGTGGAGGAAGAAGACACCGCTCTCCTAGGCCTTCGGGACAGACATCTTCCGCGTCAGGCCACGATAGCAGAGTTAGAGCTGGAGAAAAAAAAGCTGCAGGAGCTGACCAGGAGGTTGAGGGAGAGAGTCACTGCTTTAGTTAAGCAGAAAGATGCCCCTTGTCAAGGAGAGAACGAGGAAGAGCTGAAGGCAATGATGCATGACTTGCAGGTCACGTGCAGTGAGATGCAACGCAAAGTTGAGTTTCTGAGGTAACGTATGCACCTTCTGAACTTCCCGGACTCCCGAGAGCACCTCAGCACGTCTAACGCCCACTGCTTGCTCTGCCTAGAGAAACTAACCTGTTAGTCTTCGAGAAGAGAGCACTACTGTAGACTTCCTTCTGCTTCTGCGTTGTCTTAACAAGTAGAGTAACCTGGCCTGGGAGGCCTTCCCTTCCCCGATAGGAGATAACTGTTGTTCGTTCGGGGTGTCGTCATGGAGCGTGTGTGCCGTGAGTGTGCGTCAAGTCTAACTCTTCTCTAGCGTTTCACTTGGATCGATAGTTGTTTTGGTTTTGTTTTTGCTAAATGTTGGTTATTTTCCTCATGAAATGGAACATGTTCTGTGAGAATGCCTTCCGTTTATTATTAACGCACTTGGTAGATAAGAGCTCTTATCCTGTACTATTATAGGAAAAATGTCATGCTTTGTGGCTTACAGGTTTTCACTTACAGCGCTTGAAGCTTGATACTCTGTAAACAATGGAAATTTATCTTAGAACGTATAATTTTATTGAAGAGCTATCAGATTCTAATACATGTGCTAGAAATAAAGACAAAATTAAAACCAATTTGAACCACTGCTCACTTGACTTTATATAATATGAATGCAATTGTCTTCTAGCAAATTTGGTTTTTAAAAAAACTTGTAAAATATTACGTTTTTGAAATATCTTAATGATATGAAACAAAATAATTCTGGATGTAGTTTTTCCTCTTCCTCAGACCATTTTTAGTTCTAAAAATCAGGATATAATGAGTTGAAAAAAATCACAAAGGAAACATGATTGTACGTGTTTCAGTGTGGTCCTTTGCTTTATGTAGTGAATTCTCTTTGTAGGAACCCTGAGGCCTGTAACTAAAGCTAATACAGCTTAGTAATAGGCTTACACCTATCTGGAGCAAGTAGAACTTGAGACTGAGATAAAGGAAGTTATTTGCTCAAAGCAGTACGCTTGCCACTGAGAAAATTAGCAACCATGGGGGCAGAGTCTCAATTCCCATCTCTACGCTCAAGTGTTTTAGCCACACTTCCCTAACGTCTTTTTGTGAAATTCGTAACTTCCCAAAAGAAATGAGTCAATATGTCATAGCTTGACTTCCATTACTAAGAGCCTACTAATTTAGACTTCTCTTTTTAACTGGCATGCAATACTTGTTTTATTGGAAGTTACTAGAAAGCATTTTCCAAAGATGCCAGATGACGGCCTTATTATAACTATTTTTTTTTAATCTCTGTAATTCAGATATGAATCTGAGAAGCTTCAAGAAGAAAATTCTATTTTGAGAAATGAAATTACTACTTTAAATGAAGAAGATAGCATTTCTAACCTGAAATTAGGGAAATTAAATGGATCTCAGGAAGAAATGTGGTAAGACATATACTTAAATTTTCTTAAGGCATTTTTGCAAGGACTAAAACTGTTTTTGCTTCGGCTTTTAAAGCCTAACTCTTAGGTTATATTTTCACTGTCCCTTTAGGCAAAAAATAGAAACTGTAAAACAGGAAAAAGCTGCAGTTCAGAAGATGGTCGAAAATTTAAAGAAACAGGTAAGGAGATACTTAGTACTTCCCAATGTTTCTTGATTCTCAAATTTTCTATATTTGTAATTTATAAATTCATAAGACATTCCCCTGGAATAACATGTAGCTGATGATGGTAAAGTTGTAAATCCTGCGTTTCAGAATAGAAACCCACCCCATGCTGACTGTAAACTAGGTTTCTATTTTTTGGCCCCTGTCATAATATATGTACTATTTCTAGAGTCGGAGTGCTTAGTACAAGCTTTATAATCAATGGGAATGGGGAGATGATGCCTCTAAAAGCTCTACCCCTCACATTCTTTCAGGTAATGTTAGCTCCTTCCTCTTTCAATACCGTAATTGAAAGCAGAAAGGACACAATTTCACAGATACAGAGTAATGGTTCATCAGTAGATCTTTGCATAGAATTGCAGTGTATTCAGCTAGCTTGTGCCATCCGGCACCCAGTTTGTGTAATCTCACAGCATGCAGTTGTGCAGGCAAGGCCATTTAAGAATCTGTCTGAAACAGCCAAAAGACAGGGACATCCTGGGAAAAGAGCATTTTCAGGACTTGAAACAGACAAGGTCTTAACATCCAAAATGTATTCTGTACTCTTATAAATAAATGGCAAAACCCAGTTGAAAAACAGATAATTGGTTCAAAGTAGTCAAGTAAAGGAAAAAACAAATACAACATATAAAAAGATAGCCTAATTAGGGAAGTGCAAATTAATGTTCCTTTTTTCATCTTTCAGATTAGCAAAAATTAAAGATACCATCCGTCTTTAAAAAGGGATGAAGAAATGAATGTGTACTCATACGTTTTTGGTGGGAGTATAAGCTGGTAGCACTGTGAGGAAGACACTTTGGGGATAGCTATCAGAACAGTGTTGTATGTGCAGACCTGCTAACCCAGCAGCCCCACTTCTAAGAAAATGACCCTAAATGCGACATGCTACCATGTAGAAATGAATTTTTCAAAAAGACTGTTCTGTTTCTTCATGATTAAAAGAATGATAGCAAACCTATATGTCTGCCGGTGTGGGAATGGATAAATACGTTATGCAATGTCTTGACACAGAATATGCTATAGACACTAAAACCACACCACATAGTGGTGGTTTCTGAATGCACTGACTTAGAAAGATAAAAGTCTGTAAGATACTGTAAGTGGGAAAAGCAGGCTGTCCAAACATCTGAAATGATTCAAATTTTTGTTTTGAAGGGGAGAAACACCTCTCCATGCATATGTGTTTCCTATATACATAGAAACCCGTCTGGAGGGACACAGACCCAGCTGTGAACAGCGGCTACCCCCATGGAGTTAGATTGAACTGGGGGTCTGGCACTTCTTCGTACACTTCCCAGTTGATGGAATTTGTAGTAATGAGTACTGTAATTGTTCTATTAGTAGGGACGTGTGTGTGTACATATATCTGCCTATAAAACCTTACTACAGACAGGGAAGAACCAGTTAGCCTCTGTATCTGGTTTTTAGGAGAAGTAGGGTAACTAGTTTTTAAAACTTATCTCAATTTGAATTAGATTTCAGAACTAAAAACCAAAAACCAAGAGTTGGATTTGGAAAATACAGAACTTAGCCAAAAGAACTCTCAGAATGAGAAACAACTGCAAGAACTGAGTCACCGTCTGGCAGGGGCACTGACCCAGAAGGAGGAAGAGCCGGGACGCAGTGCACGTGAGCAGTGCAAACTACAGGTGCCTCATCGGAAAGAAGAACTGGAACAGTGTAGAGTGCAGGTGCGGAGGAGAGCCACCCTACAGCTTCCGGGGACGAAATCCCAAGAAATAAAGCAATGCTGGCATTGCATTTCTTACAGATAAGGTCTTCATAATTAAAACAGTGTGGTACTGGCAAGTGAATGGGCAAATAGATGAAAACTTAGTATAGAACAAAGGTACCTTCTCAAATCACTGGGGTAAAGATGGATTTTTTTTTTTTAAAATAAGTGGTTCCTGGACAACTCCATAGACATTTGGGAACAGATAAAATGAGATCCATTTGTATAGTGCATAAGGATAAACTCTAATTGGATTAGGAGTCTAAATACAGAAACGAAACTACAGAAGTACTAGAAGAAAACATGGATGAATTTGTCTTTAACCTTCGTGTAGCGAAAAGCTATCCAACTATGATTCCTAAACCAGAGGCAAAAAAAAAAAAGATTAAGAAAATCTTTTCATGGCCAAAAAAAAAAAGTACCATAAACAAAGTCAAGAGACAATTCACAAACTGGGAGAAAAATATTTACATCACATACCACAGAGAATAGGGCTAATATCCCTACTATGTAAAGAGCTCTTAAAAATCCATGGATTCGGGGCCCCTGGGCGGCTCAGTTGGTTCAGTGTCTGCCTTCAGCTCAGGTCATGATCCCCAGGGCCTGGACTCGAGCCACGAATCAGGCTCCCTGCTCAGGGGGGGCTACTTCTTCCTCTTTCTCTGCCTCCGCCTTCTCCCCTACCTGCTGCTCTCTTTGTGCTCTCTCTCTCTCTGTCAAATAAAATTTTTTTAAAAAGATGCAAAATTATTTTTTAAAAAATCCATGGACTTAGAACCAAAATCTGATAGCAAACTGGGAAAAAAACCCACCTGAGAAATCATGTTCATACTGTTTAGGAGCACAGTCTTTCAAAAGATAGTTTTGGCTCGTTTCACCGAGGATAACGGTCCTACAAGGCCTGTCACTGAATTAGGGCGAGGGTTCCCTGACTGCTGCCTCTTGTGAACCTAGTAAGTTTCCCCAGGCCACGTGAAGATGTCTGTTACTTGACTTTCTGATTTTTCTTCTTAGTCCTCTACTTTAGTGTCTTCTCTGGAGGCCGAACTTTCTGAAGTTAAAATACAGACTCATATTGTGGAACAAGAAAACCTCCTTCTCAAAGATGAACTGGAGAAAATGAAACAAGTAAGACTGTGCTGCTTGGAGTGGGCGTGAAGGGGGTGGCTTATAGAACAATATGGTACCTGATGGTCTGGCTTTTCTAGCCACCAAATGTCCTTTATACAGAGTCCTGTCAAATAGCTTAGTGCGTAGTAAAATGGGGTTTGCAAGGACAAGTCCACTTACAAGGATTCCTATTGCTAATTCTCCGAATGCGGTTTTAGTTGTGTAACTTACACATATTATAGACTGCAATTCTATTGCTATAAATCAGTCACAACCACTTCAGTTTAAGAAATTTGTTGTTCTGCTTTCTTCTGGGCAGGTGATAAAGTAATAGAAGCTCGTCTAAAAAGAAAGTGACTTTCTTGCTCATAACTTTAAGAACTGTTCATCTACATTTGTGAGACACAGGCGAAGTTCACCCCTCTTTCCCTTTATTCTTGAGGCTTCTATCCTGGGCTAATGAGTGAATTCTAGAACATTATCAGGGATGCAATCTCACTCATGAATTTTCCTTTTAAGAAGCCTATTTCAATGTTTCAAAGAAAGACTTAATTTAAATATAAAACAGGATTCACCTTAAAGTTATATCTTGAATGTTGTCCTGTTTTATTCTTCATTCTGAACTTTTCAGTGGGTACAGGATTTGAGCAATCCTGATTTATGAATAGGAGAATTTCATTTTGTTTTTTCAATTTGCTTCATCAAAGGTTTACTTTGATATTATGAGATCCTTAGATTATAAAATTCTCTCGCTTGTATCTGCTCAGCCTATGAGCATAAAGGTGTCCTCTGAATGCTACAACATTGAGTCTCTACCACTGAGTTTTTTGTTTGTGTCGATTTGTAGTTGACTCCTATAAGTCTTGATTTTCTAATAGGATTGTAAGACTCCTGGGGAATTTGTGTCCCTCGTAATGCCTCGTGATTGGTACCCGATAGGAGCTTTATAAGAACCTTTTCAAGTCAGATGCTGCTATGCAAAGTATCTCTCTTCTGCCGTAACAGAAACTGTCTGCCATTATAAATGCTTCAGAAGTTAAAACTCATAGGGCCTTTCTGTCGGTGCATAAGTACTCCAAAGCTGTTATCACCAAGTTCATCCTCATTACCATGGGCATACTTTTCTCCTTTACCCTTTGAAAATCTGTTGTTCAGTCTTTAAGATGTTAATATGGACTCCAGATCCATAGCATGAAAAGTGCATGTTTTGTGACTTCACTAAGCTAGAGATCAGAAGAGAAGGACTGGATTGGGGAGTAAAATAGCAAGAGGAGGACATCATTCGGCACATTTTTATCGTGTATTTTTTTACGGAGGCATTGGTATAAATAGTGAAGTGGAAAAATGGTGAGCCCTGTCTGCCTTTGGTAGAAGTTGTTTCATGGCACCTGGACTCTTTTGGGTCACAACAGTGGGGTAGTATCATCAGCCCATTGTTGCTGCCATACGGCTTGGACCTAGGAAGTGTGTGCTGCTCTGTAGGACCCAATACAAGCAAAAGTACTTTGTGAATGAGAAATTCTGTGTTGCACAGCAAAGAAACACAAGTAGCATCAACAGGAGTCTCATGCCAGTCTCTACACCCAAAATGCTACCAGGCTTTGTGAGGGTCTGGGGATGAGGAAGCAAGGTAGGGAGCAAAGGAGACAGGTTCTTTGGTAAACCAAAGCCCAGCTACTTTAAAATACACTTTTCTATGTCCTTCTGACTTTAGGTTTGTAAGGTATGCTGGATTTGTTGTCAGTTGAAGACAAGATTCAACCCTTAGAGTCTATTTTGTCATGTTATTCCTAGAGTGAATGTGAAAGAACATAAGGTATGAAGTGGATGGCCATAAAATCATAATGAATAATAAAGAATTGAAGATGTGAAAGCCAAGTGAAACAGGGAAGTTAAAAATGTATAGGAACTATGGGAAAGGGCAAAGAAATGTACGAAACAATCGGTCTCATTAGAGCAGTCGCTGGGGGGAGGTGGGAATGACTCCCCCACGCTGGGACATTTAGCCATGTCTCGGGCCATTTTTGGCTTTCACAACTGGTGTGTGGGGAGAGGAGTGCAACAGGCATCTAATAGGTAAAGCCAGAGATGCTGCTAGCCATCCTCCAGTGTGAAGGACAGCGCCCCCAAATTATCTGGCCCCAAATGTCAATCCTAGTAAGGCAGATGCTGTAACGGAGCAGAAAACGTCTTTGGTTTGTCTTGATTCCAGTAGAGAGGAGGAGGCCAGTGTGTCCACATTTAACATGTTACTAAGCAAGTCAGTTTTGGCCTCTTCCAAAGGGGAGGGCACATGGAACACACTGAAAAACTGATTGTTTTAGGGTTAAAACTTGCCCTTGTATTGATTCACTGTGCTTGGTTCATGCCAATTTTGTAGTCTTGACTGAGATTTCTGAAAAAGATTTTTTTCCTAGTTGAAAGAGCCTGAGGAAACTGGATTGTGCTATGTATGTACACAAGTTAATTGATGACAGAATGGCAGTTACTTATTTTACCCTGAGGTAAAAACCAGGAAGCTGGACCATTATGTAACAGCGTCTGTCTACGTGACTCTATCTGGGCAGACATTTTGGCAGTCAGTTGGAGAATGGAGAGAATGTAGCAGGGAACATTTTGTTAAATTTAATTTTAGTCCCCTAGAGTTTCTACGTCCTCTGAAATGTCTGTGTGGATAGGGAAATAGCAGCAGCCATGAAAACGCCCTGGTTATAAATACAGCCGTGAGACATGATGGGGTTCTTCGTTTCTTACAGCTGCACAGATGTCCTGACCTCTCCGACGTCCAGCAAAGACTTTCTAGTGTTCTCAGCGACAATGAAAAACTGCTGAAAGAGAAGGAAGCGCTGAGTGAAGAATTAAATAGCTGTGTGGACGAGGTAGTACACACGGGACTGTGTGCCAGTATCGTAGTGGGTGCCATAGTGAGCGTTTCTCTGTACCGTGGCGCGTGGGCCTCCCGTTTTAGCCTAATTGTTCCCAGGTCTCCTGTAGAACAACATTCCAGCTCGCCTAATGTGACCTCAGAATTCCCAAGGTCATGATTTTGACAGGAGTCTACACTGGTTAATAATTATATTATTATATATAGTAATATATAGTGCATCTCATTTTAATATATAACCATGCTACTTAATGTATATTACTTAAACATTTATTTATTATTTAGAGAGAGCACGAGCAGAGGCGGGGGACAGAGGGAGAGGCGGAGAGAGAGAATCTTAAGCAGGCTCCACACCCAACCTGGGGGCTCAATCTCACGACCCTGAAATCACGACCTGAGCCAAAATCAAGAGTCTGATCCTTAACGAACTGAGCCACCCAGGCGCCCCTTAATGTATATTATTAAATATATCACTATTAACATATAAATACTGTTGCTTTTAATAATCTGAGCTTTTATTAAATATATCACTATTAACATATAAATACTGTTGCTTTTAATAATCTGAGCTCTATTACATAGACACTTTTTTTCTATTGTATTTTCCGTAGCAAATCCCAAAACACTGCTTTTGTCCCACCTGCCTATATAGGCATTCCGTATTTTCCTATTATGGTACTCTCTTGAGATTGAGCCAGTAGGTTGTGGGGGAGGGCAAAGGAAGAGGGAGAATCCCAAGCAGGCTCCCTGCCCAGCTTGGAGTCCAACGCGGGGCTCAACCTCACAACCCCAAGATCATGACCTGAGCTGAAATCAGGAATCAGACACTTAAGACTGAGCCATCCAGGGACCCCTTGAGATTTCTCATTGCCTTCCAGCCTACCATTTCACACCCACAATGAGGCAATGAGAGAGAAAAATGGAAATCGCCAAAAAGAAGAGATGCCTCAGAATTAAAGGTAGAAAGGGAGTCAGGAAAACAGCTTCATTTACCTTGCCCTGCTCCCCCATGTAAACAGACGGTGCTTAATCTTTTCAGCATCTGTAGAGGTATAGAAATTGAGGCTAGATATGTTTGCAAAAATGCCCTGTTCCCTCTTTTCTTTTCCTGAAACAGCTGGCAAAATCAAGTCTTTTAGAGCACAGAATCGCAACTATGAAGCAAGAACAGAAGTCTTGGGAACTCCAGAGTGAAACCTTGAAGTCCCAACTCGTGGCTTCACAGGAAAAGGTATGTAGCCAATTCTTGTTTCTTCTGCACAGTTACTAGCTATTCCAACAGAACTCCCAGTAGAAAGAATATTCCAGGTGGAATTGGCCTAAGAGGGCTCAGAATGACTCAACTTGACTAATATCTATCACATGCTTCTAGTATGATGAAATAATTTGAACAGTTCCCTCAAAGCTCATTATTAGAATTATGAGATTATCTCATTATGAGATTACTTACGAAAGCTCGAGAATAAAGTGTAGAAAGGACTGCTTATTTCTCATTTAGAAAAAGGGTTTCTAAGGCAGATTCCTGCCCTGTTAAAGATCTCTATCAACCTTGCTTTTACAAATTTACATTGTTCTTAATTGAACTATGTACTAGATTTTAGCATGGAGTGGGGTTCTGACAACTATATATTTTCATGTTTAACTAAGGGTTCCTTTACAAACCAACACCACTGGCTAAAACACAATTTCTACAAAATTCAGTAAAGCCATCTCCTGTATGCCAGTTGGTTCTCTTTGGTTCTGTAAGAGACCACTTGGTAATTAATATACCAGATGACTATCTCAGCAAGACCCTGCTCCAGAACACAGTTCATCATTGGCCTAAATACGTAACATCCTGTAAATATGTAATATAATAGCTGAGGTTTCTACGAAGCTACTGAAAAGAACTGTATATAAATAAATAGAAAGAGAAGGGACCCAGGAATTCTCCTGTCCTAGCTCATTCACTCCTGGACGTGCTTTGGTGAGGGTCTGTGTCACAGGGTAAGACTGCTCTCCCGCTGCAGGTTCAGAGCTTAGAAGACACCCTGCAGAAGGTAAACCTGCAAATGTCACTGATTCAATCTGACCTACGAGTGACTCAGCAGGAAAAGGAGGCTTTAAAACAAGAAGTGATGTCTTTATATAAGCAACTTCAGAATGCTGGTGACAAGGTAATTTCTTTTTTATTGAGGTATAACTTTATACAGTAAGGTGCACAGATTTTAAGTTTGTAACTTATTTTTATAGATGTGTATGTGTGTTTACATAAATGAACAATGTAGGGGTTAGGATCCCCAACCCCCTGCACAGTCAAAAGTCCACATATAACTGCTGACTCCCCCAAAACTTAACTACTAATCATTAAGACTGTTCTTGACTGGAAGCCTTACCAATACTATAAACAGTTCATTAACACATATTTTGTATATTATACGTATTGTATACTCTATTCTTACAATAAAGCTAGAGAAAAAATCGTAAGAGAAAATACGATACTGGCCTGTATACCTATGTATTTGCATATGTTTATATTTGTGTAAACACCTCCTAGCTCGAAATACAGACCATATCCAGCAGGGGTTCACAAGTCAACCACTTCTCTGCCCTCTGCCACCATAGGTTAGGGATGCCTGTTTCCCAGCTTCATATAAATGGAACCACAATGACAAGGTTATGTTTTGTATTGTGCAAGACAGAAGAGCATGCTGAGTTATTCTGTAGTAATAAAACTAAAACATTTTGGTGGTGTATAGAGGGTGTCTCATTTTAATATATCAAAATGCTTCACCTGTGTGCATAGAAATTAAAAATGGTATTACAGACGTCAGCCTTGTGGAGATGTTAAGATTTGTCCTACCCTAAAAGTAGGACAGTTAATTCTAATCCAGTTATTTTGTATCTTTTTATTTTCTTATATATATATATTTTTTAAGCAGGCTCCACACCCAATGTGGGGCTCGAACTCACGACCCTGAGACTAAGAGTCTCATGCTCTACCAACTGAACCATCCAGGTGCCTCCTTTTTTTATTTTTTTATTTTTTAAAGGAAAATAGTTTTCCATTTTTAAAAATTACTTCTGGGCTGACATTTTCTTCAAAATGAGATTGTAACTCTTTTTCTTTTTCATGTTTTAGCTTAAAAAGCAAAAGCCTTACCTATTTGTTACCTTTTTTAAAGCATTTTCCAGGATCCGAAAAATCACTTTGGTAGCTAAAAGCATATTCCGGAGTTCAGGCCTCAATTACATGGACAGTATGTGCTTATGTGCTTTGGATTCTAAAAAAGGATCTGATTGCAAATGTGAAAAGAGTTTAGCTTGTGAAAGCTTTCAGGTTAGCAGTGCATTTTGAAGTTCCCTTTGTGTCTTCTGTTAACCAAAAGAATAGTTATCTGGGGCAAAAGCGTAAAGTTCACAAAGATGAAGCAATTTTTAAGGCCACCCATCTCTGTGCACTTGGGTTCTGTATAGAATCAGGACTCGCCCTTCAGTCATCTTTGTTATTAGGCTTCTGGGGCTATTTTGCCAAAGCTCATTCTAAACAGAGAATTTCCAAACTTTTTAAAAAAATAACTCCCGAAATATTGTTTTTATATCTATGTATACAACATAGATTCACACCTCCATTAGAAGACATGAAGAATGAAAGGTGCTTACTGAGAATTATTGTCCTTGAGTAAATACACTCGAAACAGAAATCAGCTTGTTTTTAAGGCTTGACTCTGTCATTTGCTCTTAAGAACTGGGCCCCAGAAATAGCCACCCATCCATCAGGCTTCCATACCCAGCAGCAAAGGCTGACTTGGGACAAGATGGATCATCTGATAAAGGAGGAACAGCAGCTACTTTGGCAAGAGAACGAGAGACTCCAGACCGTGGTGCGGAACACCAAAGCAGAACTCACGCACTCCCGGGAGAAGGTAACTTGAAAAGCATTTTGTATAATCAGTTCTATATTAAAATCAATGATTTTAAATCCTCCTATCCAGAATAGCCTCATGGAAATTACGTTAACCCCATGTTCTTCATTCAAATAGACTAGCTCCCAAGAGTGATACAAAAATGGCAAAATTAGACTCACATCTTGTTGGGCTAATGCCTTAGAAGAGAAAAGGTACCCGTTTTTAAAGACTCAGCCTTTCAAGGTGAGAATGGTCTCTAAAGAGGGTCTTTTCCAGCCACTAAACTGATGTTTATATCCTTCTGCTAAGTAGCTGACTGACTATGCTGAACCTATGCGTAAACACTTCCTTTGAGGACCAAACTCTGAAGAGCCACAGATAGTCCTTTAGAACACCTACTCGGTGCCAGAAACTCTGCTCCCACTGAAGGTGCAGTATCGACCAGGACAGACACGGTCGCTGTCCTCGTGGAACCGGGTTGATATAAATGCGTTGTTTCAGGTGTGAACCGTCCAAGACACAGTAGATGGGACTGTCACCTCATTGACTTCTAAAAGCTATGCTCGTGTCAGAGACAAAGTGCCTAGGACTACATCTGTTTTCTGGGCAGCCACGCCGCACTGTTGACTCCCAGCAGTTTGGTAGATGCAGAGGTCCCCTTAATCTGATCCTTACAGTCCTTGGATTTTGAAACCCAGCCAGACCAAAAATAGATTTACCTAGAAGGATCTTTTGAAATCCAAAAAAGCAGGCTTCAATAATTGGCAGACTTGGAGCACTTGGCTCAGCTGGTTAGGCGTCTGCCTTTGGCTTAGGTCATGATCTCAGGGTCCTGGGATCGAGCCCCATGTTGGGCTCCCTGCTCAGTGGGGAGTCTGCCTCTTTTTCTCTCTCTCTTTCCCACTCTCTCAAATAAATAAATAGAATCTTAAAAAAAAAAAAAAAAAGAATTGGCAGTCTTGACTGGAAAAAAAAAGTGTTTTTAATACGACAACACCCAAGTGCTAAAAAAAACCTTTCCTTATTTTTTTTTTCTTTCTTGCTGGATGACTATATTAACATTTCTTCCTCTCTCGTATCTTCTTGTTAGGTCCGTCAGCTGGAATCCAACCTTCTTCCCCCCAAGCACCAAAAACATCTAAACCCATCAGGCACTGTGAAGCCCACAGAGCAGGAGAAGTTGAGCTTAAAGAGAGAGTGTGAACAGTTTCAAAAGGAGCGATCTCCTACTAATAGGAAGGTGAGTTTTGAGAGTTTCTACCAGGTGTCTATGTCCTTATTCTGATGCGTCCCTATGCGTATGTTTCTCCCTGCATGCTTCCAAGGAAACGATTACAGTGGTATATTTTGGTTCTTCCATCTAGCTATACTTTTTGTAATATTATCAAGTAGTATTAGAGTTCTTTTTGATTCACTGATGGTTGAAAAGGAGCAGTTAACTTTAAGTATTCATAATGAAGATGGTTAATCATCTTCAGTAGTATTATAACCCTTTTAAGTTAGTAAAATCTATTTTAAAATGTATATATCCTGAATATTAATAAGACCTCTTAATATGGTATTAGTTACCTATTGCTGTGTAACAAATTAAAGCAACAGACATTTGTTGTCTCACAGTTTCGGTGGGTGGGGAATTCAGAAGCAGCTTAGCGGACTGGTCTGACTGAGGGGCTCACGAGGTTGCAGTCCACAGACCAGGTGGCCCTGCATTTATCTGAAGGCTTCACTGGTACTAGAGGACCCACTTCCAAGGTCAGTATTGTAACTGTTAGGAGGAGGCGTCTGTTCCTCGCTGGCTGATTACCACAGGCCTCAGCTGCTCACCACCTGGGCTTTTTCTCAGGACGTGGCAGTGAGTGGTAGGAGAGAGACCCCAAAAGCTGGAGTGCCTTTTCTAAGCTCATCCTGGAAGTGACAGGCCATCATGTGTGCTTTCTCCTGTCGGTCACACAGACTAACCCTAGTACAGGAAAACTACACAAGGGTGTGAGCCCCAGGAGGTGGAGGTCACTAGGGACCATCCTGGAGGCTGGCCACCACATGGTTAAGCCTCCGTAGCCGCACTCAGTTTGCTTTGTTCCATGAAGTAAGAGTTCTAGTGTTACCCTCGGAGTTCTTGTTACTTTTCTTTCTTTTTTCTTCTAAAGTAAAACTCCGAGTTCTCACTGCTGTCTTCCTCTTCTGAAAATTATGGTTTGTGTAAAAATCTGGGAAGAATGATGAACAATTAATTACTTCTGTTAGAAAAATTGTGTGAGGGACACCTGGGTGGCTCAGTCGGTTAAGCGTCTGCCTTCAGCTCAGGTCATCCCAGGGTCCTGGGATTGAGCCCCACATCGGGCTGCCGGCTCAATGGGAAGCCTGCTTCTCCCTCTCTCCTCACGCCCCCTGCTTGTGTTCCCTCTCTTGCTGTGTCTCTGTCAAATAAATAAAATCTTTAAAAAAAATTGTATGAAAATTTTAAGTTTGTGAAAGTTATCATGACCGTAGGCAGTAAGAAGACTTGGTTTGTGCTCTAAAGCTGAATACCATTCAATTGTAGGTACATTCAAATAAACTTTTCAGAAAGGTAAAGGGTTTCATCCAGCTGCTAAGGGAAAAGTCTAATGATACGTTTTAACCTGAAGCGATCACACTTCTCTTTAACAACTCTCGCTCCTCTCCTCAACTCTATTTGATAGAAACCAAAATCAACGTCCTATATTCATATGTTTACTACTTAGCAATATTCTAAATTCCAGGGTCATGTAGCTCATTAAATTCTTCCTATAATAGAGAATTCCAAAAATGGATACTCACAAAATCTTCAAATTTCATCTTTAAAATTGAGAAAGGAGGGTTGCCTGGGTGGCTCAGTTGGTTAAGCATCTGCCTACGGCTCAGGGCGTGATCCCGGCGTTCTGGGATCGAGCCCCACATCAGGCTCCTCCGCTATGAGCCTGCTTCTTCCTCTCCCACTCCCCCTGCTGTGTTCCCTCTCTTGCTGGCTGTCTCTATCTCTGTCGAATAAATAAATAAAATCTTTAAAAAAAAATAAAATTGAGAAAGGAGTTCTTGAACTCAGGTTTTATGTACTCTCCGTTTTAAACCTTTATGCCTTAAGACAGTGTTTTTCCCGCTGCAGATCCATAGTAGAGAATCATGAAAGTTAGTGAAACATCAGCCTCTTTCATTAAGAAGATATGCTAGAAAATATCAGAGTACATGGCTCATGGTGAGGGTAAATTTCATTTCATGGAAGCGTTCTGTCAGTGATGTGTATTTATACCTGGTTATGGGCATGGGCTTGTGCCCTGGATGTATTTCTTACAGGGAGTGGCACTGAGGTTTGAAAGCCAGGTGCCTTATGAGATCTGTTCCATGTAAGCAGTGGTGATTAAAAACTATCCTACTTAAATGTAATCTGCACTGAATTATGTTGATGAGTGACCTCCACTTTCTACCAAAGGTTAAGATTTCTGACTAGCATAAATTTGTAAAAGTAGAGCAACTCAAGTGTTGGGGTTTTTTAAAGGGAATTTTCTGTTTTTTAGCAGGTCAGTCAGATGAATTCCCTTGAAAGAGAATTAGAAACGATTCATTTGGAAAATGAAGGCCTGAAAAAGAAACAAGTAAAACTGGATGAACAGCTAATGGAGGTAAGTTTTTAAGCAACTGAACTTAGCTATGAAGAATATTTTAATCCATGAATGTGCCATTTGTTGGGAGAGGCCAGCATAGCGTTGAATTCCTGTTATGAAGAAAAGAGAAAAAGTATGCTGCCAGGCTGAATTCTTTGGTGTGTCTTACCACGTTTGATAGACATTTTTGCTCATTACATAGTCACAGGAATTCATACTGCTTCCCAAAGGAAGGAATAGTGTGGACTATCCTAAAATGCAAGGACCCATACCTCCACAAATTCAGGGGGCAGGGGCTCTGTCTGATATTGGCCAAGAGGCCCAGAGCTCCCCCGCCACTGCTGGGGTTGTAACAGTTTCCAGATATCTCCCCTGGTGTAGTGTTTTACAGATGGGATTGCTAACGACCTCTTTAGTTTGGAAATCCATGCAAGGAATTTGGGAGCATTAGCATTTAGAAGTTTAATCTTCAAGTGCTGTCATTGTTCGTTACTTCATTTGTAACTTAGCATTGCCTTGTGAGAGGTACAGCTGTTCAGTATAAAAGTGGAGTTGTAAAACTTGTCCGCGTGGACACTGAGTTTCCAGTGTACTAGATTGCTTTCTGAATACTAAATACAGTTACAGGATCTAAAACAACTTACATACAAATCCTCCTTAATAAGTAGAAATTTCACTGAGATGTTTTGCTTGGGGTAGATGAAAATGTCACATAGTGGACTGTAAAATTTATTTAAGGTAGAGAGGCATGGGTAGAAAATATCTTTTTGTGCTCTTAAAAAGTACTATGTATACACATATTTTAGATCCAGAATTACAGGATGAGAGAGATTTAGACATTTTCTTTTATGAAGCTGGACACACGCAAAGGTAACTTTAAATAGATGGTTTTTAAATGTGAAATATGGACATATATGTCACACTGACATTTAAATGACCACTGAGGTTTCTGCCAATTTTATGTTCTCTGATTTATCCGCTAATAGGGAGATTAAACTAGAAATAGTGAAATCTAAACCCTTTTTTTCTTTCTCTGACAGCATATAATAAATGTGTTCCAAAGCTTGAGCTGCAGGCTGTGTTTAGATGTAGACATGCTTTCTGATGAAATAATTATATATTGTGATGAATAAGATATCTGAAGCTAAGCTCCACATGTCTCGTACCAAATGGAGAAGTAACAGGGTGTACTTAGTCACTGGCAGATCCTCTCCAGATGTTCTGCCAACAGGCCCGTTCTCCCACCTGCTCTAGCTGGCCTCAGAAACCCCTCTCTCTTCCTCACCCCACTTTACATGACTAGCCATCATAAGCAATTTCCTTTCATTATTTTTCTCCTTGACCTAGTAGTAAATATTTGCTAATGGATGAAGTAAATCGAATGTTCATGGCACTAGAGCTGAATAACTAAAGCACGATTTTTCCGTTGGAGCACTGAAAAGAACATCTTCTACCCTATTCTAATGAAATTTTCTTTAGGCAATAAGACAGCTGTTAACTCCGTACAGACCTATACAAATTGGATTCTCTAGCAGCTTTACTAAAATGTGATTCATACACCATATAGTTCACCTGTTTGAAGTGTGTGATGCAATGACTGGTATGTTAATTTTTTAAATGGTGGTAAATATACGCATAACACAATTTGCCGTCTTACAATTCAGTGGCGTTCGTTACATTCACGGTGTTGTACAACCATCACCACTCCTTCCAAAACATTTGCATCACCCCCAAAGACTAACCATTAAGCAATAACTCTCCCCATCCCACCAGCCCTACAAATTAGATTTTTATGTTCTGATATCTATGGATTGGGCCACTTTGGGGAGCGTACAGCGGTTTTCACACCATGCTTTGTGCCCACCTCGCCTGAGCGATAGGTGCATTCATTTCACTTGGCAGCGATTCTCACTGGGTCTGCCCAAGGAGCTGAGCGCTGGTGGGGACATGTTCCTACATCAGAACCTTTGGGATCAAGGATTTTAAGAGAAGTTTTCTAGGTGATTCCAATCTGATGTATGTCCTTCCTTGCAGGAAGGAGTTTCTCCTCATCCTTCTATGCCAGTTTAAAAGTCACTGATCTAGGGGCTCCTGCTTGGCTCAGTCGTTGGAGTGTACGACTCTTGATATCAGGGTTGTGAGTTTGAGTGTGAGTGTAGAGATTACTTAAAGTCTTCAAAAAACAAAGTCACTGAGCTAATACAATACATACCCATAGCCTAGGGCAATTAAATTCTTCCTTTTCCTCCTCTAGTGATTTGGGATCTTTAATTCCCACTCCAGGGCTTTTTCAACTACATGAGGGAATGTTCTGTAAACAATTCCATTTGAACGTTCAAGAAAAGGGTTACAGTCTGTATCAGCAGTTCTCAAGTCTGCGGAGCCAACAGTTCCAACACTTGAGCAACAAAATTGCGATGTGGAGATGCAGAACGTAAACGATAAAAGTATTTAGTATCAGATCCATCCATACTGGACCTGGAATGTTCTAAATAATTCTGTTGGGGGTAAAGATGGTAAGTTCACCAACTAACCAATCACAGTAGGGGAGGAAGCAGTTGCAGGATTAAGGCTGTGAGACATTCGAAGATGTGTGAAATTGATATACAGAGAAATGTAAATGTTGGTCTCTTATAAGTTCTTACTGACTAGGGCACACATGTTCAGGTATATAATAGACCCTGTTTTAACGGTTCTCTTTTTATAATTCATCCTTTTCTTCCTCTTTTTATGACTCCTGTAATTTTCTTTTGTTTTTGTTTTGTCTGTGGCTAACCTGTACCTAGAACTCTGTGGTTGGAACTAGCAGAGAAGGGTGCAGTTCTCTGCCTGAGATAGTGTGTGAAGGTAGACATTCTCTTTCAATGAATTTCACAGCATGGAGATGTCTCATTAGACCCCTTGTTCACGTAATCATTTCTACTGACTGTAACAGCTAATAAATATGTAAGAGCCAATATTCATTTCCATTTTGCTTTAACTATGGAGTATGTCTGTTTACATTTACACCAGGATTTTCCTCAATATTTAAAATCATCCTGCGGATATAAAATCATAGGATCATAATTCTCCCTATTTTTTTTCCTGCAAATAAAATGGTGGGTTTCTGAATCTATAACTAGAAAATTTTGAAATGGGTAATCTCCCACCTCAGAAGTTTAGATTTAAGAAAATGGATAGTGGCTCTGAAGTTTCGTGATGTGTAATTAGAGTTGTGTCTTGGAGGCCCTTTTCCCTTCTCACAAGCCTGGAGGAGCTGCTTCTTGAGTCTGGTACTTGGTCATGTTCATTGCATGCCTTCTGTGGAGTCCTCTGTCTGCTGAATGTGTCGACAGATGTGGAGCGGCATGCCTCACTGGCCAAATGCAGTGCGTTCTCCTTTTTCCTCTCCCCAGCTTTAGCATGTGATACACATATCATTTCCTCATTGTCTTGTACAGATACTTCTGTTCCATGCACTTCAATTCCCAGGGATTCTAGGATATCACCTTTGTCCCAGAATTGCTTATCTTATAGTGCTATTTAAGAGTTTAACATTGATAAACTAAATTAGGGTAAAATCATTTTAGATAGGAGATTCTTTGAAAAAATGGCTCTCCTGGAAAATATGTAGTCCTTGAACATTTGTTTTGAAGAATCTTTATGAATGGTAAGTGGCAAAACCCGAAAGCATAACCACTTTCTCCCCTTTGCTTACTCCAACCCTGCCGGTGTTTGGTTTGTTTAAAGAGGCATAATTAAATGTTCTAGGGGAAGGAGACAATGAAGTAGAGCCCAGACACCTCCTGTGTATGCTGTACCTCATGCCCATATAGCCGTCACTGAAGAGTGAGGAAGCACAGTGTGTTAAGTCGAAACTAATTATAATATCTGCTAAGGAAAATGATGCTTCCCCATTACTTCTACTCAAGTCATGTACTGTCTGTCCTGTTTTCAAGTTTTCAGTGGGTCTGAGAAGTCATTAATGAATCCATCAGCTCCATTCACTCTGCTTGACACTTTCAAGAGTAGCTCTGTGCTGGAAAGCACTGCCGCTGACCCGGGCTTTGCCTCTGTCCTCCAGATGCAGCACCGGAGGTCCACTGTGATGCCTAGCCCATCCCCTCGTGCTTGGGATCTCCAGCTGCGCCAGCAGCAAGCCTGTCCGACGGTGCCCAGGGAGCAGTTTTTGCAGCTTCAACACCAGCTGCTGCAGGCAGAGAGGACAAACCAGTGCCTGCAGGAGGAACTTGAAAACAGGACCTCCGAAACCAACACACCACAGGTATGAGGCTCGCTCTTCCCTAATGGTTAACCTGTTTATGGGAAAGCGATACAGTTCAAAGGTGGGGATCAAGAACCCAAATCTGTCAGAGAGCTCCACCTTACCTGTATGACAGATCCACAGAACTGCAGTGTTATGTGGGGGTTTTGTTTTGGGTTTTTTTGCAGTGATGCTCTTGCACTCTCAGCTTCAAAGCTGGGGAACAAAGTGTTCTGGGTCTCCTTGCACATCTGTAATCGAAGTATCAGGATCACTTGAGCATAGTGTACAACTGACCTAATGTTTTTTGACTTAACATTTGTCCGATGCCAAAAATATTACAGAATTCAAGTGCAACTCTAGGATATGCATTATTAACAAAGAGGGGTGCAGCCTGCTGAGTTCCATAGAATTTACAAGTGGGGACTTTAAACAACTAATAGTGTAGTCAGTGACTTGAGTTGATGTATTTCGTTTAATTTTTAAGAATGATCGAGTTTGAAAACCTCTTTTTAAGAAAGTAAACATCTTTTCCCCTTTCCTTTGAATTAGCATTATCCTAGCTCACTACAGTCACAATCTGATACAACCGGGTTTTCAAATCGTTCTCTTACATGTTTTCATAGTCAAGCCTTTTCGGAAGTCTCTTAATGCTTTTTGCTTGCCCTATTTGTTTATTCAGGATGAGGACTAAAACAAAAAATACTACTTAGTTTGTATAATTCTAAATTCATTCTGGTTTGGATGCTTTTCTTCTGTTGTCTCTCAGTGGACTTTTAATAAGGAATTTCTCCACCCCCTTTTCTGTAAGCGTCTCAGAGTGCTTTGCAATGTCAAGTTAGCACTGTAATTAGACCCTGGGGCAGTTCTGTCTTCCTCTTCTAGTAGTATAGATCTGTGCTTTGTCATGATCTGCTGCTGTCACCTAGTCTTTCAAGCAAAACCTTAAAATTCTTTTTGTCTTTTGTGCTTTAAAAATCCACGTTTTTGGAAGTTTCCTCTATTCCACCTCAGTTTCCAAATTGTGCTGGTGGAGTGGGGAGCTGATGCTTCAGCAATTCATTACAGAACTCAATTATAAAACCTTGACTTCAATTTTTAACAGACATTTTAAACCGAAGGATTAGGTGAAGATTTTATCCACTGCTTTCTCATCCACAGTGTTTTCAAAGCACGCTCTTCCACCCCACCTGCCGATGTTTAAAAATAATATCCTTCCACTCCAATTACTTCAGGATAGGTTAGACAAAAACTGTTAAGGACAAAATCTTAAAAAAAAAAATTCTCCAGCTGGACGGCAGAGTGACTAGAATGCCACTGCAGACTCTATTTCTGGTAACTGAGCTGATGCTAATTTTAAGATGACAAAATATCTGCATGTTGCTTCTGTGTGTGGAGTGATGTGATTTTTTCTGTCTCTGTGTTGCTTTGCTTGCATATGTGGTGTTAATGTGTGTGCTTTTAAAAACTGTTTGCATTATAAGTGTGTGAATTTAGACTCCTCCCAAAACATCATCTTGACATCAGGGTGAAGTGTACCACTTGCCTTCTTTCTCTAGGCCTTGCTACCGGAGCAGCGAGCAGTGCATGCAGATTCCTACAGAAGGATTGGGCACCTGTGAAAACTGGGCTGCTAGTGATGACATTTGTTACCATGGCAGATATTCAAATGCACACCCCCACACACACCCCCCCCCACACAGAGACATAAGCTGAAAAATGGTTTGGAATCAAGTGCTCTTTTAAATTATTATTATTATTATTAAGCCTTTGCAGTATTATGTCTCTTATTTATTGTAGAAATGACAGACTTTGTGAATCAAATTCAAAAATTTCAGCTTGTTTTGAATCGTTTTATTTATACCATTTAAAGAGAGTGTGGACTTGAGATTCTTAAAAGGATGTATTCTATATATATTTTCTCATTCCATATGCTGTAACTATTTTTAACAAGAGGTACTACTTTTATATATGGAATTTGAAGAAAATTTGGGTTATTTATACTGTTTTGTATTAAGATGTATAATGCTCTTTTGACAGGAAAAAGGAAAATTTTGACAATAAAATAAATTTTAAATATATGACTGACTTTGTTTTTCCTCTTTTGCCCTGTTCCATGTTCTTAGAGTTACCTGTTATGGGTTTTTTTGTTTTGTTTTTTTCAGGCAAGTAGAAATCGGGCATTTCCCACTTACGTTTGAACTTTAAAAAGCCATTATATCTTTTAAAATACAGTATGTTTTAAAGCTAGATGTTCTCACAGCCTGATTTCTCGAGGTTTACTTTCTGCATTAGACTTTACCTACTATAATTTTTGTCTTTAAATTAGTCACATGGTTTAGTTGCTTATATTTGAGTAAATGCTGTTATTTTATCCAAACAAATGTTGGCTTCCAACCCACGTTTGGTCATTCTGCATGCTTTTAAAAGAAGTTATACCATCAACCATTAACACCTGAGTTTCGCGTAAACACTTGAAGAACCTTTTAAAATCTGAAATTCCTTATATGGACATTTTAGTGGCCTGCCGGGAGGGGCAGTTGGTTGCACTCTAAATCTGTGGGTCCTTGGGCTCTCCAAACCCCACACAACTCCTTAATCCATCACTGTTGTGTGAGGAGAGGAGGGGCACCCAGGGGTCTTCTGTCCTCTTGTTTTATCTAGGAATCATGTGTGGGGAGAGGATTCTTAATTTTAAATCTTTTATGATAAACCCATCCTCAGTGCAGATGTTTGCTTCACACTGACAAGTCACATTGGGAAACAGATGACTACAGTAACTGGCAGGAAGAGGCTGATTGTTACGAGGAAAGGGACACTCACACACACTCTGACCGTAACCGGCCATTTCACACAGGAGAAATGGACACGCACATTGCAAGCTGACTGGACTTGTTAGGTGATGCTGAATAAACTCATTTTGTTTTATTCTTGAGAGACCCACCGTATGGCAAAGGCCCAAATCACAGATGGAAGGTTGATAACTATAGTTTAATTTACTTTGGATACCTATTTTACTAGAAGAGATGCACAGAGGTACTAAGTTATGGGTTTTAAGAATATTGCTTTATCTCAGGGGAAGATGGTAACACAGGTAAGATTTTTTTTTAAATCTTTGATTCTCTGATAGGATTTCTTTTCTAACATGCAACCCATGCGTTGTGCAGAACCCCCATTTCACCAGAAATCCACCCTTCCAGTTACAAAGGCAAACATTTCCTGTCCTTTCTCTAGGCATCTTCTGGGGAAAAATAAATTACTAGTGTTTTCTTTTCAGTATGGCATGATTTTCAAATGATAATACCCTTTTTTTTTTCTTCGCTTCAGGGAAACCAGGAACAACTGGTGACTGTCATGGAGGAACGGATGATGGAAGTTGAACAGAAATTGAAACTGGTGAAAAGGCTTCTTCAGGAGAAAGTGAATCAGCTCAAAGAACAAGTGAGCCTCCCGGGTCACCTCCACCCACCCACCTCACATTCCACGTTTCACGCCAGTTTTCCATTCCTTTATCGCCACTAACTTGTTCACTTTTGTTGTCACATAAAGGCAAATTCTACTACAAATGTACAGAATTTAGGATTTGCTCTCCCCCATACCATACCACTCCAGAAGGATGAATTCTGTATTCTACATTATTTTCCCAAAGCTCTTTTAAGACCAGTTGGTCCACAATTTAAAAAATGTACGTTTGCTAACAGAGACTGATGCAGACCTAACGAATTGATTCCTAACAAAGTTCAGCAGCTCAAATTCAATTTTTGTAGATTTTTTGCCCAAGATAGGAAACGTTCTATTTAAATAATGTATATTGGTAAAAAATTGGGGGATAATAAATGGAACTTCAGCTTTCCTGTTTGCAACAGTTATAGTGACCTCAAAAAGTACCTTACAGCTATAACCAGACCCCAAAGGCTGTCCTCTGAATTAGAATAGGGACCCTGGATTCCAGGACCACGATGCAGACTGATCCTTTTCACCTGCTGGTGGCAGGTGTGGCCTGGGTTTAGAAAGTATTTGTGTAACCACTGATGACATGCAAAAAAGGACTACTTGATAGGAATGTGTTAATAGTGCTTTGGAAACTGAAATTAAGAACTGAGGGGCAGGGGCAGAAATTGTCCTACCTGGTTTTCTAGATATATAAAACTTAAGAAGAATAATCCCAAGAGAAGATCTCAATGCAGAGGCAGACTGGAACTTTCCTTTGCCCAATGTCTTAATCACAAAATAGAAAGAAAGGAAAGTTTTACACAAAAGCATTTATTCTATCCTTTAATCACTCAGAACATAGCTGCTACCGTGCCAAGTCTTGTTCTAAGCACCAGAGAACAGCAGAGAACAAAACAAAATCCTGCCTGTGTGGAATGTAGTTCACATACAACGTGTCAAGCATTTGGCAAGATGGTAATTTTGAAAATAAAATGGGATCCACTTCAGCAGAGGGAAACAGAAGAAATACTTGATCCAACTTGGGTTTAAAGCAAGTTTCCTGCAGGCCTCTTAAACCAATTACTGATGCAGAGTAAGATTTGAACAGGTGAAGAGATGTGAGAAGGGCACTGTAGGCTCTGGGAACGTCACACAGTTATGGCAACACGTGGGGTGTGGACATCTACAGACGTTTTGGCATTAACAGTTCATACTGTCCTGAGAGAAGCAGAAGAAACTAGAGCAACGGAGGAGGCAGCAGAGAGCCTTAGGTGCTGAGCTGCGGAGCGTGAATTTCATTCTGTCGGTGATGAGGAGCCATCAAAGTGTTTTTTAAAAGGAAGGAAGGAAGGGAGAGGGGGAGGGGTGAAAAGTTGTCCTAGGACAGCTCAGTAGAGGAGGTCAGTATGTTGCACCTGCCAGTCATCTTGGTCCTGGGCTTCAGTGTCACCGTCTTTACCATTGCCTTTTGAAATAAATTAGCTAAGCACAAGTTGTTCTTTATTCCCTTAAACCTCTATACTTTTAGATGCCCTGTTAAAACTGGGTGTAAAATGAGGTGTAATGAGGGAAGGGAGATTGGAATACATTAATAGGAACCAGAATAAATGTATCCCAAGGCTGCTGACAAATTTTCCCACCCCAACCTAGACTATATATTCTAACCCTAAAAATTAAAATGTATCTTCTAAACAAGCGCTACCGTGCAAAAGAGGAGGAGTTAAGGAAAAGTGACTGCCCCATTCTCACCTCTTTGTTGTATGTAATACGTGGACCAAATTTGAAAATAATCAGGTTACAGCCATGAATGTTCTTAGCAGATGCTTAAGCTTCCCAGAGTTAAAGTTCATACCCTGTACCTCCGAAGCGATAAAAATATTTTGATATTTTGTAGAGAATGAAAAAGTGGTAATACCTAATTTATTTAGGTGGAAAGGGACTTTGATTTTTGAGCCTTTGAATATCAATCTGTTCTTTTTATTAGTGGCTTCTACAAACATTATGCAAAGAAACAGCTTGGTATAAGTGAATTTGCTCTTTTTGTATCCCTGATGCCAGGTCTGATGTCAAACCTGTGTTGTAAAATAAAATCTGATTGATAGACGTCATTTGCCTTTATGAACTGTCCTAATGTCACACCCTTAAACTTAATTACAGAAATGGAGTCAAGATGTTTCTGGTTCTGTTTCTAGCTCTGCAAGAATACTAAAGCAGATGCAATGGTGAAGGATTTGTATGTTGAAAATGCCCAGTTGTTGAAAGCTCTGGAAATGACTGAACAGCGACAAAAAACAGCAGAGAAGAAAAATTACCTCCTAGAAGAGAAGATTGCCAGCCTCAGTAATATAGTCAGGAATCTGGCACCAGCACCGCTGACTTCTACGCCTCCCTTGAGGTCATAGCCAAGCCAAAGGAGACACACAGATTTGTGCACTTTACTGAAATGGACGGAACATTTCAGTAGGTTCTCTCAACCTTTTTTTTTTTTTTTAAACCTTTAATGGTTTAAAGTTAAGCTCAACCTAAAACTGCCAGCAACAGAACTGGAGTCTCCATTCATTATAATTAGTTTTTTAAAGAGACCAAATTATTCCCAATTTTGAATTTTTAAAAAATATCCTAATAGCCACCAAAAAGGTAGATATATGAACACAATGCAAGAATCCCCAGTTCTGAATGAGTTTTTTTTTAAATTATGTACAAAGCTATGTGTAAATTCCAGATATTTAAAGTTTAAGATCTGATTAGTTTATTGTCTGATCTTTATTTAAACAACAAATGTATGTCTTCTTATACATTCAAATATGGAACAGTCATTCCGTTTCTAATAATTTTGGTTCTTTGGTGACAGACCCTGGGCTCAATAACCACAGAGGTCAGAAAAGCCAGAGACCATAGTACTCTACCTTCTAACACTTTTGACAGTATTTCCACTCTTGATGTATTATAGATGTAAAACTGATTTATTCAACTGCCCTGTTAACTAATGTTAAAACTGTACTTTCTTCAAACATTTTTTTTTCCTTCTTAGAAGTTTCATTTGGGGAGCTTATCTTCTAAAAAATGGATAAAGCCACGTTCTTAAAGCATTTGAACTATAGGGAAAGCACTGAACAAATCACTTTGGAGGAAACAGCTACTCTTAGAAGAGAAATAAGCAAACCATGTGGGTTTCTCTCAAGACTCGGGGTTCATGAACTTACATTTAGGGTTGCTTCAAGAACTCAGGGAACAATACTTTGAATGATCTTCCTGAAACACTGTAGGGCCTCTTCAAGAATTTGAAATGCATAAACCATGTGACCTTATTTGTCTTATATTTAGAGCTATACCATGGATTTTTATTTCTACCTTTTTCGTGAATTTACTCTTCTGAAAAGCCTTGATTTTAGAGTTAAAAACTTACGGAAGAGTTACTTGCTTGTTTAACATAAGTTAAAATTTCCATGCTTCCTATTCTTCCAGCACTTCAAATCGGATCATAAAATTTCTTACTCTGATTAGCCCTGGCATGCCATCTGAGGTAAAAGAGTGCCAGGGAGGATTTTCCATTCAGTTCCCAACACCTGAGCTTTATAGAGCAGGTGACATTTTTAGGATGGGTAATTATTTTCCCTCAAATCAAATCTTTGCTGCTTAGCCTCCTTCAGCCAGCCAGCAGCTGGTGGAGGACTTCGGGTTAGGACACTCACAAAGCTCACTCTAGTCACCTAGCCAGCCAGCCGCTGGTGGAGGACTTGTGGTTAGGACACTCACAAAGCTCACTCTAGTCACCTAGCCAGCCAGCCGCTGGTGGAGGACTTGTGGTTAGGACACTCACAAAGCTCACTCTAGTCACCTAGCCAGCCAGCCGCTGGTGGAGGACTTGGGGTTAGGACACTCACAAAGCTCACTCTAGTCACCTAGCCAGCCAGCCGCTGGTGGAGGACTTGTGGTTAGGACACTCACAAAGCTCACTCTAGTCACCTAGCCAGCCAGCCGCTGGTGGAGGACTTGGGGTTAGGACACTCACAAAGCTCACTCTAGTCACCTAGCCAGCCGCTGGTGGAGGACTTCGGGTTAGGACACTCACAAAGCTCACTCTAGTCACCTGTTTGTTTTTGTGGAACAGCAGTTAGATAAGAAAAATTCATTCTGATGTATTCCTGGAAGGCCACGCCCATCCATTTACAAGACAGGAAACAGCAAAAATCACACACTGCTTTATGGGCAGGAACCAATGATTCAAGCATACTGCCTAAGAAGTCATATAATGTTTAAAAATCTCAGAGTAACTTGCATCAAGCAGCTTTCAGGTTCCTCACGGCCTAACCACCTACTGGCCCCACCTGACGAGCTAGGGCAACACAGAAGTCCTCATTACCAGAGCTCTGACAAGGCATGGCCGTTGGTGGGACTGGAATCCACACTCATGAAGCAAACCTTTCCAGGTCTGGACAGCTCTTACTATCAGAAAGTCCTGATTTCCCCATGGAAAAATAATTAATTTTAGTCCTTCCCTATAATAACCCTTCCAAACATGTGTGATATCATGCCTTCCCTAATCTTTCTTCCCAGAGCAAACAGTACTAGTGGACCCAGCTACTTGTATGGCATTGGCTTCAACAGAGAACGTTTTTTACTTAAAACTGTGGACAGACCTAGGCTACTAAGGTCATAAATAAACTATGCATCTGTGGTGTATTTATGTGATATGCTTCAAGTTACTCACGGTTATTACTATCAAAACTGAACACCAAGCAGATTTCTCAAATAACTGGCTTTAGCATGTGATCATGTGTTGTAATTTTTGTTATTTTCTACATTACAAAAAGCGTAGGTTAATTTCTCATAAATCTGTATTTATGTGTATATAAAATGCTGTGTAATGAATGTAAATATGACTTTCTGGAAAGTTTTAGACTACATTTAGAATCCCTTTATCCAAAATCAAATGCTGCTCAAATGAAAGTTAATTGAATCAACACCTAGGTGCTTTATTTCTGGCTTTACTGCACTTAAAAGGAAAAAAGATCAACATGAGAAATAGTTACCTTAAATTCATACATTTGTGCAGCAGTTTATTTTTGTAGCCTAGGGTGGGAATTTAGCTGGCAATTTATAATAGCATTTACAGCTTTTAAAAAATCTTTTGAAGAGATTAAATTTGAACTTAGGTTTTGCTCTCAGACTTTATAATAGCACTCTTTAAAATCACAAGTAATGTATTCTTTTATAGGCATTTAGCTACTTGTTTATTAAAAGCACTGGTTAAACTTTCTTTGGCTTTCTTAAGAGTTATTTAAATTAGTCTGAGAAGATGGGACATTCATTTCAAGGAAAGAGTCAGGTTTGCCTTTGCGATAATGTTACACTAGGACAGAGAAAACACGGACCACAAAACCTGCATTATTCTACTTTGCTTTCTTCTGCTTTTTAGAAGCCTGAACTCTTAAGCTCAAATTGTGAAGGGAGAAAAGCAGAGGGGGAGGGGTAGAACCGATCACAGTATTTTATTTATTTTTCTAAAACTCTTTTAAAAAACTAGATTTTAAAACTATTTTAAATGTGAATCCTTCCCAGAAGCTTCAAATACATTGTTTATATATATTTAATCTTGAGCGTATTTTACATAAATAGATCACAAAATCATAAGCTTTCAGGATATAGATGGAGCTCTTACAGGTCTAATGTTTCAATAATGTACAAATACCCAGGTCAGGTATTATTATGAACTTTTTTTTTTAAAAGAATGAATAAAAAGTCCACCTTATGGTGGACTTTAACATATGGGAATGAATTTATTTTTTTGATTTCTTTCTTTTTTTTCTGAGTGAAGGAAAAGAGAAATAATGTTGCTATTGTCAGCATCTTAAAGGTATTTCCTATCAAGTGCTTTGTAATAGTATTAAGCAAGTCTTGTTTTGAATGGATTACCTGTAACGGCTCATTGGAATGATATACAAGTAATGCCAAAAGCCAAGTCAAAGCCTAATAACCAAAGCATTCCATATTTAAAACTTATTTATTGTATCATATTTGGACCTATTTGAACATCTCAGCACTCTAAAATAGAAAACTATTTTATGGCATATGATTAGCTGTTTAATAAAATTAACCTTCTATTTCTCAGCTTTTTTGAATGATTCAAGTTAACTTTATTCTTAGAGGAAGACATTTTCACACCACGATTTAAAGGAACACTAGTTTTGTGAAAAAACCCTGAGTTCATCAAAAGCCATCTGTAGGATTCATTTGAGAAAAAAATTAATGTGAATGTGTTGATATCAACTTTGTATATTTCATCTCAGCCATTCTATCTTAAAGGTTTTAATGTCAGCTTAAAATGTAAATAAAGAATTTTGTAAACACGGCTCTTGTTTTCTATATGTTCTGAAATTTTATACAGTGTATGTTCATCATCGGTCTTTAGAGTAAAAGCATCAAAATACTGCACCAGACACATCACACAAATGCAGAATCGCTGCATCTACCCCAGACCTAATAAATCCTATTTTTCTGCATTTTAAGAAGATTCCCAAGTGATTTGTATGGGATTTAGAGCATCAGCCCTCCATTTCTGGCACAGAATTAATGACTTTTCCACCAGAAAGTCTGGGGTCCCTGTACCCTGTAGTGGTTCATAATTTACCTCCAGAATCCTGACTCCACCTCAGGTGAGGTCCTACTTGGGATTTTGGGGGCTTTGGAGGTGGCTTTGTTTCACTTTGCCATCCTTATGGGTGACTCAGACTTTTCTTGGTTGAGCTGTTTGTAAGTGATGAGATATATACAAGTACAGACATAAAAGCCTGAAAATACATTAAATCACTACGCTGAATACTGAAATGTAGAATGGAAATGGTGGCCAAACTAGACCCATCTCATAAGCCTTGTTTAATTATTTTCAAAGCTTTTATATCAGCCTTACACTGCCTTTAGGAGGCAAGAGCTGTAATTATCCCCATTTTACAGATGAGTAAACTGAAACTTAAAGTTGTGACTTAAGTCCACACAGCCAGCTAAAAAGGCACTTAGGATTTAAGATCCTGATTTGTCTGTATTAATATGTTGCAACACTTCTATCAATTTCTACTAATGTCAAACAACATATAATCAGTGCTGAATACCTACCATGCATACTACAAAGAAAAATGTAAATCATTCCTGGTTTTGTTTCTGATTGAGTTGGGGTAGAGTAGAAAGATTTATGCACAAAAAATTAGAAAAAAAAATCCATACAGAAGATGGTTTTGTTGATGGATTCAGTACAACGGCATTAGGATAAGGAAGATTAGCATCTTCAGGTATTTTAATGTGAAATGGGGAAGTTCTTCACCTACTGTGTTAAATGTAATTGTGTATGTACTTCACTGAGGTTAGTGTAACCTGTGTGTTTTGTAGTCTCTTATTCATCTTGCGTTCAAAAAGTCATATTTTCCCTCTGATATTAACTTTCCAATAATGGTTAGATTTTATCCAAAGGATCATAATTTTGACCAAAGGTATATAAATTATCTATAATTTATTGATTAAAATGTTAATCTAGATAAAATATGTTTAAGTCACGAAAGTGGTTTTTATTCACTGTTTGGTTTTACCTTATTTGCAAATCAGGAAAAATGACTAAACATCTTTAAAAAAAATTAAAATTCCACAAAGGGGAACTGTAAAACCGAATCAGTGAAATATCAGCTAAAGAGTAGGCAACCAGGATGCCTGGCTGGCTTAGTCAGTAGAGTATTTGACTCTTCATCTCAGGGTCATGAGTTCAAGCCACACATTGCGTATAGAGTTTACTTAAGAAAAAACAAAAAATGGAGGCAACCACGTAAAGTCAAGCTAGATACGCTTATGTTAAAATATCTAATTCTGAATGATTGCACGAGATATGCTTCACCACTTAAAGTAAAAGCCTAAACAGTCCTTACAGCCCAGATGAGCATTCACCAACCATTTTTCTTTCCTGTTTGGTCAAGATCTCAAGCAATACATAAGCGCCAACCCAGTCCCAGGCACTAAGATGTTATCCAGTATTACAATGCTATGGACAATAAAAACTGTCAGTGTTATAAGAAGACGCAAAAAAAAAAAAAAAAAAGCCTATGGAAATGTCCTAAATTAAAGGAGACTAAAGAGACATGACAACTAAATGCAATACCTACTCCTAGGCTGGAATTCTGTATTGGAAAAGCCAGCTGGAAATGGATGGTGTGGTAGAATATAGGATTATATCAATGTTAAATTTACTGAAGTTGATAATTAGTATGTTTATGTAAGGCTAAGGAAATATACACTTAAGTTTTTAGGGATAAAGAACCATAATGTATGCATCTTACTCACAAATGATTCAGAAACACAAAATTATACACATAAATTGGGAGGGGTGCCTGGGTGGCTCAATTAGTTGAGCATCCGACTTTTGATTTTGGCTCAGGTTGTGATCTCAGGGTCGTGAGATTGAGCTCCATGTTGGGCTCTGCACTCAGTGTGGAGTCTGCTTGTCCCTCTCCCTTTGCTCCTCCCCACACTCACTCATGCTCTCTCTTTCAAATAAATAAATGGCTAAATCTTTAAAAAAAAAAAAACAGGGGAAGGGTATGCAAGGATTTGTAATATTCTCGCCACCTTCTTTAAGTTTGCAATTATTTCCAAATAAAACGTTTCTACCTGCAACATATAGATTAAAATTTACTAAATGTGGTAGTAGGCGCTTAACTTCAACTTCCTTACCCTCACAGCAACTCTGGAGCGTAGATGGTATTCCAATGGCAGAGAGGGGGAAACTGGCTAGAAACCATGTATGGCAGCCTATCCATGTGCCTACGGTCTATTATGTAAAGTTTGGCAGAATCAGATATTTTTCCTATTTCCTAGGAAATATAGAAAATGGGAAAACATGGGGCAGATGGAGGCATTTGGCAGAAGAGGTAAAAGCCAAAAAGAAGCAACAAGGGGGTCCATAAAGTACAAGAGAAGCTGCTCAGGAAATTAATCCCCCCTCCAGACAAACAATGACAGTCCCAAAGCAAGACACAAAGGTCAGTAGGAGCTCAGGATAAACCGTGCACCCTCTCCTAGCTCTTTACTAGCTAGCACACAAGTAGTTACGTTTCCCGAGGTAGAAAACACGCTTTATCCCTGCCTACAAATGCTTGTACTTGCCTGCTACCCTAGGAAGAATAGGACTCAAAGGGAAACTTGTGCCAGCTAGTTTAAGTAAAAGGGAACTTACTATAAGACATCATATTTGTTTTATGGAACCAAAGGGCAGAAAATACAGACAGACTTCATGAGGCATCAAATCAAAGACCTTTGGTGCTCTCCCCTGCCACCGTGTTTTCCTGCTATCACTCTCCTTGTTCAAGTGCCAAATAGAGTCCAACAATTCCTTCCAAGTCACAATTCCAAATTCTTTAAAAATCTGGTTAGATTATGGAAAGACCCTTGCCTGGTCAATCAACTGTGGACAGCAAGGGTCAGCGTTTTGGGGTACAGTACAAGCTGCAGAAGCTACCACACGAGACAGAATACTCTCATAGATTAAGGGTTGGGATGGATAGGGAAATTTGGGCTTAAGATGTGTAGACAGTGGATAAAAATGACTCTAAAGGTAGGATTTCAAAGACAGATTGTTCTGTTTACTCACCTTTGTATGGAAGCCTATTTGAAAATAAGTGCCTTTTTAAAATGCCACCTGGTGACAAAAGTAGTTGTTGTTCATGTTATTCCCTCTTTTGTCCTTGTGCCCTGCCTCCATGCCTTTGTCCTGATTCCTGCATTTTCTCCAGATAGCACATACAGGACTTCGCCAGGGTGTCCATCCGAGTCACAGTGGGTATGATAAATACCACCTGCCATAACCTACGTAAGCAGTGCAATCCTGTAGCCACGTATTTAAAATATCGACAGGGAAGGCGGAAGTTAAAGGTCTTTTAAAAAATAATTAAAGAAGATTTAAATTTTGCATTAAGACCATCCATAAAAGAAATTCCATTGAAGTTCAAGATGTTTTCCCTTATTCTCAAAATCTGGTGTAGAAGCCCCTCCTACGTGCTTGCGTGTAAGCACCCTGTGTATTCCCAGGTGAAGCCGGTACCACTCTGTGTAATTGCCTACTGACTTATCTCATCTCCATCAGACTTTTAAGATATTCCCAGTTCCCCACTCAATGCCTGAGAGAAAGTTGGTGCCCAATTAACATTCATTACCTGGATGGAAAAGTGTATACATTTTTGAGTTTTTCATCAGTAATGGCACTGCACTAACAGGAGAATATGCATGCCAATTGTCTTATGTATATGATTTAACGGTGCTCTTCTCAGTCTTTAGTGTTTATTAGAAGGCCAAAATTTAAAAAATATATTAATAAGAAGTTGCGGGGTGCCTGGGTGGCTCAGTCGTTAAGCATCTGCCTTCGGCCCAGGGTGTGATCCCAGGGTCCTGGGATCGAGCCCCACATCAGGCTCCTCCGCTGGGAGCCTGCTTCTTCCTCTCCCACTCCCCCTGCTGTGTTCCCTCTCTCGCTGGCTGTCTCTCTCTCTGTGTCAAATAAATAAATAAAATCTTAAAAAAAAAAGAAGTTGCAGAAAATAAGTAATTTAAGGACAAAATAATCTTTTATAGCAGAATAAAATCAAGTGCTATATTCCAGCAGTTAAAAGAATACATTTCCGTTCCAGGCCCATAAATCACCATCTAATAACTGACAAAAAGTAGTAAAAGCTCGTGACATTTACTTAGATTAATGGTTTGTAAGACAGTATAACAAGTTAAATACCACCTTTTCTAAAGAAAAAAGCAAAATTCTAGTGAATTCTTTTTGATAGGGATGCTGGGCTTAAATTATCTCACATAATGTTAAAATTGTTTAATCTTTGCCATTCAACAAATTGCAGCTTTCTCATTCTTCTGGTAAAAGCAAAAACTGAAAAGTTGGTTCAGGTTCTGCTTGCATGCAAAGGGGTCAACCTTTGCCTCAAGGTTTGTGCCTGGTTGTGATTTAAATGTCTTCCTACAATAAACTGTGACCCACCTGCTTGAACCTAGCAGTCCTGTGATGCAAGAAGACAGTCTCTTCCTATCCACTTCTTTATTTCTATTCTTCTGCCCATTAGTACTTTAAAATGAAGGTAGACAAGGACCAGGACCACATCAGAACAATTCATTAAAATTTTCTCCCAAAATGAAAAATAATTTTGCATCTTCTTAAATTCAAAGATGATATATTTTAAAAGACTATTCCAACATAAGATAGAATTTTTATTTTTTAATGGAATGCATTCTTACAATTAGCTTCCCTATAACCTGCATTCACCAGGGTTAATTTCACATTTTGAAGCTAAACAAAAATCAATCTAATTATACTCCTACACAGCAGTAGCTTCTCCCAATGATAACTGTTACATCTCTACTATGTCTCCTCTTTTTCTATATATTTACAATTCCTTTTGGTGTTTCCAGTACGACTTGGTTTCTATTAATGTCTCCTTCCCATTTTACTCTTCTGCAGTTTGTCAATTAGCTCAATTCCCATAATAAAGTGATTTCCTTTCTTCATTTAAAAAATGTATTAAAAATTTTTTTTTGTATTTAAAAAATAAAGAATATTCCAAGAAAAATTTTTTTAGGGGCGTCCAGATGGCTCAGTCTGTTAAGTGTCTGCCTTGGCTCAGGTCATGATCCCAGAGTCCTGGAATCGAGCGCCGCATTGGGCTCCCTGCTCGGGGAGGAGTCTGTGTCTACCTCTCCTTCTGTGTGTGTGTGCTCTCTCTCTCTCAAATAAATAAATCTTAAAAAAATTTTTTAAACACTATAAAGAAAAATTACCCAAATCCTAACACCCAGTGGGAACCACTGTTAATATTTTGGCAAAATCTCTTCTAGACATAATTTTATGCTTACGTATGTACAAATATGCACACATTCACAGTTACACAATTTTATGTAAAGGACAGCATATGCATACATGTGTAAACACAGATACACACACATATATATGGTGTGCTCCGTAATTCACCTATGTAACAAATGTCACATTATTTTCCTTAACTAGTATAAGTCTAACTTCAAGCTCCTCAATCTGTCAGTGACTGGTCATAATTGGATGGTCCTCCTTTTTAAGACTGTACAAGAATCCCATCTGCTAACCTTTATGCTACTACCCTCCATTACCCCATTTATTACAGAATTTAACACCTGGCTCATTATCTTGTTTACAGCTATTCCTGTCATTATTCTTGGTGACTTCAATTTCCATATAAAGGACAAGAGTCCAAGGGAGGTAAAGAGTTTAGGCAGCAATTCTTTTCAGAAGCTGGGCTGTGAAAGGGAGGAGAGAGTAGGAGTAGATACGGCCCACAGAGAACACCCGTTTTAAGATAGGAGATACTTCAGTATCAAACTTGAGTCTAATGGAAATCAGACAAGTAAGTGAGAATAGAAAAGGAGGGAATAACAAATAAATTGGTCATGATAAAGGGACAAAAGAGCAAGGGGTTTGAAGCTATGTCCAAGGTAGAGGTTTAGGGAAGAAGCACAGAATGTAAGCTGGGTGAAGAGGGCAGTGGGGACAGGGGTTGGATGTGAGTAAATGGTTGACATATATTGAAAAATAGTAGAGTCGGCGTTTGGGGGTAAAGACTTGTTGAAGGGAGGGTGCTAATACAGATGGGTACAAAATGATGGCCAAAGAGTGGGAGGTTGAAAGAACTTCTGAGGTAGCACACATAAGGGTCATGAAGTGGGGAGAGGAAAAGATCAAGAGAAATGAAGAGATGAAGGATCTGAAAGGTCAAGGTTTGTGATTGCTTTCCTGTCAGATGTCTGTTACCATCATTTCACCAAAACTGCACTTGCTAAGATCTCTAGGAAACTCTTCAAGTTGCCCCATTCCAAACTGTACTTGACATAACCTCCAAAAGTAGTCCTTCTAAAACAAAACTGTAGGCCACACTAAAATAGAATTAAACATCACACTCTTGTTTAGAGTCTTTCAGTGTCTCCCCAGATCTCAAGCTCAAGTCCCCATTCTTTAACACGGCTTATATACAGGCCCTTCATGCTCAGAACCTAACTTCCCACCCTTGCTCACTGGCCCCCATGCCCCACAATTCAGCCATGCTAAACTTTTGTCAACTTCCCAAAGGACAAGGCAGTCTATTTCTGTGCTGTGTCTGTGTATTGAGTAGGGAGAAAAAGGCAGAACAAACATTTGCCTCCAATTAACCATTCTTGCCTCTTCCTTAACTGATGAATATTGAAATTAAACCATGCATGGAATTACCCAAATTTAAGACTACATATCCTAGCTTCTTCTGTAGCTGGGTCTGGCCATATGACTAGGTTTTGGCCACTGATATGTAAGAAGTCTGAGAAGGTGTCTTAAAAGGATGAGATATACCTTTCTTTGTGCCTTCTTTTTTCCTACTATCTGGAGTAAAGCTGATGACTAGAGTTCTAGCAGCTATTTTGGACCACAAAAATGAGGGCATCATCGTACAGATGGAAGAGCAAATTGATGGAAAGGGCTGATATCTCTGACAAATTTATGTAGCTGTCATGTGAGGCCTGGTTTGAATCCACCTACGATGGAATATTATTCAGCCATAAAAAAGGAAATCTTGCCATTTGTGGTAATATGGATTGACCTTGAGGGCATTATGCTAAGTGAAATAAGTCAGACAGAGAAAGACAAATGCCATATGATTTCATTTATATGTGGGATCGAAAAACCAAAAAACCAAGCTCATAGATACAGAGAACAGATTAGTAGTTTCCAGAGACGGGGAGTGGGGAGGAGGACAAAATGGATATAGGGGGTCAAAAGGTACAAACTTCCAGTGATAAAATATGTAACTCACGGGAATGTCATTACAGCATGGTGACTATAATTGATAATACAGCATTGCATATTTGAAATTTGCTAAGAGTAGATTTTAAAAGTTCTCAACACAAAAAGCAAAATTTGTAACTATGTATGGTGATGGACATTAACTGGACTTACAATGGAGATTATTTCAAATGTATACAAATAACAAATTGTTATGTTGTACACCTAAAACTAATATGGTGTTATGTCAATTTTACTTCAATAAAAAAAGTTTTATGTGGGTTATATTGATTCATATTAAACATATTGGAAATTAAGACTGAGAAATTTATTTAAAAAATCCCTCTGGACATCTCTATATAGAAGGAATAAACTTTTAATTTGTTTAAACCATTGTTTTTTTTTTTTTTAAAGATTTTATTTATTTATTTATTTGACAGAGATAGAGACAGCCAGTGAGAGAGGGAACACAAGCAGGGGGAGTGGGAGAGGAAGAAGCAGGCTCACAGCGGAGGAGCCTGATGTAGGGCTCGATCCCACAATGCCGGGATCACGCCCTGAGCCGAAGGCAGATGCTTAACCACTGTGCCACCCAGGTGCCTCAAACCATTGTTAATTAAGATTTTGCGGTCACATGCAGCCAAACCTAATCCCAGTGGAGACCAGGAGGTGGTTGGATATTGGGATGGCACGGTGTGGTCTTGACTTTCTAATTTGAACCTAGAGAAGATGTAAGATGCATGCCAATTTGGGGAAGATGGAGAAGACCAAGAAGGGTAGACTAATTCAGTAGTAGCTTTCCTAGAGATAACAGGGTTAATTTTTTTTTTAAGGTGATCCATCTACAAGGGAAGAACAAAAGTGGAATCCTGAGAGAGAGAAAAGCAGTAGGCTGCAGTGTTGGAATCTCATTAAGCGCAGCAGTTTAATTTTTACATGGACATCCAATGTGATAGTCTCTAGATTCTACTTTTCAAATAATACTAACTTGGCTGCACTTTGACCCTAAAATAAGATTGTCTTAGTCTCATTGAACAAAAGGCAGAATTAGATAATCACACATATGGTATTAGAGGGGTGCCTTCTGGCACTACTGCTCTAACGCTCCCAGTGAATACATGAAATTAGGGTCCTCAGAAGAGAAGCCATAAGGTCTTTGCCCAAAGATAACAGTATCATGGGATATAGACACAAGACAGTGTTTTTCAGATTTTCTTACCTACATAGGAACGGTCACTCACAATAAGGATCTGAAATGAAGAGAAGTCTCAAATAGGTAGTAGAATACATTAAAAGAGCATCTCTGAAGACTCTCTTTGAAAGATCACTTAAGCTTTTTCTTATTTTCTAAGAATACAAAATCTATCAAAAATAACTAGTGGGAATACAACAGTCCAAAAAGTATGGGATGCAGCAAAAGCAGTTCTAAAAGGGAAATTTATTACAATACAGGTCTCCCTAGAGAAACAAGAAAAATCTCAAACAGTCTAACCAGGGACGCCTGGGTGGCTCAGTCAGTTAAGTGTCTGCCTTTGGCTCAGGTCATGATTTCCAGGTCCTGGGATCGAGCCCTGCATCTGGCTTCCTGCTCAGTAGGGAATCTGCTTCTTTCTCTCTCTCTCCCTCTGCCTCTGCCCAGCACTCATTCTCTCTCTCAAATAAATAAAATCTTTAAAAAAAAAAAATCTAACCTTACACCTAAAGGAACTAGAAAAGAACAAATTCCAAAGTTAGTAGAAAGAAGAAAATAATAAAGATCTCAGAGGAAATAAATGAGGATAAATAAATAAAAACAATAGAAAACATCAATGAAACCAGGTGCAGGTTGTTTGAAAAAATAAAATTGATAAACCTTTAGCCAGACTCAAGAAAAAGATGGAAGACCTAATAAATAAAATCAGAAATACATGAGAACTAACAGCAAACACCACAGAAATACACAGGATAAGAAACTACTACAAAAATTATAGGCCAACAAATTAGACAACCTAGAAGAAATGGATAAATTCCTGGAAATATACAATCTTCCAAAACTGAATCAGGAAGAAGTAGAAAATATGAACAGACCAATTATTAGTAATGAAACTGAATTGATAATTGAAACACTCCCATCAAACAAAAATCCAGGACCAGATGGATTTATAGGCAACTTCTACCACACATTTAAAGAAAAATCAATATCTATTCTTCTTAAACTATTACAAAAAATAGAAGAGGAAGGAAAACTTCCAAATACATTCTACGAGGCCAGTGTTACCCTGATACCAAAATCAGACAAAGATAATCTCCTCCCCCCAAAAAACTACAGGCCAATATCCATGATGAACATAGATGCAAAAATCCTCAAAAATATTAACAGACAGAATCCAGCAATACATTAAAAGGATCATTCACCACAATCAAATGGGGTTTATTCCAGGGATACAGATATAGTTCAATATCTGCAAATCAATCAAAGTGGTACACCACATTAACAAAATGAAAGATAAAAAAATCACGTATGATCAACTCAACTGATGCAGAAAAAACATTTGACAAAATTCAACATCTGTTCATGATTAAAAAAAAAAAACTCTCAACAAAGTGGGTTTAAAGAGAACACACCTCAACATAATAAAGGCCATATATGACAAACCTGCAGTAAACTCATAACCAATGGTGAAAAATTGAGAGCTTTCCCTTCAAGGTCAAGAACAAGACAAGGATGTCTTCTCTCACCACTTTTATTCAATATACTACTGGAAGTCCTAGCCACAGCAATCAGACAAGAAAAAGAAATAAAAGGCATCCAAATTGGTGAGAAAGAAGTAAAACTTTCCCTATTTGCAGATGACATAATACTATATATAGAAAATGGTAGAGACTCCACCAAAGAACTTTAGAAGTAACAAATGAATTCAGTGAAATTTCAGGATAAAAAATTAATATACAGGATTCTGTTGCATTTCTATACACTAATAATGAAGTAGCAGAAAGAGAAGTTAAGAAAACAATTTCACTGACAATTGTGCCAAAAATAATAAGATACCTAGAAACAGACTTAACCAAGGAGGTAAAAGACCTGTACTCTGAAGACTATAAAACACTGACGAAAGAAATTGAAGATGACACAGACAAATGGAAAGATATTCCATCCTCATGGATTAGAACAAATATTGTTAAAATGCCATACTACCCAAGCAATCTATAGATTCAATATAATCCCTATCAAAATGCCAATAGCATTCTTCACAGAACTAGAACAAATAATCCTGAAATTTGTGTGGAACTACAAAAGACCCTCAATAGCCAAAGCAATCTTGAAAAAGAACAAAACTGGAAGTATGACAATCCCAGATTTCCAGATACACTACAAAAGCTATAATAAGCAAAACAATATCATACTGGCACAAAAACATATGCAAAATTCAATGGAACAGAGTAGAGAGTCCAGAAATAAACCCATGATTTTATGGTCAATTAATCTATGCCAAAGGAGACAAGAATATACAATGAGGCAAAGACAGTCTCTTCAATAAATGGTGCTGAGAAAACTGGACAGCCACATGCAAAAGAATGAAACTGGACCACTTTCATACACCATACACAAAAATAAACTCAAGACGGATTAAAGACCTAAATGTAAGACCTGAAACTGTAAAAGTCCTAGAAGAAAACATACGCAGTAATCTCTTTGATATAGGCCTTCTCATTTTTCTAGATATATCTCCTGAGGTAAGGGAAACAAAAGTGAAAATAAACTATTGGGACTCCATCAAAATTAAAAGCTTTGCACAGTGAAGGAAACTCTCAACAAAACTGAAAGGCAATCTACTGAATGGGAGAAGGTTTTTGCAAATGATTTATCCTGTAAGGGTTAATACCCAAAATATGTAAAGAACTTAACACCATAAAAACTCCCAAATAATCCAATTAAAAATGGGCAGAGGACCTGAACAGACATTTTTCCAGAGAAGTTATACAGACAGCAAACAGACACACGAAAAGATGCTCAACATCACTAATCATCAGGGAAATGCAAACCAAAACCACAATGAGAGCAGTGCCTGGGTGGCATAGTCAGTTAGGTGTCCGACTCTTGGTTTCAGCTCAGGTCATGATCTCATGGGTTGTGGGATCAGTCCCACATCTGGCTCCACGTTCACCACGGAGTCTGCTTGAAAGGTTCCCTCCCTCTGCCCTTCCTCCTGCTTGCTCTCTCTCTCTCTCAAAATAAATAAATAAATCTTTTAAAAAACCACAGTGAAATACCACCTGACATCCAGCAGAATGGCTAGTATCAAAAAGACAACAAATAACAAGTATGGTGAGGATGTGGAGAAAAAGGAATCCTTGTGCACTGTTGGTGAGAATGTAAATTATTATAGCTACTATGAAAAACAGTATGGAGTTTCCTCAAAAAATTAAACATAGAAATACCATATTATCCAGTAATTCCACTACTAGGTATTTCCCTAAAGAAAACAAAAACACTAATTCAAAAAGACATATGCACCCCTTTGTTTACTGCAGCATTATTTACAATAGCCAAGATACAGAAACAACCCAAGTGCCCATCCATAGATGAATAGATAAATATGTGGTATTTATATACACAGTAGAATAGTACTCAGCCATAAAAAAGAATGAGTTCTTGCATTTGCAACCATATGGATGGACCTTGAGGGCATTATGCTAAGTGAAATAAGTCAGACAGAGAAAGACAAATACCATGTGATTTCACTTATATGTGGAATCTCAAGAACAAACAAAAAAAAGCAGAAATAGACCTATAAATACAGAGAACAGATTGGTGGTTTCCAAAGGGGAGGGGTGAGGGCATGGGCAAAGGGGGTAAAGAGGAGTAGGAAGTACAGGTTTCTGGTTTAAAAAAAAAAAAGTGGATTTTCGTTTCACTCCTCTCTCCCAGTTCAACAACTCCCACTTCCCTAGGGCTGCTTTATTGGCTGAGGGATTGTCCACCGAAATCTATAAATGAGACAAGAATGCTCTATATGTTTTTCTTTAGGACACTGTCTCCTAGCTATGACACCACAGATCTCAGCTCATCACTACTAATGGACCAAGAGGCCAATCCCAAGTAGGAGGCTATAATTAAACCCAGACTAGTCACTCCTTGTTATAGTCATCTACTTAATTCCTAGCCACCCCTTATTGATGTGGTCCATGGTCTTCCTCTCTCTACCCCTTCTATCACCATTCTTAGCACTTTTTAAATCTCATAGTTGATATATCCAAGTCATGTGGCCTCATCTTTTCCTCCATCTTACCTTCTCATCACAAATAATTTCACCATATCTTAAATTTTTACTTCAAGTATCCAACTATTTGAATATTTTTCTTCTTCTTTACTTTTAAAGGCCCTTTCCTCCATCCACTGGCTCCACCACTCTTTCAATGACCATCACAATCCCTACACCTACCTCATGTCTTCATTTATCTTTTTACCCAGCTTATCTTCCATGATCCATCACCATAATCACTCCTATGAAAACAGTTTGCTTGAACCTATCTACCTTCATTATACCCATTTGGCACAACCAAACCCTGGTTAAACCCAAGTCTCCCCCTATTATGTTCTAGCAATTATACCAGAACAAGTGAAAGTGACTGGACAAAAACAAACTGCTGCTCCACTTGGTCTCACTTTAAATTTACCAACACCAATATCAAGTGAGCCTTCAGCATTGCTTAGCAATTCCATTGCATTTCTTTAGAAATTTGATTTCCTATCATCTAAGAAAATGGTTTTCACATGTTCTCTCTATTCAAATCTCCAATATCCCATCCATCTTCCTTACTCTCAACAAAAACTTAATTCTCTGAGAAATTAAAAAGAATCATAAGAAGACGACCTCATTTACCCACCACCAACTCTACCCAGCCCCCTGCATTTCTACCAATATTTTTACAATTAATGAACTGTCTCTGTTCCCCAGGCCAACATCTTTGTGAACTGGATCTTGTCCCTTCTCACCTTCTCAAGGATCTTTTCCTGCAATTATTCCTTCTTTCTTACATTCCCAAGTATCTTTTCTCTGTTGTTCCCATAAGTATCTCTCCCTTTCTCCATGATTCTTCAGAGGTCCCTGGGAAAAAGTGAGCAGTTTCATTCACAATTTCTCTATTAAATTTATTTTGTCTTGGACAGGCCAGGAATAGCTATTAGATCTTCATTTATTTTAGGATTCCACACAATTCTACTTTTTTTTCTTCTAGTACAAAGATTTCTCTTCTTGGCAGAGAAGACAGAAGCAAAATAGGCACATGACACTATCATTTGCACATCTCCTCTTCAGATGTCCGATTTCTCAGATCATAAATTTTTAAGAAATCCTCTGATTGTCTTTAGCATATTTGCAAGTCCAAGCTCATTTTAAAAATTCTTGGTACTGTTGGAGCTCCTGGGTGGCTCATTCGGTTGACCGCCTGACCCTTGATCTCAGTTCAGGTCTTGATCTTGGGGTCATTAGTTTAAGTCCTTCATTGGGCTCCACACTGGGGGGATGGAGTCTACTTTAAAAAAATTCTTTATACATTATTCCAGGCCTATGTGACATTTGTATATTCTTATTTGATTATAGTCTTATCTTTTCATCTTTTGCACAGTTTTTTTTAACACCTGAGCTCAAGGAAAATCTCCCTCTTCAACCATTCAAGATTTAAATAGTTCTTCTGTTACTTTCTTTGAAAGTATTTGCATTTGTACTTTCAGATTTTGCGAGTTTGAGATTCTTTTTAATTCCTCTTTCTTTCCAAGATTTCATGCCATGTAACACTGCTCTTTTGTGAAATACACTTTTTACAGTCTTGGCAATACATCTGACTATGTCTAATTTTTCTCTCCATAACTATTATAATTCTCTCTCTAACATCAGTCAGTTTTCCTGGTTCCCATCACTGGCTTTTGCCAACAATTCCTCTTTATTGCTTGGAATTTAGTACAGAGTAACAATCCCCCTACTTGTTGTTTCTGTCTCCTTGGTTATTTTAACCATTGGTTCACATTTCTTTTGGTCATCTAACTTGGACTAAATACCACTGCCATTACGTTGTTTTTATTTCCAGAGGACATGGTGACATACATATTTATATATTTTTTCAGATGAAAAATGGAGATTCAGAGAAATAAAGTAACTTAGGTAGTATTTTACTTACTTGATCTTATATTATGTACAATATATTATTCTAGAAGCTAGAAATATGAACAAAACACAAAGTCCTTGGGATTTTTTAATATTGTAGGAAAGAGACAATCTGGCAGAAGATAGCTTTACAAAAACTGAATGTACTGAGAATAGAAAGTGGGTGGTCCAGACAGTAATACTGGAATATATCAGAAGACGTCATATTATCTGACAAATTGGACGTCTACTATAAATTCGATGATTGGAATTTATAAGGAACACAAACTAAGGGCACACTAGAGAGAGAAACATGGAGTCTAGAGTATCAGCAAGTTTCACCACAGTAAGGACAAAGTCAGGGATCTCTCATACAGCTTCTTACTATAAGAAGCGATATAGGTACAATTAGTTGTAGCAAGGTGGTTTAGAGAATTAAGTCAGAAAATTCTAAGATGGAGAAAAATCTGAATTTAAATTCTCACCATGTCACCTACTAGTTGTATAGATTTGAAAGAGTTACTTAATACTTAAGCTCTCAGACCTTGATTTACTGCATTTGTAAAATGGGAATAAGACGTTCATCTTATAAGACTTGTGAGGTCACATTCAGATATACTTAACATAGTACCTGGCACAATAAAAGTTAAATATGTATCAGCAGTTTTCAAAGTGTAGTCCATGGAAACAAGGAGTCCCCGAGATCCATTTCAGAGGGTCCCTGAAGTTAAATGATGCATTTCTTAATACTTTATTTGCCTTTTTAACTATGGTGGCATTTGCACTGACTGTGTAAAAGCAACGGTGGGTTAAAACTTATGGCATCTTAGTATGAATCAAAACAGTAGCACGAAACTATCCTATGCCAACAGTCATTATAATTCTCGCTACCACATACTCTCAATGCGGAAGGGATAAAAGCCAGTTAAGGATTTCCTCAGTCCTTGATGAAGTAATAAAAACTTAATTTTATCCAAGCTTGACCCTTCCATATACATCTTTTTAATATTCTGTGCAATGAAACAGGAAGTACCCATAAAAAACTTCATACCAAAAAAAATGATGGTTATCTCAATGAAAAGAATTTATGTGATTCTTTGAGTATGTGAAACTAACTGCTTTTCTCATGAAACACCATTTTTACCTGAAAGAATGATGGGCATCAATAGTAAAACAACAATTTGATTAAAAAATGGGCAAAGTAGGGCCACCTGGGTGGCTCAGTCGTAAAGCATCTGCCTTTGGCTCAGGTCATGATCCCGGGGTCCTGGGATTGAGTCCAGCATCGGGCACCCTGCTCAGAGGGAAGCCTGCTCCTCCCTCTCCCACTCCCCCTGCTGGTGTTCCCTCTTTTGCTGTGTCTCTCTGTCCAATAAATAAATAAAATCTTTAAAAAAAAAGGGGCAAAGTACACAGAATAGACATTTTTCCAAAGAAAACATTCAAATGGCTAACACTTAAATGAAAAGGCATTCAACATTATTTAATCATCAGGGAAATGCAAATCAAAACCACAATGAAGTGGACATGATGCCAACATCAATTTATTACAAAAACTCTCAATAAAACAAGTACAGAGGGAATGTACCTCAACATAGTGAAGGCCATAGATAATAAGCTCATAGCTACCATCATACTCAATGGTGAAAAGCCACAAACTCATTCTCTAAGATTAGGAACAAGACAGGGATGCCGCTTTCACTCAACATAGTATTGGAAGTCCTAGCCAGAGCTATTAGGCAAAAATAAGAAACAAGTAAGAAATAAAAAGCATCCAAATTGAAAAGGAAGGTATAACTATTTGCAGACAGCAGGATATGCAATACCCTAAGTACTACACAAAAAAACTTACAGCTAATAAATTAACTTAGAAAAGGTGCAGGACACAAAATTAGCACACAAATTTTGTTGGTTTCTCTACACTAATAACAGACTTTCAGAAAGAAAAATTAAGAAAACGATCCCAATTACATCAAAAACAATAAAATACCTAGAAATAAATTTAACTAAGGAGGTGTAAGGTCGGTACACTGAAAACTAGAAGACACTGATTAAAAAAAAATTGAATACAAGACAACTGAGTAAAAAGATATTCCATGCTGATGGATTGGAAGAATATTATTAAAATTTCTATACTACCCAAAGCAATCTACAAATTCAATGCAATCCCTATCAAAATCCCAATGGCATTTTTCTCAGAAGTAAAACTAATAATACCAAAATCTGTATGAAACCAAAAAGACCCCAAATAACCAAAGCAATCCTGAGAAAGAACAACAAAGCTGGAAGCATCATGCTCTCTGATTTCAAACTATATTACAAAGCTAATAAATACAAACTGGTAATGGCATAAAGATATACAGATCAGTGGAACAGAACAGAGTCCAGAAATACACCCACACATATATGGTCAATTAATTCATAACAAAGGAGTCCAGAATATTGTCTCTTCAATAAATGATACTAGGAAAATTGGAGAGTCACGTACAAAAAAATGAAAAGGGACCACTACCTTACAAAAATCAACTCAAAATGGATTGAAAACCTGAACATAAGATCATAAAATTCCTAGAAGTAAATGGGAGGTAAGCTCCTTGAATCAGTCTTGGTGATGATTTTTTGAGTATGACACCAAAAGCAAAAGCAAGAAAAGCAAAAATAAACAAGTGGGACTATATCAAGCTAAAAAGCTTCTGAACAGCAAAGGAAATCATCAACAAAATGAAAAGTCAATCTTATAAGTGAGAGAAAAATAATTGCAAATGATTTATCTGATAAGAGGCTAATATCCAAAATATATAAAGAACTCGTACAACTCAATAGCAAAAACCAAAGCCCCAATTAAAAAAAACGAGAACTCTGGATTTTTCAATTTTTTTTTCAATGAACATGTTATAAGATTTCTACAGCCAGAACTTGTTTTTCTTCCTTCCTTTTAGAGACCAAATGGCAGGAGAGAAAACTAGAAAGACAACCAAATGACCAAGATTTGGGGAATTCTATTGCATGAGAGTTGACCCAAATTAACTGAAATCCCACATTTTATGTGGCAAAGGTTAAATGAAATGTCAGTAGTATTAGCTGCAATATCTTAAGTGACAAACAACAAATAAAGGTAAATAAATTATGTAACTGATATTTCAATATACAATGGAATATTACTCAGCTATCAGAAAGAACGAATTCTCAACATTTGCTACAACATGGACGGCACTGGAGGAGATAATGCTAAGTGAAATAAGTCAAGCAGAGAAAGACAACTATCATATGATTTCTCTCATCTATGGAACATAAGAACTAGGATGATCGGTAGGGGAAGAAAGGGATAAAGAAAGGGGGGTAATCAGAAGGGGGAATGAAACATGAGAGACTATGGACTATGAGAAACAAACTGAGGACTTCAGAGGGGCGGGGGGTGGGGGAATGAGATAGACCGGTGATGGGTAGTAAGGAGGGCACGTATTGCATGGTGCACTGGGTGTTATACACAACTAATGAATCATCGAGCCTTACATCGGAAACCGGGGATGTACTGTATGGTGACTAACATAATAAAAAATCATTAAAAAAAATAAATTATGTAACTGATATTTCAAAATAAAATAATTAAAAAATTAAAAGTGGCAAAAGATCTTAATAGACATTTTTCCAAAGAAGACATTGGTTAGCCAGCAGGTACAGGAAAGATGAAATTCATATCATTAATTACAAGGGAAATGCAAGTCAAATTACAGTATCACCTCACACTTGTTAGAATACATACCCCCCACAGGAATATTATTCAGCCATAAGAAAGAATGAAATGTTGCCACCTGTGACAACATGGGTGGACCTGGAGGGCATTGTGCTGTGAAGGGAGTCAGACAGAGAAAGACATGCTGTATTATTTCTCTTATATGTGGAATCTTAGTGGGGAAGAACAGAAGAGTGGTTGCAAGAGGCAGGGGGTGAGGGTCAGAGAAATGAGTGAATGGTTTCTGTTTTTTTGGTTTTTTTTTTTTAATTAAATTTTAAAAAATTTCAGAAACACCATGAGGTATCATCTCCCACTTGTTAGAGTGGCTATCATCAAAAAGACAATAGTAAAGGTTTGCAAGGATATAGAGAACTGCTGGTGGGAATGTAAATTTGGTGCACTCACTTTTAAAAACAATACAGATGTTCCTCAAAAAATTAAAACTGGATGGAATGGAAAGACCAAAAACAGGAGTTAGAAAAGCAGGAAGCACAAAAGCAGTAAAATCAAGTATTATCTATAAAAATCAGTCAAGGGATTCACAAAACAAAAGGATGTGAAGTATGACACAATATACCTAAAAATGGGGGGAGAGGGAAGAAAAAGTTTAGTGCTTTTTTATATATTGATGTAAATATATAGAAACATATATACATACAATTTTGAGAGAGGGCGTGGGGGTCGAGGGGCAGAATGAGAAAGACAATCTTAAGCATACTCCACACCCAGCATGGAGCCTGATGCAGGGCTCGATATCATAACCCTGAGATCATGACCTGAGCCAAAATCAAGAGTTGGACACCTAACCCAGTGAGCCACCTAGGTGCCCCTATATTAAAATATTTATTTCAAGTTTTTATTTAAATTCTAGTTGGTTAACACATAAAAATTGGTTTCAGGTGTAGAAGTTAGTGATTCATCATTTGCATATCACACCCAGTGGTCATCACAACAAGTACCCTCCTTAATGCCCATCACCCATTTAGCCCATCCCCCACCCACCTCTCTCCGTCAACTCTCAGTTTGTTCTCTAAGGCTAAGAGTCTCTTAGCTGTCTCTCTCCCTCTTGCTCTTTTTTTCCCCTTCCCCATGTTCATCTGTTTTGTTTCTTAAATTCCACTTGAGTGAAATTATATGGTATTTGTCTTTCTCTGTCTTATTTTGCTTAGCATAATACACTCTAGCTCCAACCACGTCACAGCAAATGGCAAGATTTCATTCTTTTTAATGGCTGAGTAATATTCCATCATATATATACTACATCTTCTTTATCCATTTATCAGTTGATGGACATTTGAGCTCTTTCCACACTTTAGCTATTGTTGATAATGCTGCTATAAACATGTGCCCATCTGAATCAGTATTTTTGTATCCTCTGGGTAAATACCCAGTAGTGCAATTGCTGGATCATGGGGTAGTTCTATTTTTAACTTTCTGAGGAACCTCCATACTGTTTTCCAGAGTGGCCACACCAGTTTGCAGTCCCACCAACAGGGTAAGAAGCTTCCCCTTTCTCTATATCCTCACCAGTATCTGTTGTTTCCCGTGTTCATTTTAGCAATTCTGACAGGTGTGTGGTGGTATTTCATGTGGTTCTGATTTGTATTTCCCTGATGATGAGTGATGTTGAACATCTTTTCATGTGTCTGTTAGCCATCTGGATGTCTTCTCTGGAAAAATATCGATTCATGTCTTCTGCTCATTCCTTAACTGGATTATTTGTTTTGGGGGAGTTGAATTTGATAAATTCTTTATAGATTTTGGATACTAACCCTTTATCAGATACATCATTTGCAAATATCTTCTCTGTCTTTTAGTTTTGTTTCCTTGCTATGCTGAAGCTTTGTAACTTGATCAAGTCCCAGTAGTTCATTTTTGCTTTTGTTTCCCTTGCCTCCGGCAATGTTTCTAGTAAGAATTTGCTGCAGCTGAGGTCAAAGGGGTTGCTGCCCGTGTTCTCCTTTAGGAGTTTGACGGTTTCCTGTCTCACGTTTAGGTCTTTCACCCCTTTTGAACTTATTTTTGTGTATAGTGTAAGAAAGTGGTCCAGTTTCATTCTTCTGCCTGTGGCTGTCCAGTTTTCCCAACACCATTTATAGAAGAGTCTAGCTTTTTTCTTCTTTTTTTTTTTTTTTAAAGAATTTGTTTGACAGAGAGAGAGAGTACACAAGCAGGCCAAGTGTCAGGAAGAAGGAGAAGCAGGCTCCCCGCTGAGCAGAGAGCCCGTCGTGGGGCTGGATCCCAGACCCTAGGATCATGACCTGAGTCTACGGCAGATGCTTAACTGACTGAACCACCAGGCACCCCGAGACTACCTTTTTTCCATTGGGTATTCTTTCCTGCTTTGTTAAAGATTAGCTGACCATATAGTTCTGGGTCCATTTCTGGGTTTTCTTTTCTGTTCCATTGATTGATGTGTCTGTTTTAGTGCCAATACCATACTATCTTGATGATTACAGCTTTGTAATACAGCTTGAAGTCCGGAATTGTGATGCCTCCAACTTTGCTTTTCTTTTTCAGGATTGCTTTGGCTATTCTGGGTCTTTTGTGGTTCCTTACAAATTTTAGGATTGTTTGTTCTAGCTCTGTGAAAAATACTGGTGGTATTTTGACAGGGATTGCATTAAATGTGTACATTGCTTTGGGTAGTATAGACATTTTAACAATATTTCTTCTCCCAACCCATGAGCATGGAACATTTTTCCATTTTTTGTGTCTTCTTCAATTTCTTTCGTAAGTGTTCTACAGTTTTCAGAGTAGAGATCTTTTACCTCTTTGGTTAGACTTATTCCTAGGTATTTAATGGCTTTTGGTGCAACTATAAATGGGATCAATTCTTTGATTTCTCTTTCTGCTGAAGGGGGGGAAGACGGCAGAGGAGTAGGGGACCCTATTTCAACCGGTCCCCTGAATCGGGCTGGATATCTACCAGACCATCCTGAACACCCAATAAATTAGCCTGACATGTAAGAAGATACATCTGGATCTCTACGATCAGAACATCTCTGGTGCTTGGTCTCAAGGTATGAAGGGGGGAGCCGAGAGTCTGCGGGCAGATATCGGAAGATAAATGGAAGGGGGAGGGAGCCGCCGCGTTCATGCACCGGGAAGGCAGAAGCCTCCTGCGCTGGGGGGTGGGTCACACTAGCAGACCAGTAGCAGCGGGGAAACCAGACTGAAACCTGTAGCTTGGGAGTGCGCGTGTAAACCGGGGGCGGCTGGCGATTTTAGAAGCACAAAGGGCAGAGACGTGCCCAGCCCTAGGACTGAGGACTAGGGGAGCAGCTGTGGGGTGCACAGCCCAGGACTCTGCGGGTTTTTAGCAGCATGACAGAAATGAAGTCATTGTGGCCTGGAGAGCTAAGAGCAGTCGGTGATCTCTCTGTTCTGAGACAAAGGTTTAGATACGGTCACTGCTGCTCTGACTCTCAGAAGAGACACAAAGGGGCGCCTGGGTGGCACAGCGGTTGAGCGTCTGCCTTCGGCTCCAGGTGTGATCCCGGCGTTATGGGATCGAGCCCCACATCAGGCTCTTCCACTATGAGCCTGCTTCTTCCTCTCCCATTCCCCTGCTTGTGTTCCCTCTCTCGCTGGCTGTCTCTCTCTCTGTCGAATAAATAAAATCTTTTAAAAAATTAAAAAAAAAAAAAGAAGAGACACAGAAAGCCACCAGGGAAAGCTACCAGAGAACAAAAGACCCCCCAAAAACTGGTTCTCACTAAGCCCATCCTCCCCCCCCACAGGGGGCAGGGAAACTCTATCCAAACAGGGTTGCCTGAGTATCAGCGCGTCAGGCCCCTTCTCCAGACGGAAGGCTGAAAGAACAAGAAGTCCACATCCCTAAGGTCCCTATAAAACAGGTGCATCTTGCTTGGGTGCTGACAATAATTTGGACTCTGTACATCCCTGCAACCACACCTCATCAGAATGACAAAGAGGAGGAACCTCCAACAAAGGAAAGAAACAGAGACTGTGGCCTCTGCCACAGAACTAATGGATATGGATATAACGAAGATGATAGAAATGGATTTCAGAGTAACAATTATCAAGATGATACATAGGCCTGAGAAAAATATTAATGAAAATACAGAAGCTCTAAGGGCTGCAATGAGAACGAATCTGGCAGAAATTAAGAATTCTATGAATGAAATGCAGTCTAAACTGGATGCTCTGACTGCCAGGGTAAAAGAGGCAGAAGAACGAATTAGTGAGTTAGAGGATGAGATGATAGAAAAGAAGGAAAGAGAGGTAACATGAGGGGGAAAACTCCAATTTCATGAAAAAAAAAAAAAAGCTTCGGGAGATTACTGACTCAATGAAACGTTCCAAAGTCAGAATTATTGGGATCCCCGAGGGGGGTGGAAAAAGAGAGAGGTCTAGAAGAGATATTTGAACAAATTGTAGCTGAGAACTTCACTAATCTGGCAAAGGAAACAAGCATTCATGTCCAAGAGGCAGAGAGGACCCCTCCCAAGATCAATGAGAACAGACCAACACCACGACATGTAATAGTACAATTCGCAAATCTTAGATCCAAGTTAACAATCTTGAAAGTGGTGAGAGGGAAGAGATTCCTTATGTACAGAGGGAGGAATATCAGAATAATGTCAGACCTGTCTACAGAGACGTGGCAAGCCAGAAAGGGCTGGAAAGACATATTCAGAGCACTAAGTGAGAAGAACATGCAGCCAAGGATCCTTTACCCAGCAAGGCTGTCATTCAGAATTGATGGAGAGACAAGGAGCTTCCAAGACCGGCAGAAACTGAAAGAATATGTGACCACCAAGCCAGCCCTACAAGAAATATTAAGGGGGAGTTCTATAAAAGTAGAAAGACCCCAAGTGTGATATAGAACAGAAATTTACAGAGACAATCTATAGAAACAAGGACTTCACAGGCAACATGATGACATTAAAATCATCTCTCTCAATAATCACTCTCAATGTGAATGGCCTAAATGCTCTCGTAAAACAACACAGGGCTGCAGACTGGATAAAAAGACATGACCCATCCATATGTTGTCTACAAGAGACTCACTCTGAACCTAAAGATACATCCAGACTGAAAGTGAAGGGGTGGAGAACCATTTTTCATGCCAACAGACCTCAAAAGAAAGCTGGGGTAGCAATTCTCATATCAGACAAATTAGATTTTAAGCTAAAGACTGTTGTTAGAGATACAGAAGGACACTATATTATTCTTAAAGGGTGTATCCAACAAGAGGATCTAACAATTATAAATATCTATGCCCCTAACAGGGGAGCAGCCAACTACAGAAGCCAACTGTTAATCAGAATAAAATGACATATAGATAATAATACGTTAATAGTAGGGGACCTCAACACTCCATTCTCAGCAATAGACAGATCATCTAAGCAGAAAATCAACAAAGAAACAAGAGCTTTGAATGACACACTGGACCAGATGGACCTCATAGATATATACAGAACATTCCACCCTAAAACAACAGAATACTCATTCTTTTTGAACACACATGGGACGTTCTCCAGAATAGACCATATACTGGGTCACAAAACAGGTCTCAATCGATACCAAAAGACTGAAATTATTCCCTGCATATTCTCAGACCACAATGCTTTGAAACTGGAACTCAATCACAAGGAAAAATTTGGAAGAAACTCAAACACCTGGAAACTAAGGACCATCCTGCTTAAGAATGTTTGGGTAAACCAGGAAATTGAAGAAGAACTTACGCAATTTATGGAAACCAATGAGAATGAAAACACATCGATCCAAAATCTATGGGACACTGCAAAGGCAGTCCTTAGGGGGAAATACATAGCCATCCAAGCCTCACTCAAGAGAATAGAAAAATATAAACGCAGTCCTTATACTCACACTTTAAAAAGCTGGAGATGGAATGAAAGAACAGGCCTAAGCCACGCACGTAAAGACAACTAATTAAGATTACAGCAGAGATCAATGAATTAGAAGCCAGAAATAGGGGTGCCTGGGTGGCACAGTGGTTAAGCATCTGCCTTCAGCTCAGGGCGTGATCCCGGCGTTATGGGATTGAGCCCCACATCAGGCTCCTCCGCTATGAGCCTGCTTCTTCCTCTCCCACTCCCCCTGCTTGTGTTCCCTCTCTCGCTGGCTGTCTCTATCTCTGTCAAATAAATAAATAAAATCTTTAAAAAAATGGCAAAAATACAGTAGAGCAGATTGACAAAACTAGAAGCTGGTTCTTTGAAATAATTAATAAGATTGGAAAGCCACTGGCCAGACTTATTCAAAAGAAAAGAGTAAGGACCCAAATTAATAAAATTATGAATGAAAAGGGAGAGATCACGACTAACACCAGGAAATAGAAACAAGCATTAGAAACTATTATCGACAACTATATGCCAATAAATTAAGCAACCTGGAAGAAATGGATGCCTTCCTGGAAACCTATAAACTACCAAGACTAAAACAGGAAGAAATTGACAATCTAAATAGACTGATAACCAGTGAAGAGATTGAGGAAGTGATCAAAAACCACCCAAAAAACAAGAGTCCAGGGCCTGACGGATTCCCTGGGAAATTCTACCAAACATTCAAAGAAGAAATAATACCTATTCTCCTGAAGCTGTTTCAAAAAATAGAAACAGAGGTAAAACTACCAAACTCATTCTATGAGGCCAGCATTACCTTGATCCCAAAACCAGGCAAAGACCCCATCAAAAAGGAGAATTATAGACTGATATCCCTGATGAATATGGATGCCAAAATTCTCAACATGATCCTAGCTAATAGGATCCAACAGTACGTTAAAAGGATTATCCATCATGACCAAGTGGGATTCAATCCTGGGATGCAAGGGTGGTTCAACATTCACAAATCAATCAGTGTGATAGAACACATTAATAAGAGAAGAGACAAGAATCGTATGGTCCTCTCAATTGATGCAGAAAAAGCTTTTGACAAAATACAGTGTCCTTTCCTGATTAAAACTCTTCAGAGTGTAGGGATAGAAGGTACATTCCTCAATTTCATAAAAACCATCTATGAAGAGCCTACAGCAAATATCATTCTCAATGGGGAAAAGCTGAGAGCCTTTCCCTTAAGATCAGGAACATGACAAGGATGCCCACTCTCACCATTATTGTTCAACATAGTACTAGAAATCCTAGCAACAGCAATCAGACAACAAAAAAGAATAATATCTATTCCAATTGGCAAAGAAGAGGTCAAACTCTCTCTCTTCACAGATGACATGATACTTTATGTGGAAAACCCAAAAGACTCCACCCTCAAATTACTAGAACTCATACAACAATTCAGTAATGTGGCAGGATACAAAATCAATGCATAGAAATCAGCTGTATTTCTATACACAAACAATGAGACTGAAGAAAGAGAAATTAGGGAATTGATTCCATTTACGATAGCACCAAAAACCATAAGATACCTCGGAATAAACTTAACCAGAGAAGTAAAGGATTTATACTCTAGAAACTACAGAACACTGATGAAAGACATTAAAGAAGACACAAAAGGATGGAAAAACATTCCATGCTCATGGATCAGAAGAATAAACATAGTTAAAATGTCTATGCTACCCAGAGCAATCTACAGTTTCAATGCCATCCCGATCAAAATACCAATGACATTTTTCAAAGTGCTGAAACAAACAGCCCTTAAGTTTGTGTGGAATCAGAAAAGACCCCGAATTGCCAAGGAAATGTTGAAAAAGAAAAACAAAGCTGGGGGCATCACATTGCTTGATTTCAAGCTATACTACAAAGCTGTGATCACAAAGAGAGCATGGTACTGGCACAAAAACAGACACATAGACCAATGGAACAGAATACAGATTCCAGAAATGGACCCTCGACTCTATGGTCAACTAATCTTTGACAAAACAGGAAATAACATCCAATGGAAAAAAGACAGTCTCTTCAATAAATGGTGCTGGGAAAATTGGACAGCTATATACAGAAGAATGAAACTTGACCACTCTCTCACACCAAACACAAAGATAAACTCTAAATGGATGAAAGAGGTCAATATGAGACAGGAATTCATCAAAATCATTGAGAAAAACATAGGCTGTAACCTCTTCGACATTGGCCACAGCAACTTCTTTCATGACACGTCTCCAAAGGCAAGGGAAACAAAAGCAAAAATGAACTTTTGGGACTTCATCAAGATAAAAAGCTTCTGCACAGCCAAGGAAACAGTCAAAAAACAAAGAGGCAACCCACGGAATGGGAGAAGATATTTGTAAATGACACTACAGATAAAAGACTGGTATCCAAGATCTACAAAGAACTCAAACTCAATACACAAGAAACAAATAAACAAATCAAAAAATGGGCAGAAGATACGAACAGACACTTTTCCAATGAGGACATACAAATGGCTAACAGACACATGAAAAGATGTTCAACATCATTAGCCATCAGGGAAATTCAAATCAAAACCACACTGAGATACCACCTTATGCCAGTTAGAATGGCAAAAATTGACAAGGCAGGAAACAACAAATGTTGGAGAGGATGTGGAGAAAGGGTATCCCTCCTACATTGTTGGTGGGAATGCAAGTTGGTACAGCCACTCTGGAAAACAGGTGGAGGTCCCTTAAAAAGTTAAAAATTGAGCTACCCTATGATCCAGCCATTGCACTACTGGGTGTTTACCCCAAAGGTACAGACGTTGTGAAGAGAAGGGCCATAGGCACCCCAATGTTCATAGCAGCATTGTCCACAATAGCTAAATCGTGGAAGGAGCTGAGATGCCCTTCAACAGATGACTGAATTAAGAAGATGTGGTCCATATATACAATGGAATATTACTCAGCCATCAAAAAGATCGATTTCTCAACATTTGCTGCAACATGGACAGGACTGGAGGAGATAATGCTAATTGAAATAAGTCAAGCAGAGGAAGACAATTATCATATGGTTTCACTCATTTATGGAACATAAGAAGTAGGAAGATCGGTAGGAGAAGAAAGGGAGGAAGAAAGGGCGGGTAAACAGAAGGGGGAACGAACCATGAGAGACTGTGGACTCTGGGAAACAAACTGAGGGCTTTGGTGTGGGGGGAATGGGATAGGCTGGTGATGGGTATTAAGGAGGGCACGTATTGCATGGTGCACTGGGTGTTATACGTAAGTAATGAATCATCGAACTTTACACCAAAAACTAGGGATGTACTGTATGGTGACTAACATAATAAAAAATATTATTATTAATAAAAAAATGCCCAAAAAATGTCAAGGGACCCTTTCAGACATAAACAAGCTGTAATGTTGTATCAGTAGTAGACCTACACTACTGGAGGTATTAAAGGAAAACTTCTACCTAGGTAAAGTAATGATACCAATTGGAAACCTGGATCTAAACACCAACAGCAACAAAAAGTGAAGAGTATTAGAAATTCTAACTACATGGGCCAGTGTATTATTTTTCTCTTGCTGCTGTAACAAATTACCACAAATTTAGGGGCTTAAACAATTTAGTTCTGTAAGCCAGAAGTGTAACACAGGTTCCACTGGGCTGACAGTAAGATAGTGTCAGCGTTGTACTCCCTTCTGTATTCTCTAGGAAAATCCATTTCTTTACCTTCTCTAGCTTCTAGAGATCACCTACATTTTTTACTCATGGCCCTTGTCATCTTCAAAGCAAGTAATGTTGAATTTCTCTGACCCTTTTTCCATAGTTGCAGATCCCTCTGAATACAGCTGGGAAAAGTCCTCTGCTGTTAAGGGCCCATATGATTAAATTGGATCCACCCGAAGGACCCAGGATACTCTCCCATTCTCAATCTCCTTAACCTAATCATGTCTGCAGAGTCCCTTTTGCCATGTAAAGTGACACACTCACAAATTCTGGTGACTAGGTATGGACATCTTTGGGGTTCTATCTGCCTACCACAGATGTAGAAGACTTAGCACTATCAGCCAACTTCAACTGACCTTCACAGAACATTCTTCCCAACAGCAGCAGAATACACATATTTTTCAAGTGCCAATGAAATATTTAACAAAACATACCATGTTTTGGGCTGTAAAACAAACCTCAATACCTTTAAACAGATTTAAGTCATATGAAGTAAACTATCTTTTAAAGGACTTTTACTAAATATGATAAACTCTCAAACTCAACAATAAATAAACCCAATAAAACTGACAAAGATTTGAACGGGCACCAAATAAGATATAAGAATGGCAAATAGGGGGTGCCTGGGTGGCACAGCGGTTAAGTGTCTGCCTTCAGCTCAGGGCGTGATCCTGGCGTTACGGGATCAAGCCCCACATCAGGCTCCTCTGCTTATGAGCCTGCTTCTTCCTCTCCCACTCCCCCTGCTTGTGTTCCCTCTCTCGCTGGCTGTCTCTATCTCTGTCAAATAAATAAATAAAATCTTTAAAAAAAAAAAAAAGAATGGCAAATAGGCACATGAAAAAATGTCAACATCATTAGTTATTAGAGAAAGGCTAATTAAGATCACTATGAGATATCACTACATACCTATTAGAATGGCTAACAAAAAAATGAACAGAACAAGTGTGCGGGAGGATATGGAGTAGTTAAAACTTTCAGAAACACTGACGGTGAGACTGTAAAATGGTACAACTACTTTGGAAAACAGTTTGGTAGTTTCTTACAAAGTTCAAAATGTATCTCTCACAATAACCAGACACTGCTTTCTAGGTGTTTAACCAAGAGAAATGAAAGCACACGTTCACATAAAGACACGTACATGAATGCTCACAGCAGCTTTACTTACAATGGCCCCAAACTGACAACAATCCAAATGTCCATCAATAGAGAAAAGACTGAGCAAATTGTGGTTATGTTCAAACCATAAACTACTAATCCAATGAAGAGGAATAAATTATTGTACACACAATGACATGGATGAATCTCAAAGTATTTATTCTGAGTAAAAGAAACCAGAGAATAAAGAGCGCATACTGTATAACTTCATTTATACAAACTTCAAGCACCTGAAATCTCATCTATAGTAACTTAAAGCAGACTAGGTGGGAGGTTGTGGAGGAGCAGAAAGGGGGAGTACAAAAGGGGACAAGGAAACTTTTTTGGGGTGATGGATATCTTCATTATCTTGATTATGGTGATGGTTTCTCAGGTTTTAGGTGTCAAAACTTACCAAATGATATACTTTAAACACATACATTTTACTGTATGTCAATTTACCTCAAAGCCATTAAGAAAAAAAATAAAGGGGCAACAATAGAAACGTGTGTTAGAACACAGGTGGAAAAACAATGAGGACGAATGTGTTAACCATGATCTACACCCAGGTGTCTGCATGTTAATCTGCATAGTAGGATATTTCTATTTCTTTCCTTTAAGTTTTTCCCATTGCTTCTCTCATTTTGGTAACAAAATAGTATAATGGTTCCGCTAGGTTTGTCCTGTTAGCGTGAGATATTAGGGATTCCTGATATATTTATTCCTACTATTTGCTTTCCTTTTTTTCTTAACTCCAAAACACATAATGTGATACTTACCTAACTTCAGAGGGCTCAAAGTAAAACATGCATTTCTTTAAAAAAAATTCAGGCCAAACTTTTCTTTAGTAACTTCTTTACTGAAATTCATCAATATTGTTAATACACACTTTTGTGGATCTATCATGTTCTGGAGACATTGTGAGATGAAAAGAGAGGCAGAGAACATATTCTGTGCCCCAGAAAAGTTCACAGACTATTTATATGAAAAAGGACATGAATGTAAACACGTGGAGATTAAAGAGACACACTCTCACACAATGTGATAGGAAATTCAGTGATCAAAACCTTGAAAGTATTTGCAAACTGTCTGCATTAGTTTCCTATTGACAAATTACCACAAATTTAGTGGCAGAAAACAAAATAAATTTATCACTCACAGTTAGAAGTTCCAAATCCATCTCACTGGGCTAAAGTCCAAGTGTCTGTGCGGCTGGTTCCTTCTGGAAGCTCTGAGGGGAGAGTTAATTTCCTTCGCTCTTTCAGTTTACGGATGACGCTAACCTACGTCCCTCAGCTCACAGCTCTTACACCGCACCACCCTCTTGTTCCCATCCTTACATTGCCTCCTCTTAGGAGGGCGCTTGTGATTACATTGGGCCCACCTGGAAAATCCAAGCTGTTTTCCCCATCTCAAGATCCTTAACTTAACCCCATCTGCAAAGTCCCTTTTACCATGTTAATGTATTCACAGGCTCTAGGGATTAGGATGTGGACATCTTTGGGGTGTCATTATCTAGCCTACTACACTCTGACCCAGGGATTTTACTTCTAAAAGTTTAATCCAAAGAAATGTATGCAGGGATTCAACTATACGGACGTTCACCTGAGAAACTAATCACTGACTTAATGTGGAACAATGTCTCCGAACCTTAACAAAAGCTACACTGCTGTCCTTTATTTGGACTGTCCAGCCATGGATCCTCACAGTATACTCAGTAGTGCCAGGAGTTCAAATATTAGTTTTTAATATTACCATTAGAATCCAATAAGGTTTGGGATTTAGGTAGGAGCAGTTTTTATGTGGAGGAGGATGTGTTTATGGGGTAAGAGAAACAAAGACAATAAAGAAAGTAGCTTGAAATTCCTTTATCCCCCTACATTCTCAGCCATTGTAAACCCAAGTAAGAAATATACTCAATTTTGTCGCTGGAAAAAATCGTTGACACAATAATTAAGAAAACTCTCCTGGCTGCCAGATACAATCATTCAGTGTTATCATGTATAAGATAATCAGACAGGCCCTGGCATCAAGTCTATATGTGCTCTAAATTTGGAGGAGACTATTATGGAAATTCCAAGCATCAATTTGTTTAGAGGCCTAATAGCATTGTGAATATAACAATGAGAAAAATCAGTAGAAATACAGTATTTGAATGTTACTACTGCGGGAAGAGAACTTCTCAATAGAAGTTACTGGGATTCAGAGACCTTGTTGTAATACATTATTAAGAAGAAATCTGGTATTTTTATGCCCTTTATTTATACTATACTTTCCTCTTCCTATTCTACTGATTTCTGAGACATTCCCTTCACCGTTTTCCGATGGCTCATAGTTTATTTTTGCCAGATTCCATGTCTTCGGACATGCCGCCTGCACATTCCTTAACTCTCTCATTACTTCCACTCTACTCCAACTACTGGCTAATGTTTCACAACCGGTAACTTGTCATTCAAAACTCATAAAATTCCCCTCTTGCTACAACCTCCTGTTCCTGCCCTCCTATTTCCTCACTCTACTGAATCTGCTCTTTATTTACATTGTTATTTCTAGTTTCTCAATCCTGATCAGTATGAGGTAAACAGCATCACCAGCCAAAGGCAAAGGATCCTGATATTTAATGTCCTGTTTAGACCTGCCTTGACTAAATGCATTTGGATTAAGTATTTAAAGATACTAAGCTTTTCAAAGTAAAAAAAAAAAAAAATTAAAGATGTATTAATATAGGAAAACGCAAGACAAAGTCTGATTTCTTTAAAAGTCTTAATTCCCACAATTGTTTAGGCTTTTCTGTATTAAAATGCATTTAATGCTAACCACCCATTCATTTTCGACTACTCCTCCAAGCCCAGTTTTAAATTTTTAAAAAAGATTTATTTATTTTAGAGAGAAAGGCGTGAAGGCAAGCAGGAGGGTTAGACGGAGAAGGAGAGAGAATCTCAAACAGATTGCACTGAGCACGGACCACAGAGCCCGACATGTGGCTTGATCCCATGACCCCGAGATCATGACCCGTTCCAAAACTAAGGGTGGCATGCCTGACTGTGCCACCCATGCACCCCCCATTAAAAATTTTGACAAATCTTTTGGTTTGTTGGATTTCACCCTCAAGCAGGTCCTTTTCAGAAGGGCCATGCTGCTGTAGTCCCACAAGTTTTTCATGTTTCATTGCCTTTCTTTTTTTTCTGAAAATTCAGCTTTTATCATCTTAATTTGTTCCAAATAAATTATACACATTTCTTAAATTCCGTCTTTTCCTAGGTACTTCCTCCTACATTTCTCTTAATTCCAGTTCCAATCTGGATTGAGTTCCAGTTGTCCAATTGTGATATGTAGACTTAAATTCACTACTCTCCTGGGTGACATTCACTACTCCTTTAATCCTTTTCTCTTTTTGTTTTGCTTGTTCTGTGTGTGTGAGAGAGTTTATTCTCTCATTTTGTTAGGACACACCTTCTGGTACCTTACTAGGGTGGGATATATGGGAAGTATGCTTTCTGAGTTCCTTCATGCCCAAAAATGTCTTCACTTTCCTTTTGTTTTTGAGTGACACTTCGGGTGGATATGGAATTGTAAACTGAAACTGATTTTCCTTCATTTATTTGAAGACATTGTTCCATTGTTTTATAGCAGTCTTTGTTGATGATGAAAAATCTGATGCTAGTCTGATTCTCATTCCTTTATAATTGAAATTCCCACAAGACATGAAATGAAGTAGAGCCTTTTGAGACAGGAAGACTCTGAACAGGGAGAGTAGGCCCAGGCTGGAGTAAGAGACGGCAGTATTAAAAGACTAGTGAAATCCCCAATAGCTACGGAAGACAGGTGAATATTTCATCTCAATTTCCATTTGGGACTTCTAGACATCATCTTTATAGGAGGGCTCTACATCAGCATGGAGTAGCTACAGCAAAAGAGAAATAGTGGTGTGGCTTATTTAGGCAGACGGAGTAGAAATGGTGCTTCTAAGTATCCCTTGGCTCCCATGTTGTGAGGAAAGGATGCAGGTGTTTCCACATTAGGTATACGTCAATAGCCACACACCCCCCCGCTCCCCAATAATGAAAGCCCTGGGCAAATTCTTGAGTTCTCAAAAAAAAAAAAAAAAAAAAAACTTAATGTAGGCCAAGTAAAAGTTGTTAATTACAAAAAAGAGTTAAAAAATAAAACTGATGGGGCGCCTGGGTGGCACAGTGGTTAAGCGTCTGCCTTCGGCTCAGGGCGTGATCCTGGCGTTATGGGATCGAGCCCCACATCAGGCTCTTCCGCTATGAGCCTGCTTCTTCCTCTCCCAGTCCCCCTGCTTGTGTTCCCTCTCTCGCTGGCTGTCTCTATCTCTGTCGAATGAATAAATAAATAAAATCTTTAAAAAAATAAAAAATAAAAATAAAACTTAAAGTGGCTGAATATAAGACCCAATTTTGGAAGAAAGAAGTTGCTAGGGTTAGAGAGGCAAAGATACAGAAAGGCTTACGAGGACATACAGCTGAAGTCGAAGCCTACCACTGTCAAGCTGCACGACGCATTTTGGCTCCCTGTCAAGGTTTCAGAGGACCTCTGAAACTAGGCAATAGCAGTACATAGGAACAAGAGTTAAACTTAGGGACAGAGTTTGACTCTTTTTGATCAGACTTACTATACTAAACCTCTACATTATTGGGGGGCGGGATTCATCAGACACTGAGAGTTTGGGAAACCAGCTAGCCGTTAATATTAAGCATTTATATTTTCAGAACTGTGTAAACATCACACATCCTTATCCTTCATAGGGAGCAACTAAAGCTTCTGCCTCAAAGGGTAAGAACAAAACTCTGGAGGCTTGAAGAGCCCTAGACCCTCACATAGTTATTACTTCCTCCTGATTCGGGGTTTAGATTATCTTGTTATATGACCAACAAGAGTGGGTTAGAGAGTAGACGTTCCTCTCCCCCTTTTTTCGAATCTCCATATGTAAGGCTTACTTTCATTTGGTCCTTTCTTGAACAATCTTTTATCACATAGTTCACCCTTTCAAATTATACACCTCTAACAAGAGAAAGTAAAAATAGCATAAGAACCTTGGCTTTCTTTGAAAGTAGCAATCAGCCATGAAATTTTATTTTTATGCTAATGATTTTATATAATGCTGACACTGTAACTTTTACTTTGTTTTTTAGTGAAAACAACAATATAGATATTTTTAAAGATGAGAAATCACCTATATGCCCACTGTCCTACTAGGCAACTGTTTTAATTTTTGTATATTTCCTCCTGCCTATGTGGCACAAAACTACAGGGCTGAAAGACACTTAGAAAATCAACTAGTCCAATTCCTTCATTTTCAGATAAGAAAACTAAGACCCACAGAAGTATGAGGTTAGCGCAGAATCACACCTTATCACTTTCTTTAAAAGAAATTTTAATCCTAAATTACTAAAAAATAGTTGTTAAGACATGAGTAACTTCTTAATTGGTTTTCTACAACGAGAAAGCAACTGAAAGGGGGAAATATCTCTATTATGCAAAACAGTATTAGTCTTATCAAAAGCAATGTCTGAAGAATTATAGCTGCAAAGTCTGGATTCTTTAATAAATGCTCCCAGAAGCCCAGGAACCTCTAGAAAACACATGTGAATTCAAAGCTTCTGGATTTAAGGATTTGTATTCAAAATTTACATACCGCTATGCATTGCTACTACTGAGACTGTTCGCAGATTGTGCATTCTGGAACGCACCCTCCTTGACAAGACGGCAAATTATAACTCTTAAAAAGGGCACCTAATTGAGGCTTTCTCTGTGCTGTAATTCAAAGAATTGAAATAGCATTAAAAAGGGGAGTACTTAGTAGGGAACATGGACGGCTTTCAAAACAACTGTGTTAGAAAGAGTCTGGACTCACATTAGTGGGATTCTTACTGTGCCACAGCAGAAAACGGCACAACATGGGAACAGAAAACTCCAGTTCTGAGAATAGTCTGCCACTAACACGGAATATAATCTGAAGCAAAACACTTAATTTTTCCACTTTTGTTCCCACATCGATAAACCAAGGTTAGCCTAGCCAATCTCAGAATTCTTTTCCAACTGTACGATTCTGATTCTTTCTCCCATGTATGTAAAAGCTAGCCTGTATTTCAGTCTTTGGGAAACCCCAGGTGTTGAAGAGTTGGCTTTATTAACAAGGTCCTAATATCCTTTCATTCTCTTATCCTTCTGAGGTAAGCCCTGGGCGGAAACCTGACACTTTGAGTGCCGCCTTCCCTCCTTCATCTCCAGCCTCCATACCCTACCTAAAACAAAACGGCATTGTCTCCTCATTTGTTTCCTCACTCCTTCTTCTCCATCCACATGCCAATACTGCAGTACTGGGCCGTATTATCTGAGCAACAGGAACAAGTTACTGCTTCTCTCATGTTCTTCTCCGTGTATAATTTGCTATTCTGTTGAGCTCTCTATTCTGTTCTGTCATCACGATTTACATACCTACCGGAGTGACCCTTGATTTCTCGCTGTCTCTCACACTTCATATTCAATCTGTCAGCAAATCCTATTGGCTCTGTCTCTAAGATACGCCCAAAATACGAGCACTTCTCATCCTCTCTACTGATGCTACCCTGGTCCAAGCCAGTGATAGCTGCTGACTGATCTTCCTACTTTCACCCTTCTTTTTCAATCTATTATCAACACAGAATCCAAAGCAATCTTATTACAACATTGTTAGATCATGTCACTCTTCTGTTCAAAGTGAAATTCTCTGCAATGAGCCCTTTATGCTCCAGGCATTGTTACCCAACTTAATTCCCATTACTCTCCTCCTCTACTCCAGCTACATAGACTTTCTTTCTGGTCCTCCAATTTGCCGAGTAACTCCAATATCTCCTCATGAACCTTCTCCAGTCATTCTGTCACACTGCCTAAAATCACAGACCCTCTTTTTCTTGTTTTATTTTCACCTCCACAGTTATTACTACGTAACACAGTATGTCTTACTTATTTTCCTTCTTTATCGTTTCTCTTCCCCATAAGAGTAGGGATTCTTGTCCCATTTTGTTTAACGTTATATTGAAGGCATTTAGAACAGTGCCTAGCATAGTGGATGCTCAGTAAGTATTTGTTGGTTATTGAGTCAATTGTGAGAAACTCCGTACCAAGCGAACATAATGGCATACAAAGATGGAGACAGACACTAAATGTCTTATCGGTTCGTTCATGGCAAACAAAATTTGATCATCTCCCTAATATTATGTAGTAAAAAAAAAAAATCCTTGCTTTTTAATTGTTTTACATCTCTTTTAAGATGTTTTTGATCTCAGGGCATGCGTTTTCCATTATCAAAATCTTAATCTGTTCACTCGGAATGGATCTCCTTATTTTCCAAATGTTATTGTGTACATTTGACAGCTCCTCTAAGTTATACAGAAGAAACTAAGTTCTGTTTTAAATTAAAAATTTCAGGTCTTGACTTTAGTGCTCAAAATCCTAAGAAATTCTAAGATTGTAATATTAAATTCCAAGAGGAACTACGTGGCTATTCAATATAACAATGAGAGTGATGGAGATATTATGCTAACATGAAATTTATCCAAGTAAGAGGTAGTATACACTCTATTTTGCTTTTTTCCTCTGTTTTTCCTGTATCAGAGAGACGCACCCTGGCATACAGGAGATGACTGATTTACAAATATTTAATCAGTACTGGCCAGATTAGTGTGTTCAAGAAAAAGAGGCATCTTGAATTTGTCGCCACCGCACTAGCCTGGGTGTTGCGGTCCTTCAACTCTCTTCGCATTCTGCGTTATTATCAGGGACCTGAACTGACCCGCCCGAGAACCTCCAGGAGGGATGTCCTCACTCAGGACGACCGGAACGCTTCTCCGGGGGGCGTCGCCCGCTCCCTCGAGCCCGGGAACATCAGTGGGGAGAAGGGGCTCCACTGCAAGAGCGCGCGACGGTCTCCCGCGCTCGGTCTGGCGGACTTCGTCCGTCGTCCTCTCCCGACCGCAAGCCCCGCTTCTCCTCGGAGGGGACACAGGGGCCGGCCCGCTAGCGGACAGCGCCGCCCCGCGTCCCGCAGCGCTGGCCGCGCCCGGAGCTGGGTGGGGGAGGGGCGGCGGCGGCGCTCGCGCTGCGTCGAGCTTCCCAGAATTCCCAGCGGCCGCGGGGAAAGTTTACGGGACGTAGGCGGCGGCGGCGGCGGCGGCGGTTACCAGGGGGCCCTCTGCAGACCATGGCCCTGGCCGGGCGTTGCTGCGTCCGCTCACGGAGTTCTCGGGCAGCATCGCGGAGCGAGTGGATTTCCGGGAAGGAACTGACCAGCGACTGAGCTGAGGCCGGCGCGCTTAGCGCCCCGAACATGCGGCAGTCCCTGCGGGCGACCCTGGGCTGCGGAGAGGCGGCGGCGGCGGCGGCTCGGGAGGGAAGGAGGCGGCGGCGCCGGCGGAGGTGGCGGCGGGGCCGGCCGGCGCCCTCCGCGGAGCCCTAAGGAGGCTGCTCGCCGCGGCCTGGGGCCTCGTCGGCGAGGATGCTGTCCCGAAAGAAAACCAAAAACGAAGTGTCCAAGCCCGCCGAGGTGCAGGGGAAGTACGTGAAGAAGGAGACGTCGCCTCTGCTGCGGAGTGAGTGTCGGCGGGGCCCCCGCGCCCACACCTGGCCCGAGCGGCTGCGGGGGCCTGCGGGGCACCCGGGCTCCCCGCCGCTTTTCGTGACTGTGGGTCTCTGTGAAGTACTGTGTTCTAAAATGATATTGTGCCTGAAGTGCTGGTCGTGGTTTGAAAGCCGATAAAGCGTAAGAAATTAGAGGAGTCCTCCCCCCGGGGGCCTCCCTAAAAATAACAAACTTTCCCGTCCCCACCCACCCCAGGGCGGTGTGTTTCGTTTTGATGACTAGAAGAGGTTCTTTCGGAAACACGTAAATTGCGGATTCCCCGATGCTAAGGGATGGAAGTGATTAGACCGGGGCGCACTTTTTCCTCTTCTAGGGATCTCGAGATACGCCTTGTGTTTGCAGACATTTCGGGTGACACTCGTCCGTGCTGGGAGTTGCGCGAACTCGGGTAGAATTCCTTCGCCCTTTTTCTGGTTGTAGACGTTCGGAGGTGACGGCTGACCGTCGCTCTTGTAGCCGCTGTCCAAAGCCGCATCAATCTTAGATCTTAGAGAAGCCAAAATCGTGTGTGTATGGGTATTTAAGTGAGAATTACTTCAAATACCACCTTCCCTCCCCGACTCTAAAAGGCGAAGTACGCAACATTTCTACCGTACTTTGGGGGGAAATTGCCAAAAAGTTTTTGTTTTTGTTTTTTTTTTTAACTTTAATAGTTTGTGTTTCTCTCTGCCTCCCCCCCACACTTTTCACTTTAAGCATTTGATTCTGCTTTTTCAGCTGAATCTTTTGAATTTTTGATTCTTGCTTGTGTGTTCAGAACATTTGTGAGGTAAAGAACTAGTATTTTGATGTTCATAGTGGGCACCTTGTGTTAGTGCCCTTCTTGGAAGCTCCTACTAACCTTGTGACGTAAGCATTACATCATTCTGTAATTGGGAAAGCTGTTCGTAGAGGTTCCTGGTATTTACCCAGGACCACACAGAAAGGTGTGGAGAGCATGTATTTTAAATAATAACCACATCATCAGCCTTCAAGATTTATCCTTGTATTTGCAATGCTTTCTTATAGAACAACAAAATAGATCAATGGGTACATCAATAACCAGAAAATTGATTTTTACTTATTTATTTAAGTAATCTCTACACCCAGTGTGGGGCTCGGACTGAGGACTCTGAGATCAAGAGCAGCATTCTTCCCACTGAGCCAGCTTAGGCACCCCTGAAAATTGATTTCTTTTCTTCTTTTTTTTAATTTTAAAGACTTATTTATGTATTTATTTGAGAGAGAGCGAGCCTGGTGGGGGGGGCTGAGGGAGAGGGAGAGCAGCAGACTCCTCTGAGCACGGACAGGGGACTCGATCTCACCACCCAGCGATCACAACTTGAGCTGAAATCAAGAGTCGGAGGCTTAACTGATTGAGCCACCCAGGCGCCCCTGAAAACTGATTTTTAAACCTTTCTCTATCAGCTTATTTTTCAGTTACATATGCTCTTAGGTTTTCAGCTAAATTTATGATAGCTTGCAGTTTGCTGCAAGTAAAGTTTATTAACATTACTTGAAATCATGAAATATGTTAGCCGTACTTTATTTTTTTTTAAAGATTTATTTATTTGAGAGAGAGAGTGAGAGAGGGCGGGCCAGGGAGCTCGAGTTGGGGCAGAGTGGGGGAAAGAGAATCTCAAGCAGACTCCCTGGTGAGCGCAGAGCCCGGTGAGGTTGCTGTCACGACTCATGAGAATGAGATCAGGACCTGAGCCAAAACCAAGAGTCCCACACTTAACCGACTGAGCCACCCAAGCACCCCATGTTAGCCATACTTTAAAGCAAGTTTATTCGGATATTAAGTTCTCTATAGAGTTAGCTTCTGAAGCTTATTATTATCAGTGCTGTTTGATATTGTTTACTTAATAAATGAATAAAAGTTTCCAAATCTAGTTTTTTTTCATGTGACAAAGTTATTTGCTTTGTAACCTGGCATGTCTAAGCCACTCAAGTTCTGTATTCAGACGTACTGTATCCTGAAGGCCATTGTTCTACTGTTATCTTCTGTTTTGAATTATAATTGCTTGTTCTTAACGGGAGCCATGGTTTCAGACTTGGCATTTTTGAGCTGATTGAACATTTGTGTGCCTCTTTGAAATGAGATCTTTTTATTTAATTTTCATAGCTAAATTTTTTACTTTCCAGCTTTTGATTACTGTACCAGTATTACGTAATTCTGAAAGGAAACCAGATTAATTATTTTAAAGTCTTTTTAAAGGAATCCACTTCTATTCTACTAGAATAGCATTATATTCTGTTTTATTTTTGAAATTGTGTTTGCTTGTAAAAGGATTTTTGGGAATTTTGAAAATGAAGTAAAATCAAAACAATAATCTTAAATTATGTTGGTAACTGTGTATCTATTTGTTAGATTGTTTCTTATTTTTACACATTTATTCATGAGTATTTCATTAACCATAATTAAGCTTACTGACATTTCATCATGTATGGTGGTATGCAGAGTACATTTGATTCTGAATTTACACATACCACATTCATACAAATTATAAATTCATTTGAGTGGGAAAATACTAATTAAATTAGCCTTAATTTTAAAATGCCCAAGTACTATCTTAAATCAGAATTTTAAATTGTGTTTGCTTAAGTCCATTGAAATTTTGCATTGGGGGTAATAGAAGTAAATGAACAACTTTTGAAAAGTGTAATTATTACTTACTGAAGGGGTCATTTTACTCTTTGTTTTATTTTATCGTAGATCTCATGCCTTCATTTATTCGGCATGGTCCAACAATTCCAAGACGAACTGATATTTGTCTGCCAGACTCAAGTCCTAATGCCTTTTCAGCTTCTGGAGATGGAATAGTTTCAAGAAACCAGAGTTTCCTTAGAACTCCAATTCAAAGAACACCTCATGAAATAATGAGAAGAGAAAGCAACAGATTATCTGCACCTTCTTATCTTGCCCGGAGTCTAGCAGATGTCCCTAGGGAGTATGGCTCTTCCCAGTCATTTTTAACAGAAGTTAATTTTGCTGTTGAAAATGGAGACTCTGGTTCCCGATATTATTATTCAGATAATTATTTTGATGGTCAGAGAAGGCGCCCACTTGGAGATCGTGCACATGAAGACTATAGATATTATGACTACAACCACGATCTCTTCCAAAGAATGCCACAAAATCAGGGGAGACATGCTTCAGGTAACTTAAAATTACAAATCCTACATTAGTTTAGATTTATTAACAATTAAAAAGATGCTCTTTTCTGGATTTTCTTGGGAACCCAACAGAAACTCCCAGAAAAATACTTTTCCATTTTGCCAGTTTTGTTAAGCCAGCTTGCAAATAATTAGTAATCTATACTGAGTGAAAGAATTTTGTGTCTATTTATTTTATTAACTCATTTTATAAAAATTTAGTACTTACCCGAAGGTTATCTAGACTGTTAGCATTATGAACCTTGAAAACCCAGAGAATTTAATGTCTACAGTTGGATTGAATCTAGGTTTAAGTTTGGTAGAATGGGAAAGTTAGGGTTTCAAAGAACCTGGACTTAAACCTGAGAAAGGAAGGGTGAATAGGAAGAATTGGGTGTGGTAAAGCGTACCTTGGCCAACTGCATCATTCCTCAGCTACAGCCTCAGTGTTTCTTACTGTTTTCCTAGGTCAATAATTATTTCCCAGGTTGGTCAAAAAGACTTACTGTCAAATGGTTGTGTGATAAGTCTGTCCTTTTGTTGTTCTTTAAGGAATAAAAATATTAGCCATGTAATTTTTAAAAATCTGTTTTCCATATTTGCTAACTTGGGAATACTTGTACAAGGAGCAGAAGAGATAGGAGAAATGTACAGTTGTACTTCATTCCCAGAGTATTGTATTACACTAGATAAACCGAAGCAACCTGAAAATTAAACTTTTTCATCTGTTTTTTCCTTGGTAAGTTGAAGACTTTAAATCTTGGCAGGATAAAAATAAATACATGAGACATTTACTTTTTAACCTTCGAAACTTCAAACAAGGTAACTTAAAAATAGTGTGGAGGAGCACGTGGGTGGCTCAGTCTGTTACAGTGTCTGACTCTTGATTTCGGCGCAGGTCATGATCTCAGGTTCATGAGATCCAGCGGCATCGGACTCCATGCTGGGTGGGGAGCCTGCTTAAGATTCTGTCTCTCCCCCCGCCCCCAAGACAACAGCAACAACAAACAAACAGTTTGGAGCAGGAATGTAGAAAACATTCATTTAGTGTTTTGGGGGGTGGGGGGAAGAAGGAGAGGGAAAGAGAAAAATCTTTTTTTTTTTTTTTAAGATTTTATTTATTTATTTATTTATTTGACAGAGAGAGAGAGAGAGAGAGAGAGCGAGAGAGGGAACACAAGCAGGGGGAGTGGGAGAGGAAGATGCAGGCTCCTAGCAGAGAAGCCTGATGTGGGGCTCAATCCCAGAATACTGGGATCACGCCCTGAGCCAAAGGCAGACGCTTAAGGACTGCGCCACCCAGGCGCCCCGCCAGAGGGAGAAAATCTTAAGCAGGCTCCATGCACATCGTGTCCCGATGCAGGGCTTGATCTCACAACCCTGAGATCACGACCTGAGCTGAAATCCAGAGTCAGATGCTTAACTGACTGAGCCACCCAGGTGCCCTTATTCATTTAGTATTAATCATTTATGTGTCTAGCATTTTCTCTGATCTTCTTGGTAACTGCTCTCTGGTATCTTATTTGGGGAACAAAACCAATATATGCACAGTAATCGCAGAACAGTCGCTAAACTCTGTGGGACTGACAGTAAGTGCTATAGGGAGTCAGAAGAGAGATCAGGGTAGGCTGGAATACTTGAAGAAAGATTCACGGAAGAGGTAGGACTTGAGCTGTGCTTTGAGCTTGGACTTTAGGTTAATGGGGCAGAGGAAAGGAATTTTAGATGAAAAATTTGGGATAGCCCACTGAAAACAGAGTGGACCTGTAAATCCAAGGAACTATGTAGTTCTACTAATTTGAAAAAGGAGATGTGAAGTAGAATGGTGATTTGTGGGCAACAACAAGCTGAAGGGTTTAAACGAGTCAGAAAGAAGCCATTGCAGGTTTCAAAGACAAGTCATTTTATGAAAGCTGTGTTTAAAGTTAACTAGTTGTACTCAGGATAAATTGCTACCAAGAAGATGACTGCAGGTACCAGTGGTATTGGAGAGGAAAGGGCAAGTCTGTGTTGCCTTTAAGGGAAAAAATGAGACTTAATTATGGGTTAGGAGAAGTAAATCACTGGAGTTTTGAAAATTGAGGAATAATGGAGAATAGTTGGTAAAAGCACTTTGTGAAAGCTGACATTGGAATCTCATTGGGACATCAAAGAGGAGAGGTTTTCTAGGCATATAGAAATGAGCATGGATGAACATCTTTTTGTTTTTAAGATTTTTTTTTTTAAGTGATCTCAACCCAGCGCGAGTTCACAATGCTGAGACCAAGAGTCCCATGCTCCTCCGACTGAGCTAGCAGGCATCCCAATACCTTTTTGTTTTTAAGGACCGTCTAGGTTAAAGAATTAGACATTTGCATACTTTGGTGTTTATTTTGACTATTTCTAATATCAAGTAGTTTTAAACCTCAGAAATGATTTGTTACCCAAGCAAAATAGTAAGTTTTTAAAAATAAACTAATTTTTTAAAAATGAGTAATAGCTACTTACTGTAGGAAATTTGCAAAAAGCAGAAAAGTTAAGGAAAAGTGCCCATCAGGCCAAGATTCGTCGTATTTCAGTTATTTCCTTCATCTTTTTCTATGGCATTCTTTTTTTTACATTGTTGTGATTATACTCTGTACAGTTTTATATCCTTGCTTTTTACTCCAATGAGTTTCTTAATGTTATATACTATTTATGGGTAGTTTCGTTGACTTCATAATCTTCCATTTGGTGCGTGTTTGCAGGTTATTATTTTAAATATTAATGAGGACCTGACTTAGCTGCAAACATTTAGAAAGGGGAGAAGTGGGACACATCTGCATTGATGGGACTTGGCCATCGATGCGATATGAGAGATAAGGAAAAGGGAAGATTCAGATAGGACTAGCATAGAAATTTGGCTGCATAAATGGTTGACTAAGTGAACGAATCCAGAATTTCAAGTCTGGAGTCTTAAGACAGTTTTGGTGGCTGAGGGGTAGCAGGAATAAAAGCTTAAAACATTTTGTTTACCAAAAATACAGATTGTTCTTCACACTTTTATCATGTGTATTTATATTGCAAACATCACTGATAACTCATAACACTTTTCTGCCTCAGTGAAGGTATGAAGAATTAATAATGCCAAGTTAAAACATTGTTTTAAAATTCTGATTCACAAAGTATCATTGAGGAAATACTGCAAGAACTAAATTTCTACGGATCCTTTCTTAGTGGCAGTGTGACATAGTTTTTATAAGTTTAATGACAGACTTCAAAATAACTTTCCAATCATGAATTAGGGATAAATAAAATAGAAGTTAATTGGATACTTTTTCAAATTAAAGAGTCATTTAAAAAAAAGATTTGCATTTATTAGAGTGATAATATGCTTGAGAAATTTTACTTAAGAGCATTTATATCAGGGCAATAAGATTTAATGTTTTACCTTTTAGAAAAAAAGAGTTCTTCTTTGAAGGAGTCTGTTAAGTGTCAGGGAAAGATTAATAACCAATTACTAACCAAGCAGAAAAGCCTAACAGCTGTCTTTTCCTGAAGGAAAAAATCCGAATATGAAACAATAGCTGGAAGTTTCTTGAATTCATCTTGAAAAGACTTGAAACTTACCATATTTTAAAGATTAATGCTGAAGAGAATTCAAGGAATTAGAGTGAATGGAAAGGAGAAAGTAAGTTTGTGGGAGGGTAAAGATGTGCTATGGATTTATTTTCACGACCGTTAAATTTTGGTTGTTGTTACTAAGGTAGTAAACCCTAAGAAGATAAGGAAGAGTAGTGTGGTAGTGACTTATGCCAGTAGTCAGGAAATGCCTTATCTTAAGGGTTAACTTTATTTTATTGTATTTGGCAGGTTGTATAGTGTCTCAGGGGGTTTCAGGGCCTGTCAAGTTCTAGGTTTAGCTGTGAAATCTGACCTTTAACATTTTGGCCAGTGTGCTGGGCAGGCACCTACTCTGTGTGCCAAAGGAAGGAATTTGGCTGCTAACAGGAAGTCTTCAGTTGGAATACTAAGGGCAGAATGAATCCCTTTGTTATGCATTTAAATAATGTAGTTCTATATAGTTTTAAGTAACAGACTTTTAAAACTTTTATTTTTAAAGACAAAGAAGTCAAGTTACCAAAATCAAACTGAAAAGTGTCAGCCTTTACCAAAAAACACTGAAGTAATGTTAACTCCAGGAAATGCACAAATGGTGAACCCAGAATCGTCTTTGAGAAGGGGTTAAGAGTCTTTAGGGATAAGCTTTGTTTGTAATTATACTGCAGGAGATGAGAAAAGGTAGCTCTCTTTATCAGCATCGTAATTGTAACGTGGGCTGTGGTGTTCAGCATTTATGACCCTGAAGCTTGGGGGCCTTTATTAGAGTCCCAGATTCCATTTTATTCTCTGTAGCCACTACAAAATTAGTAAACCAGAATTTTCGAGCTTTGTCTGTAAGGGCAGGTTTCACAGATATCTGCCTGGTTGTGAGATTAAATTCTTTGGAGACATATCTAGTAAAGTCTTGGTGGAAAGACAAAATACTCCTTTATCCTTGTGTTTGGGAAATAATGTATTTAGTTATGAATGTATTATTTTATATAAACGGAAGGTGTTTGTGCAGTTAATCCCTACAAATGGAAGTTATTTTGAGGATTATGAATGCCGCTCATTCTTTTCTGGGACTAATTGAAATAATGGAAAACTAATTTTCTTCCTTGTATCTCAGAAACAAGTTCTTATTATTCCACTGATTGAATTCAAAATTGGTAGCTTGTTTTTTTCTTTTATTAGTGGCAGTCATACTTTTCTTTGAAGAATTACAGTTGATCTTTTGTTTGTTGATTACTTTCTTAGTAATAAATTTGTCATTTGTATACCAATTCTATAGCTTTGGAAGTAACTTACTTGAATCTTTGTTTCCTCATCTATAAATTGGTAGTGAGACTATTACCTGTAGAGCTGTTTTGAATATGATAATACATTTCGAAAAGGGTCAGGGACAGAGGACACACTCATAATTCTTAGTGTTCATGCCTTTTATAAGAGTGTTATGTGCTCTTTTATACTTTTTACAGATTTGACATGTTTGGCTATTGAAGTTTCAACTTTTTGGCTGAACGCGGAGCAGAGGTCTCATGTGTTAGAGCTTGATACAGCTGTTTTTTCCGTCTTCTAGACCTGTTTCATAACTGGGAATGTTTTGTTTTGAATCTGAGTTTTAGTCTTTTTGCACTGTACATTCTTCTCTTAATAGGTTTTATAAAATTATCTCAAATAGTTTGAAAAAAATTAGTGCGCATGGCACTTTCAGAAAGTACAGGTGAAGTGTGTCATGAAAAGGTTAGGAATCATGGTTTTACACGGTATCGGTAAAGCTGATGAGCCTGTTTGGAACTTTGAGGACATCTTGGCTCCCTTATCAAATTGTTGAGGTTTAAATTTGAAAAATAAGAGTTTTTACAGAGTGGGCTTTGTGTTTCCTCTAAATATGAATTTCATGTTTTAATATGGTTTAAATCTGGTGTTTGGTACCTAATATTGTTTGAATGTACAAATTCTGTCATTTCTTCTCTATTAATTGGAATTCTATAATGAAGGACTATCTCATTGATGAGATTGGTTGCTATTCATATAAGAAAGCATAAATATTAAATCTTTCCCTTTATTTACTAGTTTTTAGAATAATGAATTTGCACCCTAGCTGCCTCCAAAGGTAAACAGTGAGTTTTTATTTTTAGTATCTGCGAACTCAAATTTTTTATTAACTCCAAGCTTTATTTGGATTTCACCAGTTCTTTCATTAATATCAGTTTTCAGTTCCAGGATCCAATCAGAGTACCACATTTCATGCAGTTGGCATTTCTCCTTAGTGTCCTTTGTCTATGACAGTTGCCCAGTCTTTTCTTGTTTTTCATGACCTTGATAGTTTTGAGGAATACTTGTCAGATATTTTTTGAACTGTCCTTTAATTTAGATTTTATCTCAGGTTTTTCTCATGATTAGATTGGGCTTTTGGTTTTTGGAAAGAATATCACAGAGGTGAAGTATCCTCGTCATGTCAAATATAGGGAGATACACGTATACGTATATGACATATTATTGGTGATATTAACGATCATACTTGATTAAGATTTGCCACGTTTCTCCATGGTAACAAACACTACATGTTTGTTCTTCCAGTTTTTGTCTTCATCTTTATTTCTTTACTGAGCACAGCTTTTATCTTTGTTGCCTTACCATCTTATCTTTTGGGTTCTTGTTTTTCTTTGTGGTCTTCTTGTAGAGAATTGATTGCTTCCTTTTTTCTCTTTTAGTTAGTGGGAGAATTTAGTTGCATTTTTTTCTCTGCTTTGGGACATTTTTCTGAATGTTCTTTTTAATAGATTTATACCTTTTTGGCAAAAGTCTCTAATTTTTCTTATAGATTGATGTTGTGCTGTTCTTATTATACATATTAAGTAAATTGAGTTTTCCGTTGCCAGTTATTTGAAATCACCTCCTATGATTGCTGAAGAGGGAGGAGGATTGTGGAGGGTCAAGGAGAAATTACCAGGGTAGTGTTTTGCACCAGCTAGTTTTTCACAGTGCTCTGTTCTTATCTCCACTTCTTTACTGTTCTTGCTCTGTCTGAGATGCTTTTGACAGTTCTTACATGTATCTAAAGGTTATACCTCTTCCCTTTTTTTTAATTGAAGTTTCTGTCAAGGTAATTGTACGTTCATATGCAGTTGTAAGAAATAATGCAGAGAGGGCCCCTGTACACTTTATAGCAACAAGGAAAACTCATGGAACTCAGTCTGTGTTATTAACCTGTGGACATAAACTCAATGAATTTTGGAGTTTGGGGTGATTAGTCAACACAATTACTCTTCTTACATGCAAATAAAACGATGCAGCCAGGTTATTCTCCCCCCCCCCCAATAACTTATAGTAAACTTAAGGTTTTTTTTAAGGTACAGAAATCTATGAATTTTGATATATATATATATAGATCTACATAATGCCAGCGCAGTCAGTCACCCTGAAAATGATGTCACTGCTGCCCCTTTGTGCAGTGAGTGGTCTTTGGTCTATGACAGTGGCTTAGTCTTTTCACCCCACCCCTATTTCCTGGCAACCACAATTTTCTGTCCTTGTAGTTTTGCCTTTGCAATAATTTCGTATGAATGGAATCATACAATTTACAGCCATGTGAGGCTGGCACCTTTCACTCAGTGTAATGCCTCTGTGATTTATCCATGTTGTTGCACGTATCAATGATTAGTTCCTTTTTACAGTACCTTCCGCTGTATGATTGTACTAGTTTACTCATTCTCTCGAAGGACGTGTGGGTTGTTCCCATTTTCAACACTGTAACATCCCCATACAGGTTTTTATGTGAACTTTCATTTGTCTAGGTTAAGTATTTGGGAATAGAATTGCTGCATCATATGGAAAACATATTTAACTTGGTAAGACCTTGTTGAAGTGTTTTCCAGAGTGGCTGAAGTATTTTGCATTTCCACCAGCAATGTATGAGAGTTTCAGTTGTTCCATATTCTCATCACAACGTGTGTTGAAAGATTTTTTTTTCTTTTTTGGCTGTTCTCATAGATGACTATTGTTCTCTCATTGTGGTTTTAATTTGTAAGGTTTTTTAAATTAGTAATGTCCCTTATGGTTAATATGATTTGAGCATTTTTTTAATCTGCTCATGTACCTCTATATATCTTCTTTGAAGTGCCTTTTCAAATCTTTTGCCCGTTTAAAATGTTTTCCTAGTGTTTTGAGAGTTCTCTGTGAATTCTAGATTAAAGCCCTTTGTCTAATATGTGACTGGTATATATTTTCTCCCAGTCTATAGCTTGATTTTCTTTAAAAGAGTAGAGCAAACATTTTTAATTATTTTATAATTATAATTATTTTAATTATGCTGAAGTCCAGTTTACCAGTATTTTTGTTTCATGGATTGCACTTACAGCATCATGGTTAAGAACTCTACCTGATGAAAGGTCACGAAAATTTATCCTCCTTTTTCTTTTAAAAGGTTTATAGTTTTTATGTTTTACATTTAGATATATGATCCATCTTAAGTTCATTTTTATAGAAGGTGGAAAGTATAGATAGAGGCATCAACCAAAACTAATTTCAAAGAGGGAGTCTTATTCCTTCTTCTTCTAATACTGGCTAGTTTTATGAAAATTCTTATTTACAGTTAGAAAATCATGAATTTTAACAGAAGAGTATACTTAGGATAGTTAATTTTGTGACTCTCAGATGTCATATTTTTTGGCTTTGAATAATTGTTCTGTTTCTTCTTTTTCTCTCTTCCTCTTCAGGTATTGGGAGAGTTGCTGCTACGTCTTTAGGAAATTTAACTAACCATGGTTCTGAAGATTTACCTCTTCCTCCTGGTTGGTCTGTGGACTGGACAATGAGAGGGAGAAAGTATTACATAGATCACAACACAAATACAACTCACTGGAGCCATCCTCTTGAGCGAGAAGGACTTCCTCCAGGATGGGAGCGAGTTGAATCATCAGAATTTGGAACCTATTATGTAGATCACACAAATAAGAAGGCTCAATATAGGCACCCCTGCGCTCCTAGGTACAGTATCAACTTTATTTTCAGCTTTTTGTTTTGAGATTGTCTAATGTTAGATTTTGAGATCCTGTTTTCATCAAAAAGAAAAGCATCTGAAGTTTGATATTTGAAAGCTTATGACATTTTTCTTTGGAGTTCTATTTAGTGATGATTTTAATAAGTAAAAAAAAAAACTTTGTAAAACAACCTCAAAAAACACAGTGTTCATATGATCAGACTCTGCTTTAATATGCCAGAATGTTTTTATTGTAGATATCCAGAAATTGAAATAAATAATTAAAACATCAGTCTCTTTCCATTTAAATTTCTATAAATAATACAGACCTCCCTCCTAATGTGTCAAAATATACTTCTGAATTATAGCATCTTGCCGTTTTATTCATATTCTTACTTTTTGTGTTCTGTTTCTTACTGTTGCCAGGCAAGAAAGTGAAAATTGGAACTGTGCAAAACATCCCAGATCTGTTTAATAAATGTAGCCAGTGTTCCTTTGGGCTTGTCCGTAGGTCTCAGGTCTCGTTATGGCCAGACTGTTAGCCCTGTGAATATTGTAGCCAGTTGTCCTATGTAGCAACTGAGCTGGGGAAGGTGATTAATCCAAATGGCGATGTGCTGTGTGTGACTGTAAAATACACACACACTGGTACCCTAGTACCCACAGTACTAACCCCAGTACTAGCTTAGTCATGAAATTGCAAATGAATTCCTGATAACTACCTCTGAGCCACAACTTAAAATGGCTAGAATATCATCAGCATGTTTGTAGGTGTTCTTCGTATCACCTCGCACAATACGATCTTTGGTTATGGCAGACTTGGGCATTTTTTAGAACCATTAAAATTGTTATGAAAATACACTTTAATACTATCACCTAGAAGACTAAGCTTTATTCATTACTGTGTCATTTTACATATTTGGATTTATTAACTCAACTTGGAAGAGTTTCTTTTCCCAGCGATTCCATCTAGTGGCACTCAGTCAGTGTTTATTGAACAACTGAAATTGTCATCACTTCAAAAGAACCAAACCAACTGCTCTGCCTGTGTTGGGCTCTGACCCCTTTGCCTACTCTCCAAACCATTTCAGGCAAGCTGCTGTCCTCCCTGGCCTCCATTTTCAGGCCTGTGACATGGGAGTAATTTAGAGTCCCCTCCTACCTGATCACGATTCCCACCAAGGGCAAGGATGAGTTCCCACTTATCCCTACTGTGTCCCAGCATCCAACACACAGGCACATAGTGGGAGTGTAGCCAGACGTTTGTTGACGAAGAATGATGGAAAATGCAAAAAGGAAAAAAAAAAAAAGAACGAAGCACGATTACAGATTGCTATCACCAGGTGGCAGAAGACTTTGCGGTCCAGACAACCAGATTTGAGAGTATATTGAGCGGACTTTTCTATTTATCATCAGTAACCTTACGTTATTATAGAATTGTCATAGTTTATAAGGCATTTTCACGATTTGCTTCTCTTAGCAGCAAGCACTTAAGCTTGCATAGATAGTATTAACTATTTTTTATCGTCTCTGTTATGCTAATCCTTATACAGAACACTTGACTTACTAGTGCATTTACACAATCACCTTTTTATGAATTTATTCCAGTTTTACATATAAGGCTGAAGCTTGGAGAAGTGAAGCAGTTTTGCCCACATTCATATTACTCGTGAGGTGGCCCAATGAGGTTAAAACCCTCAGGCATATCTGACTTCAGAGCCTCAGTTCTTCCCCACCCCCAGTTGTGCTATCAAAGGATATTTCACTTTGTACCTACTTCGTACCTACTTACGAAAGAAGAGATACATATAAAATTGCACTGCCGTTTGGACATTGATCTTTAAATTGTTAATCACAATCTAACAATTATTTTAATCCTAGTTTAGTATTGCAGTGACCTTTTATGATACCCACATAAATACTGATGTTTGGAGCAGGCTCTTCCAGTTTTGTCTCCTATCCTGGAATAGATTGTTTTGGCCTCCCAAATGTCAGTCTTTAGGCTTCAAGTGGTCCAGTGCGTTTTCCTTAGCATTTTCCCACGTGACACCTGCCTCCCCACCTTGCTGTTCTCTCTCTGTCCCAGTTAAGCCATTAGAACTAAATAAAAGCACGGTCTGTTTTTTCTTTTTGTTTTAAGTCTCTGTGATTTAAAATAGGTTCTAATCAACTGTAGCTCCCACATGCTCTCGTGAGTTGGTAAAAGCAGAAAAGCGTTGATGTGAGTAATTCAAGCACGGTTCTCATTCCCACCGCACTACATATTCTTTTTTTGTTTAAAGATTTTATTTATTTATTTGACAGAGATAGAGACAGCCAGCGAGAGAGGGAACACAAGCAGGGGGAGTGGGAGAGGAAGAAGCAGGCTCATAGCGGAGGAGCCTGATGTGGGCCTCGATCCCGGTATGCCGGGATCACGCCCTGAGCCGAAGGCAGATGCTTTAACGACTGCGCTACCCAGGCGCCCCCGTACTACATATTCTAAATCCCCTTTTCAGCCTAAAGGAGGAAGAAGGTATCCCTTCTCATTTTGAGAGAAACTGTCAACCTTTCCAATATGAATTTATAGCTAATACTAGTTATTACTGAAAATTATTATTTTAGTTTTAAGCCTCGGTATAAAGGTTATAATTTAGCTCCAAATTTTTTATAGCTTCCTTTCAAGTTCCTTGAAAAGAATAAATACCAGACAGAAGAAACTTCTTAAAAATATGTAAAGATTTTGGGCGCCTGTGTGGCTCAGTTGGTTAAGCGTCTGACTTCTGCTCAGATCGTGATCCCAGGGTCCTGGGATTGCGCCCCCTTTGGCTCCCTACTCAGCAGGGAGTCTGCTTATCCTTCTCCCTCTGCCCTTCCTCCCACGTGTGCTCTCTGTCTCTCAAATAAATAAAATCCTTAAAAAAATATATGTAAAGATCTAGCTTAGGTTTATATCCGTCACTAATGACCTGCTAGTTACTAGTTTCCAAGAGAAGGTGGATTTTACTTCACCTTATGGTGTGGTAAAAAAAAAAAAAAAAAAAGTCAGACTTCTGTGTTTTTTTAGGTGGTAGGAGGAATTCAGTTTGGGCAAGAGGCACATTTAAAAACGTTTAAATATGATTTGTTCTTTACAATTTCTTGTTTAGATTTAGAACCTTTATCCTGATGAGTGTCGATTCTTTTTTCTTAGCGTACCTCGGTATGACCAGCCCCCTCCTGTCACATATCAGCCACAGCAAACCGAAAGAAATCAGTCCCTTCTGGTACCTGCAAATCCGTATCATACTGCAGAAATTCCTGACTGGCTTCAGGTTTATGCTCGAGCCCCTGTGAAGTAAGTGAGTTTACAGCATGTTTTGTTGAGGGCTGAATGGAGCCAGAATGGAGTCTCTGGGCTGCTTAACCCACACAGCACTATGTTTTTTCTTAATCATATTGGGCTTCTAAATAATGTTTTACTTGAGGAAGGGCTACCACAGCTTATAAAGTTTGAAAATCATTGACTAGAAATGTAAGTTCTGCAAACATTTATTGATTCTTCGCTTTCTCTGTATGCAGACCTGTGTTATATTAGGGGTACAAAAAGAAGCTTACGTTCTTCTAGGGGAGATTAACTTGTAAATCAGTGATAACACACCGTGTGATGAAAGTAAGGACCCAGGGAAGTCCTAGGTACAAGGATGAAGGAGCAGGACACAGGTGTTGAGGAAATAATACAAGGAGCGGCTGCAAGCTCTGGGATGAGATGATTTGACTTCATGGATACTTTTGAGCTGTGTAACCCCCTGCAGAGTGCTTAACTTAGTTTTGTCTTCTGTAAATTGGGGATAGGAATAGTGCCTACTCTTAAGATTATTAAGAATTCAATAAAAATAGTGCATCTAAAGTACGTGTATCACAATACCTTGTACATTAAGAGAGCTTAGGAAAGGCGATGGTGATGATGCTGACTGGGGGCAGAGGTCAAGATCACTCAGGAAGGAACAGTCTGATTTCTGGCTCCATCACCTACATACTGAATGACCTTGAGCAAGTCACTGAACTTAGATCTAAGTGTTTTTCCCTCCACAGAGCAGTGGGGCATAAGTGACCATGCATTTTAAAGCACATGGCACGGTGGCTGCCTTGTATAAGCACTTGATATGGCTTCTTATCATATGAGTGGAGCAAGGACAAATGTGGCCTAGTTTGTAAAGATGCCTGTGAATTTGCCAGGCTCATTGAGGATATTTATTGGGTGCCATAGTAGGCACTATTCTTGAAATACAATCATGAAAAAATGAAATCTGCCTCAAAGAGCTTCTCTCGGGACGCTTGGGTGGCTCAGTCATTAAGCGTCTGCCTTCGGCTTGGGGCGTGATCCCAGGGTCCTGAGATCCAGCCCTGTATCGGGCTCCCTGCTCTGCTGGGAGCCTGCTTCTTCCTCTCCCACTCCCCCTGCTGTGTTCCCTCTCTCGCTGGCTGTCTCTGTCAAATAAATAACTAAAATCTTAAAAAAAAAAAAAAAAGAGCTTCTCTCTCCTGGGAAACAGAAGTAGATACTCAGATCAGTAACCCAGTGTGATAAGGGTTAGTAACACTGGTATATATACACAGTGCCGTGATTCCAGGAAAGGGAGTTTTGGAAAGCAAACAGTTATTGATCATCCAGTGCTTCTTGTGTATCTTATGATGCTAAACTTTTACATATGTTATCTCATAATCTTTCCAAAACCCATTTTACAGGTTAAAAAAATGGAGGCTTTATCTCTGCTAAGATCCTACAACCATCGAGTGGTAGATTTCAAACCTTTATCTCCAATTTCAAGGATCATGCTCTTAACTTTTGTCATTAATAACTTATTTAAATAAATATACTGAGCAGCTATTAAATTCTTGTTAAACTTTGCTAGGCATTTCATATATGATTGCATGTACTTTGAACAACTCTGTAAGCTAACTTTTAGTTCCTGGTTTTTGTAGCCTTACTCTTCATTTCTTTTTTGTATTTCAAGAAACCAAAATTAACAGCATAAAATAGCCCAAAGAAGAGTTTTAGATAGTTTAAGATGTTAGATAGTGAATTTGGGGAAAAAATTAATTCTTTGATATTCAAATAAAAGGAATGTAAAACTTTACATTTATACTTTTTTGAAATATAACTCTTTTCCATAATTTTAAAGGATGATCATTGAAATAAAATTTGCAAGGGGTTAAACCAACTCTGATCTACATCTTTACCATACTGTGTATTCACCAACCGTGTGTGTGTCTGTCTGTCTGTCTCATGCATGCATACGTGTATGCCTCCAGCCTAGAGATTTTAGAAGTTATTTTCCTGCTTAGAGCCATTGTTTTTATTAGCTTCTTTTCGGGCTTTTAATTTGATTAGTTGGTTACCTCAAGGATATGTCTTATAATTATTTGATTATGATTCTGCTCATTTAGGCCAGATTAACATTCTTATAAAGTTATTGGTCATTTACTATGAATTATTTATTAATTTTTGGCCAACATAAACATTTTTCTCAGTCTGCAAATTCACAGTTGTTACTCTATGATCTGATGTGGAGACAAAACCATGTTCCAGGGTTCTAGTCCTAAAGCATTGGTTCTTTTTTTCCCTCTAAGTCAAATTTAAGCCTTGACAATGTAATTTTTAAAAAGATTTTAATTGTAGATATTATTTTGCAAAATATAAACAATGCTTTTCAAAAGTTTGATTTTAGTTTATTTGAAATTATGTACACATTTATCCATAAACGCTTAGCTTGGTTTGGCGTCTGGGCTAACTTACTGCAGTCTGTTTATCTGATTCTATCCGTACAGTATAGGAATGGAGTAAGGAATGATGATGGATGAACTTTTCTTCCCTTTTCCCTCTCTTCTTTCATTCTTGTTACCACTTGACCTACCAATATGTATAGCCTTTGTTCATACGCTGGTCTTATGCCATATGTAATATGTGTATTTATATTTTCCTTAAGTCTGGAAGAATATATGCCTACTAATAAATTTTCTTATTTCAGGGAGTTGATAAGATTGAAGAGGGTTATTCTTTCTACTTTATAGTCATCATTAGGGAGAAGTAACATAAAAAGCTTTCCTTTTTGGGGAAAAAGATCATACTTAAATGGAATTCCTTGCTGCTTGTGAAAAGAAACAGATTATAGCCCTTTCAACTCTGGTTCTGTGAGCTAGCTTTAAAACTTTAGGAAATGAGCAACTTAGTTTTTTTTCCAAATAGGTCAGGACTCTCAGAATGAGCTAGACTGAAACAAGAGAGCAGGTATTTCTTTACTGCTTAAAAACTTAAAATGAGAGGTTTAGGAACCTGTTGCTTTTTAGTTGGTCCAAAATTTTTGTCTCTTAAGAAGATGGAAATGGTTGATATTGTTGTCAAAAAAGGATGAGCTGTTATCTATGAAGTAGATAATGAAGAATCATTTATTTAATAAAAAGACAGGTTTTAGTCAGATAACTAGCACGTTTTTTCCTTTTGCTAAATAATTGCCAATCTTCTAACTTCCTGAAATTTTAAAATTCTATCTCTAGCAGCAACTCACCAAAACAATTTTTGAGTATACTTCCGAACTTGACTCAGATTATATTCTGAATTTTTATTTATGAATTTAAGTAAAGTTTCCGAAGCTGCTCACAAAGCCTGTGATGCATCGTACAAGGGTAATGAGGCTGAACTACAGCATAAATGATAAGGTTAGCACAGAAAGGAGAAGACCATCAGGAACATATTTACTTTCTGTTATTCCTCATACATACCCCAACACCGGTCCCCAACAGTACTGCAGCCATGGATTGTATTTTATTCCTGTGGCCTGGCAGTCCTTCAGTGTCACCACTGCGCTAGCTCTGGGTGAAGGTAGAAAGGAAGAACGGGCACACTGTTACGGGGGCAGGCACAGGGAAGGGACTTAGGCTGCTCTGTGATCCCTGGAGCTGGAAATAGCAGCACTTTTGGCTCCTTAAAGACAACATCCGCTGGAGTGTGAACGCATTTTTTGGCAGGATTATAGCAATTGCTGTTTGCATATATGGGTTATTTATAAGTAGAATAAAAAATAACGCTGGTGTGTTACAATAAGCATAGGCTACTGAAGTAGTTTACAGCCCATTTTCTGAATGATTTACTTGTGTGTGAACATGTGTGTGTGTGTGTAAAGATTTTATTTATTAGAGTGTGCACATGAGCACATGGGGGGGGAGGGGAGAGGGAGAAGCAGACTCCCTGCTGAGCAGGGAGCCAGGCAGTGCTCAGTCCCAGGACCCTGAGATCATGAAGGCAGGTGCTTAACCAGCTGAGCCACCCAGGCGCCCCACCTGTATGTATTTTTTTTAAGATTTATTTATTTGAGGAAGTGAGCATGTGGTGGGAGGAGCAGAGGGAGAGGGAGACCAGTAGACTCCCCACTGAATGGGGAGCCCATTGCAGGGGCTCAACCCAGGACCCTCATCGTGACCCGAGTCCAAGTCAAGAGTCTGCCGACACTTAAGCAACTGAGCCATCCGGGCATCCCTACCTGTATATTGAAACCATAAGTGACTAAAAATGCAGCCTGGGGAATCAGGTGATTTGTCTAGTTAAGAAGAAAAGAATGGGAATTTTATATTTTTCCTACAAAACAAAAGAAAATAAACGTATTGGGAAGTATTACATGAGAAGGGAAGTAATCCCATAGAAACGGGGCAAGATTTTGGAATGCAAGTGGGAGCCTTGCCTACTTTCTCATCGGTGCTCTTCTAGAGGACTTTTCTCCTCCCCAAAGGGTTTTCTGTAATTATTCTGACTTTGTTGCTTCTACCCTTAATCCTGTTTTTGATGCTAAATGCTGTGATTGGGAAGTCAGAAAATTGCTTGAAGCTTTTTTTCTCTTTCCTTTTTTTTTAAACTCGAATGCTTATACAGAATGATGTTCATATCTGAAAACAATTATGATATTTACCAATTTAGTCTTCTCCCTTTTTCCTTGCTAGAAAGTACACAGATGATAAATGAGATTTAATGTTCTTATAGTTCAGCTGGCATAAATTTAAGCATCTTGAATCAGTAGACGTTGCTGAAATGCCTGTTAGCTATGGGATTTTGAATCTAGAGGATTAAGTTTTTTGCTAGGGATTATGAATTTGTTTCCAACAAATAAGATCTTAAGCTACATGAATACTAGAGGCTCTGAAAACACAACGGTTACTTCATGGAAGCTCATTATTTCTTATGGTATCTCTCTAATTTAGGTTAGAGTTTCCCACTGAAGAGAATATAAAGCTTTCTACCAAGTGTACCTATTAGATTTGCAGCACTCAAGTAATTAAGCGGGCAAATTTGGGATCCAACAAGATATGTTGATCTGTGGTTCTGCATATTGTGCTCCTGCTTAGACCCAAGCCACACGGGAGTACAAGTCAGCGTGCCAGGCACAGTCTGTGGCTCCTCCTGACTGCTCATTATTTGTTTACTGTTTCCCTTTTTAAAAAACCTTCAAAAATATATTTGGAATAAGGTGTTAAATGAATTACCAAACATAGAATCATTGGGTAGGAAATATTATAAATGACTATTAAAAATAAATGTACTAGAATTTACAATCAAAGCTTCGGATTATATCTGTTCTGTAATAGGGTTTCAGAAGTGCAGCTTCAATATCATACAGGCGTATGGCCCGCTGTAGTTCAAGGTCTTTGTCTAATCTCAACATTCAAGACCATTACTCTGAATAATTTGGTCCATGACTCTGCCTTTCTCATTTTTTGGTCACTAAACAGTTTTGCAAGAAATCTATAGCCTCTTTAGGTTCAGTTTTTTGATCTGTAAGATGGGAAAATTGGACAGGAGTGATGTCTTCAGGTTTTTCAGTCCAGAGTGTAAATTACTGCTTTTTGTTGCATACTTCCCTGTCAGTATGCGCTCAGCTTACCATTGAAGGAGTACTAAGAGGCCTCCTGGGAGACATGGAAATACAAGCTCTACATACTTCTAGAGTCGACTTACTCTCATTTTGAGAAGAAATTATTCTTCCCTTTCTGCTCAATTTTGTTTTGTTTTAAGCTTATTTATTTATTTATTTATTTGACAGAGAGAGACAGCCAGCGAGAGAGGGAACACAAGCAGGGGGAGTGGGAGAGGAAGAAGCAGGCTCCCAGCGGAGGAGCCCGATGTGGGGCTCGATTCCAGGACCCTGGGATCACGCCCTGAGCTGAAGGCAGACGCTCAACGACTGCACCGCCCGGGCGCCCCGATGTTGTTTTAGTGTTGTATACTCAACCTCAGGAAAGGAGCCCACGAATGATGGTTCCTCTTCGTTCCTCTTTTAGTTCCTATTTTGCAGTAGTGAACATTTCTCAGAAAGTTCTGTCCACACTAATAACACAAGTGACTTTGCCCATTTTTGTGTATTGTCTTTGGGCATAATATGGTCTAAAGCATTCTTAAGTTCCTGACAACTAAACTTTAGGTGAACTTATGAATAGCACAGAATATGTATTCTTCTGAAATTACAGAACACAGTCGTTGGAAATGTGTTCATCGTTGTCTAATGTTAATAGAATAATTAATAAATTGGTATTTTTTAACTTGAAGTAATATCAGGAGTTTTCTCCTCTCCTTAAAAAAATAGTATATTTAAATAAGTTAACTCAGTTATTTTTAATTAAAGCTTGTGGTTTGTTTAGATATAATAAAGTTGATCTTTATAAAACTAGATCAGTTTGTTGCTGTAAATACATATTTATGTATGTGTTGTGAACATATGCGTGCTTGTGTTTTAAAACAGATATGACCACATTCTGAAGTGGGAACTCTTCCAGCTGGCTGACCTGGATACATACCAGGGAATGCTAAAGTTGCTTTTCATGAAAGAACTGGAACAGATTGTTAAAATGTATGAAGCCTACAGACAGGCTCTTCTCACAGAGTTGGAAAACCGCAAGCAGAGACAGCAGTGGTATGCCCAGCAACATGGCAAGAATTTTTAAGTTAATTTTTTTAAAATAAAATTTAAGTTTTGTGTAAGGGCTTTAAAATATTTTCACAGGTAAAAAAACTGCAAACAAATACTTTGGTTAATAAAGGCAGCTTTTTGGAAATTACAAAATTCTAATTTTACATGTATTTTGTTATTAAAAATATTTTTATTGAGCAAAAATTGATTATCATTTTAAGAGCCGATACAGCAAACACTTCTAAATGCTATATATTAGAAACTGCTTTGAATATTCTCAGTGGAGACAAATGCAGCAAGAAATGTCTCATTATAACCAGATATTAAATAGGAAATGATCACTTGGTAAACTCGTACAGTAGCAGTATCTTTCTTTAAAACACAGAAAACCTATGCAGTATTTAAAAAAAGATGTGTACTGCTTTAACGTGGACTAGTAGCTGGAATCAGATGGTTTAATATTACCATTGCGCAGTTCCAAACACAAAATGGGATTTGGGACCTGAATGGTGATAAATGTATATAATGGATGGGGTTCCCTCCCAAAACATAACCCTTTTAAAACATGTTGAGAACATATTTTTTTGGTATGAAAGGGTAAAGGGCCTGTAATTTTTTAGGAATAAATGTAGGCATAAGGTCTTAGCCTGTATGGGAAGGTGTGCACAGCACTCAGAGGTTGCTATCATTTCCTTCCTTTTGACCAGGGCCCTTGAAACGTTTAGCAGCAGGGCTCTAGTGAGACAGTGGAGGGTTCCCAGCAGCAGGAAGCACACCGCTATCCCCGCAGACTGGCTCGAGCCGCCAGCAGTCGGGGATTCATGAAGAAATCCGGGTCATTCAATTGATCTGACATATTTTTATCTTCGAAGGATTTGTCACAGAACTTTAAAACCTACCATTTCCCTCCCAATTTTTTTCCTTTCCATAGTTAAGACATTGCTCATAATTAGCGCAGTACATTTGATTACAGAAAAATTTATGGCACTGTTAGCCTGTAAATCTCTAGAATTCTGTGAATTTCAACATTAATTGAAGGAGCTCTTCAGTTACATTTACATGTGTTGTAAATATGTAAATATATTTTTAGTTTAGGTAATCTTCCAAAATACAGAGCACTCCCAGTTAGTTATCAGTGAGTTTGAATTGATAAAATGTTGAAAATGTTAAATGTTTGATTTTATATAACAAGCTTATTAAATATATTTTTGTGGAAACGAAATGTGTCATGTTTGATTCCGTGTTTTTTTACATAGTGCTATAAATATTTGATTTTCCATTCAGAAGGTCCAAAAGCAAAGGAAGCAGTATATAATGAAGGGGATATTGAAAAATGAAAATAAGCTAGAATTTTATCAGCTGGGAAAGTTATTTTTCAGAGCATGTAATCAGACTTCTCTAAGATGTAAGCTTATATATATGTCTCATGAACCTCACATCGTCTTCTAGCTTAATCATTCTTTCCTGTTACTCATTCCTTTGTATTCCTGTTTAATTTAAACATGGCTAAGCCATTTCTAAGGAAGTTAGAAATTTACTACTTTAGAACTCCCAGATTATAGAATCACTGGTTTAAAAGAACTGAAAGGTACCGAAAAGGGGATTAGCATACATTTCTTAAAGTGGAAACTCAGATTTGTAATGGTGTCAACGCTGAAGAAAATGCATTTTTAATTTTAAAAAGAGAGATAAACCTTTATCATTCTACATCAGTACCTCTCAAACATTTCCAATTCAGTAAGCATTTGTTTTTAATATTAGGAACCAGAGTAAACTTTAATAATAGTTCACATGTTAAAAGAATAAACCTATGAATAATACATTTCTTTGTGTACCAAATGAAAAAATATACAATGCAGTGAAACTTAAGTACATATACAAAGTGATTTTTTGTGCATTTTTGATCAAGAAGTTTATATTCTATATTAAATCATAATATAAAAGAAGCAGTATTTAGTTTTTGATAAAGCAACTGAAAAGCTCATGGTATATATAAGATGATATAGATTGAATCAAGCCTGTTGAGTTGTTATGCTTAAATGGGTGACTGTGTGAAATAACTTAAAAATTCTGTAGAAATTAAATGAGCATGTCCAAACATGGAGTAATATTACTACATGGTTTAATTATAACCCAGTAGTAGAATTTAGTAAATTCAAGCAGAACACAATGTACTGTCATAAATAGACAAACACTTTAAATTATAACAGCATATTTGAAGACAAAATTAAGAAACTGTACATGTGAACAAAAATGATAGAACCATGCGTACACCTGCTTATTAAACACCGAAGTAAAAGAACTAACCCATTTTGCAGTTTTCAGGGGAGCTTGATATTTTACTCTGTCCTGACAGAAGCACTCCGAATGTTTGCATGGAGACATAAAACTGAATATTTAACTGACAACTGGTCATGCACCTGTACTTCTAAAAATTTGGATTAAATTTTCTTCTTTTCTGATTGTTCAGTAGCGTCTGACTTTGGCGCAGGGAACGCTTGATGGTACAGATGTCTGTGGGTCGCCGCTGCACTGTAAAGCTTGTACAAAGCCTAGAAATACAAGAGGCGAGATTACAAACACAGATGGAAACTTCTTCCTTTTCAGTGTCTTTAGATTATGGTACTGTATAATCATTAGCATGCTAAATGTGGAATCTTTGTATCATTAGTCTAAGATACAAAGTGATAACTAATAATCTTAGAACTCAAAAATATGTCACTTCTCCAGTGTGCGTATGTCTTGCTTTTGCGGGTTGGTCTCTGTGGTAAGTGGTTTCTTCTCGGACGGCTCCTCCTTTGACTTTGCGCACCTTCTGGAGCAGGGCTCCCTAACCATTGTGCCCCAGGGGCGTGTTGGGAACTCATATCATGATATTACCAGGTTTGGAGGAATTATAGGAGCTCATGACTTCTGACTGCCAATGGCTAGTTTATTCTTCACGGCTAGACCACTTGCTCTCTGCGCTGCCTTACAGGTTGTTCAGAATGGGACCATTTTCCCCCATTATTTCCTGATATGGTCATGCCAATAAGTACTTGTGTTGCCCCCCCCCTTGCCAACTGGGATCCTTCATTTCAACATTCTCTTCCCTTGTTTCCATTACTTGATTCATATCTGACAAAACATTTTTCAGAAGCATTGTGTCGACAGTGTTTGAATCGTGGGAATTTTTACATATTGCTTTACATACGTGTCCATAAATATTTTTGTCCTTTTCCCCCCTCCGTGAATGTCTAGGATTCATACTCTCTTCTGATTTTCATATATTGAACACTCAGCTAAAGCCAACTTTTCTGAGGTAATTCTGGAGTCTGTAGAGTCGGAGTACTTTTAAAAGAATGCCCAGGAAACTCCATTAAGTTTTATCTGTCTGCAGTCGCAGTGGCTGTTCTCTTGAATGTCAAGAATAGCCTCATCACTCTGTGAATGCACACCGCTGTAACGTGGTACTGTCCTAGGTCTGTCATAATCCTAACATTCAACTCAGATTTTTACTTTTTTAATGAATTTGTCTTACTGAATTTTACATAAAATACTTCTCTATTGACTTGTATGAAATGTTGCATTGATTAGAGGACATACTCCAGTTACATGTAACAGCAGAAACTGAGGAAAGAATTATGTGCTATCTCAGTGGTTGGTTGAGGTCAGTTTTGCTTCCTAAAGATAATGACCAGAAGAACTCTACAGAGATCATTTTTCTTGTGTAACAAAGGATTTCTTCCTGCAAGCTCAGACTCTTTCCTCGGAGTTTTGCCCATGTGCAGTAGGAGAAATGAACACCAATTTACAGGTCGGTCTCAGGAATGCTTAAAAAGTTACACTTTATGCTGGCCTGGAACCTGCTTAAAGCGGGAAAGGCAGCTGTTACTGAAAAGCCCGGCTAAGAACATCTGAAGGTTGTAGCCCCATTTCTGTGCTCTCTGCTAGTTAAGCTCCCCCAGGATGCACAACTGTATTCTTATTTCACTATGTAGTAGAGCAAAACACACAATGCGGAAGCTTAGGAATTTTGGGATTTTCTACACATTCAGGAAATAAAACATTAAACAGGATATTCTTGACAACTCTTATGTTTCAAATGCAGATCAAATCACAAAATGTCTGGAATAAATACAAAATTTTAAAACTATGTTAAAAATTCACAGCTAAGACTGTGAATCTTAGAAGAACACAGGAGCAGCTGTCACCAAAGATTTTTTTTTTAATTTAAATTCAATTAACATATAGTGTATTATTAGTTTCAGAGGCAGAATTCAGTGACTCATCAGTTGTATGTAACGCCCAGCTCTCATTACATCACCAAAGACTTTTGAATCCATTAATGGCTAGTTGGCTTACAAAATAATATAATTTTTATAAATATATAGCTCTCAATTAAAAAAATTAACTTACCTCATTTGTACTTCCCTGTGGCAAAGGCAGTTTAAAAGGAAAAAAAGAAAAGTATACATCTTGCTTCATTAATAGCATCATGATAATTCAACTTTGTTTACGGTATTTCTGAACACTTAAGAAAAATACTACAGATTTTTTCAGTTCAGATTACATATTTCATCTGAACCTTTTGAAGAACCCAATTCTGTGTCCCTCAGAGGGCTCAGCATCGTACTCGAGGAAGGCTTTGGGACTTGCCTCAGCCCCTCATTAGTCTTCTGAGGTTGGGGAGCTATTTGAGACAGTGGCTCAGAGGGTCCAGTTTTTAATTCATTCTTCACCCACAGTGCTACCATTAGTTATCTTAACTAGATTCTTCAAAGGCACACGGTAAATTCATTAGTTAAAATTCTATTTTAAAGAGTATATGTTAAGTATAAATGCTGGGAGAATTGTAGCTATTACTTGCTACCTGCAGAACATAAGTTCAAAAGTCTTAACTCCAAAAGTGTATGAAAAATCTCAATTTTAGCTTCACTGAACGGCCCTACATTTTCATGAGGTAACTGAAGACACTTCCAGAATGACAGATTGAGTCCATTATCGTTCTAGATGTGTTTATAGTTGTCACGGTGACCCTGGCTCTAGGCTATGGTTAACTGAAACATAAAGGACAGCTGACCCACGAGCAGCTGGTCCAGAGGCTGACCTGGGCCCATGCTGTGGCCCGGTACAAATGCCTGGTTCAAATAGAGACAATCTGAAGTAATCCGATCTTGCTTTTCAGGAGTTTATACTGAAAGAGATAGTGATACAACAACTTACCATCTCACATACGCCCCTTACAAAGCCACCGCGAATCAAATGATAGGTTGTAAGTACGAAGTAATCTTAATGCACAAACCAGTCACAATCCGCTCAACAATTCAGCTGTGCTTTCTCACACTTCTTTTTAACAGCTTTAACTTTTAGGCTAAATAAAAGTAAAAAACAAAACTGCCTAATGCACAGATATTTGAAAATGCTGAAATGTTACCAGGAAACCAGTAATGCAGGACTTCACGTTCGTTGTTTGTATCTAGCCCTCTCGACAGGTCCTAAAGCTCTTGAGGACCGGGGCCCAGGTCAGGCTCCCCTGCTTAGCTGTCACACCCAACACCGCCTGGTACCCAGTGTGCTGCAATCAGCTGAGGGCTCCAAGGGTTCTTACCTGGTCCCACAGGGCTGCGGCCACCTGGTCGATCACAGCGCCCAGCTCCCGGTATTCTCCAGAGTACCGGATGTAGGCCCAGGTGCACAAGGTGATAAGGGTCAGTCCCATTATCATGTTGCAGAGGCTAGCTATGATGTCCAGACCGACGAACCCGGTCACGCCCGCGATGACGTAAGAGATGAAGATGACAACAAACAGTGTGGCCGGGGTGCGAGCCGCGTGGAAGATATTCTTGCTATCGTTGTGCTTGATGTACTGGACGTAGAGCTCGTCTATCTCGCTCTCCAGCTGTTGCAGGTAGCGCCGGCTAAACTCCTCCCCGCCCATCTTCTTCACCCCTCGGAACAGCTTCACAGATTCTTCCTTAAGCTCCAAGTGTTTGGCCTGCAGGTCGTTGGGTGCCAGGAATGGTTTGTCCCCTCCGCAAACCTGTATCAGATAGAGAGGTGCCGTGTGCGCGATGCAGGATAAAATCAGCAATGTCTCAGTCTAACACTTAGCTAGCTCAACTCCCCGGGACACGACGATCTGGAATTTACATGTATGCTCTGTCAGCCCACACCCTGGCTCACTCCGTATCAGGCACGACTGTAAGTGGGACCAGTATTTTACAGGTGACTCAGATAAAGCCGTGCTTAATTTTTATTTTCTTTTGACCTGGGAAAGAACATCCAAGACTTAATCCAAGTTCCTCAGGATGAAAAGGCATGATTCAAAGTGAGCTGCAAGCTGAGTTCATCACAGAAGGACCCCAAAACCAAATAAACTACTTATATACAAGTCCCTCTGGGACATTTATTCTAACTACACTGAGGTATTTTTGGCCAATGAGATTTAACTTAAAACAATAGCAATGCTATAAAACTCGAAAGTAAAATTAGGAAAAACACGTTCTTTGGCAGTTTCACTGATTCTGTTTGAATGGAGCCCTTTCACGGTATTTTATTCAAGAGACTAAATGGAAGCATATTCAATGTTCTTGGACCACATTTTCCATTTTTTCAAAAGTTACAAGGGAAATCCCAGTTACCCAGACCTTTCCCTTCGGTTATTTGAGACTTCACTATAGAAGGCATACTCTCATTCTAGTTACCCTTTACTTATGTTGTGAACACCATTCCATATACTGTGTTTCCCTTGACTCTTAAGACTCCATCAATTTCGGATATAATTTATATAACATTTGCAGGGGAAAACCTATCATATTAGTAGATATGTACAATAATTATTAGATGCATCCTAATTCAGAATGTTTAAAAGGGGAAATGCAGTATGTAGAAATATTGGCCCTTGAAGTTTAATTTCTTTTTTTCCTAATGGGTTTTTTGGTTTTTGCTTTTTGTTTTTGAGAGAGAGAGAGCATGTGCTGAGGGGGTGGAGGGCCAGAGGGAGAAGGAGAGAGAGAATCTTAAGCAGGCTCCCTGCCCAGCGCGGAGCACGACTTGGGGCTCAATCTGACAACCCTGAGATCATGACCTGAGCCAAAACCAAGAGTCGGATGCTTAACCGACTGAGCCACCGGGCGCCCTAATGGGGTTTTGTAGTTAAGACAGAAATACTGGAAGTGTTGCACGAAGGGAGGTGTAGCAGAGGGGGGAGCACATGTTAGTTTAGTCACTAGAGCTTATAAATAATGGTAAGATGTGGCCAAAGAGAAAAGAAAAAATGTATCTCTAATATAGGGAGAACACATTTAGAATATGTTTCAAATTGTGCATTGATAGTGTTCCTTTCCTAAAAAGTATTTTAGGTTTATAATAAATAGAAATGTGATATACATAGGCTGAGAAAGCATAAGTCAAAGCCACTTCTTTGCATGTGTAGACAGTATAACTTGGAAGAAAAAAAAGAATGAGCTCATTGAAGAAATACCGATTTTATTTAAAACATAATTTAAGGGGCGCCTGGGTGGTACAGTCGTTAAGCGTCTGCCTTCGGCTCAGGGCGTGATCCCAGCGTTCTGGGATCGAGCCCCACGTCAGGCTCCTCCGCTATGAGCCTGCTTCTTCCTCTCCCACTCCCCCTGCTTGTGTTCCCTCTCTCGCTGGCTGTCTCTCTCTGTCAAATAAGTAAATAAAATCTTTAAAAAAAAAAAAAAACCACATAATTTAAAATATTACTTAATTCTTACCTCTTCCATCTTTTTGTGGTATGTATCCTTGGCAGTTGCCACGGCTGCTAAATTGTTAGCTTCTGCTGTGGCCTTTGGACAAAGTATAAAATATGATGTAAAACGGAATTCATATTTATTAACCCTTCACAGGCAATTCTCATTTCTGAGTATCAGGTGCAAGAAATGTACAAGGACACAAGGCCGTGAAATAATTTGAAAGTATTGAAGTATTTCCACTACATTTTAAAAAATTTGTAAAATTAAAATTTCAAAATACATAAAAACAAGTTTACTCAGTAAGCCATAGTTATAAAAATGAATTTTCATTTGGAAGATTTTTTTTCCTCTTAAAAAATATTTTTAAGCCTCTCACCAAATGTGGGGGGAAAGCTATAAGCCCAAACACACGGGAAATAATACAAAGTACATTCTGTGTGTCCTAATATACATACAAACATGCCTTAAGTTTAAGGACTGATACTGATAGAACAATGTACCACTGATTTAAAAAAAAAGGATCCATTAAGAACTTAAAGAAATTGTTTAGGTAAGTAAGGAAAAAGCTGGTGTCTCCTTTCTTCAATGTTTACTTGTAGAAATCACTTGTTTTAAACCCGGACCTGCTTTTCTCCTTGCGCCACGTGTGAACCTGAGCCACAGCAGGAGTCTGTTTTCTAAACCAAGTCTGTACGGAGAGAATGAAAGCTTTGCTATAAAGTGCGTGTATGTCAGCACAGGTGAGGCTCCTCTGTGTGCATCTGAAAATATCTGAGCACACGGAGAGTAGTTAACAGAAAAATAATCTTCCAATAAATCATCCCCACATTTGTATTAGTTAATTTCTGACGGCCAGATTGGAGCATATCTTCAGCTTAGCACAGCATAAGGCTAAGGACAGCTTAGCTCTAGTGACAAGTGGATTTTAAAATGTCATGGCTCCCGATTAGTAAGTACCTGTAACGTGAAAAAAAACTACCTGTAACATGGATTTGGGATGTGGTAATTCTTCACCTTGATAGATCTTTATATAAGCCTTAAAAAAAAGAGAGAGAGACTCATGTTCAAGTAATTCCATTTACTATTTCTCCAATTCTGTTAAATTGTGTTCTAAAGTCTAAGGTCTTGACAGTTTTGGGAACAATTCTCTTTCTCATTTTAATTCCCCCTTTCTTAGTTATGTTCCTTTTTCCTGAAGTGTCCTTTTCACACGTCTCCTCTTGCCAACCCTACCCTTCTTGAAGGCTTACCTCACTGCCCGTCCTCTAAAACTGTCTCACATCACTCTGCCAGAAGTACCCTCTCTTTCTCAGTTACTCACAGGCGTTCGTACCTGCTGGTGTCATAAGCCTTATGGGACAGATTTCTGTAAGCGTCCTTAATCTCCTGCTGAATTCTAAGCTCCTCCACAGTGTTAGGCACAGTAAGAATTCACATTTCAGGTACATAAATAACATGTCATTTATTGCTAAGAGTGATGAAGATAAATAATCACGCAGGAGGTATGGACAGTATTTGAAATGACAAAAATGTGAATTTTAAAAATTGGTATTTTAGTCTTTGCAGCATCAATCCACAAACCAGATTGGTAACTGAAACCCCCCCACCTGTGGTTGGTTAGAAAAAAAAAAAAGTTTAGTATTCAGTGCTAACCTAAGGTAAACAAGTACATGCAAATTTAAAATAATTCCACTTCAGATGGGCCCTTGGTGCAGAGAGAGGCAATGTGGAAGAATTTCCTCCAATAGGAAGGCAAAGTACAGCCCCTTCGGGAACATCTTCAGTAGGACGTAAAATTCTGTATAGCTCATGACTGAAGACTACATAATGTTATGGACCTTGAGCTACACCTTCTCCCCCAACAAAAAAATAGACTTTACCAACTCTTAGATATATTCACACTTCAAAATATATTTCTCTCAAGATAAAGTTAACTCTAAGCATTTTCTTTAAAATTTTAATTTCAGAAGCAAGCTGCTCTTGGGAGTCTAATGATTTTTTTATTTTTATAGATTCCGCATAACTTTGCCCCCATATTACAGAGTCTATAATTTTTTGTTTGTTTGTTTCAGGTAGGAACTGCATTCTAAAACAGTGCTCTAGAAATGAGAGTGATACCTTGAAGTACTCCACCAGACCTCGGCAGGTGATTTTGCTCCCATTGATCTCTTTAATATCTAGGCTCTCAGGACTAAGTAGCCAAGGAATGAGTATTTTCAAGTTTTTGATGAATTCATCATCTATTTCTACAAGTAAAAGCACATTCATCATTACTTTAAAAATCCAATCCAGTCCTCCATGCCATGCAATAAAACATCCTTTGATTTCCTCCATTTCTTCCCCAGTGACAAAGCCTTCCCTCACTGTCCCATCATCTAAAGAAGTCCTGCGGCCCACTTTTCTCAGGTCAGTGACCCTCCTGCCTGAACTGCTACCGCTAGTCTTTACTTCAATTACATATTTACTCACCCTCCACCCATAAAACAGCTTTCTGGATGTTAAATGTTAAATATTTTACACTCTATCCACTTAACCATTTAAGTTCTGATGTACTTAAGTTTGTTGGTGGTTTTATAAATGGGGAAAAGGCCAGATACTCAGTGGCTTATAAGATGTATTCCCTCCAGAAAATGTATGCTGAAATGGCAGTTTTTAGTGTACCCACCTTATGAAAAGTGTACAGAACTGGGTAAGGTGTGATAACTAGAACTCAAGTTCAGAAGAATAGTGATGGTGACGCCACCGCCGGTGGTGGAACTCACCAGTACAAATTAACATGGCAAGAGGCGGCCATGGAGGCAAATCAGAGGATGTCCGAGTTGTTGACCTATCATGTTTAGGA